>NC_086449.1:161200481-162400481 GCF_028390025.1 Pseudophryne corroboree
GGCAGTAAATCTGGGGACGCTCCTGCATTTTACAGAGCATGCGCAACGGATTTACCTGAGGGTGAAGTTTTGTGTGATGGTCTGTGTACTATGTCTCATACATTTCCCAGTCAGTCCGCAGCTCCTGTAATCAATCAGGAGCCAAATTGGGCTGCATTCTCCTCCCTACTGGATACTCTAGTTCACAGGTTCTCAAATTCAGTCCTCAGGACCCCACACAGTGCATGTTTTGCGGGTATCCCAGCAGGTGCACATGTGAATTAATTACTCACTGACACATTTTAAAAGGTCTGCAGGTGGAGCTAATTATTTCCCTTGTGAGTCTGTGAGGAGATCTGCAAAACATGCACTGTGTGGGGTCCTGAGGACCGAGTTTGAGAACCTATGCTCTAGTTGAACGCTTTATGCCCCCTATGGGACCACTTGTAACATTACAGTCACTGATGTCCCCATGGTTACTCCGCTTTGGGCGGGAAAATTTTGCCTCACGGATTGTAGCGTATGACTCCTTCCTTGGTCAGGCAGAACCCTATTCCAGGTCACTCTCGTGTCTCTGGGTCATCTGAGCGGGCTGCTTCCTCCTCCCTATCCAATAATCTCTCAGATATTTTATCTGAAGAGGGGGGGAACGTGCTGTCCTGTCAGTCCCTATATTGGGTGTTTCTGACAAGGATTTCTGCAGCGGGGTACACTGGGTTCCACAGGGAATAACATCGGGGTGTAGAGTAGGATCTTGATCCGAGGCACCAACAGGCTAAAAGCTTTGACTGTTCCCAGGATGCATAGCGCCGCCGCTTCTATAACCCCGCCTCCGTGCACAGGAGCTCAGTTTGTAAGTTGGTGCCTGCAGTGCAGGCAGGCAGGCAGACAACAGGCAGGGCTGCTCCAGCAGCCCTCAGAAGAGCTTTTATAAGTGAATTTTGAAGACTTCAAGGGCTGCATCACCTCCCCCAGCAGCGCTGTATACTCCCGTGTCCTGGTTGCCAGGTACTTACAGCGGAGGCTCCGGTTTTCTTCAGACAGGCGCACACACCACCGCAGCTCTCCAGAATCGAGTGGCCACACTTAGCGAGGAGGTAAGAGGGTCCCCCAGTCGGGACCAGCTGGAAACCGCGATCCGGCGCGGCCGGAGGGAGGCGGGCCGTGCTGGCTGGCGTGGACACTGTGGCAGTACAGGGACCCCACTAGACCACCAGGGCAGGGTCACAGGTCGGTTTTACTAAAAAACATTTTTATATGGCCCACAGTTCCCGGTGGTGAAATCCAGCAAGGGGATAAGGCTCTGACCTGTAGCCCCTTCCCCAGCCCCAGGTCGCCATTTAGAGTAAATGTTCCCGCCCTGGAGCTGCATCCCTCTCTGCCTCACTCCCTGTCAGCGTTTGGGCGCCATTTTCACATGCTGAGCTGATCTTGGGACTGCGTGGGCAAACCTCCTCTGTAAAGCCGCCTGCATGTCAGCGCTGTGCATTTTACAGGACACTTGAGTATTCTGCATGTCTGTTGACAGGGTTAGTTAAGAAACGGTGCATTTAGTCAAGGTTATGTAGTACAAGTACCCTGTGATATACATCCAGTATTTACTGTGCATTGATATATCTATTGATTGTATAGCTTTACTTAGTATTACTTTGTATTGCTAGATTAGTGCAGTTTTATTGCATGTCATAATTTCTGCATTGTACATGTGACTGTGTGTGTTTGCATATAGCTGCTGCGTGACTTCCGTTCCGTGTATCTCTCAGATTGCTATCCCTATAGTCTGTACCCTGAGGGGGCCAAGTGCGTCAGGGTTATTGTTTAATATAGGTGTTTCACAGGATATACTTATTGTGTATTTTTCTCTGTGATTTTAAGTCACCATATGCCTCTTGAATTCTCTGTTTGTGCGAATACACTGCACAGGGGGTTCTTGTTAAGGTATTAGACTGCTGATATTGTACTGGGTTGCCCGTGAATTGAGCTTACAGGTATGTCAGCTACAAGGGGCCACGGTACTGCGGCTGATCCCACAGTGCGTGGTGGTGACGCTGCTGACACATTAGAGGAAAACATAGCTGCAGAGGGTTCAGGTTCTGGGGGTTTCCTACCCCCCCAGTGGAACCGTAGCAACGGGGGTTCATAGCGACCCACCTTGGGCTACTTTCTCCACGTTATTAAGTACGCTGGTAACTAGACTTACGCCTCCTATGGGACCTCACATGCCGGTACAACTGCTTATGGTCCCTGCGATTAATCCGCCATGGGCAGATCACCTGTCCAGTCAGTTACAGCAATTGAACTACTCACTGACTAAACAGAAATCTAACCCTTGCCCGCCTAAGACCAAGGGGTCCTCTAAGCGGGCCATTACTTCCTCACAATCCACTCACGTCCCAGACACCTAGTCTCATGAGGATGGCATGTATATTGACCCCACAGACACTGATCCAGATACTTCTGATGGGAAATCGGTCTCACAGGTGGATGTTCCTGACTTATTGGAGGCTATCAGGCTAATTCTTCAAATTACTTATGACCCAGAGCCTGATGCTATGTCTAAGAAACCGGACAGATTTAAACGTCAGAAGGTCGTTAAACAAGTTTTACCTCATTCTGACCATTTAGTTGACATACGTCAGGAATCATGGAAAAATCCAGGAAAGAAATTCACACCTCACAAGAAATGCTGGCTCGCTATCCCCTCGCTGCGGAGCTAAGTAAAAATTGGGAAACATACCCGCCAGTATATTCGCAAGTGGTGCGGCTGGTGGTATCCTCAGCTCTGCCTGTAACTACTGTCACTTCTCTGAAAGAACCGACGGATAAGCGTGTGGAGGGTTGCTTAAAGGCGATTTACACCCTAGCAGGAGCTGTGCATCGGCCCACTATTGCAGCTATATGGGCTGCAGAAGCTATTGAAGCGTCCGCTCAGGAGGCGGAAGCAGAGCTGCCTTCCAACTTTTCTGATAATGCTAGACAATGTCTCTCGTATATCGTCACAACTTCTCATTACATTAAGGAGGCGGCTTCTGATGTCTGTATTCTGGCGGCCAAGGCTTCTACTATGTCCATTTTGGCTCGCCGGATTCTATGGTTACAGTCCTGGTCTGTGGATCTGGATTCTAAGAAAACCCTGGAGGTGCCCCCTTTTAAGGGAGACTTTCTTTTTGGAGAGGACCTCAACAAGATAGTGGCTGACTTAGCGTCTGCTAAAACAGCGTGTCTACCTAGTACTGCTTCTTCAGTGCCAAAGGTTAAGAGTACTTCCTTTCGTCCTTCAGGTAAAGCAAAAGGTCAGGCGTACCCGAAACAGGCTCGCACTTCCAAAACCACTAAGCCCAAACCTAAACATGCCTGGGCTGCCCGTCAGCCTGCTTACAAAACTGACAAGCCTGCTGCATGACGGGGCGGGCCTCCCTCTGGGGGATCCCACGGTGGGGGGCCGACTTCTAGGGTTTACCCAGGATAGGTTGAAGACCACTTCCGACGCCTGGGTACGGGAAGTAGTCACTCGCGGTTACGCCATATCCTTCAAGAATCGTCCCCCTCATCGATTTTGCCTGACAGACGTCCCTTCAGATCAGGTGAAGGCAAAAACTCTTCATTCTGTGTTAGTCCCTCCTGGACACAGGAGTGGTAGTACAGGTGCCTCTAGCTCAGAGAGGCTATTCACCGCCGTTCCTAGTCCCGAAACCGAATGGGTCCTCTCGGCCCATTCTCAACCTCAAGTCCTTGAGCAAATTTGTGAGAGTCTCCAAGTTTCGTATGGAAACTCTTCGCTCTATTGTTCTGGCCTTGGAGCCCGGGGATTATATGGTCTCCCTGGACATACAGGATGCTTACCTGCATATTCCTATTGCAATGGCACATCAGCAGTACCTGAGGTTTGCTGTAGGCAACCTCTATTATCCATTTCGGGCTTTACCTTTTGGTTTGACCACGGCCCGCAAGTCTTCATGAAGGTCATGGCGGTAATGACGTCTGTACTCCGCCGTCAAGGGGTCAGGATCCTTCCGTATCTGGATGACTTGTTGATCCTGGCGAATTCCCCAGAAATTCTCCTACGTCATCTTGATCTGACGCTCCAGTTTCTGCAAGCCGAAGGGTGGCTCATCAACTGGAAGAAATCTTCCCTGGTCCCTGCTCAGAGCATGGTGCACCTGGGGGCATTGTTGGACGCTCCCAACCAGCGGTTGTTCCTGTCTCAGAAGAAGGTCCTGAAACTTCAGGACAGGATTCAATGTTTCCTATCTCGTCCGCAAGTGTTGATACATTAAGCGATGCAAGTGCTAGGTCTCATGGTGTCCGCTTTCGACATGGCGTACGCTCAATTCCATTCCCGCCCTCTGCAGAAACTGGGACGGCCTGCGTCACCTGATTAGGTCTCACATGATATCCTTGTCTCCAGAGGTCCATCTGTCACTGAGCTGGTGGCTGTAGGACCAACGATTGAGCAGGGGTCATCCCTTCTGGATCTCCAACTGGGTCCTTCTGACGACGAATGCCAGTCTGAGAAGTTGGGGCGCGGTGTTGGAGCAACACTCCCTTCAGGGTCGGTGGACCAAGGAGGAGTCCCTCCTCCCGATAAACATTCTGGAACTGCGGGCAGTGTTCAATGCACTGAACTTGGACCAGCATTTAATACAGAACAGACCTGTTCAAGTACAGTCGGACAACGCCACCACGGTGGCGTACATAAATCATCAAGGCGGCACTCGAAGTCGCATGGCAATAAGGGAAGTATCAAGGAGTCTTCAGTGGGCGGAACGCCATCTGCCAACCATATCGGCAGTGTTGATTCCGGGGGTCCTAAACTGGGAAGCGGACTTCCTCAGTTGTCAGGACGTACACGGCGGAGAGTGGAGCCTCCATCCAGAAGTATTTCAACTCCTAGTGGACAAGTGGGGCCTACCAGATGTAGACCTGATGGCGTCTCAACACAATCACAAAGTTCCGGTCTTCGGATCAAGAGCAAGGGATCCTCAAGCAGCGTTTGTGGACGCACTGGCAATTCCATGGAACTTTCGGCTGCCCTACGTGTTCCCTTCAGTGTCACTCCTGCCCAGGGTACTACGGAAGTTCAAGCAAGAAGAAGGAATACTACTTCTAGTCGCTCCAGCGTGGCCCAGATGGCATTGGTTCTCAGACCTTCAGGGTCTATAGATAGAGCGTCCTCTTCTACTTCCTCAGCGCCCAGACCTCCTCGTTCAGGGCCCTAGTGTCTACCCTGACCTGGCCAGACTGGCTTTGACGGAGTGGCTTTTGAAGCTTCATTTCTGAGGGCCAAAGGATTTTCCAAGGCGGCTATCCAAACTATGCTAAAGGCCCGCAAACCTGCTTCTGCACGGATTTATTATAGGGTCTGGAATTCTTACTTCACCTTGCGTGCTGCTAAGAATTACCATGCTTACAAGTTTAGTACTACCAAACTTCTGGCTTTTTTGCAACAAGGCCTGGATTTAGGACTTTCTCTGGCCTCCCTCAAGGTTCACATTTCTGTCTTGTCGGTGTAGTTTCAGAGGATAATTACGTCTATACCTGACGTTCATACATTCACTCAGGGTGTACTGTGGATTCAGCCTGCCGTGACGAGTCCCCAGAGCAATTGAGCAAGGCGCCTACGTGGTCCTCAGTGAACACATTCATTAGGTTCTATGCCTTTAATACTTCCGTCTGTCAGGATGCTTCCTTTTGACTCCAGGTTCTCATACCCGCTAAGGTGCGTCCCCTCCCTTGAGGAACTGCTTTAGGACATCCCCGATGTATTCCCTCTGGAACACAGTGTACCTTGCTGCAGAAAAGGAGATTTATGGTAGACTTACCATGGTTAAATCTCTTTCTGCGAGGTACACTGGGTTCCATAGGGCGCTCACCCTGACACACTTAGCTTCTTTGGGTTTGTATGGCATTAGCCGCTAGTCCCTTCTCCTGTTGTGAGAATGTGGTTCTATGTGACTAACATCTGCCTTCTCTCTTACCTGCTTCTGCATTGGACTGGTTAACAAAACTGAGCTCCAGCGCCTGGAAGCGGGTTAGATGAGGCCCCACAATTTATTCTTGGACAGTCTAAAACTTTAGCCTGTTGGTGCCTCTGGATCAAGATCCATCTCTACACCCCGATGAATTCCCTGTGGAACCCAGCGTACATTGCAGGAAGAGATTTAACCATGGTAAGTCTACCATAAATCTCCTTATGTGTATACGGTATAATGGAACACTTCAACTGGCTGTATGTTGTACATGTGGTGTGCTATAATCTAGGTTTATTTTCCAAGACAGCCCATTTTGTACATGCAGTTATACAATGTTTACACATTTGCATTGTCATTTTCTTTATTTTTGCATCTAGGTTTCTGCATGTTTGTGCTGAGCCTGGTGAAGAAGCATTACCGGCTACAGTTCTACATGGTATATACCAATGGCTTTTATCTTGCGTACAGCATATTAACATGTATTCCTTCAAATAATAGTAATACATAAGTAATAGAGTAAGTTCCTGCTAAACACTTGCAGCATTTGTGCAGTCTAGTTCACCTCTTCAGCTGGTGGCAACACAGACAGGAGATTAATAACGGGAGAATCAGCGATCACTCATCTACCCTGAGTCAGATAATACATAGAAACCTAGAATTTGACGGCAGATAAGAACCACTTGGCCCATCTAGTCTGCCCATGTAGCTGCACACACTTAAACACTAAGAGCCAATTAACCTATCAATTTATTTTTGGAGTGTGGGAGGAAACTGGAGTACCTGGAGGAAACCCACACAATTATGGGGAGAATACAAACTCCACACAGAGCCGTTGAGGGAATCAAACCCACAACTACAGTGCTGTGAGCCAGTAATGCTGATCACTACACCATCTTTACTTGTTTATATAGCAGCACAATAACCATGCATGTGTGTTATGACACAATGGTGGTTCAGTAAGTAAGGTAACAAGACCTCTCACATGTGTAATGTTTAATTTCATGCAAGGCCAGAGCAGGTAGAACGCTGCCTCCCCTCACAGCCATTAGACTGCACCTCATATCTGTCATACTGTCCCAACATCAGTTATAAGATGTCGGGAGAAATCCATTTTTCTCTAACGTCCTAAGTGGATGCTGGGGACTCCGTCAGGACCATGGGGAATAGCGGCTCCGCAGGAGACAGGGCACAAAAATAAAGCTTTAGGATCAGGTGGTGTGTACTGGCTCCTCCCCCTATGACCCTCCTCCAAGCCTCAGTTAGGTTTTTGTGCCCGTCCGAGCAGGGTGCAATCTAGGTGGCTCTCCTAAAGAGCTGCTTAGAAAAAGTTTTTTAGGTTTTTTATTTTCAGTGAGTCCTGCTGGCAACAGGCTCACTGCATCGAGGGACTTAGGGGAGAGAATTTCAACTCACCTGCGTGCAGGATGGATTGGATTCTTAGGCTACTGGACACCATTAGCTCCAGAGGGAGTCGGAACACAGGTCTCACCCTGGGGTTCGTCCCGGAGCCGCGCCGCCGACTCCCCTTACAGATGCTGAAGATTGAAGGTCCGGAAACAGGCGGCAGAAGGCTCTTCAGTCTTCATGAAGGTAGCGCACAGCACTGCAGCTGTGCGCCATTGTTGTCACACACTTCACACCAGACGGTCACGGAGGGTGCAGGGCGCTGCTGGGGGCGCCCTGGGCAGCAATATATAATACCTTTTATGGCAAAAGAATACATCACATATAGCCATTGAGGCTATATGTATGTATTTAACCCATGCCAAATGTCTAAAACTCCGGGAGAAAAGCCCGCCGGAATAGGGGGCGGGGCTTATTCTCCTCAGCACACAGCGCCATTTTCCTGCTCAGCTCCGCTGTGAGGAAGGCTCCCAGGACTCTCCCCTGCACTGCACTACAGAAACAGGGTAAAACAGAGAGGGGGGGCATATTTTGGCGATATTTTTATATATTTAAGCGGCTATAAGGAACAACACTTATATAGGGTTGTTCCCATATATATTATAGCGCTTGGGTGTGTGCTGGCAAACTCTCCCTCTGTCTCCCCAAAGGGCTAGTGGGGTCCTGTCTTCGATAAGAGTATTCCCTGTGTGTCTGCTGTGTGTCGGTACGTGTGTGTCGACATGTATGAGGACGATGTTGGCGTGGAGGCAGAGCAATTGCCGATAATGGTGATGTCACCCCCCAGGGAGTCGACACCGGAATGGATGGCTTTGTTTATGGAATTACGTGATAATGTCAGCACATTACAAAAATCAGTTGACGACATGAGACGGCCGGCAAACCAGTTAGTACCTGCCCAGGCGTCTCAGACACCGTCAGGGGCTGTAAAGCGCCCTTTACCTCAGTCGGTCGACACAGACCCAGACACAGACACTGAATCTAGTGTCGACGGTGATGAAACAAACGTATTTTCAAGTAGGGCCACACGTTATATGATCACGGCAATGAAGGAGGCTTTGCATATCTCTGATACTACAAGTACCACAAAAAGGGGTATTATGTGGGGGGTGAAAAAACTACCTGTAGTTTTTCCTGAATCAGAGGAATTAAATGATGTATGTGATGAAGTGTGGGTTAACCCAGATAGAAAAATGCTAATTTCAAAAAAGTTATTAGCATTATACCCTTTCCCGCCAGAGGTTAGGGCGCGCTGGGAAACACCCCCTAGGGTGGATAAGGCGCTCACACGCTTATCAAAACAAGTGGCGTTACCGTCTCCTGATACGGCCGCCCTCAAGGATCCAGCAGATAGGAGGCTGGAAACTACCTTAAAAAGTATATACACACATACTGGTATTATACTGCGACCAGCCATCGCCTCAGCCTGGATGTGCAGTGCTGGGGTCGTCTGGTTGGATTCCCTGACTGAAAATATTGATACCCTGGATAGGGACAGTATTTTATTGACTATAGAGCAATTAAAGGATGCTTTCCTTTATATGCGAGATGCGCAGAGGGATATTTGCACTCTGGCATCGAGAGTAAATGCGATGTCCATATCTGCCAGAAGGAGTTTATGGACGCGACAGTGGTCAGGTGATGCGGATTCCAAACGACATATGGAAGTATTGCCGTATAAAGGGGAGGAATTATTTGGCGTCGGTCTATCGGATCTGGTGGCTACGGCAACTGCCGGAAAATCCACTTTTTTACCTCAGACCCCCTCCCAACAGAAAAAGACACCGTCTTTTCAGCCGCAGTCCTTTCGTTCCTATAAGAACAAGCGGACAAAAGGACAGTCATATCTGCCTCGGGGCAGAGGAAGGGGTAAGAGAGGGCAGCAAGCAGCCCCTGCCCAGGAACAGAAGCCCTCCCAGGGTTCTGCAAAGCCCTCAGCATGACGCTGGGGCCTTACAAGCGGACTCCGGAACGGTGGGGGGTCGACTCAAGAATTTCAGCGCACAGTGGGCTTGCTCACAGGTGGACCCCTGGATTCTGCAGGTAGTATCTCAGGGTTACAGGTTGGAATTCGAGAAGTCTCCCCCTCGCCGGTTCCTAAAGTCTGCTTTGCCAACGTCTCCCTCAGACAGGGCGACGGTATTGGAAGCCATTCACAAGCTGTTTGCTCAGCAGGTGATAGTCAAGGTACCCCTCCTACAACAGGGAAAGGGGTATTACTCCACGCTATTTGTGGTACCGAAGCCGGACGGCTCGGTAAGACCTATTCTAAATCTCAAATCTTTGAACCTGTACATACAAAAATTCAAGTTCAAGATGGAGTCACTCAGAGCAGTGATAGCGAATCTGGAAGAAGGGGACTTTATGGTGTCCCTGGACATAAAGGACGCTTACCTGCATGTCCCAATTTGCCCTTCACATCAAGGGTACCTCAGGTTCGTGGTGCAAAACTGTCATTATCAGTTTCAGACGCTGCCGTTTGGATTGTCCACGGCACCTCGGGTCTTTACCAAGGTAATGGCCGAAATGATGATCCTTCTACGAAGAAGAGGCGTATTAATTATCCCTTACTTGGACGATCTCCTGATAAGGGCAAGATCCAGAGAACAGCTGGAAGACGGAGTAGCACTAACCCAACTAGTGCTGCAACAACACGGGTGGATTCTGAATTTTCCAAAATCTCAGTTGACCCCGACGACACGTCTGCTATTCCTGGGAATGATTCTGGACACGGTTCAGAAAAAGGTGTTTCTCCCGGAGGAGAAAGCCAGGGAGTTATCCGAACTTGTCAGGAACCTCCTAAAACCAGGGACAGTGTCTGTGCATCAATGCACAAGAGTCCTGGGAAAGATGGTGGCTTCTTACGAAGCGATTCCATTCGGCAGATTCCACGCACAAACTTTTCAGTGGGATCTGCTGGACAAATGGTCCGGATCGCATCTGCAGATGCATCAGCGGATAACCTTATCGCCACGGACAAGGGTGTCTCTTCTGTGGTGGTTGCAGAGTGCTCATCTGTTAGAGGGCCGCAGATTCGGCATACAGGACTGGGTCCTGGTGACCACGGATGCCAGTCTGAGAGGCTGGGGAGCGGTCACACAAGGAAGAAACTTCCAGGGAGTATGGTCAAGCCTGGAGATGTCTCTTCACATAAATATACTGGAGCTAAGAGCGATTTACAATGCTCTAAGTCTGGCAAAACCCCTGCTTCAGGGTCAGCCGGTGTTGATCCAGTCGGACAACATCACGGCAGTCGCCCACGTAAACAGACAGGGCGGCACAAGAAGCAGGACAGCAATGGCAGAAGCTGCAAGGATTCTTCGCTGGGCGGAAGATCATGTGATAGCACTGTCAGCAGTATTCATTCCGGGAGTGGACAACTGGGAAGCAGACTTCCTCAGCAGACACGATTTACACCCGGGAGAGTGGGGACTTCATCCAGAAGTCTTCCACATGATTGTGAACCGTTGGGAAAAACCAATGGTGGATATGATGGCGTCCCGCCTCAACAAAAAACTGGACAGGTATTGCGCCAGGTCAAGAGATCCTCAGGCAATAGCTGTGGACGCTCTGGTAACACCGTGGGTGTTCCAGTCAGTGTATGTGTTCCCTCCTCTGCCTCTCATACCAAAAGTACTGAGAATTATACGGCAAAAGGGAGTAAGAACGATACTAGTGGCTCCGGATTGGCCAAGAAGAACTTGGTACCCGGAACTTCAAGAGATGCTCACGGAGGATCCGTGGCCTCTACCTCTAAGACGGGACCTGCTTCAGCAGGGACCGTGTCTATTCCAAGACTTACCGCGGCTGCGTTTGACGGCATGGCGGTTGAACGCCGAATTCTAAAGGAAAAAGGCATTCCGGAAGAGGTCATTCCTACACTGGTAAAGGCCAGGAAGGAGGTGACTGCACAACATTATCACCGCATTTGGAGGAAATATGTTGCGTGGTGTGAGGCCAGGAAGGCCCCCACGGAGGAATTTCAACTGGGTCGATTCCTACATTTCCTGCAAACAGGATTGTCTATGGGCCTCAAATTGGGGTCCATTAAGGTTCAAATTTCGGCCCTGTCGATTTTCTTCCAGAAAGAATTGGCTTCAGTTCCTGAAGTCCAGACTTTTGTAAAAGGAGTACTACATATACAGCCCCCGGTTGTGCCCCCAGTGGCACCGTGGGATCTTAATGTAGTCTTGGATTTTCTCAAATCCCATTGGTTTGAGCCGCTCAAATCGGTGGAGCTGAAGTATCTCACATGGAAAGTAACCATGCTACTGGCCCTGGCTTCAGCCAGGAGAGTATCCGAATTGGCGGCTTTATCATATAAGAGCCCATATCTGATTTTCCATACGGACAGGGCAGAACTGCGGACGCGTCCTCATTTTCTGCCTAAGATGGTGTCAGCGTTTCACCTGAACCAGCCTATTGTGGTGCCTGCGGCTACTAACGAGTTGGAGGATTCCAAGTTGTTGGACGTGGTCCGGGCATTGAAAATATATATTTCAAGAACGGCGGGAGTCAGAAAGTCTGACTCACTGCTTATATTGTATGCACCCAACAAGATGGGTGCTCCTGCTTCTAAGCAGACGATTGCTCGTTGGATTTGTAGCACAATTCAACTTGCACATTCTGTGGCAGGCTTGCCACAACCTAAATCTGTCAAGGCCCATTCCACAAGGAAAGTGGGCTCATCCTGGGCGGCTGCCCGGGAGTCTCGGCATTACAACTCTGCCGAGCTGCTACTTGGTCAGGGACAAATACGTTTGCAAAATTCTACAAATTTGATACCCTGGCTGAGGAGGACCTTGAGTTCTCTCATTCGGTGCTGCAGAGTCATCCGCACTCTCCCGCCCGTTTGGGAGCTTTGGTATAATCCCCATGGTCCTGACGGAGTCCCCAGCATCCACTTAGGACGTTAGAGAAAATAAGAATTTACTTACCGATAATTCTATTTCTCGTAGTCCGTAGTGGATGCTGGGCGCCCATCCCAAGTGCGGATTGTCTGCAATACTTGTACATAGTTATTGTTACAAAAAAATCGGGTTGTTATTTGTTGTGAGCCGTCTGTTCAGAGGCTCCTACGTTTGTCATACTGTTAACTGGGTTCAGATCACAAGTTATACGGTGTGATTGGTGTGGCTGGTATGAGTCTTACCCGGGGTTCATTATCCTTCCTTATTGTGTACGCTCGTCCGGGCACAGTATCCTAACTGAGGCTTGGAGGAGGGTCATAGGGGGAGGAGCCAGTACACACCACCTGATCCTAAAGCTTTATTTTTGTGCCCTGTCTCCTGCGGAGCCGCTATTCCCCATGGTCCTGACGGAGTCCCCAGCATCCACTACGGACTACGAGAAATAGAATTATCGGTAAGTAAATTCTTATTTTTTTGTGGGGCATTTACAGTGTGGTTGGGAATGTATAGATGGGATATCAGCATGTTTATAGCGGCAAAGATTTGACTGTTTTGTACCCACGAATTATGCTGAGCGTTTGTTTGTCCTGTGTTTCTCCACTAAATCACTATTTTTTTTTTGGTGTTTATTTTTCCCAGTTTGGCTGGACTCATGTCACTCTCCTGATTGTCGTTACACAGTCTCACTTAATTATTCACAACCTGTTTGAAGGCATGATCTGGTAAGTTCTGATTCCTCTACTGTTCGATATATTCCAGTTACATGTGTTCACCTGAGGTGTACCACACACCTCCCACACAGTGGAGGCAGCCATTTTGTGCACAGTTTATTAGCTGATCCCCTTATGCATGATTAGTGTTTGATTTTGTGATTTGAATTTGCATCCTGGAAGGAGGTTTGGGGGGCAGAGAGCAGGAAAAATGGCAGTGGTACCCCTGCCTACGCAGCCAGGCGGCATAGGCAGGGGTCAACCGCTATTTGATGAAATAGAAATTAAATTGCGGTGCATCGCGTGGTGGCGCCACACATGCTGAGGGGACTTGCCTTCTGCTGGGTGGCCCCCAGTGTGAGTAGTATGGACGTAGATTTTGGTGCGATAGCAAAATCTGCGACCAACTCTGAATAATCCCCATTGTGTGTGTTCTGTGTAATGGGAATCCTAAACAGTGCATACACAGACAGTGGAGAATTGGTTTCTTTACCTTATATTTCTGAGGAGAACCAGATGCCTCATTAGCCACTTAACAGGAAGATGGTGAACAGGCCATGCAGCAGGATTTCCCAGATTCTTCTGCAGATACACCAATATCCTGTAACCGCATAACGGGTCTCGTCTCCCCCTCTTCAGTTTTGCATCTAACACAGGTTTAAATATGTTTACTTATGTGAGATGTGAGACTTGTTTGTATGCTGTTAAGTTGATTTCTTATTAATGTATACGATCTGTCTTTTGTGTTACACTAAACTAAAGGCACAGAAAAAAAGGCAAGTCCGGCTCATGGGCAGAAACATCTTGGGCAATAGCTGCACGCCCACTTCTGTAACTTTTATTTGTGTTATATTATTTTATTTAAATATGATATACCTTATGCAGGTTCATAGTGCCAATCTCCTGTGTGATCTGCAATGACATCATGGCGTACATGTTTGGGTTCTTCTTTGGCCGAACTCCCCTCATCAAGGTAATTGCATAGCATCTTTAGTTGTGTCTGCACGTAAGGTAGTTATAATTAGGCTTGCCATAATATCTCACTTAATCTGGGACACTCATGAATTACACACGTTCTGTGGCTGGCTAAATTCAAGACTGCATTTCAATTGCCTATAATCCACTACAGAACCTGTGTGAATCATAGCTGTCCCTGATTAAAGGGAAGTTTTGGCAAGCTTAGTTATAGAGATACAGCAAAGACAATACAAGAAGGCTGGTGTGTGATGGTGTAATGCTGGGTACACACTGGCCGATATGTTGTCTGTTCAATTGAACGGCTGATATATCATGAGCGTGTAGGTGGGTGTGTACCCCTGACATGTCTACGGATAACGTCATTTAGCATAATGCGTCGGCCCTGCAGCACAGCCATTGGCTGATATATTTGCATATATATCGGGGCATTGTGCTATGTGGGTCTAGTACGTCATGCCGGCGCTTGGGATCCCGGCGCCCAGCATACTGGCGCCGGGATCCCGACCACCAGCAGGGGGTGTCGTGGACACCCCAAGAGGGAGTATAGTTGACGGTATTCCGGCGTCGGTATGGTGAGCGCCGAGATACCGACAGCCAGCATATCAAATGCCTCCCGTGCTATGTGTACAGGCGGTTGCTGCAGAGACTGACCGCACAACTGGGCAGGCACATGTAAATTCTCGCCAAGTTGTGATGTCAGGCGCAACACATCAGACCGACGATTGGTAAGCGCGTATCAGATAGATCGGCGGACCGGCCAGATGGCCAATCCGTGGGCCTAGTGTATACCCAGTTTAATATCTTAAAGAGAAAAAAGGAAGACTGTAATAAAGTTTTTGGAATACTGTTACAAAAGGTATAGTAAGCACTGCAGCACAAGTACATTATTGTGTATTATGTAAATTACACAGGGCGCATTCAGGAGAGCGCTATATGAAAAAGAATTCCTACTTGTCATTTCCTTTTTTTCTGGTAATAAAGAGCCTGATTCAGTGATGGCAGCAGCGATGGGTAAATATGCTGCAGGGGTTGTCTTGTGTAAAAATGCACCTCCTGCCGGCTCCAGTGATCAGATCATCTGTGAAAACATCGGCCAACGGAGTACCCCTCAGGTTATGCCCAATGATCCGTGTTTTCACTCTGCAGGGACCAGGAAATCTGTCCACGCACACCTACAAAACGTAGAATAACCCCCATTGCAGCCTCCCAAACGGCCACACCATGTCAGTCATGTTTGGCCAAGGAGAAGACAGGACCCGCTCTGCACATGTGCTGAATGTCTCCTCCTGCGCATACGCACTCCTTTCACCACCATCAGACTTGCTTACTACTGTCAGGCACAAAGTTTGTATGGTCACCATTGTTAGTTACCAATATGATTTCTGGCAACTACTGACTCTACATAATAAATGACGCTGGTTCTCCATGTTAGAGTCAGGAGCCGGATATTTGTGGTACTACTCAAAGGGTTTCGATCACTCTAGGGTTTAATCCAGTTAATTTTGATCCATTTTTAATGTGGCTCAATGGGTTTAGCAGTATAGAGAAACATGATTGAATGAATGATTGCTCATCTCTGTTGAATAGATTAGTAGCCTGATTTATGAAGTGTGCTGGCTGGAAATCCCTTTCTCTGTTCTGATACGGTTCTTCCCTGTGCTCTCACCAGCTGTCTCCTAAGAAGACGTGGGAAGGATTTATTGGAGGCTTCTTCTCTACAGTCCTGTTTGGAATACTGGTAAGTGCTGGGCTCTGCCAGTTCATCCTGTCTTCTTTATATCTTTTTGTCATTGAGTTGAAAAATTAACTCTTAAGAGAGACCTACATTCTACCGTCCAAATGTGACAGCTGCTTATATTTCTTAGTGTCTGTGTGCCAGCTTCTCAGTCCTTCTACCAAATGCTGGTATTTCCCTCTTCTCCCATCTTGTGGTCTATTCAGGATTAGTAAGGTAGTTGTGTTCTTTCTCTACAATTCATGTGCTGCGCACATGGGGGAACAAGAGCTGGGACGTTTTAGGGCAGTAATCAGCTGGTCGCTATCAACGCATACAGGCATTTAGACACGTCGCCTCCTTTTTCACTGGGCAGTACTGTTAGAAATATTACATTTTATTATATCTTGTACATTCTATAATTCACATCCATTCATATATCGTTAAGTTAGTGTTAAAGGGATTAATGTTTCTGGTACAAGACCACAGTATTTCAGTCTTCTTTCAATGTTCCCCATTCATTCACTTATCTATATAGATTATACATGTTATAATCAATCTGCATAATATTCTGCATTATATAATTCTGCATTATATATATATATATATATATATATATATATATATATATATATAATTTTTTACTTGTATGCTTAGATATTGTTTTCTGCCACCTGATGACAAAGTTATTATGTGCTTTTGTATAGCTTAGTGACCTAGAAAGAAACTGAGGTATGTATGAACTTGATGTGACATTAGGGAGAAGAGCAATAAAGGAAAAAACAGATGCTTGACACTCAAGTACAAATTGACTTTCGGTGGGATGTAATGGAGTCCAAAATCGCCAGAGGTGCGGGATGCCAGCCAATCTCATTGTTACCTTGTAAGTGATTGCCCCTTTAAGATCATCCGGCATCCCGCACCTCCGGCGATCTCGGACTCCATTACATCCTGCAAGATGTATATAAATGGTAGTTTACATATCTGTGCCTACTGAGGATGGTCCTAATTGGGACTGAAATGTTGAGATCCGCTCTGGCTTTGTGAGATACACCCTGGTCATGTAAGAAATAAATATACAATTTCTGTTTTGTGCATGAGAATCTGGGTAGCGACTCACTTCTTTTGTATGTGTATATACAGTACCGAATACTGAAGACATCAAAACTATGAAAGAACACATATGGAATTATGTTGTAAACAAAAAAGTGTTAAACAAATCAAAATATGTTTTATATTTTAGATTCCTCAAAGTAGCCCCCTTTCTCTGACGTCCTAGTGGATGCTGGGAACTCCGTAAGGACCATGGGGAATAGACGAGCTCCGCAGGAAACTGGGCACTCTAAAAGAAAGATTAGGTACTATCTGGTGTGCACTGGCTCCTCCCTCTATGCCCCTCCTCCAGGCCTCAGTTAGAATCTGTGCCCGGCCAGAGCTGGATGCACCTAGTGGGCTCTCCTGAGCTTGCTAGAAAAGAAAGTATTTCTTAGGTTTTTTATTTTCAGTGAGATCTGCTGGCAACAGACTCACTGCTACGTGGGACTGAGGGGAGAGAAGCAAACCTACCTGCGTGCAGCTAGCTTGTGCTTCTTAGGCTACTGGACACTATTAGCTCCAGAGGGTTCGAACACAGGGCCTGACCTCGATCCTCCGTTCCCGAAGCCGCGCCGCCGTCCCCCTTGCAGAGCCAGAAGACCGAAGAGAAGGAGATGAAATCGGCGGCAGGAGACTCCGGTCTTCATTAAGGTAGCGCACAGCACTGCAGCTGTGCGCCATTGCTCCCACTGCACACCACACACTCCGGTCACTGTAGGGTGCAGGGCGCTGGGGGGGGGCGCCCTGGGCAGCAATAAAATACCTTTTGGCATAAAAATACACATAATACAGTCTGTGACTGTATATGTGTAAAACCCCCGCCATTTTTCAGTCAGAAACTGCAGGGAGAAGCCCGCCGCTGAGGGGGCGGGGCCTTCTTCCTCAGCACACCAGCGCCATTTTTCCTTCACAGCTCCGCTGGAAGCAGCTCCCCAGGCTCTCCCCTGCAGTATTCCTGATACAAGAAGGGTAAAAAAGAGAGGGGGGGGCACATAAATTTAGGCGCAAATAATATATATTAAGCAGCTATTGGGAAAAATCACTCATTATAGTGAAAATCCCTGTGTTATATAGCGCTGTGGTGTGTGCTGGCATACTCTCTCTCTGTCTCCCCAAAGGACTTTGTGGGGTCCTGTCCTCAGTCAGAGCATTCCCTGTGTGTGTGCGGTGTGTCGGTACGGCTGTGTCGACATGTTTGATGAGGAGGGTTACGTGGAGGCGGAGCAAGGGCAGATAAGTGTGGTGTCGCCCCCGACCGGGCCGACTCCGGATTGGATGGATATGTGGAAGGTCTTAACAGACAGTGTCAACTCCTTACATAAAAGGTTCGATGACGCAGCAGCCTTGGGACAGCCGGGATCTCAACCCGCGCCTGCCCAGGCGTCTCAGAGGCCATCAGGGGCTCATAAACGCCGGCTAGCTCAGATGGTAGACACAGATGTCGACACGGAGTCTGACTCCACTTTAGATGAGGATGAGACAAATGCACAGTCTACTAAAGCCATCCGATGCATGATTACTGCAATGAAAAATGTATTGCACATTTCTGATATTAACCCAGTTACTACCAAGAAGGGTATTATGTTTGGGGAGAAAAAGCAGCCAGTGACTTTTCCCCCATCCGATTAATTAAATGAATTGTGTGAGGAAGCGTGGAGTTCCCCCGATAAGAAACTAGTGATTTCTAAGAGGTTACTGATGGCGTACCCTTTCCCGCCAACGCATAGGTTACGTTGGGAAACATCCCCTAGGGTGGACAAAGCGCTCACACGCTTATCAAAAAAGGTGGCACTGCCGTCTCAGGATACGGCCGCCTTAAAGGAGCCTGCGGATAGAAAGCTATCCTGAAGTCTGTGTATACACACTCCGGTACTATACTGAGACCTGCTATTGCTTCAGCATGGATGTGTAGTGCTGCAGCCGCATGGTCTGATACCCTGTCAGACAACATTGATTCCCTCGACAGGGATACTATTTTGCTAACCATAGAACATATAAAAGACATCGTCTTATATATGCGGGATGCACAGAGGGACATTTGCCTGCTGGCATCTAGAATTAATGCAATGTCCTTTTCTGCCAGGAGAGTATTATGGACTCGGCAGTGGACAGGTGATGCTGATTCTAAAAGACACATGGAGGTTTTGCCTTATAAGGGTGAGAAATTGTTTGGGGACGGTCTCTCGGACCTCGTATCCACGGCAACAGCCGGGAAGTCAACTTTTTTACTTCAGGTTCCCTCACAGCCTAAGAAAGCACCGTATTATCATGTACAGTCCTTTCGGCCTCAGAAAGGCAAGCGGATCAGAGGCGCATTGTTTCTGCCCAGAGGCAGGGGTAGAGGAAAGAAGCTGCACCAGGCAGCCAGTTCCCAGGAACAAAAATCCTCCCCCGCTTCCTCTAAGTCCACCGCATGACGCTGGGGCTCCACAGGCGGAGCCGGGTGCGGTGGGGGCGCGTCTCCGAAACTTCAGCAACCAGTGGGTTCGCTCACAAGTGGATCTCTGGGCTGTTCAAATTGTATCTCAGGGATACAAGCTGGAGTTCGAGGCGACTCCCCCTCGCTGTTACCTCAAATCAGCCTTGCCAGCTGCTCCCAGGGAAAGGGAGGTAGTACTGGCGGCAATTCACAAGCTGTACCTCCAGCAGGTGATAATCAAGGTTCCCCTCCTTCAACAGGGACGGGGTTACTATTCCACAATGTTTGTGGTACCGAAACCAGACGGTTCGGTGAGACCCATTCTAAATTTAAAATCCTTAAACACTTATATAAGGAAGTTCAAGTTCAAAATGGAATTGCTCAGGGCGGTTATTGCAAGCCTGGAAGAGGGGGATTTTATGGTGTCGCTGGACATCAAGGATGCTTACTTGCATGTCCCCATTTACCCACCTCACCAGGAGTACCTCAGGTTTGTGGTACAGGATTGTCATTACCAATTCCAGACGTTGCCGTTTGGTCTGTCCACGGCACCGAGAGTATTTACCAAGGTAATGGCCGAAATGATGATACTCCTTTGGAAGAAGGGAGTTATAATTATCCCGTACTTGGACGATCTCCTTATAAAGGCGAGGTCCAGAGAGCAGTTGTTAGTCAGCGTAGCACTTTCTCGGGAAGTGTTGCTACAGCACGGCTGGATTCTGAATATCCCAAAGTCGCAGCTGATTCCTGCGACGCGTCTGCTCTTCCTGGGCATGTTTCTGGACACAGAACAGAAGAAGGTGTTTCTCCCGGTGGAGAAGGCCCAGGAATTGTCATCTCTGGTCAGGGACCTCCTGAAACCAAAACAGGTGTCGGTGCATCACTGCACGCGAGTCCTGGGAAAGATGGTGGCTTCTTACGAAGCAATTCTCTTCGGCAGGTTCCATGCAAGGATCTTTCAGTGGGATCTGTTAGACAAATGGTACGGATTGCATCTTCAGATGCATCGGTTGATCACCCTGTCCCCAAGGGCCAGGGTGTCTCTGCTGTGGTGGCTGCAGAGTGCTCATCTTCTCGAGGGCCGCAGATTCGGCATACAGGACTTGGGTCCTGGTGACCACGGATGCAAGCCTCCGAGGATGGGGGGCAGTCACTCAGGGAAGGAACTTCCAGGGACTGTGGTCAAGTCAGGAGACTTCACTACACATAAATATACTGGAACTAAGGGCCATTTACAACGCCCTGAGTCAAGCAGAGCCCCTGCTTCAGAACCAACCAGTGCTGATTCAATCAGACAACATCACGGCGGTCGCCCATGTAAACCGACAGGGCGGCACAAGAAGCAGGATGGCGATGGCAGAAGCCACAAGGATTCTCCGATGGGCAGAAAATCACGTGCTAGCACTGTCAGCAGTGTTCATTCCGGGAGTGGACAACTGGGAAGCAGACTTCCTCAGCAGGCACGACCTACACCTGGGAGAGTGGGGACTTCATCCAGAAGTCTTCACGCAGATTGTAAACCGTTGGGAATGGCCACAGGTGGACATGATGGCGTCCCGCCTCAACAAAAAGCTAAAAAAATATTGCGGCAGGTCAAGGGACCCTCAGGCGATAGCTGTGGACGCACTAGTGACACCGTGGGTGTACCAGTCGGTTTATGTGTTCCCTCCTCTTCCTCTCATACCCAAGGTACTGAGGATAGTAAGAAAGAGAGGAGTAAGAACTATACTCATCGTTCCGGATTGGCCAAGAAGAGCTTGGTACCCAGAACTACAAGAAATGATCTCAGAGGAACCATGGCCTCTGCCTCTCAGACAGGACCTGTTACAGCAGGGGCCCTGTCTGTTTCAAGACTTACCGCGGCTGCGGTTGAACGCCGGATCCTAACGGAAAAGGGCATTCCAGATTAAGTGATTCCTACGCTGATAAAGGCTAGGAAAGACGTGGCAGCACAACATTATCACCGTATATGGCGAAAATATGTTGTTTGGTGTGAGGCCAGGAAGGCCCCTACAGAGGAATTCCAGCTGGGTCGATTCCTGAACTTCCTACAGTCAGGAGTGACTATGGGCCTAAAATTAGGATCCATAAAGGTCCAGATTTCGGCCCTATCTATTTTCTTTCAAAAAGAACTGGCTTCACTGCCTGAAGTTCAGACGTTTGTTAAGGGAGTGCTGCATATTCAGCCCCCTTTTGTGCCTCCAGTGGCACCTTGGGATCTTAACGTTGTGTTGGGTTTCCTGAAATCCCACTGGTTTGAGCCACTTAAGACCGTGGAGCTAAAATATCTCACGTGGAAAGTGGTCATGCTATTGGCCTTAGCTTCGGCTAGGCGTGTGTCAGAATTGGCGGCTTTGTCTTGTAAAAGCCCTTATCTGATCTTCCATATGGACAGGGCAGAATTGAGGACCCGTCCCCAATTTCTCCCTAAGGTGGTATCAGCGTTTCATTTGAACCAACCTATTGTGGTGCCTGCGGCTACTCGGGACTTGGAGGACTCCAAGTTACTAGATGTAGTCAGGGCTTTGAAAATCTATGTAGCCAGGACGGCTGGAGTCAGGAAAACTGACTCGCTGTTTATCCTGCATGCACCCAACAAGCTGGGTGCTCCTGCTTCAAAGCAAACTATTGCGCGCTGGATCTGTAACACGATTCAGCAAGCTCATTCTGCGGCAGGATTGCCGCATCCTAAATCAGTGAAAGCCCATTCCACAAGGAAGGTGGGCTCTTCTTGGGCGGCTCTGCTTTACAGCTTTGCCGAGCTGCTACTTGGTCGGGTTCAAACACATTTGCTAAGTTCTACAAGTTTGATACCCTGGCTGAGGAGGACCTTGCCTTTGCTCATTCGGTGCTGCAGAGTCATCCGCACTCTCCCGCCCGTTTGGGAGCTTTGGTATAATCCCCATGGTCCTTACGGAGTTCCCAGCATCCACTAGGACGTCAGAGAAAATAAGAATTTACTCACCGGTAATTACATTTCTCTAACGTCCTAGTGGATGCTGGGACTCCGTCAGGACCATGGGGAATAGCGGGCTCCACAGGAGACAGGGCACATCTAAATAAAGCTTTTAGGATCACATGGTGCGTACTGGCTCCTCCCCCTATGACCCTCCTCCAAGCCTCAGTTAGGTTTTTGTGCCCGTCCGAGAAGGGTGCAATCTAGGTGGCTCTCCTAAAGAGCTGCTTAGAAAAAGTTTTTTTAGGTTTAAATCTCAGTGAATCCTGCTGGCAACAGGATCACTGCATCGAGGGACTTAGGGGAGAGATTTCCAACTCACCTGCGTGCAGGATGGATTGGAGTCTTAGGCTACTGGACACTTAGCTCCAGAGGGAGTCGGAACACAGGTCCTCCTGGGGTTCGTCCCGGAGCCGCGCCGCCGATCCCCCTTACAGACGCTGAAGACGGAGGTCCGGAAAGCAGGCGGCAGAAGACTCCTCAGTCTTCATGAAGGTAGCGCACAGCACTGCAGCTGTGCGCCATTGTTGCTACACGTCTCACTGATTCAGTCACGGAGGGTGCAGGGCGCTGCTGGGGGCGCCCTGGGCAGCAATATTAAATACCTTTAGTGGCAAAATAAATACATCACATATAGCCATTAAGGCTATATGTATGTATTTAACCCAGGCCAGTTTTCTTAAAACCCGGGAGAAAAGCCCGCCGAAAAAGGGGCGGAGCTTATTCTCCTCAGCACTCAGCGCCATTTTCCTGCTCAGCTCCGCTGGTGAGGAAGGCTCCCAGGACTCTCCCCTGCACTGCACTACAGAAACAGGGTAACAAAGAGAAGGGGGGCATAATTTGGCGATATTGATATATTAAAAGCGCTTATATCAAAAACAACACCTTCTAGGGTTGTTTATATACATTTATAGCGCTTTTGGTGTGTGCTGGCAAACTCTCCCTCTGTCTCCCCAAAGGGCTAAGAGGGTCCTGTCTTCGATTAGAGCATTCCCTGTGTGGCTGCTGTGTGTCGGTACGTGTGTGTCGACATGTATGAGGACGATGTTGGTGTGGAGGCAGAGCAATTGCCGGTAATGGTGATGTCACCCCCTAGGGAGTCGACACCGGAATGGATGGCTTTAGTTATGGAATTACGTGATAATGTTAGCACATTACAAAAGTCAGTTGACGAAATGAGACGGCCGGAAAACCAGTTAGTACCGGCTCAGGCGTCTCAGACACCGTCAGGGGCTGTAAAACGTCTTTTACCTCAGTCAGTCGACACGGGTACCGACACAGATGAATCTAGTGTCGACGGTGAAGAAACAAACGTATTTTCCAATAGGGCCACACGTTATATGATCACGGCAATGAAGGAGGCTTTGCAGATCTCTGATACTGCTGGTACCTCAAAAAGGGGTATTATGTGGGGGGTGAAAAAACTACCTGTAGCTTTTCCAGAATCAGAGGAATTGAATGACGTGTGTGACGAAGCGTGGGTTAACCCAGATAGAAAACTGCTAATTTCCAAGAAGTTATTGGCATTATACCCTTTCCCACCAGAGGTTAGGGCGCGCTGGGAAACACCCCCTAGGGTGGATAAGGCGCTCACACGTTTATCAAAGCAAGTGGCGTTGCCGTCTCCTGATACGGCCGCCCTCAAGGATCCAGCAGATAGGAGGCTGGAAACTACACTGAAGAGTATATACACACATACTGGTGTTATACTGCGACCGGCAGTAGCCTCAGCCTGGATGTGCAGTGCTGGGGTAGTGTGGTTGGATTCTCTGACTGAAGATATTGATACCCTGGATAGGGACAGTATTTTATTGACTCTAGAGCAATTAAAGGATGCTTTTCTTTATATGCGAGATGCTCAGAGGGATATTTGTACTCTAGCATCAAGAGTAAGCGCGATGTCCATATCTGCCAGAAGAAGTTTATGGACGCGACAGTGGTCAGGTGATGCGGATTCCAAAAGGCATATGGAAGTATTGCCATATAAAGGAGAGGAATTATTTGGGGTCGGTCTTTCGGACCTGGTGGCCACGGCAACTGCCGGCAAATCCACTTTTTTACCTCAGACCCCCTCCCAACAGAAAAAGACACCGTCTTTTCAGCCGCAGTCCTTTCGCTCCTATAAAAACAAGCGACCAAAAGGACAGTCTTATCTGCCGCGAGGCAGAGGAAAGGGTAAGAGAGGGCAGCAAGCAGCCCCTGCCCAGGACCAGAAGCCCGCCCCGGGTTCTACAAAGCCATCAGCATGACGCTGGGGCTTTACAAGCGGACTCAGGAGCGGTGGGGGGTCGACTCAAGATTTTCAGCAATCAGTGGGCTCGCTCACAAGTGGACCCGTGGATCCTGCAGATAATATCTCAGGGTTACATGTTGGAGTTCGAAAGGTCTCCCCCTCGCCGGTTCCTAAAGTCTGCTTTACCAACGTCTCCCTCAGAAAGGACGTCGGTTTTGGAAGCCATTCACAAGCTGTATTCTCAGCAGGTGATAGTCAAGGTACCCCTCCTACAACAGGGAAAGGGGTATTATTCCACACTATTTGTGGTACCGAAGCCGGACGGTTCGGTAAGACCTATTCTAAACCTGAAATCCTTGAACCTGTACATACAGAAATTCAAGTTCAAGATGGAGTCACTCAGAGCAGTGATAGCGAATCTGGAAGAAGGGGACTTCATGGTGTCCCTGGACATAAAGGATGCTTATCTGCATGTCCCAATTTACCCCTCACACCAAGGGTATCTCAGGTTCGTGATACAAGACTGTCATTATCAGTTTCAAACGCTGCCGTTTGGTTTGTCCACGGCCCCTCGGGTCTTTACCAAGGTAATGACCGAAATGATGGTTATTCTACGAAGAAAAGGCGTATTAATTATCCCTTACTTGGACGATCTCCTGATAAGGGCAAAGTCCAGAGAACAGCTGGAAGTCGGTGTAGCACTAACCCAGGTAGTGCTTCAGCAACACGGGTGGATTCTGAATCTTCCAAAATCTCAATTGACCCCGACAACTCGTCTGCTGTTCCTGGGAATGATTCTGGACACGGTTCAGAAAAAGGTGTTTCTCCCGGAGGAGAAAGCAAGGGAGTTATCCGAACTTGTCAGGAACCTCCTAAAACCAGGAACTGTGTCAGTACATCAATGCACAAGAGTCCTGGGAAAGATGGTGGCTTCTTACGAAGCGATTCCATTCGGCAGATTCCATGCACGGACATTTCAGTGGGATCTGCTGGACAAATGGTCCGGATCGCATCTGCACATGCATCAGCGGATAACACTGTCACCAAGAACAAGGTTGTCTCTCCTGTGGTGGTTGCAGAGTGCCCATCTGTTAGAGGGCCGCAGATTCGGCA
This sequence comes from Pseudophryne corroboree, assembly GCF_028390025.1. NCBI lineage: Eukaryota > Metazoa > Chordata > Amphibia > Anura > Myobatrachidae > Pseudophryne > Pseudophryne corroboree. The sequence continues at coordinate 161,225,965 of NC_086449.1, forward strand.
TACAGGACTGGGTCCTGGTGACTACGGATGCCAGCCTACGAGGCTGGGGAGCAGTCACACAGGGAAGAAACTTCCAGGGCGTGTGGTCAAACCTGGAGACGTCCCTTCACATAAATATACTGGAGCTAAGAGCGATCTACAATGCTCTAAGCCTGGCAAAATCGCTGCTTCAGGGTCAGCCGGTGTTGATCCAGTCGGACAACATCACGGCAGTCGCCCACGTAAACCGACAAGGCGGCACGAGAAGCAGAAGAGCAATGACAGAAGCTGCAAGGATTCTGCGCTGGGCGGAGAATCATGTCATAGCACTGTCAGCAGTGTTCATCCCGGGAGTGGACAACTGGGAAGCAGACTTCCTCAGCAGACACGACCTTCACCCGGGAGAGTGGGGACTTCATCCAGAAGTCTTCCACATGATTGTGAACCGTTGGGAAAGACCAAAGGTGGACATGATGGCGTCTCGCCTCAACAAAAAATTGGACAGATATTGCGCCAGGTCAAGAGACCCTCAGGCAATAGCTGTGGACGCTCTGGTAACACCGTGGGTGTACCAGTCAGTGTATGTGTTCCCTCCTCTGCCTCTCATACCAAAGGTACTGAGAATTATACGGAAAAGAGGAGTAAGAACAATACTGGTGGCTCCGGACTGGCCAAGAAGAACTTGGTATCCGGAACTTCAAGAGATGCTCACGGAGGATCCATGGCCTCTACCTCTAAGAAGGGATCTGCTTCAGCAGGGACCTTGTATGTTCCAAGACTTACCGCGTCTGCGTTTGACGGCATGGCGGTTGAACGCCGGATTCTAAAAGAAAAGGGCATTCCAGAGGAAGTTATTCCTACCTTGATTAAGGCTAGAAAGGAAGTGACTGTACAACATTATCACCGCATTTGGCGAAAATATGTTGCGTGGTGTGAGGCCAAGAAGGCTCCAACGGAAGAATTTCAGTTGGGTCGATTCTTACATTTCCTGCAAGCAGGATTGTCTATGGGCCTAAAATTGGGGTCCATTAAAGTTCAAATTTCGGCCTTATCAATCTTCTTCCAGAAGGAATTGGCATCAGTGCCTGAAGTACAAACTTTTGTCAAAGGTGTACTACATATACAACCCCCAATAGTGCCTCCAGTGGCACCGTGGGATTTGAACGTAGTTTTGAATTTTCTCAAATCTCATTGGTTTGAGCCTCTAAAATCGGTAGATTTAAAATACCTTACATGGAAGGTAACCATGCTATTGGCCCTGGCTTCAGCCAGGAGAGTTTCAGAGTTGGCGGCTTTATCATACAAAAGCCCATATCTGATTTTCCATTCGGACAGGGCAGAACTGCGGACACGTCCTCATTTTCTCCCTAAGGTGGTTTCGGCTTTTCACTTGAACCAGCCTATTGTGGTGCCTGCGGCTACTAGCGACTTGGAGGACTCCAAGTTACTGGACGTTGTCAGAGCATTAAAAATATATATTTCAAGGACAGCTGGAGTCAGAAAATCTGACTCGTTGTTTATATTGTATGCACCCAACAAGATGGGTGCTCCTGCGTCTAAACAGACGATTGCACGTTGGATCTGTAGCACAATCCAACTTGCACATTCTGTGGCAGGCCTGCCACAGCCTAAATCTGTAAAGGCCCACTCCACAAGGAAAGTGGGCTCATCTTGGGCGGCTGCCCGAGGGGTCTCGGCATTACAACTTTGCCGAGCAGCTACGTGGTCAGGGGAGAACACGTTTGTAAAATTTTACAAATTTGATACTCTGGCTAAGGAGGACCTGGAGTTCTCTCATTCGGTGCTGCAGAGTCATCCGCACTCTCCCGCCCGTTTGGGAGCTTTGGTATAATCCCCATGGTCCTGACGAAGTCCCAGCATCCACTAGGACGTTGGAGAAAATAAGAATTTACTTACCGATAATTCTATTTCTCATAGTCCGTAGTGGATGCTGGGCGCCCATCCCAAGTGCGGATTGTCTGCAATACTTGTACATAGTTATTGTTACAAAGATCGGGTTATTACTATTGTTGTGAGCCATCTTTTCAGAGGCTACTTCGTTTTTTGTTATCTGGGTTCAGATCACAAGTTGTACGGTGTGATTGGTGTGGCTGGTATGAGTCTTACCCGGGATTCAAGATCCTTCCTTATTGTGTACGCTCGTCCGGGCACAGTACCTAACTGAGGCTTGGAGGAGGGTCATAGGGGGAGGAGCCAGAACGCACCATGTGATCCTAAAAGCTTTATTTAGATGTGCCCTGTCTCCTGCGGAGCCCGCTATTCCCCATGGTCCTGACGGAGTCCCAGCATCCACTACGGACTATGAGAAATAGAATTATCGGTAAGTAAATTCTTATTTTCTCGTAGTCCGTAGTGGATGCTGGGCGCCCGTCCCAAGTGCGGACTCTCTGCAATACATGTATATAGTTATTGCTAAACTAAAGGGTTATTGTTATGAGCCATCTGTTACTGAGGCTCAGTTGTTGTTCATACTGTTAACTGGGTATAGTTATCACGAGTTGTACGGTGTGATTGGTGTGGCTGGTATGAGTCTTACCCTGGATTCCAAATCCTTTCCTTGTTGTGTCAGCTCTTCCGGGCACAGTTTCCTTAACTGAGGTCTGGAGGAGGGGCATAGAGGGAGGAGCCAGTGCACACCAGATAGTACCTAATCTTTCTTTTAGAGTGCCCAGTCTCCTGCGGAGCCCGTCTATTCCCCATGGTCCTTACGGAGTTCCCAGCATCCACTACGGACTACGAGAAATAGAATTACCGGTGAGTAAATTCTTATTTTTGCTTTGTTGACAGCTTTGCACAATTCTTGGCATTCTCTCAATCCGCTTCATGAGGTAATCTCCTGGAACGGTTTTGAATTAACAGGTGTGCCTTGTCAAGAGTCAATCTGTGGAATTACTTGCCTTCTTATTGTGTGGTGTTGTGCAGAGGTAGGGTTAGTACACAGTGGACACCCCTATTTAACTACTGTTGTAATCCATATTATGGCACAAACCACTCAACTCAGCAAAGAAAAAATAACAGTCCATCATTACTTTAAGACATGAAGGTCAGTCCATACAGAAAATTTCAAGAACTTTGAATTTATCCTCAAGTGCAGTTGAAAAAACTATTAAACGCTATGATGAAACTGGCTCTCATGAGGACCACTCCAGGAAAGGAAGACCAAGAGTAACCTCTGCTACAGAGGATAAGTTTATTAGCGATACCAGCCTCAGAAACCGCTACTTAACAGCACCTCAGATTAAAGCCCACATAAATTCTTCAGAGTTCAAGTAGCAGACAAATCTCAACATCAACTGTTCAGAGGAGACTGTGTGAATCAGGCCTTCATGATTGAATTGCTGCGAAAAAGCCACTACTGAGGATGATCAACAAGAAGAAGAGAATTGTTTGGGCCAAGAAACACAAGGAATGGACATTAGACCAGTGGAAATCTGTACTTTAGTCTGATGAGTCCAAATTTGAGATTTTTGGTTTTAACCGCCGTGTCTCTGTAACATGCAGAGAAGGTGAGCGGATGGTTTCTGCATGTGTGCTTCCCACTGTGAAGCATGGAGGAGGAGGTGTGATGGTGTGGTGGTGCTTTGCTGGTGACACTGTTGGTGATTTATTGAAAATTCAAGGCACACTTAACCAGCATGCCTACCACAGCATTCTGCATTACCATGCCATCCCATCTGGATTGCGCTTACTGGGACCATCATTTGTTTTTCGACAAGACAATGACCCCAAACACACCTCCAGGCTATGTAAGGGCTACTTGACCAAGAAGGAAAGTGATGGAGTGCTGCGTCAGATGACCTGGCCTCCACAATCACCCGACCTAAACCCAATTGAGATGGTTTGGGATGAGTTGGACCGCAGAGTGAAGGAAAAGCAGCCAACAAGTGCTCAGCACCTCTGGGAACTCCTTCAAGACTATTGGAGAACCATTCCAGGAGAGACTACCTCTTGAAGCTGATTGTGAGAATGCCAAGAGTGTGCAAAGCTGTCATCAAAGAAAAAGGGGGCTACTTTGAGGAATGTAAAATATAAAACATATTTTGATTTGTTTAACACTTTTTTGTAGACAACATAATTCCATATGTGTTCTTTCATAGTTTTGATGTCTTAAGTATTAATCTACAATGTAGAAAATAACAAAAATAACTAAAAACCATTGAATGAAGTGTGTCCAAACTTTTGACTAGTACTGTATGTATAAAATATACATATATTGCGCCCCCTAAAAAACACTCAGGGTAGGAGACATAGATCTCAGGACCAGCTGCTTCTCCCATGGGCATCTTACATGGCTTGGTCACGAGTTAGTAGCCCCAAGCATCTTTTTGTGTTAATCCCTAAAGCAAGCATTCCCAACCACGGTCCTCAAGGCACACCAACAGAGCAGGTTTTAGTGATATCCAGGCTTCAGCACAGATGGTTAAATCAAAATAACTGAGGTACTAATTAAGTCACTTGTGTTCAAGCCTGGATATCACTAAAACCAGGACTGTTAGTGTGCCTTGAGGACCGCGGTTGGGAAACACTGCCCTAAAGGAAAAACTGCAAATAGGACATTTTGTGATCAATTTGTACAATATAAAATATGCATCACAATATTAGATACCACTACTGTCATTGTAAAATAAGTTCCGCTAAGCAATAACAGATTTCCACATGAGTAAGCCGCGGACAGACACTAGTGATATTATAAAACTCACTGCCTGGGAAGTTTTCCTTCAGAATAGAGATGAACACTTTAAGCTGCTGTATGTGTCTTTACCTTTTGCAAGGCTTATACATGTGTTCATTCCAGTTTCTTTGTCTTATCACAGAGTTTATTCCCTGACCCTAAAAGAATTAGCTCATGACCGTACTGTAAAAGGAGGAGAGCGCTAGCAGAAGTGAAGGGAGAAATGACTGTGTTTTAGCCAGAAGGCTTCCTGCATCCACACAAATAGATCTCATGGTAACTGACTTGTCGGTTATGATTACATCACGTTTACATTTGTTCTCATAAGCTTCAAATCAGAAAAACCTTTTAGAGGCTTTTGTGACTTAGCAAGGTCTCCCTTGGTTACAAAATGATGCATATTAAATAAAACGTAAAATGCGCTTTGCAGCCATGCGGGAAAACACTGTTTTGATTGCTGCTGCAAGATGGCCCAAATGTATTAAGCCTTAAGTGATAAAGTGAAGAGAGATAAAATACCAGCCAAACATCTTCCTAACTGCCATGTTACAGGATGTGTTTAGAAAAATGACGGACAGGAGCGGATTGGCTGATACTTTAACACACTCCACTTTATCACTTTTTAAGGCATAATACATTTGGGCCAAAAAGTCTGTATTTTATGTGCAGTTGATGTTGCCCATGATGTCACACAACAGAGAGGTTTTTGAGACAATCTGGATATTCTGGATATTTTACATGTAAAATAATAGGAATTTAAAACTATAATACTGATGGGATGTTCGTTTTGGTATGAGCAAGGGCACAGTGCTGGGATACCGGTTCAGGCACTGGCTGTGTAGATCTTTCTTTAGTGAGGTTTACTGACCCTTACCTACTCGAGTATCCCAATGTTATTCTCCCTTTCTGCTGCCTGGTAATATGTGTGTTTATCCCCTCTCTAGCTATCCTACTTCATGTCTGGGTACAATCACTTTGTATGTCCCGTGGAGTTTAACAATGATAGTAACAGATTTACTTTGGACTGTGAGCCGTCAGAACTCTTCCAGCTACAAGAATATCCTATCCCTGCTATGCTGCAATCTGTCATCGGTTGGGTAAGCACCACAAATGCAAGATCTGGCCCTGTGGACCATCAGGCTGTTTAAGGGAGATAAGATATTTTAATGTCATTTTATCTTTAATACATATTTCCCTGACGTCCTAGTGGATGCTGGGTACTCCGTAAGGACCATGGGGAATAGACGGGCTCCGCAGGAGACTGGGCACTCTAAAAGAAAGATTAGGTACTATCTGGTGTGCACTGGCTCCTCCCTCTATGCCCCTCCTCCAGACCTCAGTTAGAATCTGTGCCCGGCTCGAGCTGGTTGCACACTAGGGGCTCTCCTGAGCTTCTAGTAAAGAAAGTATTTGTTAGGTTTTTTATTTTCAGTGAGATCTGCTGGCAACAGACTCACTGCTACGTGGGACTTAGGGGAGAGAAGCGAACCTATCTGCTTGCAGCTAGCTTGGGCTTCTAGGCTACTGGACACCATTAGCTCCAGAGGGATTGAACACAGGCCCAGCCTCGGTCGTCCGGTCCCGGAGCCGCGCCGCCGTCCCCCTTGCAGAGCCAGAAGCAAGAAGAACATCCTGGAAATCGGCGGCTGAAGACTCCGGTCTTCATTAAGGTAGCGCACAGCACTGCAGCTGTGCGCCATTGCTCCCTATGCACACCACATACTCCGGTCACTGATGGGTGCAGGGCGCTGGGGGGGGGGGGCGCCCTGGGCTGCAATTAGAGTAGCTTACATGGCGAACAGCACATAATATAGTCTAATAAACTATATATGTGCAAAAATCCCCCGCCATAATATAAATATAAGAGCGGGAGAAGTCCGCCGAGAAGAGGGCGGGGCTATCTCCCTCAGCACACTGGCGCCATTTCCTCTTCACAGCTCCGCTGGAAGACAGCTCCCCAGGCTCTTCCCTGCAATTTCCAGGCTCAAAGGGTAAAAAAGAGAGGGGGGGCACTAAATTTAGGCGCAAACTGTATATGTAAAGCAGCTATAGGGAAAAATCACTTTGTGTTAGTGTAAATCCCTGATTATATAGCGCTGTGGTGTGTGCTGGCATACTCTCTCTCTGTCTCCCCAAAGGACTTTGTGGGGTCCTGTCCTCAGTCAGAGCATTCCCTGTGTGTGTGCGGTGTGTCGGTACGGCTGTGTCGACATGTTTGATGAGGAGGGTTACGTGGAGGCGGAGCAGGTGCCGATAAGTGTGATGTCACCCCCTGCGGGGTCGACACCAGAGTGGATGGATATGTGGAAGGTATTAACCGACAGTGTCAACTCCTTACATAAAAGGCTGGATGACGTAACAGCCGTGGGACAGCCGGCTTCTCAGCCCGTGCCTGCCCAGGCGTCTCAAAGACCATCAGGGGCTCACAAACGCCCGCTACCTCAGATGGCAGACACAGATGTCGACACGGAGTCTGACTCCAGTGTCGACAAGGATGAAACATATACACAATCCACAAGGGGCATCCGTTGCATGATTATGGCAATGAAAAATGTGTTACACATTTCTGACATTAACCCAGGTACCACTAAAAAGGGTATTATGTTTGGGGAGAAAAAGCAGCCAGTGTTTTTTCCCTCATCAGATGAGTTGAATGAAGTGTGTGAAGAAGCGTGGGGTTCCCTCGATAAGAAACTGGTAATTTTTAAAAAGTTACTGATGGCGTACCCTTTCCCGCCAGAGGATAGGTCACGTTGGTAGATATCTCCTAGGGTGGATAAGGCGCTCACACGCTTGTCAAAAAAGGTGGCACTGCCGTCTCAGGATATGGCCGCCTTCAAGGAGCCTGCTGATAGAAAGCAGGAAGCTATCCTGAAGTCTGTATATACACACTCAGGTACTATACTGAGACCTGCAATTGCTTCAGCATGGATGTGTAGTGCTGCTGCAGCGTGGTCTGATTCCCTGTCAGATAATATTGATACCCTCGACAGGGATACTATTTTGCTAACCATAGAGCATATTAAAGACGTTGTATTATATATGAGGGATGCACAGAGGGATATTTGCCGGCTGGCATCTAGAATTAATGCAATGTCCATTTCTGCCAGGAGGGTATTATGGACCCGGCAGTGGACAGGTGATGCTGATTCTAAAAGGCACATGGAGGTTTTGCCTTATAAGGGTGAGGAATTGTTTGGGGATGGTCTCTCGGACCTCGTATCCACAGCAACAGCTGGGAAATCGAAATTTTTACCTCAGGCTCCCTCACAACCTAAGAAAGCACCGTACTATCAGGTACAGTCCTTTCGGCCTCAGAAAGGCAAGCGGATCAAAGGTGCCCAGAGGCAGGGGGAGAGGGAAAAAGCTGCACCAGACAGCCAGTTCCCAGGAACAAAAATCCTCCTCTGCTTCTACTAAGTCCACCGCATGACGCTGGGGCTCAACAGACGGAGCCAGGTGCGGTGGGGGCGCGTCTCCGGAACTTCAGCGACCAGTGGGTTCGCTCACAGGTGGATCTCTGGGTTCTACAAGTGGTATCTCAGGGATACAAGCTGGAATTCGAGGCGTCTCCCCCTCGCCGTTACCTCAAATCAGCCTTGCCAGCTACTCCCCAGGACTGGGAGGTAGTACTGGTGGCAATTCACAAGCTGTACCTCCAGCAGGTGAAAATAAAAGTTCCCCTCCTTCAACAGGGACGGGGTTACTATTCCTCAATGTTTGTGGTACCGAAACCAGACGGTTCGGTGAGACCCATTCTAAATTTGAAATCCTTAAACACTTATATAAGGAAGTTCAAGTTCAAAATGGAATCGCTAAGGGCGGTTATTGCAAGCCTGGAAGAGGGGGATTACATGGTATCACTGGACATCATGGATGCTTACCTACATGTCCCCATTTACCCACCTCACCAGGAGTACCTCAAGGTTGTGGTACAGAACTGACATTACCAATTCCAGACGTTGCCGTTTGGTCTGTCCACGGCACCGAGGGTGTATTCCAAGGTAATGGCCAAAATGATGATACTCCTTCGAAAGAAGGGAGTTATAATTATCCCGTACTTAGACGATCTCCTTATAAAGGCGAGGTCCAAGGAGCAGTTGTTGATCGAAGTAGCACTATCTCAGGAAGTGCTACAACAGCACGGCTGGATTCGGAATATCCCAAAGTCGCAGTTGGTTCCTACGACGCGTCTGCTGATATTGGGCATGTTTCTGGACACAGAACAGAAGAAGGTGTTTCTCCCGGAGGAGAAGGCCAAGGAGTTGTCATCTCTGGTCAGAGACCTACTGAAACCAAAACAGGTGTCGGTGCATCATTGCACGCGAGTCCTGGAAAAGATGGTAGCTTCTTACGAAGCAATTCCCTTCGGCAGGTTCCATGCAAGGAACTTTCAGTGGTACCTGTTAGACAAGTGAGGATCGCATCTTCAGATGCATCGGCTGATCACCCTGTCCCCGAGGGCCAGGGTGTCTCTGCTGTGGTGGCTGCAGAGTGCTCATCTTCTCGAGGGCCGCAGATTTGGCATTCAGGACTGGGTCCTGGTGACCACGGATGCAAGCCTCCGAGGTTGGGGAGCAGTCACTCAGGGAAGAAATTTCCGAGGACAATGGTCGAGTCAGGAGACTTCCCTACACATAAATATTCTGGACCTAAGGGCCATTTACAATGCCCTAAGGCAAGCAGAACCCCTGCTTCAAAACCAGCCGGTGCTGATTCAGTCAGACAACATCACGGCTGTCACCCATGTAAGCCGACAAGGCGGCACAAGAAGCAGGATGGCGTTGGCAGAAGCCACAAGGATTCTCCGATGGGCGGAGTATCACGTGCTAACACTGTCAGCAGTGTTCATTCCGGGTGTGGAAAACTAGGAAGCAGACTTCCTCAGCAAGCACGACCTCCACCCGGGAGAGTGGGGACTTCATCCAGAAGTCTTCACGCAGATTGTGAACCGTTGGGAACGGCCACAGGTGGACATGATGGCGTCCCGCCTCAACAAAAAGCTAAAAAAGTATTGCGCCAGGTCAAGAGACCCTCAGGCGATAGCTGTGGACGCACTAGTGACACCGTGGGTGTACCAGTCGGTTTATGTGTTCCCTCCTCTTCCTCTCATACCCAAGGTACTGAGGATAGTAAGTAAGAGAGGAGTAAGAACTATACTCGTAGTTCCGGATTGGCCAAGAAGAACTTGGTACCCAGAACTACAAGAAATGATCTCGGAGGACCCATGGCCTCTGTCTCTCAGACAGGACCTGTTACTGCAGGGGCCCTGTCTGTTCCAAGACTTACCGCGGCTGCGTTTGAAGGCTTGGCGGTTGAACGCCGGATCCTAACGGAAAAGGGCGTTCCAGATGAAGTGATTCCTACGCTGTTAAAGGCTTGGAAAGACGCTGCCTGAAGTTCAGACGTTGTTAAGGGAGTGCTGCATATTCAGCCCCTTTTGTGCCTCCAGTGGCACCTTGGGATCTCAACGTAGTGTTGGTTTGCCTAAAATCACATTGTTTTGAGCCACTTTAGAACGTGGAGTTCAAGTATCTCACGTGGAAAGTGGTCATATATATTTGGCTTCGGCTAGGCGTGTGTCAGAATTGGCGGCTTTGTCATGTGAAAGCCCTTATCTGATCTTCCATAGGGACAGGGCAGAATTGAGGATTCGTCCCCAATTTCTCCCTAAGGTGGTATCAGCGTTTCATTTGAACCAACCTATTGTGGTGCCTGCGGCTACTCGGGACTTGGAGGCCTCCAAGTTGCTGGATGTAGTCCGGGCCCTGAAAATCTATGTTCCAGGACGGCTACAGTCAGACATACTGACTCGCTGTTATCCTGCATGCACCCAACAAGCTGGGTGCTCCTGCTTCTAAGCAGACTATTGCTCGCTGGATCTGTAGCACGATTCAACTTGCACATTCTGCGGCTGGACTGCTGCATCCTAAATCAGTAAAAGCCCATTCCACGAGGAAGGGGGCTCTTCTTGGGCGGCTGCCCAAGGGGTCTCGGCATTACGACTTGCCGAGCGGCCACCTGGTCGGGGTCAAACACGTTTGCAAAATTCTACAAGTTTGATACCCTGGCTGAGGAGGACCTTGAGTTTACTCATGCGGTGCTGCAGAGTCATCCGCACTCTCCCGCCCGTTTGGGAGCTTTGGTATAATCCCCATGGTCCTTACGGAGTACCCAGCATCCACTAGGACGTCAGAGAAAATAAGAATTTACTCACCGGTAATTCTATTTCTCGTAGTCCGTTGTGGATGCTGGGAGCCCGTCCCAAGTGCGGACTCTCTGCAATACGTGTATATAGTTATTGCTTAACTAAAGGGTTTTGTTATGAGACATCTGTTAATGAGGCTCATTTGTTGTTCATACTGTTAACTGGGTATAGTTATCACAAGTTGTACGGTGTGATTGGTGTGGCTGGTATGAGTCTTACCCTGGATTCCAAATCCTTTCCTTGTAGTGTCAGCTCTTCCGGGCACAGTTTCCCTAACTGAGGTCTGGAGGAGGGGCATAGAGGGAGGAGCCAGTGCACACCAGATAGTACCTAATCTTTCTTTTAGAGTGCCCAGTCTCCTGCGGAGCCCGTCTATTCCCCATGGTCCTTACGGAGTACCCAGCATCCACTACGGACTACGAGAAATAGAATTACCGGTGAGTAAATTCTTATTTTCATGATGATATACGCTAACTGGTTACACAGGATGACATACAAAAGGCAGAAACCCCTAGTTCATGCAGATTCCTTGGATCAGTAAGGAACTGTAGCTATGTTTCATTTATCTTCTGTTGGTCAGCACCAAGTAAGGAATGGACCACCTGAAATACACCCCACACCAGAAACACAATTACAGTAGTTAAGACAGAGAAGACATGGATGGCTCCATATTGTTTCTGCAAAGTCAGCTGTTGCTTTGTTAATAAACATCATAGCACTTTGCCCTTGTGGACATTCACATTGATTAAATTAGACTGGATATTAATGCTCAGACAAGTGGTAAGAGGGTATTCTTGCAACCGGACTATATGCAGGGAGATAGGAGTGTGATACATGAGGTTAAGTTCAGCTTTGTATATTGTTGCAGTCAGACAGAAATGGGAAAAGTCTACAGTGGGACCATGTGACCCAGTCAAAGAGTTTTTGTATACAGAGAGAGCATAAATATTGGTTTGATTGAACTGTATAGAGTGGTAGCCTGGGCATGGTAAGTAGTAATATCATGCCATGGTTATATTTCTCTATAGCGCATCTATCGTGTACACACAGTGCGCTTTATTTATAGAGCACAAATTAGGCTCAGTGCAGAATCCTGAGCTTTAGTTACATGTAGTTGAGCAGTAAAATGACCTAAAAGTAGCTGAAGGGGTGGAGAGAATGCCTTCCTGGGGATTTCATGCTTTGTGGAAGAGCATGCAACCATTTTCACTGCAAAAAAGATACTAGATTCTTGCAGTAGCTCAGAGCTGTTCTTTGGGACGTATATTGTATTTTTATTTTGATCCAAGTCAGAATAATTAGGAAAAAACCCCAGCAACTCTTCAATAATAATATAGTAATGTCCACTTTACAGCAGGTAAAATGAGCACGAATCAACAAGAGTTTTATGCAGTAACCTTGGCAGAGAATTGTAGTTATACATTCATTTGGAGCAATGTTTAAATAAAATAAAATCTGCACACGGGTCCCACACACAGAGCCGGCCCTAACCAATATGATGCCCTAGGCAAGATTTTGGCTGGTGCCCCCTAGCACCGCCGCTAGTTCTGAAGGAGATGCCTGGCATGAGTCAGCTGGCAGCTCTGCTAACGTCGGGCGCCTTTTGTTTATGAAAATGCATCTTACTTGCATTATTATGTGGCTAGGATGCACAAGCAGCTTCTGCTGATTAAAATGATATGCAGCATGCCTATATACTGTGTACGACTGTGGCTGTATCTGCATACGAAATGCTACATTACAGTGATTTCCAGCAATACACTGCAACGTAGCATTTCTTATGCAGATACAGCCGCAGTCACACACAGAATATAGGCATGCCGCATATAATTTTAATCAGCAGAAGCTGCTGGTGCCCCTAAGCATACCAAATGCCCTAGGCATTTGCCTAGTTTGCCTATACCTAAGGCCGGCTCTGCCCACACATAATTCAAGCATCCCCTAATGGAAATGAAACACTACCAGGTAATGGCAGTTCTAATGGGTGTAGTATGGTATGCCGGCGGCTGGGCTCCCGACGGCCAGCATACCGGCGCTGGAATCCCGACTGCCGGCATACCAACAGCTGGGCGAACGCAAATGGGCCCCTTGCGGGCTTGCTGCGCTTGCCATGCTGCGAACACGGTGGCGCGCTACGCCAGGGGGGTCGTGGACACCCAAGAGGGAGAAAAAGTGTTAGTGTGTCGGGATTCTGACGCCGGTATACTGTGCACCGGGATCCCAACAGCCGGCAAACTAAATACCACCTATTCTAATTCATTGGAGTTGTAGACTTGGAAGCTGAATGGAGCATACCATTGGCCAGCAATTGGGGCTATCCAATCAAGTGCTTCATTCAGTACACCCCTCCCATCTTAGCAACTTAAATCCCCAGGAAAGGTCCTGCCCTATTGCCCTTTAGATCTGCATGCTGGAGATAGCTTACAATAAGCGCTACACTTAAGGTGCGTACACACGGTGAGATCCTTGCTATGCCTGATTTTGACTTTGCGATTTTCCTTTAACTCCCCCAGAGCGCAGAAGCACATATTTTGACTATCTGTACTTTCGATTTTGACTTTGTGCCAATTTTGACTACACTTTGTACTAGATACAGTAGTACACTAAATAGTCGTGATTGACTTGCCTGCACAGTCTATCTAGCCTTGTGATACCGACCCCGCGGGAGTGCGCAACTATATAGTCAAAATCAAAAGGAGAAATCTCACCATGTGTACTCACCTTTAGGGGGATAGTTAGCAAAGAGAGATTGGTTTAAATCTTCAATATCAAATGTATGGTTGGAAGGTGATGACGCACCAGCCAATCAGCTCCTAACTAATTTTTCAAACCCGGAATGATTGACTGGTGTATTATCAGCTTCCACTTTGATAAAGCTGAATATTTATCTTATATAAAACCCTTTGTGAGGTCTAAGAACACTGTACGCTATTCACGTATGGAGTACCGTAAGGGTACGCTCGTTGCGTGGCAATCGCTTAGCCGTAGTCGAGACGCTCAAGCGTCACGTTCGCTCACGGCCAAGAGATCACAGGCAGGCACGCTATTGGCTGCTGACTAACGTAATGATTCGCTATAGCGTAGCGGACGCTCGGGACCACGAGGAGATCACCAGCGGCGCTGAACGCTAACAATGTTAAACCTTTGTATCTAAACCATAAACAGTATATTATGCAGTAAAACCTTTGTGTAGAAATAGGGTGTAGATGCAACCTAGTGTAACCTTATTAACTTAAAAGCTGAGCGTCACCGACGCTCTGAGAATACTTAGCACTATAAGAAATACACAGATACCTGGGCTTAGGGTCCAACGCCTAATATATATATATTATGAATGATATACTTGCATAAGAATTAACACAAATACAAATCATACACTACAATATAACATAGACTACCTAACCAGATAACTACACAGGAAATACAATACAATACAATTACGTTTTTAAGGGAAAATAAGAGAGAAAGAGGAGAAGAGAGAGAGAGAGAGAGAAATTGGCCCACAATAACAAGAAGATCAATATGGTTGCGGAGAAAACTTACGCACAAAGGAAACGATCGCATGCGCCTCTGGACATCCAGCTCCCGATTTTCAGCAATGATAACCGTTGAAGAGTGAGAGCTGGATGTGATCGGCTTGTCTATTTATGCCCCACACACAATACAATTCAATGGTCCCTACAATCTCATTGTTCATTGGACACAGGAATTCCTCCTCGCATTATAACAAAAGGTCATAGGTTGATTCATACAGGTGGGCCGTGACTATTTCCAACAGCTCAGGTGGGAGGGAAACTGGGTTTCCCGCCGCATGGATAAGTAAGTGCAAATACAGTAAATGTTCATAAACTTCTTATGTCCATAACTATTCGCACGAGCGATTAATCTGCTTCAAACCAACACCGGAATATTGCTAATTAAATACTCTTCCGATGGGTACTAAACACCACTGTATTACTCCTGTCTGACCCTTCGTATCAAACAAAGAGGGATTTCTCTGTTCAGGAACATTCTATATTAACCAAAATTTCAGAATCTATCAAAGGGACCATGATCTACAAAATACATTATATAGTGAAAATATGTAACGATTGAGTCGCACGCTACGATCACATAAACTCTACCGTAAATACGCATACCGTGCGCCTGCGGGTGCCCGCGACTGTGAGTATGCGCACGTACGGGAGAGCGTACGCATGCGCAGCACGGACCTGTGTGAGGTGCAAATATGGTAGTGTGCATAGAGATATTTTTCTGACTTTGACAGTCCACCCTTTGGCAGTCAACAATAACTGCCACTTCCTAAAACATTTCAAAAGGAGAAAAATATATGTCAGGGGTTAATACATTTACATGGTTGGGTAGGGGAGGAGAGGAGAAGGTAGGAAAAAAAGGATATGACCTAGTGAGATAGCAGAAGCATGTGTGTATGAATCCGTGCTTGGGGGTCATGTATCATCGTGCCGTACGTGTTTTAAATCAAGCTTCGAGGTATTGCGAAGTATACATTTGAATTCCTTCTTATCCCGTGGTACGGGTCTGTGGATGGGCTGTCAAACTTTACCAAGCTCTTTTCGGCTTTGGTTGTAACAAAATGGGGGAGCACATTTTAGTTGATGATACATGAATGGGGGAGATATGTGATTGCTGATATCTGTGCCTGTATTCCCTATCGACTATGTGTGTCATTACCTGAGGGTTGTAGAAATGAAGAAAAGACATAATTACGGTAAATGCGGTGGTATTCTATGTCAGGTAAATGTACATTCGTCGATTGAGGTCTTGTTTGGTGTCTGTTGGTTGCAGTCTTCTTTGTGCTTTTGCCCATAAGGTGCGAGCAAAAGCTGTCAATGTCCATAGATTTACAAAAGTGTTGGGCTAGCGTAATTTTAAAATTTCTAGGGAAACTGGGGATCCATGGCATAGTTCATCAAAAATCTGTGTATCAGGTTGTCAAAACTTCTTCTTTAATCCATCTGTTGTCTGTATATCGGCTCATCAAATTCCTCGTCCAAGTGGGTCTTTTTACCTTGGAGGAAACGGAAAAACAGGTGAAAGAAACGGACCGTAGAAATCGCATTTTCATCACATCATTGTTTCTACATTTGGGTCATAAATCAAATCCATTGGAATTACAGTTTCCTCACTCCTCAGACTCATTACCCTAGTACGACGATTGCACTTCATTAAAGCCTGACCGCATCTAAATATCAAACCAATTGATATGACAACACCTAAGATACATAGGAGAAACTTCCCAACATCCATTATGACTCCTTGAGCCCAGTCTCCTAAACCAGAGAACCAATTTCGCGGGTTCAACCATGACACCCAACCAGTCAGCTCATTACCTACAGCAGCAAGAGTGAGATTGTGTCTCCTGCGAAATTCCCACTTCAGTTGGAGAATATCGTCCATCTTTTGGTCTATGACCTCGACCGGATCCTCGGTGCTATTAGTAATATATGTGCAACATTTCACGCCGTACTGCGTTGCCAGTGTGACACAATATCCGCCTGTCACTGCTGTGAGGTAATTAAGAACCATTCTATGCTGTACTAGTTCTGTTTTATAAGCTTGAAGTTCTCTTCCAGTATACCTAAACGTGTCATCATACATTTCAGTGATATTATCTAACAAATTTGCAAGTGCAGATATGTATTTATAATTCAACACTCCTCTGGCGGTGCGAGTGATGTCTAACGCGATTAGAAACTGAATCCCGGTGGATTCATGGATCATGTCAGAGGCCGGATGCTCTGTTCTTTCTATCAGGTGCCGTTTAACTACGTGCTCGTAATGGGTGTGAGTATAAGGAGTTTGGGCAACACGGTGTATGTCTTTCATTTTGTCATGTGATACAGTCATTACTTCAGGCAGTACTTTTCCAATATAACACAATCCTTCAGAGTTTGGGGCAAGCCACTTATACGCCTTTCTCCCGCATATGAAATATGCATCATCGGGGAGAACATATGGGACGGAGTAGGACATAACCATATTACACACCTTCCATGTGAAATCTCCTAACCCTAATTCTTCCATCTGCTTAGTACACGTATCAGGTTGTATGATATGTGCACAGTATCCTGGTGATACCTCTCCAACTCTCGTAATCCTATTTCCTAAGGTATACCTATATCGGAAAGATTTTCCTCTACTGGCTATGTGGCGTATAAGCTCTGTATCTGTAGGCATTCTATCTGCTCTATGCGAAAAGGTCATGGTTTGATTACTCCATGACACTTCCCAATTTCCCGGCTTTCGGGGATTGGAGATGTTAAAACATAATAGGGACCTATCCACATGGTATTGGTGGAGCTTCAAACTAGGAGGGCTGGAGATATTAAACCTCCTGTCCACCGGTCTCC
Source organism: Pseudophryne corroboree (assembly GCF_028390025.1). Taxonomy (NCBI): domain Eukaryota; kingdom Metazoa; phylum Chordata; class Amphibia; order Anura; family Myobatrachidae; genus Pseudophryne; species Pseudophryne corroboree. The sequence continues at coordinate 161,243,216 of NC_086449.1, forward strand.
CACCACTTAACTCAAGTACCTCCCCTAACGTTAAAGGAAATGGTACTAGCCCTGATTTGCTATGACCTTGAGGTACTTGAGAGCATACCCAACAATCTGTTTTATTTAACACACTACCCACTAAGGAGTGATAGTCACTCAATGGATGCCGGTCCATATGGATATTAAAACTGGATTGGCATTTCTTTATGCACCCATCCTCAATTACATTGTTACAGAGCCGACAGATACAGTTTTCTTCAGCTAACAATCCTTCACAATTCCTTCTATGGTCAATGCTATCGGATCGTTTTCTGATACTCGCCTTTACTTGTTGGTTAAGTTGTTCTTGGAAAACTACGCCTCCATCTTTATCATCAGAACCCATTCCAGAACCTCTCTCGACCTCCATGGTACTCTCGCCGGAACAGACTGCTCTGGTCAACATCATGGTCAACAGGAAAATCCGGATCACAGTCTCTTGGGGCAAGTCCATCTTGTAGGAGGAAACGGAGAAGAATGAGAAGGGGGAAAAAATAATTTGAGGGAGAGGGGATGGGAAGTTGGAGAAAAACAATAAAAGGGAACAGGGGATCGACAACTGCTTTTGGTCTTGTGATTTTCAATGCTCAGGTGCCGCCTCAATCCTTCTGGAACAGACACTCCAGTGATACAACCTCTACCGTCTGTTCCTTATCACGGGACCTCTCTGGATCAGCAACCTTCTTACAGTGGGACGAATGAACCCAAGTCTCTCTCTCAGCAACCTTCAATGCTGTAGTGCTAGTCAATAAGACCTGGTATGGTCCTTCCCATCTGTCAATAAGGCAACCTGAGCGTAGAAAATTCCGTATCATTACATAATCCCCAGGTTCAATGTCATGACAATTACTATCTGGTAAATCAGGAATCACTAACTTCAGATTATCATTTTGATTCCTTAACTGTTTACTCATGTTAATCAAGTATTTTACAGTCACTTCATTGTTACACTTCAAATCATCCTGAGGGTTAATCATAACATGCGGTTGTCGACCAAACAAGATTTCAAAGGGAGACAGATTAAGAGGGGACCTGGGAGTGGTTCTGATGCTGTACAGTACAATGGGTAAAGCTTCTGGCCATGTCAATCCTGTCTCTGCCATCACTTTACTCAGTTTATTTTTAATAGTGCTGTTCACTCTTTCCACTTTCGCACTCGCCTGTGGACGGTATGGAGTGTGCAGCTTGCTATCAATTCCCATCAATTTACACATTCCTTGAAAGACATCACCTGTAAAATGGGTACCCCTATCACTTTCGATTATTCTAGGGATACCATATCTACATACAAATTCCTGCACAATTTTCTTAGCAGTAAACATAGCGGTATTTGTGGCCGCAGGAAATGCTTCGACCCAATTTGAGAAAACATCTATACAAACAAGTACATATTTCAAATTTCGACAAGGGGGTAATTGAATAAAGTCAATCTGTATTACCTGGAAAGGGCCGCCGGCAGGTGGGATATGAGATGGTTCTGTAGGTATTGCCTTTCCGATGTTCTTTCTCAAACAGGTAAGGCATGACATTGCTCTTTTACTCGCATGAGATGAAAATCCTGGGGCACACCAATATGCTCTTACCAACTTGCACATCCCTTCCTTGCCCAGATGAGTCAGCCCGTGAGCTGCCTCAGCTAAACATGGAAGGTATGCCTTGGGGGCCACTGGTTTACCATGTCCATCCGTCCAGAGTCCTGAGGACTCCTGGCCATATCCTTTTGCCTTCCAGACTGCCTTTTCCTGTGTGGAACACAAATTTTGCATTTCACGCAACTTCTGTGTGTTGATGGTATTGAATACCATCAGTTGTGTGGTGTCTGTCTGTCTGGGGGTAGCAGCTGCTAACTTAGCAGCTTCGTCTGCTCGGCTGTTACCAAGTGATACTGGGTCTTGGCTATATGTGTGTGCTTTACACTTGATAACAGCCACTCTGTCGGGTTCCTGTATCGCTGTTAGAAGCCTTTAATGTGGGCTGCATGCGCTATCGGTGTACCAGCTGCCGTCATGAAATTTCTGAGGCGCCATAGGGCTCCGAAATCATGGACTACCCCGAATGCGTATCTAGAGTCGGTGTAGATATTGGCTGATTTGCCCTTAGCCAATTCACATGCTCTGGTTAGGGCGACCAGTTCAGCAACCTGGGCTGAGTGAGGTGGGCCTAGCGGTTCCGCTTCTATGGTGCCTTGGTCATCTACGACTGCGTATCCAGTACACAAGTCTCCCGAGTCTGACTGTCTATGACAACTACCGTCCGTGTAGAACGTAAGTTCTACATCTTCCAGTGGGTTGTCACTGATGTCAGGCCTTGCGGTAAAATTTTGGGTCAAATATTCCATACAATCATGTGTGTCTTCCTTTGTATTAAATCCTCCTTCCCCACCACTCTCATCCTCCACCCTTTGTGCCTGTCCAGGCACACCTGGGAGATATGTTGCAGGATTTAATGCACTGCATCTCCTTATGGTGATGTTTACGGGGGCCATTAGTGCCAATTCCCATCTTGTAAACCGCGCTGATGAGACGTGCCTGGTTTGGGCAGAATTCAGCAAGGCTGACACTGCATGTGGTGTATGAATTGTGAGGTTGTGACCTAGCACGACATCTTCGCTTTTCGTTACTAGCAATGCTATCGCAGCAACGCTTCGCAAGCATGTGGGGAGGGATCGCGCTACCGTGTCTAGCTGAGCGCTGTAATAGGCTACTGGCCTGCTGGCATCACCGTGCTTTTGGGTTAGTACGCCTGCCGCCCAACCAGCACTTTCTGTTCCGTATAGTTCAAAGGGTTTCCCATAGTCTGGCATACCTAATGCTGGTGCCTGCGTTAGGCACTGTTTAAGTCTCTCAAATGCTGTCTCAGACTCGTCTGTATGCGAAATCCGATCAGGTTTGTTTGAGGAGACCATCTCCTGCAAGGGTAACGCTAGAATGGAAAACCCTGGGATCCAGTTACGGCAATACCCACACATTCCTAAAAACGTTCTGATCTGTTGCTGGGTTTGTGGCAGAGTCATGTCTCTAATTGCTTGAATTCTATCAGCGGTCAGGTGTCTCAGTCCTTGTGTTAGACAGTGTCCCAAATATTTTACCCTAGTTTGGCATAATTGCAACTTGTCTTTGGAAACCTTGTGTCCTGTGTCTGAAAGATGAAACAGGAGCTGTTTCGTATCCTTCAGGGATGCTTCCAATGAATCAGAACACAGTAGTAGATCATCCACGTACTGTATTAATACTGATCCACTCTCTGGTTGGAAAGACTGTAAACAATCATGCAAAGCCTGGGAAAATATACTTGGACTATCTATGAATCCTTGTGGTAATCGAGTCCATGTGTATTGGACTCCTCTGTATGTGAATGGAAAACAAATATTGACTGTCAGGGTGCAGAGGTACCGAAAAGAAAGCGGAGCAGAGGTCAATAACAGTGAAAAATTTCGCAGTGGGAGGGATTTGCATTAGGATGACAGCTGGATTTGGCACTACGGGGAACTGACTCTCAACTATTTTGTTAATCCCCCTTAGATCCTGCACTAGCCGGTAACCCCTCCCCCCACTCTTTTTAACAGGGAAGATGGGACTATTGGCAGTGCTGGACGTTCTTACCAGAATGCCCTGTTGTAGCAAGCGCTCTATTACTGGGTAAACTCCTAATTCCACCTCTGGCTTCAGAGGGCACTGTGGGATTTTTGGAGCTATCCTACCATCTTTTACTTGTACAACTACCGGAGCTACGTTTGCCATTAATCCAGTGTCCTGTCCATCTTTAGTCCAAAGTGACTCTGGTATCTGAGATGTCATTTCTTCTACTTGGGAGGGAGTCCTATTTGTCATAATGGTATGTGACATTAATTTTGATGGGGAGTCTAACATGTCTCGCACTTCCTGAGCGTGATTCTCAGGTATGTCCAAGAATACACCTTCAGGAGTACAATAAATGACGCACCCCATTTTACACAGTAAGTCTCTTCCCAGGAGATTAGTCGGTGCTGATGCAGCCAGCAAAAAGGAATGCTTGGTATGTAACGGCCCTACTGTAATCTCGGCTGGTTTGCTAACAGGGTAGTGCTGGACTACTCCCGTTACCCCTATGGCTGGAATTGTCTTACCAGTGGTTCTCATGCCCACTGTCGAATTTATCACTGATTTGGCCGCCCCTGTATCTACAAGAAAGTTTAATGATTTACCAGCTACATTTATTGCAATTTCGGGTTCACTTCCAAGATTTGCAATCAATTTTACTGGCTGCAGATTACAGGTATGGCCACACCCCTATTGGGTATGGTGACCTCCCTGAATCCCGCTGGCAGCAACTACTTGTGATGGAGTTAATTGGGAGCTACCAGAGGCTTGCCAGTCTCTGTTCGGGGGATATCTTTTTGTTTCCCCTGCATGTGGCTCATAACTACGTTTCTGCGGACCCTGATCCCAATGTCGTGTGTCGTGTCGTTGTCTAGGGGGTTGATAAGATTTTTGTATATTTCTCGATCTACAGTCTCGTGCAAAGTGTCCCTGTTTGTGACAAGAATAACATGTTACCACATTTGACTTACCCACAGGGTTTGGTGATATTAACACAGGCTGTTTTGTGGTCAAGGCCTGTATACTTACTGCCATTAACTTATCACCTTGTTGTTCCCTGTGTCTGGTGATATTCCGGTCGTGATCAATAGCAGCCTCTCTCAAAGTAGCCACAGACAGACCTCGCCAACATGGTTGTGTGGTCTGTACCCTAGTCTTTAATGACTCTTTTAAACCATCCATCAGTACCGATACTGCTACTTCTCGATGGTTTATGTTTGTTTTAATGTCCTCTATGCCTGTGTATTTTGCCATCTCTAATAATGCTCTGTGAAAATACTCTGTAGCTGTTTCTGACTCCTTTTGTTTAATGGAGAATATCTTGTTCCATTTAACTACCGCTGGGAAATACTCTTTTAACTGTAAGCTTATTCTTTTTACATTGTCTTTGTTGTACACTTCTGTAAGAGGTACATCCTGATCTAATCCACAGTCAGCTAAAAATTGAGTTGCGTCAACATTGGAGGGTAAACATGCTCTCAGCAATATCTGCCAGTCTTTGTTGTTGGGCTCTACCGTGTTACCTAGGTCTCTGATGTATTTTTGGCTGGCAACTAAGTCTTTTCTAGGGTCAGGGAATTCAGACACTATGGTCCTTAATTCCATTCGGGAAAATGGGCTATACATGGCAATGTTCCTAACAGGAGTTACTCCTGAAGTGTCTGTTTTCCCATTTGGAACTACTATTACCTTAACAGGATTAACTCTAACAACCTCATTCTGTGTAGATTCTACAGGCTGTGGTGAAATAGTTTCAGCATAGTGTATGGTGCCGTACTTACCCGTTGATACGACCTCACCTAACCCTCCGCTAGGGGCCTTTGTTACTTATCTCGGGGGTGGAGCTGTGCCTACTGTGGTCTCTGCTATGGTGGCTGCTAGAGAGAGCGCTGAAATTGTTGCCGATTCGTCCTCTTGATCACACTCCTGAGGAAAGTTCAAAACAGGGTACAACTTGCACGGGTTAATACTTGCATTGGTTAATTGGTTAACATTATCTTTAACATTTACACAGTTGCTAAGTGTTTGTGTGTTACACCTTAGTGCGTCATTCTCCGCAACCAATTTCTCTCCTGATATGTATGGTGGCGGTGGGGCCGTGGCTATCAGTTTCCTGATCGAGCCAGATCCCGCCGCCTGAGCCAATCCTCTCTGTATGTCACCCTCCTGTTGCCACAACTGCAAATAATCATAATGCTTGATTCGTCTCTTTGCTGATTTAATGAGACATATCCTTCTCCTTAAATTCGTTAACACTTCTGTGCTGAAGCTACCTACTCTTGGGAATTTCTCCCCGTCATGTACTGTCATTCTCTCCCACTCATCACATAAAGCTTCTGTGTGACTTCCGTACTTTTCACACATTACGTACCTTGCCGACCCGACTGGTCGGTTTATGGAATCAACCCGAACCGAGGTTGATCGCCCCCTTCCTGAACAACTGGCCCCCATAATTTGCAGGTGTTACGGACCCTTACAAAAAACCAAGATATTCACGATAGGTTGACGGTAAGGTTTACCGAGCACCTTACTCACTCTGCCCACGCCGACCAATACGACCTGATCACACCGATATGGTGCTGGCGTACTCGACCCAGGGCACCTATTTAACCTTTGTTTACTGGAACATGCGAGGGATATCCGCAGAACACTTACTCTTTCCAGTAAAGGTGAGGTTGTTGGATAATTCCTGAGTGACCAGCGAACTTCCCTTTGTAAAAATAAAAAATTACACAAATCACGTCAGAATGTACAAATAGCGTTTATGACCTTCGTACACAAATAGTACCGGTCAGGTTTACTAATGCACACAATTACGTGCGGTACAATCGTTCAGCACATAAGCAACTAATCTTATGTACGGAGCGACCAGCGGAATCGAAAATTGCGGCTGCGAATTCCTTCAGCAAGAGCTTGTATGGCCTATATGGGTGTTGCACCAACCCTTTTTTGGTGTTGTGCCTGTGGACTCTATAGCGGACTTCCTTGTCTGCTGTACCTAGACCTCCTGGTCTGTTATGACCTCCTGGTCTGCTACAGTATGACCTCCTGGTCTGCTATACTCTAATGCTCAAATTTTATGTTTAACCAAGGATGCCTCCCTAGCCACCGTGCATGTCACTTACACGTATGTACCTCACGAGAACTCGATGATTTCTTTTGGTTCAACCTCAAAATTGTATGTAAAAACACTCACTCACCACATGTACACTTTTGTTTCTATTTCTGCGCAGAAATTTCTCTTTAGACCAGATGTGTTACAAATTAGGAGAAGGATCTATTAATTTAAATTTCGAATTTAAAACAGATTTGCGCTACTTATCGCCTGTTGCGTTACTTAAAAAAAAAAAAATCAACACTATCGTGTGACTTGAGTTACGTGGGCGTACCCAGACGCTCCGTTGCGTAATTTACGCTGCGTGCGTCGGCCTTTGCGTACACGAGTCTCTCCCTTTGTTAGAGACACGTGTACACCAGTCTTTGTCTACCGTAACACAACTAACACGTTTTATCAATGTAGATGATCCTTGATCATCTACCAAGCACCACACCAATCTCTCTTTATACCTTTAGGTAGAGTTGCGTGTATTTCTATACCTTAACTGTATTACCTTTACTCTTTAACTATGAAATAGCGGCAAATCTCTCTTAGTACGTTTATCAATTATACAATGGCAAACAGGAGAGTGATATATGAAAATACACGAATGAAAAGAAATGCAGATATGCGTGCGTGTGTACGCAAGACAGAAATAAATAGTTTTAAAAAGACACTATCGTTTTGTTCTTACCTCCGGTCCCGGATTCCTTCAGCACCCTTTACTAAGCGAAGCAGACGCTTATCCAAACAGCACTACGAGGAATATGATCTCCCGCCCTTTGCTGCTGGATAATGTCTGCTGAAATTACCTAGTGCAGATATGTGAAGGACGGGCGAGCCGCCAATTGATAAAGCTGAATATTTATCTTATATAAAACCCTTTGTGAGGTCTAAGAACACTGTACGCTATTCACGTATGGAGTACCGTAAGGGTACGCTCGTTGCGTAGCAATCGCTTAGCCGTAGTCGAGACGCTCAAGCGTCACGTTCGCTCACGGCCAAGAGATCACAGGCAGGCACGCTATTGGCTGCTGACTAACGTAATGATTCGCTATAGCGTAGCGGACGCTCGGGACCACGAGGAGATCACCAGCGGCGCTGAACGCTAACAATGTTAAACCTTTGTATCTAAACCATAAACAGTATATTATGCAGTAAAACCTTTGTGTAGAAATAGGGTGTAGATGCAACCTAGTGTAACCTTATTAACTTAAAAGCTGTTTGAGCGTCACCGACGCTCTGAGAATACTTAGCACTATAAGAAATACACAGATACCTGGGCTTAGGGTCCAACGCCTAATATATATATATATTATGAATGATATACTTGCATAAGAATTAACACAAATACAAATCATACACTACAATATAACATAGACTACCTAACCAGATAACTACACAGGAAATACAATACAATACAATTACGTTTTTAAGGGAAAATAAGAGAGAAAGAGGAGAAGAGAGAGAGAGAGAGAGAAATTGGCCCACAATAACAAGAAGATCAATATGGTTGCGGAGAAAACTTACGCACAAAGGAAATGATCGCATGCGCCTCTGGACATCCAGCTCCCGATTTTCAGCAATGATAACCGTTGAAGAGTGAGAGCTGGATGTGATCGGCTTGTCTATTTATGCCCCACACACAATACAATTCAATGGTCCCTACAATCTATTGTTCATTGGACACAGGAATTCCTCCTCGCATTATAACAAAAGGTCATAGGTTGATTCATACAGGTGGGCCGTGACTATTTCCAACAGCTCAGGTGGGAGGGAAACTGGGTTTCCCGCCGCATGGATAAGTAAGTGCAAATACAGTAAATGTTCATAAACTTCTTATGTCCATAACTATTCGCACGAGCGATTAATCTGCTTCAAACCAACACCGGAATATTGCTAATTAAATACTCTTCCGATGGGTACTAAACACCACTGTATTACTCCTGTCTGACCCTTCGTATCAAACAAAGAGGGATTTCTCTGTTCAGGAACATTCTATATTAACCAAACTTTCAGAATCTATCAAAGGGACCATGATCTACAAAATACATTATATAGTGAAAATATGTAACGATTGAGTCGCACGCTACGATCACATAAACTCTACCGTAAATACGCATACCCGTGCGCCTGCGGGTGCCCGCGACTGTGAGTATGCGCACGTACGGGAGAGCGTACGCATGCGCAGCACGGACCTGTGTGAGGTGCAAATATGGTAGTGTGCATAGAGATATTTTTCTGACTTTGACAACTTATCTCTTCTTTATCACTTCTCCAGGCTTAATACATCGGCCCCATGGTTACAACACTCACTGTATAGGAAATCATGTAATAAACCAGTTGTGTGCCTAGTCACCTTGTGGTGCCGCGAGCCACTTGCAGGCGTGCCTCTGGGTTGGTGGTCCAGGACCAAAACAAATTATTTTAAAGTGATAGACAAAATCAGTGCCGGTGGCTGACACACATAATAAAATATATGGACAATTAGAACCACTATTATTATTATTATTATTATTATTATTATTATATTTCTCTTACGTCCTAGTGGATGCTGGGGTCCACAGTAGTACCATGGGGTATAGACTGGTCCCTTGGGAGCCATGGGCACTTTAAGAGTTTAATAGTGTGGGCTGGCTTCTCCCTCTATGCCTCTCCTACCAGACTCATTTTAGAAAATGTGCCCGGTGGAGCCGGTCTCAGCTAGGGGAGCTCCTAGGAGTTTTTTTAGTTTTATTGTTTTTTCTAAGAGTTAGGTACAGGAAGGCTGCTGGCAACGGCCTCCCTGCTTCTTGGGACTTAGGGGGGTAGGAACCAACTCTAGTAGTCAGTGGTTCTCTATCTCCGCTGACAGGACACTGAGCTCCTGAGGGTGCTGATCGCAAGCCCACGATGCGACCGGCTGCCACCCCCTAACAGAGCCAGAAGATGGAGTGGTGAGTATGACGCCGGCGCCCCGGTAGGCGGATTGCCGATGGGAATGGTGGCACAAGGGTAGGAGCGCAGCTCTGACAGGCTGCGCTCCGGAGGGCTCAGCGGTACTTGATGTGCGGCGCTGTGAGGGGCGCCCTGGGCCAGCGCAAATACCCTACACTGGTCACATATGCTAACAGGGGCTAATCCCACTGTTAGCAGCCAAATCACCTCAGGCCAGTATAATCATTGAAAGCGGGAAGATGCGCCATAACAGGGGGCGGGGCTTCTTCCTCGGCGGATCCAGCACTCACCAGCGCCATTTTCTGCCTGCGGATCACACTGAAGAGACACTGACAGGGAGCGCTGCCCTCCACATAACTCAAACATACCTCTGCGGTACCAGGGTGTTGTAGACAGGGGGGAGAGTGTAGTAATAGCTGTTTAATCTATTAAGGTTATTCAGTCAGCGACAGCTGTTTATTGTGTAAACTGCCTACTGGGGCGCTTTGTGGCTGGCTCCATATACTCTGTGTCTCTCTGAAGGTACTCTGTGGGAAACTGTGTCTGCATTTTCCTGTGTGTGTGTGTGTAGTTGTATAGCTCACATAAACATGTCTAGGAACTCTGTATCTTGTGCTGCAGAGGGTGTATCTTCTCCTGAAGAGCCTATTGCATGTGCTCAGGACTGTAATATACTGTCTCAGCCTTCTGAATCCAAACCCACATGGGTGGATTCTATTAGGGGAATGATATCCCAGATTTCATCTCTGATAGCTAAAAATGAGACTGAAACACAGGTTTTGAGAAAGTTTGTTGAGGTTTTGTTGTATTCAGCTCCCACTGCCTTTTCAAAAACCCCAATTGTTTACCCAAAGAAGCGTGCTCTTGCCCAGATAATGCAAGCTGACACGGATACACCGACTCTGATACAGGGGACGGTGATGGGGATATGCAGGGGGGGTGATGCATCCCTGGCTAAGGGGGTGCAACTCATGATTGAGGCTATTTGGGACATTTTACACACTACTGATAAGATCCCTGAGCAAGTAGAAGAGGCTTATTTTACTGACAATAAGAAATCCTCCATTACATTCCCTGCGTCTACGGAATTAAATGTATTGTTTGAAAAATCCTGGGAAAATCCAGAGAAAAAATTCCAGATCCCAAAAAGGGTTCTCATTGCTTTTCCTTTCCCTGAGGAGGACAGGAAAAAGTGGGAAATCCCGCCTGTAGTGGACGTTTCTGTGTCTAGGTGGTCTAAAAAGGTAGTTTTACCTGTCCCTGGGTCCACCGCTTTAAAAGAGCCGGCTGACTGCAAGATTGAGACTACGCTCAAATCACTATACACAGCAACTGGAGTAGCTTTAAGACCCACTATTGCTTGTGCGTGGATTTCTAAAGCCATAATAAAGTGGTCAGGCACATTACTAGATGAATTAGATTCTATGGATAGAAGTGACATTGAATTGTTTTTATGTCATGTACAGGATTCTGCAGGTTTCATGGTGGAGGCCATGAAGGACCTTGGCCATCTTAATGCGAGGGCTTCTTCCATGGCTGTCTCGGCACACAGGGGACTCTGGCTGCGCCAATGGTCTGTGAATGCGGAATCCAAGAAGAGTGTGGAGAACCTACCCTTCACAGGTCAGGCTCTGTTTCGGGAAGCGTTAGATGCGTGTATCTCCACAGCAACTGCGGGTAAGTCAACATTTCTTCCCTCAGCAGCACCGCCTACTAGGAAATCTTTTCCTACGTCTGCAATGCAGTCCTTTCGGACCGTGAAAGTTAAGTCCAAACCCCCTTCCACTTTCTTTAGAGGAGGTCAGGGGAAATCCAGAAACCCTGCACGAACAGGTTCACAGGAACAGAAACCTGGTTCTGCTTCCTCAAAATACTCGGCATGACGGTGGACCTCCCAGCCTGGAGATCGGGCATGTGGGAGCAAGATTAAGAAATTTCAGTCATGTCTGGGCGTCATCAGGCCTAGACCCCTGGGTACAAGATATTGTTACCCAGGGGTACACACTGGAGTTTCAAGAACTCCCACCTCACAGGTTCTTCAAATCAGGCTTACCAGCTTTGCTGACAAAAAGTGCTATCCTACAGGAAGCCATTCAGAAATTGCTAAAGTCAAATGTAATTGTTCCAGTTCCACCTCACCTAGCAAACAAGGGTTGTTACTCAAACCTGTTTGTGGTACCGAAACCGGATGGTTCGGTCAGGCCAATATTGAATCTAAAGTCGTTGAACCCTTATTTGAGGGAATTCAAATTCAAGATGGAGTCTCTGAGAGCGGTAATCTCAGGTCTGGAGGAGGGGTAATTTCTAGTATCCCTGGACATCAAGGATGCGTACCTTCACATTCCGATCTGGCCGCCTCACCAGGCTTATCTAAGATTTGCGCTGCTGGACTGTCACTATCAGTTCCAGGCACTGCCGTTTGGCCTCTCTACAGCACCGATGGTGTTCACCAAGGTCATGGCGGAGATGATGCTACTCCTCCGCAAGCAGGGTGTGAACATAATTCCTTATCTGGACGATCTGCTGGTAAAAGCGTCTTCCAGGGAGAAGCTGTTGCAGAGCATTGCTCCCTCAACTCAACTACTCCAGGATCATGGATGAATCCTGAATCTTCCAAAGTCGCATCTGGAGCCGACAAGGAGACTGTCCTTCCTGGAGATGATCCTCGACACGGAAGTACAGAGGGTGTTTCTGCCGGAGGAGAAAGCGTTGGTGATACAAACAATGGTCCGGGATGTCCTGAAGCCAGCCCGGGTATCGGTTCATCAGTGCATTCGCCTTCTGGGGAAGATGGTTGCCTCCTACGAGGCTCTACAGTACGAAAGATTTCATGCACGGCCTTTCCAACTGGATCTTCTGGACAAATGGTCGGGATCTCCTTTTCACATGCACCAGAGGATTTGTCTGTCACTGAAAGCCAGAATCTCGCTCCTCTGGTGGCTGCAGACCTCTCACCTACTAGAGGGCCGCAGGTTCGGGATTCAGAATTCGATCCTCCTAACCACAGATGCAAGTTTCAGAGGTTGGGGAGCAGTCACCCAAGGGGAAAACTTCTAAAAAAGGTGGTCAAGTCTGGAGTTCATCCTTCCAATAAACATTCTGGAACTAAGGGCCGTGTACAGCGGGTTTTCTACAAGCGGCGCATATTCTGACCGATCAGGCGATTCAGGTTCAGTCGGACAATATAACGACTGTGGCCTACATAAACCGACAAGGTGGAACGAAGAGCAGAGCTGCAATGTCAGAGGAGACAAGAATCATCCTCTGGGCGGAAAAGCACGCGGTGGCGCTGTCTGCAATCTTCATTCCGGGTGTGGACACCTGGGAAGCGGACTTCCTCAGCAGACACAATCTCCATCCCGGAGAGTGGGGCCTCCATTCAGAGGTGTTCGCAGAGGTGACAAGTCTTTGGGGGCGTACCTCAAATAGACATGATGGCTTCCTGCCTCAACAGGAAGCTTCGGAGGTACTGTTTCAGGTCGAGAGACCCACAAGCAGTGGCGGTGGACGTCCTGGTAACTCCGTGGGTGTTCCAGTCAGTGTATGTGTTCCCTCCACTTCCGCTCATCCCAAGGGTTCTCAAACTAATCAAAAGAACAAGAGTGCAGGCGATCCTCATTGCTCCGGACTGGCCAAGAAGGGCTTGGTACGCGGATCTTCAGGAGTTCCTGCTGGAAGATCTGAGGCCTCTTCCTCTTCGAGAGGACCTTCTGCAACAAAGGCCATTCGCTTATCAAGACTTACCACGGCTACGTTTGCCGGCATGGAAGTTGAACGCCAGATCTTAGCTCGGAAGGCCATTCCGAACAAGGTTATTCCTACCCTGATACAGGCTAGGAAAGGAGTAACGTCTAAACATTACCAACGAATTTGGGAAAAGTACGTGTCTTGGTGTGAATCCAAGAAGTTTCCTGCGGTGGAGTTTCAACTAGGGCGGTTTCTCCTCTTTCTGCGAGCAGGTGTGGATGTGGGCCTGCGTTTGGGCTCCATTAAAGTCCACATTTCAGCCTTGTCCATTTTCTTCCAGAAACAGCTGACTGTCCTCCCTGAGGTACAGACTTTCTTGAAAGGGGTTCTGCACATCCAGCCTCCCTTTGTGCCTCCTGCAGCACCTTGGGATCTTAATGTGGTGCTGCAGTTCCTGCAGTCAGATTGGTTCGAACCTTTACAGGAGGTTGAAGTCAAATTTCTCACATGGAAGGCAGTCATACTTTTGGATTTGGCATCTGCTAGACGTGTGTCGGAATTGGGGGCATTATCCTGCAAGAGCCCCTACTTGATTTTTCATGAAGATAGAGCTGAGCTCAGGACGCGTCAGCAATTTCTTCCGAAGGTTGTGTCGGCTTTTCATATCAACCAACCTATTGTGGTGCCAGTGGCTACTGACTCCTCAATTACTTCAAAATCCTTGGATGTTGTAAGGGCTTTGAAGATTTATGTGAAGAGAACTTCTCGTCACAGAAAGTCTGACACTCTGTTTGTCCTTTATGATCCCAACAAGATTGGGTTTCCTGCTTCTAAGCAGATGATTTCTCGCTGGATCAGGTTTACTATCGAGTATGCTTAATCTACAGCAGGCTTACCGTGTCCAAAATCTGTTAAGGCCCAATCTACTCGTAAAGTGGGTTCTTCCTGGGCGGCTGCCCGGGGTGTCTCGGCTTTACAACTTTGCGAGCAGCTACTTGGTCAGGGTCGAACAAGTTTGCTAAGTACTTCAAGTTCGAAACTTTGGCCTCTGAGGACCTAAAGTTTGGTCAATCGGTGCTGCAGGAGCCTCTGCGCTCTTCCTCCCGTACCTGGAGCCTTGGTACATCCCCATGGTACTAATGTGGACCCCAGCATCCTCTAAGGCGTAAGAGAAAATAGGATTTTAATTACCTACCGGTAAATCCTTCTCTCGTAGTCCGTAGAGGATGCTGGGCGCTTGCCCAGTGCTTTATTTTCCTGCAGTTGTTACTTGGTTGAGTACTGCATTGTTACTTCGTTGAGTACTGTTGTTCAGCCATTGCTGACTTGTTTCAAGCTGGTTAGCTTGGTTTTTCTGTTGTGTGAGCTGATGTGAATCTCACCACTATCTGTGTATTTCCTTCTCTCAAAGTATGTCAGTCTCCTCGGGCACAGTTTCTAGACTGAGTCTGGTAGGAGGAGCATAGGGGGAGGAGCCAGCCCACACTATTAAACTCTTAAAGTGGCCATGGCTCCCAAGGGACCCGTCTATACCCCCATGGTACTAATGTGGACCCCAGCATCCTCTACGGACTACGAGAAAAGGATTTACAGGTAGGTAATTTAAAATCCTATTTTTATTTATAAGGCACCACAGTGTTTTGCAGCGCCATACATACAACACACATTAGAACAATACAGAGTACTCAGAACTTAACATCACAGAACACTAAAACAGAGCACAGGTAACAATTAGCACCACAGTTCTCAGTACACACTACAGCTGAGATGTAAGGAAGGAAAGAAGTAATCGGCGTACTACTGGGGGCAGGCAGCTGTTGGAAGAGATGAACAGTCAGGAGAGAGAGGAAATGCAGGTATAGACAGTCACTGAGTGGGATAGAGCTGTAATTGAAGTACAGGAGAAGAGAGCTGTGAGAACAGTGATGTCCATTACATCATCACTGAACCTAAGGATGACATATAAGCACAATTTGCTTAATTTTTTTTGTTTGTTTTTTCATTTGTCAATAAGAAACTTTGTAAAAATGATGAAACTCTAGGGCACCATGATTCAAGAAGTTTTGGAACCACTGTAGTATACTTTTAAACAGCAACATCTAGTGGCTGTACTGCAGAATACAGGTGGGAAATTAGTATAATTTACAGGAAACTCCCTGGACTTAAGTTTTGTTTTATGCCCTCTCAGAATTGATTACATATGTGAATGTTATTGATGCTTAATCTAACATCTAAATGAAAGCTTGCCCATAAAATACAGATATCTTATAAAACATTGTCTATTTTAGCTACTACTTGTAGGGTAAAGTCATTAATAAATTAATCAATCAATCCAACAATGGGATTAGTGGTGTCAACTATAAAGTATTATTTGTCAGTGTCACAATTGACCACTGTGTTAGACAATGGGGAAAACAGAGTAAAATATGAAAGTTACATACAGGCTGGACAAAATAAGTGCAGACCGCTGATATCAGAGGGTTATGAGGTGTTGTGTGTAAGATGATTGTCTAGTTAATTGTGTAGAATTGTGGAACCAAGGTCCACTCACCAATCTGCCTTATATCTCCCAGTGTACGGCTGTCTTGTGCTTCTGTCTGTAGTGATGGGGTATTCCCACCACCAGCCGTGGATTGATGCAGTTGGGTCTTATAACTGTACGTGGCTGTGTGCTGGGAGATCTGCACTCTGTGAAATCACTGGGTGAGAGACGGATAGAAGAGTTACCTCTGTCTGTCCAGTTATTCTCTTTCTCACAGATTGTTTTGTTTGCACTGAGAAAAGGGCAGTCACAGTATTGGCAGTGGATCATTCTTACATTGCTGGAGCCCTCTGATATTTCAGACAATTACTAGGTACTCCTTATGGACAACTATCACCAAACCTCTCTTGCTCCCACCATTACCTGTAATACTCTATATTGTTCTGTTTATTATTTAGAATATAGGGGCAGATGTATTAAGCCCGGAGAAGGGATAAAGCAGTGATAAGTGGAAGGTGATAATGCACCAGCCAATCAGCTCCTAACTGTCATTTTTTAAATCCGTAATGATTGGCTGATGCGTTATCACCTTGCACTTATCACTGCTTTATCACTTCTCCAGGTTAATACATCTGCCCCATTGATCCTTAACCAAGGTGTGGGTCTATGCAGGGCTAAGATCGAGCCTTATTAGCATACAATATCCATATTGTCAAGCAAGTCACATTGATTAATGGTCATATGCAATTACCACATGCTGTATTATTTTAAATTTCCTTTGCAGAAAACAATATGGATGTACCCCTTCCAGATACACAGCATTGCCCTTTCCACGTTTGCTTCACTCATCGGGCCGTTTGGAGGATTCTTTGCCAGCGGATTCAAGAGAGCCTTCAAGATCAAAGTAATTATTCTAACTGTAGCGTCTGTCTGTGTTGTGTGACTGCAGAGAATGATGCACTGATTTTTCAGGCTGCCTGACATTGATGAAGTTCTTCATCCCAAACAACAGTTTACAAAATTTAATTCCACAGTATGGAATTATCCTAAAAGATTCTGCGAGGGTGCAATGGGCTCTTTGAGGGTGCTGAAAAACCTTCGCTGTTCTTAATGTAGAATTCTAATCCAATTAAGAATTTCTCTTCCTGAAGCAGCAAAGTTGTATACCTCCCCTGGGACCTCCAACATTACTTCCTTACCGTCTGTGTACATCTGCTTCAGAGTACCAGAGGCATGGAGGAAGTGCTCCAAACCTTTCTACTTCCATTCCACAGCTTCTTTCAACAAGCATATACCAGGGGCTGGCCGTCCTTTTAGCTCCTGCAGGGCACAATCCTTTTATGGTATTTTAGCATGGTAGCCTCAGACAAAGGACATAGATTAGAATACACACAGAGCTGTTCCTTAGATGAAAGTCATCTCTTGATTACAGCTCTCCTTTTAACCTGCCTGTTGGCAGAGGGCTAGGTAAGTCTTTATTTATGTTATTATGCGTTACCTCAATTCCATATGTTTCTTCCCATTCCTCAGGATTTTGCCAATACCATTCCAGGCCATGGAGGCATCATGGACAGATTTGACTGCCAGTACTTGATGGCCACGTTTGTGAATGTGTACATTGCCAGCTTTATCAGGTGGGCAGTGGTTGGCTCCTCTAGTGTTCGTTTACTATAGAGCCTCTTAGTATGATAGGGGAATATGTATCTTCCAATACATTATTGTTTTCCCTCGCACCACACGCGTTATAATGTTGACCTGTGCTGGTCGTTTATGGTGAACCGCTTTCTGCGCATACAGAATAGTGTCTGTGTACCAGAGCAGGAGCATGTGTTGTCCAGTCCTGCTACAATGAGCTTTTTCAGTCCTGCCACCCAGACTATGCTAATATTAAATGATATGGGATGGCAGACTTTTCTCTTATAATAGAATATAGACTTGAATAGTCCCCGTGTTCTGCTTCTTCTATGCATCCTAATACAGAGATGGGATCTTTGATTTGGAATGCTTGTTTATGAAAAGGGCTTATTCCTTACTATAGAAGACCTTCATTAAAATGTATAAAAATATCTCTGGCCTTTCCTCCTGCTGTGCCCATATACCTTCCCCCATTGCCGCGAGCAGCCCTGCTCCTCTGTTGCGGGTAAAGAGATTGTCACTCATTCGCTGTAATTATTTACCTCATACTTGTATATGTTCTAGTTCTCATGCACTGCTCCAGTAAAAGAAAGATATTTGGTCTCAAACACAAGATCTCTTAATTACTTACTGTTAACGTTTTTACACCAACTGGACAGTAGTGAGAATAAAGAATATTAGCCATGCTTTGCTCCCTTATAAGGAATTATAGATCTACAGTGTAAACACAGTTGTGTCCAGTGTAGACACATTGATCGGTTATATTAAACTGTAATAGAGTTGTTTCTTTTTATAGCCCTTAAAGAAAATTAAACTAGTTATCCATTTACGATTTTTAGTAATCAGTTTATTCTTTTCTTTTTATTCTTTTAGGGGACCCAATCCAAGTAAACTAATTCAGCAATTTTTAACTTTGCGTCCTGACCAACAAATTACCATCTTCAACACATTGAAACTGCACCTTACAGAAAGGGGGATGCTGGGAAACGGCGATGAAGTGTAAATCTGCTATGCTTCTGGTCTTGGCGACTCCTCTACCTGGGGCATGTGGGTTCACTGTACAACAATGCTATTCCAGCCTTTCCCAGAGAGGACTCATTAAACCCTTTGCTGCTGGAGAAGGTCCAGAAGTTATTTCCTTTTTTAAAACGGGCAATTTCCTCTTTTTGCCTGATATTTTTATTTTTCAGGTTTCCTTTTTTTTTTCTCTTTAAAAGCTTCTGTTTACATGTACCTCCTGAAGACCGAGCCTGTTTCCTATCCAGTTCTGCTCATGTAGGTGTAACCTATAGAAGATTCCACATACCGACCTCACACATGGACTACTTATTGGGGGACATTCCTTAGTGTGTTGGAAAGAAAGGTCACTTTCCAAATTCCGAATTATTAAAGGGGTCGGGGTTGCACCGTCCAATTTCAATATATTGTATTGTACATGCAACTCCTACTAAATACGTTGTACTCTCTTTCCAGCTGCTCTTCCTTTAAGCCATGTATGTATCCAATGCAGAGAGCAGCTGAGCCCTACCATACACCATATAAATGGCTTTGTGAAAGCTGAAGGAGGGACGTATACAAAGACAAATTAAAGTTATCTTGTGGTTGGATATGCCTTTTGGATAACGCTTTGTTTTAGGTTTTCTTAGCCCCACTTTCATCAATGTCCTCCTTTTTAGTATTTTTAGAGGCTCTTAAGGGATGTTTGCATTGTGTTTTACCAGCCTTTCTGAGCTTTTATTCTCTCAGCACTGACACAGATCCTAAGTTATATATATACCTGTTCACATTTTAGCATTTATATTTATATATATTTTAGAATTTTATATAACTGTTGCATTGTGTTTAAATTATTAGCATTCTTGTTTTATGGCTTTGTATGAAGGACTGGTCATTTAGACAGTTTGGAGTTGAAGGTTGCCGTTTCTATGCCCATGCAAGTGAGCATGCTCTAGGTCAGTGTGCGCCATACACAGATTCTGCATTTTGCTGAAATGAAGGAACTTAAGCTACACAGGGTTGATCACTTATTCAGCATCCTTCCCTAATTAGTATTTCCTGCAAGCCACTTAGCTGACCAGTTCCTTAAACATGTTTCATTGTGACAGGGTTTTCTATATGTAGCACAATTTATAAGGGTCAAATTTAAAATCTACTTTGGGCCTATTCCACTAAAGTGAGCTTTCACCCATTCATTGTTGAATGTATGTGATGCTGTATATTATAGCAGATTTAAGGGTGCACCTGTTGCCTGCAAACAGTGTTGGCAGACATTTTGTGGAAACTGTCTCGGGAAACTGTGATCTCATTGGTTCCTGGTCAGTTGATAGGCTGCATCCACATGGAGTCTGATTCAGTCCCCAAAATGGCTGCCTCGTAAAATAGCTATGTGTAGATAGCAAGTGCAAATTATGCAAGCAGCTTATTTGTTCTGATGCTGTGTGTGTGCAGCCTCCTTCAAAATACTTTTCACTTACAGTGCCATCTAGTGTTTTGGAGAGTATCTTTGGGCATTTCCCAATTCCTACTATTATTCACATTTATATAGCGGAAGCATATTCCATAGTGCTTTGCATCTGTTCTAGAGACCGTCTAGCATTTAATTCATTTAATCTTAGAACCCAATTCCAACAGAGACATAAAGAAAGCAGAGGGATGGAATTTAATATATTTTTCTCTAACGTCCTAGTGGATGCTGGGACTCCGTCAGGACCATGGGGAATAGCGGGCTCCGCAGGAGACAGGGCACATCTAAAAAAGCTTTTAGGTCACATGGTGCGTACTGGCTCCTCCCCCTATGACCCTCCTCCAAGCCTCAGTTAGGTTTTTGTGCCCGTCCGAGAGGGTGCAATCTAGGTGGCTCTCCTAAAGAGCTGTTTAGAAAAGTTTTTTTTTAGGTTTCAATCTCAGTGATTCCTGATGGCAACAGGATCACTGCATCGAGGGACTTAGGGGAGAGATTCCCAACTCACCTGCGTGCAGGATGGATTGGAGTCTTAGGCTACTGGACACTTAGCTCCAGAGGGAGTCGGAACACAGGTCAGCCTGGGGTTCGTCCCGGAGCCGCGCCGCCGATCCCCCTTACAGACGCTGAAGAGACGGCAGAACGGAGGTCCGGAAAGCAGGCGGCAGAAGACTCCTCAGTCTTCTTGAAGGTAGCGCACAGCACGGCAGCTGTGCGCCATTGTTGTCACACGGCTCACTGACTCAGTCATGGAGGGTGCAGGGCGCTGCTGGGGGCGCCCTGGGCAGCAATATAATTACCTTTAGTGGCAAAATAAATACATCACATATAGCCATTAAGGCTATATGTATGTATTTTAACCCAGGCCAGTTTCTTAAAAACCGGGGAAAAGCCCGCCGAAAAAGGGGCGGAGCTTATTCTCCTCAGCACTCAGCGCCATTTTCCTGCTCAGCTCCGCTGGTGAGGAAGGCTCCCAGGTCTCTCCCCTGCACTGCACTACAGAAACAGGGTAACAAAGAGAAGGGGGGCATAAATTGGCGATATTTATATATTAAGAGCGCATATATAGTAAACAACACCTTCTAGGGTTGTTTATATACATTTATAGCGCTTTTGGTGTGTGCTGGCAAACTCTCCCTCTGTCTCCCCAAAGGGCTAGGGGGTCCTGTCTTCGATTAGAGCATTCCCTGTGTGGCTGCTGTGTGTCGGTACGTGTGTGTCGACATGTATGAGGACGATGTTGGTGTGGAGGCAGAGCAATTGCCGATGATGGTAATGTCACCCCCTAGGGAGTCGACACCGGAATGGATGGCTTTAGTTATGGAATTACGTGATAATGTCAGCACATTACAAAAGTCAGTTGACGAAATAAGACGCCCGGCAAACCAGTTAGTACCGGTTCAGGCGTCTCAGACACCGTCAGGGGCTGTAAAACGTCCTTTACCTCAGTCAGTCGACACGGGTACCGACACAGATGAATCTAGTGTCGACGGTGAAGAAACAAACGTATTTTCCAATAGGGCCACACGTTATATGATCACGGCAATGAAGGAGGCTTTGCAGATCTCTGATACTGCTGGTACCTCAAAAAGGGGTATTATGTGGGGGGTGAAAAAACTACCTGTATTTTTTCCAGAATCAGAGGAATTGAATGACGTGTGTGATGAAGCGTGGGTTAACCCCGATAGAAAACTGCTAATTTCCAAGAAGTTATTGGCATTATACCCTTTCCCACCAGAGGTTAGGGCGCGCTGGGAAACACCCCCTAGGGTGGATAAGGCGCTCACACGTTTATCAAAGCAAGTGGCGTTGCCGTCTCCTGATACGGCCGCCCTCAAGGATCCAGCAGATAGGAGGCTGGAAACTACACTGAAGAGTATATACACACATACTGGTGTTATACTGCGACCGGCAATAGCCTCAGCCTGGATGTGCAGTGCTGGGGTAGTGTGGTTGGATTCTCTGACTGAAAATATTGATACCCTGGATAGGGACAGTATTTTATTGACTCTAGAGCAATTAAAGGATGCTTTCCTTTATATGCGAGATGCTCAGAGGGATGTTTGTACTCTAGCATCAAGAGTAAGCGCGATGTCCATATCTGCCAGAAGAAGTTTATGGACGCGACAGTGGTCAGGTGATGCGGATTCCAAGAGGCATATGGAAGTATTGCCATATAAAGGAGAGGAATTGTTTGGGGTCGGTCTTTCGGATCTGGTGGCCACGGCAACTGCCGGCAAATCCACTTTTTTACCTCAGACCCCCTCCCAACAGAAAAAGACACCGTCTTTTCAGCCGCAGTCCTTTCGCTCCTATAAAAAGCGACCAAAAGGACAGTCTTATCTGCCGCGAGGCAGAGGAAAGGGTAAGAAAGGGCAGCAAGCAGCCCCTGCCCAGGAACAGAAGCCCGCCCCGGCTTCTACAAAGCCATCAGCATGACGCTGGGGCTTTACAAGCGGACTCAGGAACGGTGGGGGGTCGACTCAAGATTTTCAGCAATCAATGGGTTCACTCACAAGTGGACCCGTGGGTCCTGCAGATAGTATCTCAGGTTTACATGCTGGAGTTCGAAAGGTCTCCCCCTCGCCGGTTCCTAAAGTCTGCTTTACCAACGTCTCCCTCAGAAAGGACGTCGGTTTTGGAAGCCATTCACAAGCTGTATTCTCAGCAGGTGATAGTCAAGGTACCCCTCCTACAACAGGGAAAGGGGTATTATTCCACACTATTTGTGGTACCGAAACCGGACGGTTCGGTAAGGCCTATTCTAAATCTGAAATCCTTGAACCTGTACATAAAGAAATTCAAGTTCAAGATGGAGTCACTCAGAGCAGTGATAGCGAATCTGGAAGAAGGAGACTTCATGGTGTCCTTGGACATAAAAGATGCTTATCTACATGTCCCGATTTACCCCTCACACCAAGGGTATCTCAGGTTCGTGATACAAGACTGTCATTATCAGTTTCAAACGCTGCCGTTTGGGTTGTCCACGGCCCCTCGGGTCTTTACCAAGGTAATGACCGAAATGATGGTTCTTCTACGAAGAAAAGGCGTATTAATTATCCCTTACTTGGACGATCTCCTGATAAGGGCAAAATCCAGAGAACAGCTGGAAGTCGGTGTAGCGCTAACACAAGTAGTGCTTCAGCAACACGGGTGGATTCTAAATCTTCCAAAATCTCAATTGACCCCGACAACACATCTGCTGTTCCTGGGCATGATTCTGGACACGGTTCAGAAAAAGGTATTTCTCCCGGAAGAGAAAGCAAGGGAGTTATCCGAACTTGTCAAGAACCTCCTAAAACCAGGAACTGTGTCAGTACATCAATGCACAAGAGTCCTGGGAAAGATGGTGGCTTCGTACGAAGCGATTCCATTCGGCAGATTCCATGCACGAACATTTCAGTGGGATCTGCTGGACAAATGGTCCGGATCGCATCTGCACATGCATCAGCGGATAACACTGTCACCGAGAACAAGGTTGTCTCTCCTGTGGTGGTTGCAGACTGCCCATCTGTTAGTGGGCCGCAGATTCGGCATACAGGACTGGGTCCTGGTGACTACGGATGCCAGCCTACGAGGTTGGGGAGCAGTCACAAAGGGAAGAAACTTCCAGGGCGTGTGGTCAAACCTGGAGACGTCTCTTCACATAAATATACTGGAGCTAAGAGCAATCTACAATGCTCTAAGCCTGGCAAAATCGCTGCTTCAGGGTCAGCCGGTGTTGATCCAGTCCGACAACATCACGGCAGTCGCCCACGTAAACCGACAAGGCGGCACGAGAAGCAGGAGTGAATGGCAGAAGCTGCAAGGATTCTGCGCTGGGCGGAGAATCATGTCGTAGCACTGTCAGCAGTGTTCATCCCGGGAGTGGACAACTGGGAAGCAGATTTCCTCAGCAGACACGACCTTCACCCGGGAGAGTGGGGACTTCATCCAGAAGTTTTCCACATGATTGTGAACCGTTGGGAAAAACCAAAGGTGGACATGATGGCGTCTCGCCTCAACAAAAAATTGGACAGGTATTGCGCCAGGTCAAGAGATCCTCAGGCAATAGCTGTGGACGCTCTGGTAACACCGTGGGTGTACCAGTCAGTGTATGTGTTCCCTCCTCTGCCTCTCATACCAAAGGTACTGAGAATTATACGGAAAAGAGGAGTAAGAACAATACTGGTAGCTCCGGACTGGCCAAGAAGAACTTGGTATCCGGAACTTCAAGAGATGCTCACGGAGGATCCGTGGCCTCTACCTCTAAGAAGGGATCTGTTTCAGCAGGGACCTTGTATGTTCCAAGACTTACCGCGGCTGCGTTTGACGGCATGGCGGTTGAACGCCGGATTCTAAAAGAGAAGGGCATTCCTGAGGAAGTTATTCCTACTTTAATTAAAGCCAGGAAAGAAGTGACCGCACAACATTATCACCGCATTTGGAGAAAATATGTTGCGTGGTGTGAGGCCAAGAAGGCTCCAACGGAAGAATTTCAATTGGGTCGATTCTTACATTTCCTGCAAGCAGGATTGTCTATGGGCCTCAAATTGGGGTCCATTAAAGTTCAAATTTCGGCCTTATCAATTTTCTTCCAGAAGGAATTGGCGTCAGTGCCTGAAGTACAAACTTTTGTCAAAGGTGTACTACATATACAACCCCCAATAGTGCCTCCAGTGGCACCGTGGGATTTGAACGTGGTTCTAAATTTTCTCAAATCTCATTGGTTTGAGCCTTTAAAATCGGTAGATTTAAAATACCTTACATGGAAGGTAACCATGCTGTTGGCCCTGGCTTCAGCCTGGAGAGTTTCGGAGTTGGCAGCTTTGTCATACAAAAGCCCATATCTGATATTCCATTCGGACAGGGCAGAATTGAGGACACGTCCTCAATTTCTCCCTAAGGTGGTTTCGGCATTTCACTTGAACCAGCCTATTGTGGTGCCTGCGGCTACTAGCGACTTGGAGGACTCCAAGTTACTGGACGTTGTCAGAGCATTAAAAATATATATTTCAAGGACAGCTGGAGTCAGAAAATCTGACTCGTTGTTTACATTGTATGCACCCAACAAGTTGGGTGCTCCTGCGTCTAAACAGACGATTGCACGTTGGATATGTAGTACAATCCAACTTGCACATTCTGTGGCAGGCCTGCCACAGCCTAAATCTGTAAAGGCCCATTCCACAAGGAAAGTGGGCTCATCCTGGGCGGCTGCCCGAGGAGTCTCGGCATTACAACTTTGCCGAGCAGCTACGTGGTCAGGGGAGAACACGTTTGTAAAATTTTACAAATTTGATACTCTGGCTAAAGAGGACCTGGAGTTCTCTCATTCGGTGCTGCAGAGTCATCCGCACTCTCCCGCCCGTTTGGGAGCTTTGGTATAATCCCCATGGTCCTGACGGAGTCCCAGCATCCACTAGGACGTTAGAGAAAATAAGAATTTACTTACCGATAATTCTATTTCTCATAGTCCGTAGTGGATGCTGGGCGCCCATCCCAAGTGCGGATTGTCTGCAATGCTTGTACATAGTTATTGTTACAAAAATCGGGTTATTACTGTTGTTGTGAGCCATCTGTTCAGAGGCTACTTCGTTTGTGTTATCATACTGTTAACTGGGTTCAGATCACAAGTTGTACGGTGTGATTGGTGTGGCTGGTATGAGTCTTACCCGGGATTCAAGATCCTTCCTTATTGTGTACGCTCGTCCGGGCACGGTACCTAACTGAGGCTTGGAGGAGGGTCATAGGGGGAGGAGCCAGTACGCACCATGTGACCTAAAAGCTTTTTTAGATGTGCCCTGTCTCCTGCGGAGCCCGCTATTCCCCATGGTCCTGACGGAGTCCCAGCATCCACTACGGACTATGAGAAATAGAATTATCGGTAAGTAAATTCTTATTATCTGACGGAGACCTGTAGTTGAATTGCAGTTTAGTGGCAATTCAACTAGATAGTCATGTCTTCATTCCGTGTCCTGCTGCTTGGAATGATTGGCTTTCTGGTTTTACAAGGATTTCCTATGTTTTAGTATTTAACCTGTCTGCCCTGTTTTCTTAACACCTACAAGCCTGCAAGAAATAGCTGTAGCCTGAATATACTGTGACTGATCAGGGGCCCTGCAATATGTTGAATATATGGGCAAGTTGCATGTTAAAAGTGAAAATCCGAAAAGAATGTTCGTAGTATGGAACTACCACAAAAACCATCCGTTTCGTCAATGTGATTTTACTATAATGATCGATTCTTTTCGATATGTTTGTTGGATTCTATTACAAAATATTTATTGCTAGTTTTTGTTATGTGTACATAAGTTTACATAATGGTTTTTGACTAGCGTTCGTGTTTAGACCACAGTCATGAAGTGTGTTTGTTTTGTTATATTCCTATTTTAATGTATTTATTATCGTTCACCCCTAGTTGGTTTGCCTTGTGCTGTCACGGTTTTTCTTTTGTGCATGACCTTTTCCTGCTCATGGATACACGTCACCTGTATGTAGAGGAACTGTGTTTACAGGATCTTGTGACATTTTGCTAGACAAGACCAGGGCTTGCCAAATATTCTCTGCACTAGCTGGCACTGCCAAGTGGTTTCCCACTCATAAGGTTGGCCGTGTAAATAATGCCCAATATGCAGTGAATAATTGCTAGTAATCATTCCTTGCACATCCAGACGAGGATATATGATAGTGTTCACTCTAGGATTTTTTTAGGGCAGGGTGCTGATCACGAGTAGGGCACATTTTTCATTCGGGAGGGCACATTTTTCAGTTAGAAGGGCAAAATTAGGTACATACTATAATGCTTGGTCCTCCCACTCCCACATGATAAAGAATGGACAGCGCGCCGAAGGCGCGCAGCAAAAATTTAGGGGCTTTGTTTTTCGTGGGGAAGGGGCATGGCCACATAATAGTGGCAATTCACATTACACCACACAGTAGTGCAGCTAATACACACTGCACCAGGTAGTACCTCCTATACACACTGCGACAGGTAAAGCACATTATACATATTGCGCCAGGCAGAGCACATTCTACACTTTGCGCCAGGCAGAGCACGTTATACACATTGCACCAGGTAGAGAGCACTGAGAAACATTGCACCAGGTAGAGAGCACTGAGAAACATTGCACCAGGTAGAGAGCACTGAGAAACATTGCACCAGGTAGAGAGCACTGAGAAACATTGCACCAGGTAGAGAGCACTGAGACACATTGCACCAGGTAGAGAGCACTGAGAAACATTGCACCAGGTAGAGAGCACTGAGAAACATTGCACCAGGTAGAGAGCACTGAGACACATTGCACCAGGTAGAGAGCACTGAGAAACATTGCACCTGGTAGAGAGCACTGAGAAACATTGCACCAGGTAGAGAGCACTGAGAAACATTGCACCAGGTAGAGAGCACTGAGAAACATTGCACCAGGTAGAGAGCACTGAGACACATTGCACCAGGTAGAGAGCACTGAGAAACATTGCACCAGGTAGAGAGCACTGAGAAACATTGCACCAGGTAGAGAGCACTGAGACACACTGCACCAGGTAGAGAGCACTGAGACACACTGCACCAGCTAGGGAACATTTTTGATCTCCGCTTTTTTTTGCCAAGTTTACTTACTGGGGGCTGATGCTGCTGGAGTTGATCGCGCTGGTCCCCCCTCACACACAGCGGAGCTGGTTGGAAATGGCCACCACACTGATCCATGATGTACACAGAGGAGGGAGGGCTGGGTTTGCCTCGGCGGGAGAGGCAAACCCAGCCCTCCTGTCTCTACAGATCATGAGCAGACCTATAGTCTGCTCGCAGAGGAGAGGAGCTGCGGTGGCTGACAGCTAAGGATGGGCGGGACAAGGCGGGCGGGACGGGCCGCGGAGGTCTCTGTCTCTCATGCAGGGAGACAGTGTGTTAATGTGTCCGGCGGCGGGTCTTGCGGCCACCAAAGTGCAGGGCGGGAGGGCGCACACAAACGGGCAGGGCGGCATTCAGGTGTCTAAAAAAGGGGCAGGGTGCAGCGCCCTGTGAAAGACACCTAGAGTGAACACTATATGAGTAGCAGTGTGCTATGAAGATGATGTGTAAATACAGGCCAGGGATAGTATTGTGTATATGCCTATCTCTGTTATACATACTTCCATTTGCCTACAGCAGTGGCTATAGTAATAGACACACCATTTAAATGTGCGTAGTCACCCTGAGGTATGCATTGTTATGTTATTGTTTCATTTTCTAATTTGCTTTTTCTATTCCTGCTGTGAAGTAAAAGTCGCCAATATAGAAATCCGTATACTCCAAGAACACCAACCTATTGTATTGCTAGTATGCCAATGTCCATCAGGCGTGGGAATAATATACTTTAGGGTAGACAAATCCTTGTTCAGATATAGAATATAATGTGTCTCTCTGTGTTTCTGTGAGTTCTGAATGCCGGTCATGTGTACCTCTACAAGAGATACCCCCTGCAGCTAGGTAGGCCACAGATGAAAGTACCTTTTTAAATGTTTCCTTATGTGTTGGCAGAGGTCATTGTATCTAGCTGGAGTGTCTGTGGTGATCACATGGCAATTTACCAGATTTTGGAGATGTTTTCAAATAACTACTGACAGAACTTTTTGTTTTATCTGTTGTCCAGTATAGGTGATTCGGGTAGATAGTCCTCGTATGGGATGAATTGCAAATCTTTAATTTGGGCTTATATATGGCCACCAGTTGGACCCTAGTTTGTGTTCCCCTTGTGGTAATGGACAAGGAGATTGGGCCTGGCTAACCCGATGGGTGACCCGTCATGTCTGACCATGCACAATTCTGCTCCTGTATCCCTGGTTGATGTACAGGGTCGTGAGGTGCTAGTCTGTAGAGGATGGAGTGCTCGGGAGGAAAGCTGTTATGTATAAGGTGTGTATGTCACTGTATGGGTTTATGGTTTCATGAATGTATTGGTCTTGAGGAAAGTGTAGGTGGGACTTTATCTGTGATCACTCTGTCATAGGGTGGAAATTATTGTACCTGGAATAGAATTAGGAATGTCATTTCATATACAGCCACATGGATTAGGTTATCTTGAGGGTATAGTTCATGGCAGGTCCGTAATGTCTTGAAGATCCTGTTTTCCAGCAATTGGTTTAAAGATCATCTCCTCTCTCCCACTGTAAAGTCATGAGTGCAGAGTTTGTGAATTGCCTGACTTGGAGAAACATGCATGGAGTAAGGTGGTGCGTGAGCTGTTACCACCTTCATAAATGTCTGTCTCTCGATTGCTGCCAAAAACATAAATTATAATAAACTAGCTAGTGCATGTAGACCATTGAGTTACATTCCCTTGTGCGTCTTATATATATACAGTATAGATCTCTGGTATTATTGACTGTTCCAGGGCCAAGAGTGCAGGTGGTTGTTACTATTGATCACTGCTCACTTTCCAATGGATCAGTGGACGTTGAAATCAAAAGTTAAAATGCCGTGAAGTCACTGAGACAATTATACGTTCTTTCCATCATATGAAGGTCATACACTTGCTGTCTTGTTTCTACTGTTATTTTTTTGGTAATGGTGCAGTTTGGGAAGTCCTGCATTTACTAGTTTTACTGTAGTG
Organism: Pseudophryne corroboree; assembly: GCF_028390025.1. Classification (NCBI taxonomy): domain Eukaryota; kingdom Metazoa; phylum Chordata; class Amphibia; order Anura; family Myobatrachidae; genus Pseudophryne; species Pseudophryne corroboree. The sequence continues at coordinate 161,272,680 of NC_086449.1, forward strand.
AGACTACGTTCAGGTAGGATTTGGCTGCGTAACAGAGCCTTTCTCATACGGATTCTGTACTCCTACTTATTTAACTTAAGGTGTGTTGAAAATTCACAAATTGCTCTATGTTACCTGTAATTGTATCTCATGGAAATGATCATTGTAGAGAGGCTGAGTTTCAGACATGCGGGTTTATGTAGCTATCGGTGAAAAGAGTGGAGAAGTGTGCTGGTGAGAAGTTGCCCATGGCAACCAATCAGCTCAAGTAGATTCTATAAAATCATAGGCAGGTTCTGATTGGTTGCCGTAGGCACGTTCTCCACTCTTTTCACTGCTTAGTTACCCCTTGGTTGGTTATATGCATGAAGCCCTTATTCAGCTGCCTTCTGGTGAATACTGTATGAGTAGAGGTTTTCTGTTCCAGAGATTTACAGCTACAGTATGCCCATCATGACAGGTATAAATGCCATTGTCCACATGGTCAAGCAGTATTCGGCAGCCTAAATAGCTGAAATAGCATTCATGTGAATTAAGTGTTACTATGGGTTACATCACATTAATATTATGGTCACCAAATTATAGTATAAGGCTTAATTCAATTAGTGATGATTTGGAGAAATAACAATTTAACTATTAACATTTAGTAATGCAACGGCAGCATATTCCACAGTGCTCACAACTTTCACTAAATGTACTGTTATGGATCAGTCCTATTAGGTGCAAGTTGTTTCATGAATCACGCAGACATTCGCACAAATGCATATTCCCAAGAATTCTCCAATCCAATTAAAAATGCTTAGTCAGGGTACTCGCGGTGGGGATTTGCACATTGTCAGCAATACGCGTTGAGAGAGAGAAGTGCATGAAAAAGTGGGGCGACCTTCCTGTATCCCCCAAAAATAGCTGTTTCTCTGGCAGGGTCCACAGGATAACATTGGGATATGATGAAGCGACAGCGGATTTGCACCAGTTGGTCAAACATTTTCGGCCTCCCAGCATGCAACGGCGCGTCCATATAGCCCAGGCTCAGGCAACTCAGTTTTTTGTTTGGTGCGGCCGGAGCCGGACCATGGTCAGAGGGCTGCTGGTTTTTAGCAGCCCTAAGCTTTCTTATTTTATTTTTATAGTCTACTATTTTTTCTTGAGTGGTGTTTCTAAAAAGCGTCTTAGAAAGAGTCACTCCAACAACTCTCTGCCGGGTTCGCGACAACGCTTACCCACGAGTACAGTGCTGATTCGGCGGCCGTCTGTCGGATATACTAGCAGGTCCAGCAGACAATACCAGGCTGTGGCCGGAGCACGGGGAGAAGGTAAAGGCATCAGTTCCGCTTAGAAGGGGAATACGGACACAGTTTTGGGAGGAGGCTGCCACCTCGGGTGCACCAGTGCTAGGCCTTAGGGATCAGAGGCTCCAGGAATAGTATGAGGCCGCGATCCCTAGGGTTGATGTCAGCGGTGGGGAGTCGGATGCTCTCCTGGTCGCCCCTCCCCCCCCGGTGCATGACCAGTTTTCCTCCGAGTCTCCCGCCATGAACTGTTTTTTCCCGCTTCCGTCTAAGACGCTGTATACGAAGGGTAACCAGTCGCAGCATAGGCGGCTGTGTGACTGGTGTGTCTGTATTCACTGAGAGTCTTTGTTCACTATAGGTTCATGGAGCGGCAGATTTTTAAATGGCGTTAAATGGCTGATTTGTGCATTTTTTTTAAAGACGTTAAAAAATATAAAAAGCAAACTTGAGGGGTTCTGCACTGTGTCCCGGCATTTTAACTTTAAAATGAGGACTTTTCCTACCATCTCTCATCCTCAGTGAGGTGCAAACGGAAAAATGTGAGTTTGCTCTGCCTGGTTCAATGCGAGTTTCTAATTGTGCTGCAAAATGCAATGCGAATTCGCAGAATAAACTGCAACTCGTACATAATTGGATTGACCCCTTTGTTTTATTAATTGTTTTGATCTAAAAATTTGCCATAAGCCTGACCTTGTGAGGGCTCTTTATCTGGGCCATTTAATGACCAAGAACAGTTATTATGCTACAAATAGTAAGAATGTTCCTTTCATATGTATTGCAGAAGGTTTTGAGCATTTATCTTATGCACAAAATATACAAGATGATTTATAAATATATAAAAGCCACATTACGCTGCACCTTGTGTAGAATAATATCACCTTCTGACTGCTCACCTTTTTTTATAAAATCAGATGTTACTTTATGAATATTGTAAATATACTTTCTAAGGAGGTTTTTGCTTTGTGTCGGCGGTGGGGGCTTTTTTTTTCCCTGAAAGGGGAAGTATGACTTAAAACTGTGGTAGAGTCCTTCCTGCGGATGAAATGAAGTACTCCCATTACTGGCAGGTACATCACCAGGAGTATAGGCACCATGGAAGTAAGAGGTGTACAGGGTCTTCCCTCTGTCATGGAGCTGCAGACAGTTTCTCACATCCTATCACTTCCTGAAACTCCCTCTAATGATCAGGCTGGGGTTCCTGTGAGAGTAGACAAAATAAATCCTGTGATTTGTGAACAGTGTACACTGATTCCTATTGGTTACTAGACTGACCTGTAGAGGGAGCTTCAGTAAGTAATAGGACAGGCATGTCCAAACTGCGGCCCTCCAGCTGTTGTGAAACTACATATCCCAGCATGCCCTGACACAGTTTTGCTGTCAGAGTATGCTAAAGCTGTGTCAGGGCATGCTGGGATGTGTAGTTTCACAACAGCTGGAGGGCCGCAGTTTGGACATGCCTGTTATAGGATGTCAGACATTGTTTGCTTCATGTTAAATGGGTATCAAAATGTTGTTCTGGGGCCCACAAAAAGCTAGTTTAGTCCCTGTATATCACTGAAAGTGTATTCAAGCGCACCACAGCCGCAATGGAGGCAGCATTTTGTCATGTATATTAATTCTACCGTGAAATGTGCCTACCATGTGCAGGGTAAAGATGCAGCTTTATAAAACTGAATTCTGCATGCACTACCATCCAGTGCCTGTAGGCTGCACAACTCGATCTGTCTATTTATTTAAATGTTGCAGAGCTATGACTTTAAGTAATACTTTCCTTTTTACTCCCCACTAATGAATATGGTTTCAGATGGGGAAAAGAGCACAGACATATTTGTATATTTCAATATCTAACTGCTGCTTTGCTGTGTTCTAATTGCTTTGGGACCGGATTACAGCACATAATTCTGCATATGGTGTTACAACATGCCACCTGTCCCCAGCAGATACCTGCAGCATAATGCTGTATAATGACTACTAACGAAATTGGTTAGGTTCCGTGCACACCTCACACGCGCCTTCAGTTTGAATGTTGCTGTTTAATTTTATGGCACTGGTCTTATGTATTTCCTTTCACAAAGGTTTGTGATGAACATTGCTACCACAGACACGAATAAAAGGAATCATTGAGTGATATAGATCTGGTTACTCCCAATTGGTTGCAATGACTAAAGGAGATAGTTATAAAGTTTACCAGACATTCCTGATCTAGTTGACCTGACATTGTAGAATTTGTGGTCCCCAAGCCAAGCATCCAGGATCTGATAGGGCAGGATAGAGATCTAAGTGGCCAATGACATTGGTCAATAGTAATACCCAAATTAAGAACAATCAGAGGTTTGCAATATATGGAAACGCATTTGGGCAGAAATCTGGTTGTCTAGCATTGGGTTTGAGCTAGTACATTGTACTTTGTGTGTTCATCATTAGTCTGTTGCTCTTAGTAGTCTGCGGCTTGCTGTAGATCGCTACGGGAGATTACTTTTGTAACTTCTCTTGACACACTTGTTCCAGAATTGCAGAATCCGGGTAATAAGCTCTATAGAAGGTGCTGAGTGGACCATTAACGTTGTGCTGAAGACGGCGTGGTCTGTAGGAAGTGACACATGTAGAAGTATATTCTAGTTTCCAATATGTTTGTGCTCCCCAGCAGTGCCGGCCTCTCTCTCTCTGCAGCTTCCCCACTTTTTTGCAATACAAGGTGTTTGTTTCTATGAATTGAATGTTCCCATGTGAATATATTGTTTGTCCTATTTATATTATGCAACTGAAAAAAAAAATTAATAAAACGTGTCCAACAAAAAAGTATTTTGCAGCCCTGGTGTTTCATTCGATAGATCGTGGCTCCATAATGTGCGCTATGGTAGCACAGATGCCCGAGCAAACTGTCCATAAATATCAACACAAGGACAAGTCCATGAAAACATTGCTGTTCCTGATTCAAGGCAAAACGATCAAGGGGGTACTTCAGATCTGATCGCTGGGCTGCTAATTTTGCTGTCCTGCGATCAGATAGCCGCCACATCCAGGGGGAGTGTAGCTGAGCTGCGAAGATCCACTTTGTGTAGTCTATGCGCAGCCCAGGACTTACTCCTACAGTACGATGAGAACAGGCTGATCGGGGCCGGAGCTGACGTCACACACCCTCCCTGAAAACGCTTGTGAACGCCTGCGTTTTTCAGGACACTCCATGTAAGCGCTTAGTTGCCACCCACAAACGGCCTCTTCCTGTCAATCCCCTTGTGAACGCCCGTGCAATCAGATTTTTCGCACCATCCTGTTGCTGACTGGCGATGCCTGTTGCTGTCCGACACGCATGCGCAGTTAGGATCTGATCGCCTGCTGTGCGAAAACGCACAGCAGCGATCAGATCTGAGTTACCCCAAAAGTTCACAGTAAACTGGTTTCTAAAGAAAGGACATAGCTGCTTACCACAAATAAGACAACTGGGTGGCATGCACAGCACAAATACAGATTCAAATTCCTTATTTCCATGAGCTTTATTTTGTTTCCCTAAGTAAAGGACACCATAAAGGTCCTGAAACGTTGGATTAGTCAAGGAAGTAAAATCTGTGCCGTGAGTGCCACCCAGTTGTCTGATGTATACTCATATTTCAAAGTCCTCTGCTAGTCCAAATACATTTTCCGCCACCAAGGTGCCTTCCCTGTAGTTCAAGTTTGTGTAAGCTGGGTAAAAGGAGGGAGCAGATTATTTCAGATGGTATAGACAGGTGAGAAAGGCGGTAGTAGGGTTATGTTTGTAATAGAAGGTGGTGGTGAATGGGAGGATTGTGGTTATAAAGAATGATACAGATAAGATTTAGGTGCTGATTATTCGGGAATATATATCAATTAAACTTATTTATCTGGATATACTGCCACTCCAATTAATGGATCCCCCCAAAAGAAGACAATTAACAAGAAATATTTGAAGCATTGTACTCCAGAGAGTAATTTTAAATATTTATTCACACACACACAGATAGATACACACACACACACACACACACACACACACACACACACACACACACACACATATATACAGTGGTCGAAGTGGCCGGTATGGCCTACCGGCACTTCCTTCTACTGTACCCGGAAGTCATTTTTTTGTTTATTTTTAACTATTAAAAAGTGTGCAGCAGGAGGCGAGGTAAGTGGCCAGCCTACTGCACTAAAGATGCTGCTCCCGGCACGGCTAGGCGGCTGTGTAGAGCGTCAGAGGGACCTCACCGCCGCTGCACCGAAGCCCTTCTTCTCACCGCCGCCGCACTGAAGGCCTCCTCACCACCACCGCTGCCCAAGGGCTCCTCTGCCGCCGCCGACTACAGTCCCTTCCGCACCTCCACTACTCATCAGGTAATGTTCCCCTGCTGGCCCTCTGTCAATCTCTCTATACCGGCTGTCACTTTCTCTACCTGTCCCTGAATTGTGGACGATACTGTGTGGCATATAGTGAATTTTGGCTCATTCCGTGTGGTGTAATGTGAATTTTGGCTCATTCTGTGGGGAATTTCGGCTCATTCAGTGTGGGATAATGTGTAAGGGGCACCAGTACTAGATAGTATAAGGGGTCCTATTATTATGGTGTGGCACACTACACTTATGGACATGTCCCCCTTTTCAGTGGCCACGCCCCTTTTCCCAGAGCGCGCACGCATAATTACAACCTTCACTTTTTCTTACCTTCACTTCAAAATTTCCAGTTTGACCACTGTGTGTGTGTATATATGTATATATATATATATATATATATATATATAATCAGAAACAAACGAGGCGGCACTCAAAGACTTGAAAAAAGCATCAAACGTGTATTTAGTGCTATCAACGTTTCGGGGACCACCTCCCCTTCGTCAGGATAACTGCACAAGTGAACATAACCAACTTAAATAGCAATAGACTTACCCCCCTTGCATGATTCCTCGCGCTCGTTCTCCTCTGGCCACGCCACTCGGGCATCCCGTCCGGCGTCGCCGCTCGCATCAGCGGATCCGGAAGTGACGTCGCGGCTCCCTCCTGTGTGGCCATGGAGACGCTACAAACAAAACAAAACTTGTAAAAACACTCGTGTCTATTCAGAAGACTGTAACATCTAATACATTACAGATAGAAAGTGTGCATTGTCCTGCTAATAAAAAACAACACCATAGTTAAAAATATAAAATACATGATACTGCTGTCGTTCATAAAAATACATACACTACTGTAACATATAAAATCATGCAGAAGAATTCATATATTTGTGCAAAATAGAATCAGATACAGTACCCATTAAGAAGAAAAGAAAGAGACTGCGGCATGCCACGATCAATATAGGTATATTGTCTATATTGAATGCGAACACACATATAATCAGAAAACCTGAACTGTCACTATATTAATCCCCCTACTAAAACCGTACCGGAGGTATACATGCAGACCGTATATGTCACACAGGGCGCTCCCTATTTATAGAAAATTAATGAGACCTAAGCTGTCATTGAGCCCACCCGGTTTAAGGGTATTGAGTCTATGTATCCACATAGACTCAAGTTGAAGAAGTTTTTTTCCCCTGTTGCCCCCACGAGGGGACTCAGGGACATGATCTATTATACGGTGTTTAAATGTAGCCATACTGTGTCTATGTTCTACAAAATGCTTAGCTACTGGCTGTTCCCCGTTACCAGATGCCAACGCATTCCTTATGGCAAGTCTATGTTGGGCCATCCTCACCTTGAATTGACACTCGGTCTTACCGATGTAATAACGCCCGCATGGGCAAATAATGGCATACACCACAAATTTAGAAGTGCAGGTGAGGGGCCATCTGATGTTGAATTTTTTCCCGGAAAATGGATGTGAAATGCTATCGCCAGGAGACATATGGGTGCACGTAGTGCACCCAGTGCATTTGAAGCAGCCGTTTCTACGGGACATAAAGTGTGTAGGAGGAGGTGTCTTAAACTTCGCCATGTCAGTCTTAACTACCATGTCTCTGATGTTTCGGCCTCTTATGTAACTGGGCATAATCCTCTTGTCTCGAAACACTTTTAAATCTGGGTCCGTGGACACTATTGGCCATAATTGGCGCAACTTCTTAGAATTTTGTTCACTGTGTACATTAAATTCTTTAACCCATGGGATGACTCTTGACATGTCCCGTGTCCGTGTGGTCTTTAATAGCTCCTCCCTGCTTTTGGCTGCCGCCTTTTGTCTGGCTGTACGAAGGAGGTCACGAGGATAACCTCTTTTGACAAACCTCTGCTCCATTTCTTCCAACTGTACATCTCTCACTGTGCTGTTGTTGTTCACCCTACAGACCCTCAGGAATTGGGAGAATGGCAGCCCCTGTACCGTGGATCTGGGGTGGAAACTATCAAACCTCAAGATTGTGTTACGATCTGATGTTTTTTTTATAGAGGCTTGTCTCCACTAACCCTGCTCTGAGCTTCAGTTGAATATCTAAGAAGCAAATCTCAGTGCTACTGTGGCTCATGGTCAGTTTCACGGGGCTATCCGTTAGATTATGCGTTGTCACAAGATCGAGTAGATCTTGCACATCGCCTCTCCAAAATAATAGCAGATCGTCTATGTACCTATAGTAGACAAACAATCTTTGAGCTATTATGGGATTAGTAAAAAATAACGCCCGCTCCACCTCCCACATGTACGCATTAGCGAACGAGGCTGCCACGGCCGACCCCATGGCACACCCCGTTCGCCGTCTATAGAAGACACCATCAAACATAAAAAAATTGTGTGATAAAGTGAACCGTAGTAATAAAATGAAAAAATCTACGTCAGGACCTGCATATGCACAGTTACCCATAATCAGCTGTCTCACTGCCTGTATACCCTGTTTGTGCGGTATGCACGTATATAGGCTTGTAACGTCTATGGTGGCCAGTATGACATCATCTGGCACTTGGTTTACCTGCAGCAACCTCTGTAGCAACCAAGTGCCAGATGATGTCATACTGGCCACCATAGACGTTACAAGCCTGTATACGTGCATACCGCACGAACAGGGTCTACAGGCAGTGAGACAGCTGATTATGGGTAACTGTGCATATGCAGGTCCTGACGTAGATTTTTTCATTTTATTACTACGGTTCACTTTATCACACAATTTTTTTATGTTTGATGGTGTCTTCTATAGACGGCGAACGGGGTGTGCCATGGGGTCGGCCGTGGCAGCCTCGTTCGCTAATGCGTACATGTGGGAGGTGGAGCGGGCGTTATTTTTTACTAATCCCGTAATAGCTCAAAGATTGTTTGTCTACTATAGGTACATAGACGATCTGCTATTATTTTGGAGTGGCGATGTGCAAGATCTACTCGATCTTGTGACAACACATAATCTAACGGATAGCCCCGTGAAACTGACCATGAGTCACAGTAGCACTGAGATTTGTTTCTTAGATATTCAACTGAAGCTCAGAGCAGGGTTAGTGGAGACAAGCCTCTATAAAAAAAACATCAGATCGTAACACAATCTTGAGGTTTGATAGTTTCCACCCCAGATCCACGGTACAGGGGCTGCCATTCTCCCAATTCCTGAGTGGCGTGGCCAGAGGAGAACGAGCGTGGGGAATCATGCAAGGGGGGTAAGTCTATTGCTATTTAAGTTGGTTATGTTCACTTGTGCAGTTATCCTGACGAAGGGGAGGTGGTCCCTCGAAACGTTGATAGCACTAAATACACGTTTGATGCTTTTTTCAAGTCTTTGAGTGCCGCCTCGTTTGTTTCTGATTGTGTACTGGGGTGACCCCCCGGGGGAAGGCACCTAAGCAAGCTGGTCCGGAGGGACTTCTGGAGTGCCGCAGTCAAGTGATTGTTGTGTTATATATATATATATATATATAATATATATATATATATATATATATATATATACATACACACACACACACACACACACACACACACACACACACACACAATTACAGTAGTATAGGAAAATCTGGACAGTAGTATGTGTGTGTGTGTGTGTGTATGTATGTGTATGTATTTATATATAATGTCCTGAGGACGGAGCAAACGTTCCGAAAACGTTTGAGAACCAACATCCAAATACAGATGTCCTTTTTCCATATGAACAGACTCTGAGTGCCATCATTTGTTGCTATTGGAGATATAATATATATATATATATATATATATATATATATATATATTATATGTGTGTGTGTGTATATATATATATATATATATATATAAAATGTGTGTATAAATATTTTTTTATTAATCTCTGGAGTACAGCATTATGAATATTGTTATTAGAAAGCATAAGCTATTTGATATGAGAGGGATGAGTGCATAGGGATTGGATTGGAGTAGGTGAATCAGCCTGTACAGCCTGTACAGGGCATTGGAGAAAGGAAGCTGTTTGTGGTGCGATCACTAAGCAGGAATGACTGAGGGAGAACGTTGTTACACAGAATTTTCACTAGAATGCTATGGTTAGTAGCAGACCATGTTGAAAACATAAAGGACCTCGTGTAGCGCTTTGAGTAAACACAGAAGGTACAGTTTTGCAATTTGGCACAAACATGGTAGAAAATTTAAAATGTGCGGACAGATATAAAGTTGGGAGAGAGTGCATCCTCGTTCAACTAAACATCACCGTGTAAATGTATTTCCATTACTACAGACGTGTAAAAGCAACAAGACTTGTGTTTGTACTTGTTGCATTGGAACGTGGGTTGTCCAGCATAAATGTACAGCCTAAAGCTGGGTACACACTTGAATGGCGTGACGGTCCGACATGATTTACTGGTATCATGCCCACGTACACACTGCACGATCTGCTATATGATGACATGATCTAGTGTTACAGGTGTCACTACACCACATTGTACTTCGCATTGTCCCATCACGTGGAGCACATCAGATGGGAAGATGCGACCAGACAATTCATCAAACGGTTAACTGGGGTACACACTAACGATGGTCGAATTGTTTAATATATCGCATAGTGTGTATCCAGCTTTAAGTGTATTTGCTCCTATCTCCAAATGATGACGAAATTGTGCACCTGGGGGACATGAGGTAGGGAGTGGGAACTGATTTAACGTGAGGTCACAAATATCATTAAACATAAAGGTTATATTGACCACAAGCAGTTTTAGGGAGAATAGTTCTAGGGAGTGTCCAGGCCTTACACAAAGCAGCAGTATGAGGTGGAAGGTAACTGAACCTGATGGGAGAGTATTGGATTTCATCCTCCTATAGGAGTGATTTCAGGTACAGTTTATGTTTAACTCCCTGCATAAGTCTATACCGGTGTTTTTTAACCTTTCTCAACTTGCAGCACAACAAACAAGACTTTAAAATTGCCATGCATACCATCAGTCCCCAACGAGGAAAAAAACCCAAACACACATTGGCCCCCACCAGAAAAAAAAATACACACATTGGCCCCCAGAGTAATACAAATTGGACCCACAGTAACAAAATGTATTGGTCCCCACAGTTATCAAACACATTAACCCCCAAAATAATAAAACAAACACATTGGCCCCCACAGCAATTAAATAAACAAAAATACACTGGCCCCCGACCAGAATGAGTAGATTTCCTCAGTGGTGGCCAGGGAGATTTTTTATGGCCATGAGGAGCAGCGCGGAGCTGTGAGGAGCACCGCTTGGCTGGCACTCAGGCTGCAGTTGGACGGGAAGTCAACGTGCCTGCATGAGCTATGAGTCACGCCGCAACACAAGCGCTGCCCGAGCCATAATCTCTGATGTCTGGCCGCGCATCTCTGGAGGCACATCAGGCAACTGCTGGCGGCCCGCGGCATAGCGGTTGGAAACAACTGGTCTATAATGTAAAGCTAGAACCATATACACTCACACTAGGGGGTGGCTGGAGAGTGGCATGTATGCCTGATTGCAGAGCTTACCTTGTGTGAGGTTGCACTGAGCATGCGACACAGCATAGTGTATGGGCATTGCTGAGATGTGCGCATTTCTGTAATCTACATTTACTACTGTGAAATCTTTACTGGTTTGTAAGGGGCACATTCTCAGTAGGTTCAGTGAGGCTGTGTCGATGCAGCTTCTTAAACAATGCATTTAGAACCAGTTGTAGGCATAGGGATCCGCTGCACTGCATGGGAGGCACAGTGGCTGGTTCCATAACAGATATGCCACCGCGAAGAACGGAATACAATAAAATTAATAGAAATTGTACATCTGATTGCTGGCTAAAGAGAATAATTGCCAGACATCTGCTGCCTGTATTACAATTACATAGCTTACTGTTTAACACCTGTAAGCAGCTTCATTTCACTAGGGCTTTCCAAACATTTCTGTGCATGGTGTAATGCATTCTGAAATAAAAACGGAGACTGAGAAAAGAAACCAAACATTGCGAAATCTCTGTGCTGTGCTGGAGCTTGCAGTATGAAGGAAAGGAGAGACATGGCACGGGTAAGGTCTAGGTAAGTGCTCATTCATCACTGAGAGTGACTAACCAGCCATGCACACCTAAGGTGCGATGCTATCCATCTGGAACACTGGTGAGAGAAGACCAACAGTGACACATCTCTCAAAGGATTTGAACACAAGGTCTGAGTCATTATAGTACTACTCTCTGACTACTAGACAGCTTCATGGGGTGAGTGTGAGCACCGGATTCATTGACCCAACAGCTTTCTTTAGGGCTGAACCCTTCCACTAAATGCAATAATTTGACGCAGACGATTTTGGAATCTGGGGCGTGACTATTTTCATATTCATGTTTATTGTCCACAGAGATTGTAGGGCTCAGGGAAGGTCCTCTCAAAAAGTGAAATGATTAAGATTAGGGGGCGCTGTATCAATAATCACAATAAAGTTAGTAATTTCCCTCAGTCATCGCTGCTTTACCAGCATTTCATATTCATATACCATATTGAAATGCATTGTCCAAATTTTGCCGGGACAGGTACCCAATAACTAGCTGTCCCAGCAATGTAATGGTTTCCAGTTGGGGAAGTGTAATGCACGTGCTTGGCTATCCAGGTGTGCGAGCAGCAGCTAACGTAGAGCTTCCCGAAGGTGATAGCCCAGCTTGATACATTCTACCAGATCTCAGCCTCATAGAATCTATGGGGACTGCTGTGCCAAGGAATTGCAGAGGAAAATTTGGACATCTGCTGCGGACCCTGATATGGGAGGGGGGGGGGGGGGGATCCGCTAAATTGATGTGGAAAACTGCAGATTTCTGAGAATATACTGCAAAATCACTTTGGTACATCTTGTCTTAAGTGGCTTTAAAAAGGCCTATTTGGAAGGCATTGGATATGTGCAAAGAAGGAGCTACTTTGGGATTGATGCTTTAAGACACTGTGGGGGCTTAGATATCAAAGCTTGGAGAGAGAGAATGTACCAACTGATCCGCTCCTATCATTTTTCAAACACAGCTGTAACATGGCAGTTAGGAGCTGATTGGCTGGTACTTTATCTCTCCATTTTATCTCATTGCCCTTTGTATGAAAACAATGAAAGGAGGAGGAACTATCATTGATGGTACATTCATTTTGATATTCGTGGCAGAAAGTCTAACCCTGTCTCCTAGTGTTTGTAAGCTAGCCATCACTAGAAATGCACCACCTAGTGCTTGGCACAAGTGCTTCTATTTAGGTCTAAACACAGCTACCTAGGTGGACCCTGACCTGGAGGTATCTCCCAGCTTTCCCTACAGTGTCATAGCTCATCCGCTTCAGTCTGTCTGTTGTTCAGATGTGTTCACTTCTTCATCCACCGCTGTCTATAGTCTTCTCCCTATACCAGGCATTCCCAACCATGGTCCTCAAGGCACGCCAACGGTGCAGGTTTTAGTGATATCCAGGCTACAGCACAGATGGTTAAATCAAAATAACTGAGCTACTAATTAAGTGTGTTCAAGCCTGGATATCACTAAAACCTGCACTGTTGGTGTGCCTTGAGGACCGTGGTTGGGAATGCCTGCTCTATACACTAGGACAGGCATTTCTAACCACGGTCCTCAAGGCACACTAACAGTGCAGGTTAGGAATGCCTGCAGTAGGAAAACTAGTATCCCAAGTCTCAGTTGCCTTAGCTCAGTTTAAGGTCCTACAATGCAGTAGAGTAAAAACAGATTTCCAATAATGGTGACCATATATTCTGTGATTCAGTGGACAGTTACGTTATTGTAGTTAGTAAAGTGAAGCATATTGTGGCACATATGGTAATGATCGGATGTCCACACAGGTATTTGTTAAACCACTGGTCTGTAGTTTAGTCACCAAATTGTCAGGGTGGCACAAAACAGTGTCGTTTGTGGTTCCAGTGTCACTTCAGCAGAGTGTTTCCGCGACCCTGTCACTGGCTGTACACTAGTCACTTACCTAGTGACCGGCCAGCTGGTCCAGCATTGGTCGTCCTGACCACAACTCCAAACAGTCTTTTAAAGCCTCCTCCCCAAACACTACCTTCTAATTAGTCACCCTGTTATGCACGTGTGCGCGCACTGTATGTGTAGTTTGTGTGGAGAAATTAACCCAGTCTTTCCAGAAGGATGCAATCTCAAAGAGAGGGCGCTAAAGTCTCTCACAAGAGACTTGGACAAACTACCCTGTTTGTCACGGTATACACTCAGGGGCGGCTGCAGAAGTGAACACAAGTCCGTTTAGGGAGCGCATTTTGTGTGTTTTGCACCACAAATGTATCTCAGGGTCATCTCCTCGGATTCACTATGGTATGCCGGCGGTCGGGCTCCCGACGACCAGCATACCGGCGCCGGGAGCCCGACCGCCGGCTTACCGACAGTGTGGCGAGCGCAAATGAGCCCCTTGCGGGCTCGCCACGCTACGGGCACGGTGGCGCGTTACGCGCGCCACGCTATTTTATTCTCCCTCCAGGGGGGGGGTCGTGGACCCCCACGAGGGAGAATAAGTGTCGGTATGCCGGCTGTCGGGATCCCGGCACCGGTATACTGTGCGCCGGGATCCCGACAGCCGGCATACTGAAGACCACCCATCTCCTCTTGTGCCTGAGTAGACGTAACGGGGCTGTATAGCAGCGTTCTCGCACAGACTAAGGGGTCTATTTACTAAACTTTGAACGGAGATAAAGTACCAGCCAATCAGCTCCTAACTGCTATGTCACAGACTGGGTTTGAAAAATGACAGTTTAGGAGCTGATTGGCTAGCACTTTATCTCTGTGCACTTTAACTCCATCTAAGGCTTAGTAAATAGACTTCTAAGCTCAGTGAGGGCTCCGCAGGGATGTGCCTGTGTGTAAATACACCGGTTTATGTTGGATTGTTTGCTCAAGAGATTAGGCTGCTGCAAGTGCACACATACCAGTGAATATACACATTTAAGGGGAAATGTACCAAGCAGTGCTAAGAGTGGAGAAGTGGAGGTGTTGCCCACGGCTTGTACATTTTTTAGAATGTATTTGACAAATGTTACCCCATAGCTTATTAGTTGCTACAGTATGGGCAACTTCTCCACTCATCCACTTCCCCACACTTTACACAGCTTGATATATCTCCCCCCTTCGCTCTGTGCGTGCATTGCGGGTACATTTACAGCTGCCTTGTGTTCAACTGTAAATATGACCACCAATATAGGTGTCTATGGGGGACATTTACTAAGCAGTGATAAGAGCAGAGAAGTGAGCCAGTGGAGAAGTTGCCCATGGCAACCAATCAGCACTGACGTAACATCTCTAATTTGCATACTATAAAATTATACAGAGCTGCTGGTTGGTTGATGGGGCAACTTCTCTACTGGCTCACTTCTCCGCTCTTATCACTGCTTAGTAAATGTCCCCCTATGTTCTAAGCCTTGGAGAGTGATAAAGTGGACGGCGATAACGGGGCAGATGTATTAAGCATGGAGAAGTGATAAGTGGAAGGTGATAACGCACCAGCCAGTCAGCTCCAACTGTCATATTTCAAACCCAGCCTGTAACATGGCAATTAGGAGCTGATTGGCTGATACTCTGGGGTCTATTCATGAAGCAGTGAAAAGTGTGGAGAAGTGAGCCGCTGGAGAAGTTGCCCATGGCAACCAATCAGCATTGAAGTAACATTTAGAATTTGCATACTATACAATTGTATGGAGCAGCTGATTGGTTGCCATGGGCAACTTCTCCACAGGCTCACTTCTCTGCTCTTTTCACTGCTTCATGAATAGACCCTGTTGTCTCTGTCCACTTTATCTCTCTCCAAGGCTTAGTGCATAGACTCAATAGTACTGTATCTTTCAATAGGGTAGCAGTGAAAAGAGTGGAGAAGTGAGTCAGTGCAGTAGCAATCAGCAGCTACGTATCATTTTATAGAATGCACTTGATAAATGTTACTTCAAAGCTCATTGTTTGCCATGGACAACTTCTCCAACCCGATGTCTCTGCCGGGCTTCAGTCTCTTCAGGGCCGATCGCTCCAAGGTTCTCTCAGGAAAAACGAAGGGTGGTGGCATCTGCTTCTACATCAACGACGGATGGTGCACCAATGTCACGATCATAGGCAAATCATGCAGCCCTCACCTGGAGATGCTGAGTATCAACTGCAACCCCTTCTATTCCCCCCGGGAATTTGCCTCAATTGTCCTTGTGGGAGTTTACATCCCCCCCCTCGCCTGCGCGAACGAAGCCCTGCACCACCTGGCCATATGTATATCCGACATAGAACAAAAACACCCAGACTCTCTGCTTATAGTACTGGGTGACTTCAACAGAACTAACCTGAGCAAGGAGCTACCTAAGTACAAACAACAAGTCACGTGTCCCACTAGGGAAGGGCGCACCCTTGATCACTGCTACACTACCCTCAAGTCTGCCTTCCGGTCTATCCCGCGTGCTGCACTTGGCCTATCTGACCACTGCCTCGTCCACCTACTCCCTACCTATACACAGAAGCTGAGAGCAGTTAAGCCTGTCATTAAGACTGTCAAGAAATGGACCAATGAGGCCAAGATGAAGCTCCAGGCCTGCTTTGACTGCACGGAATGGGGGGTCTTTGAAGCCTCGGCAACCGACCTGAATGACTTGACAGACACTGTCACATCCTACATCAGCTACTGTGAGGACATGTGTGTACCTACCAAGACTTACCGCATTTACAACAACAACAAGCCCTGGTTCAATGCCCAGCTCAGGCAACTTCGTCAAGCCAAAGAGGAGGCCTATAGCAGCGGTGACAGAGCACTATACAACCGTACTAGGAACTCTCTGACTAAAGGAATTAGGCTAGCAAAAAAGCGGTTCTCGGACAAGCTGACAAACGATCTCTCCACCAATGACCCCGTATCTGTATGGAAAGGAATGCAATCCATAACCAACTATAGGAAAACATCAAAGTCCACCGCCATGCACCAAGACCTTGCAGATGAACTGAACCACTTTTATTGCAGGTTCGCAAAAGAAGTCCCCTGCAACCCAAACAATCACCTCTACGATGCCCCGAACACCGACGGCCAACCCCAGGCACTGCAAGTCACCCAAGAAGAGGTGGAGGCATTGTTCAAAAGGACCAAAACCAGGAAAGCTCCGGGTCCTGACGGAGTGTCACCATCTGCCCTAAGAGCATGTGCGGGTCAGCTCGCCCCCATATTCACCAAGATCTTCAATAAATCGCTGGAGCTACAGAAAGTCCCTTCCTGCCTCAAAAGGTCTACTATAGTCCCGGTCCCCAAGAAACCCACTATCACGAACCTGAACGACTACAGGCCGATAGCACTGACGTCTGTGGTCATGAAAACGTTCGAGCGTCTGGTTTTGAATCACCTGAAAACTGTGACTGGCCCCCAACTGGACCCCCTGCAGTTCGCCTATCGCTCGAATCGGTGTGTCGAGGATGCAGTCAACCTGGGCCTGCACTACATTCTACAGCACCTAGACATTCCCGGTACCTACGCGAGGGTCCTGTTTGTCGATTTCAGCTCGGCCTTCAATACAATTGTCCCCAGCATCCTCCACCCCAAATTACTTCGCCTAGGAGTCCCAGAAGCTACCTGTTCCTGGATAATAGACTTCCTGACAGATAGGACACAGGTGGTGAAAGCGGGGAAATTCACCTCTCAAGCGCGGTCCATCAGTACAGGGGCCCCTCAGGGCTGTGTCCTCTCACCCCTGCTCTTCTCCCTGTACACAAATGACTGTACCTCAGAGGCGCAATCAGTAAGGATCATCAAATTCGCCGATGACACCACCGTCATCGGCCTCATCAAGGATGGGGACGAATCGGCCTATAGACGGGAAGTAGACCGGCTGGCCCAGTGGTGCATCCACAACAACCTTGACCTCAACCCCCTCAAAACTGTCGAGATGATAGTGGACTTCAGGAAGAAGTCATCTAGTGCACCTCCGCTAACGATTGCTGACAGTGTGGTATCGCTAGTGGACTCCTTCAAGTTTCTAGGGACCACAATCTCCAGGGACCTTAAATGGGGGTCCAACACTGACGCCACTGTTGGGAAAGCGCAGCAGAGGTTGTTCTTCCTCAGGCAACTAAGGAAGTTCAACATCCCACAGAAGCTCCTGCTCCTCTTCTACTCCGCGATTGTGGAGTCGGTACTGTGCTCCTCGATACTCGTATGGTACAGCTCCGCCAGCGCGAGGGACATATGCAGGCTCCAAAAGGTGGTCAGAACCGCAGAGAAGATCATCGGGGCCGACCTTCCCTCAGTCCAGGACCTGTACTTGTCCAGAGCTAAAAAGCGGGCAATGAAGATAGTAAAAGACCAGCTACACCCCGGCCACAGCATGTTTAACTTGCTTCCTTCAGGCAGGCGTTACAGGGCTGTCCCCGCCAGATCCACCAGAAGCCTCAAAAGTTTCTTTCCCCAAGCTGTCCGCCTGCTGAACTCCTGAACATTGACTGACTAGACGTACATGTAACTCACTTGTGTCCCTACGGTATACCTATCTGTGTAACTTTACTTGCCCCCCCTCCACACACACACACACCTGCTACCTACTTGGCTGTTGTATAGCAAACCGAAGACAAATTCCTAGTATACGTAAGTATACCTGGCCAATAAAGCTGATTCTGATTCTGATTCTAATACATCTCCCCCACTGTTCCATGCATCTGTACAGTACAAGATTACATTATCTTATCTACAGATGATATAGACATGCCAAAAGTATTTGCATTTCTTGTAACAGTCATACACTTACTGGCTCTCGTACACTGTCATATAGGATTACGCAGCCTCTGTAGCACAATGCTTTTTTTTTTTTCTCTTTGAGAAATGTTTTCACAAAATGCCCACAACTTCCTCAAATGTGAGCAAGAGCAACTATCAGACTGAATCGTCATATTTTTCTTTGTGTTTCTTGTTGGAGCAAACCATAAACCTATATGGATGGACTTTAGGTGAGCTCCGTGTCCCCGGCAAGAAATACCCAACAGGCTGAAGCCCCTTGGAAGCCATGTATGTTGGCGGCTGTCAGTGCATTGTGCAGGGTTTTACCTGCTGAGTGAAGCAGGAAGAGGAAGACTTGTCTATTACCATGCAGCCTTTCGCTTTACGTGGTGGGTAAGAAGTGGGTGACAGACAGACAGACAGACAGCTGGGAGACATATCCCTCACTGCTTCATTACCATGTCATTGAAACTACCAAGAAACTGGGAATTCTCCCTGAAACCTGATTTTGGGAGAATAGGTAAATAATCCATTTAACTTATTATGCCATCTGTTTGTATTGCATGTATGTATATACGTGTACGATATACCATAGCATGTGTGCTTTGTACATACTCAGCACAGTATCGTAGCTATAGATGGAAACTCTCAGTGCGCTTATCAGTGTACATTACATCATTACAGAAAAGCAGCTACTAATTATTTCTAATAGTCTGGATAATGGGTTTGCAGTTAAGAGTTTACGGGGTCTATGGGCCTAGTTCATGTTTGTAAGTAAAGCAAAAATGCAAAACCATATTGCAGGTGGGGCAGATGTAACGTGCAGAGAGAGTTAGATTTGGGTGGGGTGTGTTCAAACTGAAATCTAAATTGCAGTGGAAAAATAAAGTCTAGCATTTGTGGGCTACATGCAAAAGCAGCCAGTATTTACCCTGCATAGGAGAAATCTAAATGTGTTTGCTCCCCTTGCATTGAAACATGGTTTGTTCCAAACACATAGGGGGTAATTCAGACCTGATCGTAGCAGCAAATTTGTTAGCAGTTGGGCAAAACCATGTGCACTGCTGGGGGGGCAGATATAACGTGTGCAGAGAGAGTTAGATTTGGGTGGGGTGTGTTCAACTTCAAACTGAAATCTAAATTGCAGTGTAAAAATAAGGCAGCCAGTATTTACCCTGCACAGAAACAAAATAACCCACCCAAATCTAACTCTCTCTGCAAATATTATATCTGCCTCCCCTGCAGTGCACATGGTTTTGCCCAGTTGATAACAAATTTGCTGCTACGATCAGGTCTGAATTACCCTCATAGTTGCTTGCTTTGCTTTACTTATAAACATGAATCAGGCTGTATGTATTAAGCCTTAGAAAGAGATAAAGTGGACGGAGATAAAGTGCCAGCTCCTAAATGCCATGTTACAGGCCGTGGTTTTTTTTTTCTTTAAAAAAAGCAAATCTGTCTAGATAATGTAATGTATAATACTATATAATGCACTATTAGGCTTTTATTATGTTGTGCCATTTCATCGTTGGTGTCTACTGCAAATCATTCCTTCCTACCACTCTCTGTGTCTGTCTGTTTTTACCCAGTTTTGTTCTATTACTGTTCCAATTGTAAAGCTCAACGTAATATGCCGCGCTATATAAGAAACTGTTAATAACAATAATTGAAAGTCACTTGTATTAATTTAACTACTGTAAATATTTACATGGATACTATAATTTTTCACAACAGACAAATAGAAAATGTTGTTCTTCTGCTCTAATGCCATTCATTTTAGATGAAAACTGTATATTTCTTGGCTAGAAAAGAACAGATACAGAGTCTGGCTTAGTCAATATACGGTAGTCCAGACTTATTGCCTGATTCAGAAGTGGATGCAGTTGGCTTCGCAACTGAGTTTGTAGACGCAGGGGATCTGCAAAAATATGTTACTGACACTGATGGTGTCTCTGACCCACACTTGCGCACACAGATGCACCATGGGACCTCTGGACAACCTTATTTTTGCTCGGAATGTCCGCTGCAGGTAAGTAGCCGGAAGCCTTTACAACTGCATACAAATTCACAGTCGCAGGCTCATACACACTACTAAAGCGGTCACAACATGCCTGCGTCTTGTAGCCACCCCGTTACCGCCCACAAATTGTCACTACTGGACCTGTCACGCACTTTGTGTATAGATCCTCACTTCATCCGTTGTGCATGTGCAGTGCGACTATGGCAAATGCACAGTTAAAAAAAAAATTGCTTAACTGCGCAAACGGCGGCATTGCGTCCGCCTCTGAATCAGACCCTTAGTACTTAAAGTGGTTTCTGGCCCTCAGAAAATTATAACAAAAGTTCTATATGGTAGCAGGAGATCCAGTTAAGAGCAAGATTCCCAGGGATATTAACATACTCAGGCCAACATTTGCTGATATTAGCAGGTAACCCACAAACGTCTGCCCATCATTAGAGCATGTCTTGCTGTCACAAGGGTGTAGCCAAAGCTTCCTGGGCCCCATAGCAAAATTCTGAAGGGGCCCCTGTCCCAATGCTTTTAGAATGACACCTCTCCGCAGCAGCGGTTAATCTTATGCCCCATAATAGTGCACTAATTAATTTTCTAAACTATAGTAGTGCCTTTGTCAATGTTATACCCCACAGTAGTGCCCTAGTTTATTTTATGAACCATAGTAATACCCTAGTTCATATTATGTCACATTGAAGGGCTGCCAGTAGACATTATGACATAGTGTCCCCAGTTTATAGTATGTTGCACTACAAGTACCCCTGTAACCCATAGCCAGATTAAGGTGGGGATGCAGGGCATACTGTACCCCGGGCCCCCTTTTGTCAGGGGGACCCCCACAGCAAGAGCACATTGACATGACTATTTTTCCCTCTATTAGCTTAAACTTTAAATGTAATATACACCATTGGTTTAAATTTAATATACATCATCTATACCTCCCAACATGGCCCATTCCAGGAGGGACAAAATGCTCTCTACCTGGACTTCTCTCTTAATTTATTATTGCAATCACCTGTGTTGAAACACCTTTCTCATCAATTAAATAGTTCAACACAGGTGACACCAATCATATATTAAGACATTACTGACATTACTGTTATGTTGTTCTGTCATCTTGACAGACTGGCGACTAGTGTTAGATAATGTCCATTTGCTCTATCCTAGTCTGTGCAGACCGTTTCCCTACACTTTGCTCTAGAGATGTGCACTTGAAATTTTTTGGGTTTTGGGTTCGGTTCTGCGGCCGTGTTTTGGGTTCGACCGCGTTTTGGCAAAACCTCACCGAATTTTTTTTGTCGGATTCGGGTGTGTTTTGGATTCGGGTGTTTTTTTTAAAAAACAGCTTAAATCATAGAATTTGGGGGTCATTTTGATCCCAAAGTATTATTAACCTCAAAAACCATAATTTCCACTATTTCAGTCTATTCTGAATACCTCACACCATTATTTTTAGTCCTAAAATTTGCACCTAGGTCGCTGGATGACTAAGCTAAGCGACCCTAGTGGCCGACACAAACACCGTGCCCATCTAGGAGTGGCACTGCAGTGTCACGCAGGATGGCCCTTCCAAAAAACACTCCCCAAACAGCACATGACGCAAAGAAAAAAAGAGGCGCAATGAGGTAGCTGTGTGAGTAAGATAAGCGACCCTAGTGGCCGACACAAACACCGGGCCCATCTAGGAGTGGCACTGCAGTGTCACGCAGGATGGCCCTTCCAAAAAACCCTCCCCAAACAGCACATGACGCAAAGAAAAAAAGAGGCGCAATGAGGTAGCTGTGTGAGTAAGATAAGCGACCCTAGTGGCCGACACAAACACAGTGCCCATCTAGGAGTGGCACTGCAGTGTCACGCAGGATGGCCCTTCCAAAAAACCCTCCCCAAACAGCACATGACGCAAAGAAAAAAAGAGGCGCAATGAGGTAGCTGTGTGAGTAAGATAAGCGACCCTAGTGGCCGACACAAACACCGGGCCCATCTAGGAGTGGCACTGCAGTGTCACGCAGGATGGCCCTTCCAAAAAACCCTCCCCAAACAGCACATGACGCAAAGAAAAAAAGAGGCGCAATGAGGTAGCTGTGTGAGTAAGATAAGCGACCCTAGTGGCCGACACAAACACCGTGCCCATCTAGGAGTGGCACTGCAGTGTCACGCAGGATGGCCCTTCCAAAAAACCCTCCCCAAACAGCACATGACGCAAAGAAAAAAAGAGGCGCAATGAGGTAGCTGTGTGAGTAAGATAAGCGACCCTAGTGGCCGACACAAACACCGGGCCCATCTAGGAGTGGCACTGCAGTGTCACGCAGGATGGCCCTTCCAAAAAACACTCCCCAAACAGCACATGACGCAAAGAAAAAAAGAGGCGCAATGAGGTAGCTGTGTGAGTAAGATAAGCGACCCTAGTGGCCGACACAAACACCGTGCCCATCTAGGAGTGGCACTGCAGTGTCACGCAGGATGGCCCTTCCAAAAAACCCTCCCCAAACAGCACATGACGCAAAGAAAAAAAGAGGCGCAATGAGGTAGCTGTGTGAGTAAGATAAGCGACCCTAGTGGCCGACACAAACACCGTGCCCATCTAGGAGTGGCACTGCAGTGTCACGCAGGATGGCCCTTCCAAAAAACACTCCCCAAACAGCACATGACGCAAAGAAAAAAAGAGGCGCAATGAGGTAGCTGTGTGAGTAAGATAAGCGACCCTAGTGGCCGACACAAACATCGGGCCCATCTAGGAGTGGCACTGCAGTGTCACGCAGGATGGCCCTTCCAAAAAAACCCTCCCCAAACAGCACATGACGCAAAGAAAAAAAGAGGCGCAATGAGGTAGCTGTGTGAGTAAGATAAGCGACCCTAGTGGCCGACACAAACACCGGGCCCATCTAGGAGTGGCCCTTCCAAAAAACATTCCACAAACAGCACATGACGCAAAGAAAAATTAAAGAAAAAAGAGGTGCAAGATGGAATTGTCCTTGGGCCCTCCCACCCACCCTTATGTTGTATAAACAGGACATGCACACTTTAACCAACCCATCATTTCAGTGACAGGGTCTGCCACACGACTGTGACTGAAATGACGGGTTGATTTGGACCCCCACCAAAAAAGAAGCAATTAATCTCTCCTTGCACAAACTGGCTCTACAGAGGCAAGATGTCCACCTCATCATCATCCTCCGATATATCACCGTGTACATCCCCCTCCTCACAGATTATCAATTCGTCCCCACTGGAATCCACCATCTCAGCTCCCTGTGTACTTTGTGGAGGCAATTGCTGCTGGTCAATGTCTCCACGGAGGAATTGATTATAATTCATTTTAATGAACATCATCTTCTCCACATTTTCTGGATGTAACCTCGTACGCCGATTGCTGACAAGGTGAGCGGCGGCACTAAACACTCTTTCGGAGTACACACTTGTGGGAGGGCAACTTAGGTAGAATAAAGCCAGTTTGTGCAAG
Organism: Pseudophryne corroboree; assembly: GCF_028390025.1. Taxonomy (NCBI): domain Eukaryota; kingdom Metazoa; phylum Chordata; class Amphibia; order Anura; family Myobatrachidae; genus Pseudophryne; species Pseudophryne corroboree. The sequence continues at coordinate 161,296,508 of NC_086449.1, forward strand.
GGCCTCCAAATTGCCTCTTTTTCCTGCCAGTATAAGTACGGACTGTGTGACGTGCCTACTTGGATGCGGTCACTCATATAATCCTCCACCATTCTTTCAATGGGGAGAGAATCATATGCAGTGACAGTAGACGACATGTCCGTAATCGTTGTCAGGTCCTTCAGTCCGGACCAGATGTCAGCATCAGCAGTCGCTCCAGACTGCCCTGCATCACCGCCAGCGGGTGGGCTCGGAATTCTGAGCCTTTTCCTCGCACCCCCAGTTGCGGGAGAATGTGAAGGAGGAGATGTTGACAGGTCGCGTTCCGCTTGACTTGACAATTTTGTCACCAGCAGGTCTTTGAACCCCAGCAGACTTGTGTCTGCCGGAAAGAGAGATCCAAGGTAGGCTTTAAATCTAGGATCGAGCACGGTGGCCAAAATGTAGTGCTCTGATTTCAACAGATTGACCACCCGTGAATCCTTGTTAAGCGAATTAAGGGCTCCATCCACAAGTCCCACATGCCTAGCGGAATCGCTCCGTGTTAGCTCCTCCTTCAATGTCTCCAGCTTCTTCTGCAAAAGCCTGATGAGGGGAATGACCTGACTCAGGCTGGCAGTGTCTGAACTGACTTCACGTGTGGCAAGTTCAAAGGGCATCAGAACCTTGCACAACGTTGAAATCATTCTCCACTGCGCTTGAGACAGGTGCATTCCACCTCCTATATCGTGCTCAATTGTATAGGCTTGAATGGCCTTTTGCTGCTCCTCCAACCTCTGAAGCATATAGAGGGTTGAATTCCACCTCGTTACCACTTCTTGCTTCAGATGATGGCAGGGCAGGTTCAGTAGTTTTTGGTGGTGCTCCAGTCTTCTGTACGTGGTGCCTGTACGCCGAAAGTGTCCCGCAATTCTTCTGGCCACCGACAGCATCTCTTGCACGCCCCTGTCGTTTTTTAAATAATTCTGCACCACCAAATTCAAGGTATGTGCAAAACATGGGACGTGCTGGAATTTGCCCAGATTTAATGCACACACAATATTGCTGGCGTTGTCCGATGCCACAAATCCACAGGAGAGTGCAATTGGGGTAAGCCATTCCTGATGATCTTCCTCAGTTGCCGTAAGAGGTTTTCAGCTGTGTGTGTATTCTGGAAAGCGGTGATACAAAGCGTAGCCTGCCTAGGAAAGAGTTGGCGTTTGCGAGATGCTGCTACTGGTGCCGCCGCTGCTGTTCTTGCGGCGGGAGTCCATACATCTACCCAGTGGGCTGTCACAGTCATATAGTCCTGACCCTGCCCTGCTCCACTTGTCCACATGTCCGTGGTTAAGTGGACATTGGGTACAACTGCATTTTTTAGGACACTGGTGAGTCTTTTTCTGACGTCCGTGTACATTCTCGGTATCGCCTGCCTAGAGAAGTGGAACCTAGATGGTATTTGGTAACGGGGGCACACTGCCTCAATAAATTGTCTAGTTCCCTGTGAACTAACGGCGGATACCTGACGCACGTCTAACACCAACATAGTTGTCAAGGCCTCAGTTATCCGCTTTGCAGCAGGATGACTGCTGTGATATTTCATCTTCCTCGCAAAGGACTGTTGGACAGTCAATTGCTTACTGGAAGTAGTACAAGTGGGCTTACGACTTCCCCTCTGGGATGACGATCGACTCCCAGCAGCAACAACAGCAGCGCCAGCAGCAGTAGGCATTACACTCAAAGATGCATCGGAGGAATCCCAGGCAGGAGAGGACTCGTCAGAATTGCCAGTGACATGGCCTGCAGGACTATTGGCATTCCTGGGTAAGGAGGAAATTGACACTGAGGGAGTTGGTGGGGTGGTTTGCGTGAGCTTGGTTACAAGAGGAAGGGATTTACTGGTCAGTGGACTGCTTCCGCTGTCACCCAAAGTTTTTGAACTTGTCACTGACTTATTATGAATGCGCTGCAGGTGACGTATAAGGGAGGATGTTCCGAGGTGGTTAACATCCTTACCCCTACTTATTACAGCTTGACAAAGGCAACACACGGCTTGACAAATGTTGTCCGCATTTCTGGTGAAATACTTCCACACCGAAGAGCTGATTTTTTTTGTATTTTGACCAGGCATGTCAATGGCCCTATTCCTCCCACGGACAACAGGTGTCTCCCCGGGTGCCTGACTTAAACAAACCACCTCGCCATCAGAATCCTCCTGGTCAATTTCCTCCCCAGCGCCAGCAACACCCATATCCTCCTCATCCTGGTGTACTTCAACACTGACATCTTCAATCTGACTATCAGGAACTGGACTGCGGGTGCTCCTTCCAGCACTTGCAGGGGGCGTGCAAATGGTGGAAGGCGCATGCTCTTCACGTCCAGTGTTGGGAAGGTCAGGCATCGCAACCGACACAATTGGACTCTCCTTGTGGATTTGGGATTTCGAAGAACGCACAGTTCTTTGCGGTGCTTTTGCCAGCTTGAGTCTTTTCAGTTTTCTAGCGAGAGGCTGAGTGCTTCCATCCTCATGTGAAGCTGAACCACTAGCCATGAACATAGGCCAGGGCCTCAGCCGTTCCTTGCCACTCCGTGTGGTAAATGGCATATTGGCAAGTTTACGCTTCTCCTCCGACAATTTTATTTTAGGTTTTGGAGTCCTTTTTTTACTGATATTTGGTGTTTTGGATTTGACATGCTCTGTACTATGACATTGGGCATCGGCCTTGGCAGACGACGTTGCTGGCATTTCATCGTCTCGGCCATGACTAGTGGCAGCAGCTTCAGCACGAGGTGGAAGTGGATCTTGATCTTTCCCTAATTTTGGAACCTCAACATTTTTGTTCTCCATATTTTAATAGGCACAACTAAAAGGCACCTCAGGTAAACAATGGAGATGGATGGATACTAGTATACTTATGGATGGACTGCCGAGTGCCGACACAGAGGTAGCTACAGCCGTGGACTACCGTACTGTGTCTGCTGCTAATATAGACTGGATGATAATGAGATGAAATCAATATATATATATGTATGTATATATAATATCACTAGTACTGCAGCCGGACAGGTAGATAATATATTTATTAGGTAATGATGACTGATGACGGACCTGCTGGACACTGTCAGCTCAGCAGCACCGCAGACTGCTACAGTAAGCTACTATACTATAGTAGTATGTACAAAGAAGAAAGAAAAAAAAAACCACGGGTAGGTGGTATACAATTATGGATGGACTGCCGAGTGCCGACACAGAGGTAGCTACAGCCGTGGACTAACGTACTGTGTCTGCTGCTAATATAGACTGGATGATTGATAATGAGATGAAATCAATATATATATATATGTATGTATATATAATATCACTAGTACTGCAGCCGGACAGGTAGATAATATATTTATTAGGTAATGATGACTGATGACGGACCTGCTGGACACTGTCAGCTCAGCAGCACCGCAGACTGCTACAGTAAGCTACTATACTATAGTAGTATGTACAAAGAAGAAAGAAAAAGAAAAAACCACGGGTAGGTGGTATACAATTATGGATGGACTGCCGAGTGCCGACACAGAGGTAGCTACAGCCGTGGACTACCGTACTGTGTCTGCTGCTAATATAGACTGGATGATTGATAATGAGATGAAATCAATATATATATATGTATGTATATATAATATCACTAGTACTGCAGCCGGACAGGTAGATAATATATTTATTAGGTAATGATGACTGATGACGGACCTGCTGGACACTGTCAGCTCAGCAGCACCGCAGACTGCTACAGTAAGCTACTATACTCTATAGTAGTATGTACAAAGAAGAAAGAAAAAAAAAAAACACGGGTAGGTGGTATACAATTATGGATGGACTGCCGAGTGCCGACACAGAGGTAGCTACAGCCGTGGACTAACGTACTGTGTCTGCTGCTAATATAGAGTCTAGACTGGATGATAAATTATTGATAATGAGATGAAATCAATATAATATCACTAGTACTGCAGCCGGACAGGTACTATATATATTTATTATGTAATGACTGATGACGGACCTGCTGGACACTGTCAGGTCAGCACAGCACCGCAGACTGCTACAGTAAGCTACTATAGTAGTATGTATAAAGAAGAATGAAAAAAAAAAAACCACGGGTAGGTGGTATACAATATTATATATATATATATATATATATATATATTATATACAATTTTATATATATATATATATATATATATATATATATATATATTAAACTGGTGGTGATTGATTATTAAACTGGTGGTCACTTCAGGTCACGTTGCAACTTGCAACTAGTACTCCGAGGCCTAAGCAGACAATCACAAAATATATTATTATACTGGTGGTCAGTGTGGTCACAACAATGGCAGTGTGGCACTGACTCTGGCAGCAAAAGTGTGCACTGTACGTTATATGTACTCCTGAGTCCTGCTCTCAGACTCTAACTGCTCCCCACTGTCAGTGTCTCCCCCACAAGTCAGATAATACACTTACAGTCACACTATCTATTATCTAATCTAGTATAAATATCACTTCAGCAAGTAGTATAGTAGTATACAGTATAGTAGTACTCCTCCTAATAATGCTCCCCAAAATACTGTGTCTCTCTCTTCTCTAAACGGAGAGGACGCCAGCCACGTCCTCTCCCTATGACTCTCAATGCACGTGTGAAAATGGCGGCGACGCGCGGCTCCTTATATAGAATCCGAGTCTCGCGATAGAATCCGAGCCTTGCGAGAATCCGACAGCGTGATGATGACGTTCGGGCGCGCTCGGGTTAGCCGAGCAAGGCGGGAAGATCCGAGCCTGCACGGACCCGTGTAAAAAACCTGAAGTTCGGGCGGGTTCGGATTCAGAGGAACCGAACCCGCTCATCTCTACTTTGCTCCCCACACTCTTCCTCAACTGTCAACCCCTCCTCCTGATTTAGGGGAGATTTATCAAAGAGGACTATGTTTCCCATAGCAACCAATCAGATTCTATCTATCATTTATCTAGCACAGAAAAACAAAACAAAACAAAAAATCTCTTCTCCAGTGACAGTTGCAGCACAGTCCAAAATTCAAATAGGGGAGCCACACCAACTGCCAGTGAGTCCCGGCTGGTGATGTCTGACAGCATTTAGGATGGCAGTGAGTGTGACTCCTAGATTTGAATTTTGGACTGTGCTGCAACTGCCACTGGAGAAGAGATATTTATCTCAGTTTTTTTAAACAAACTTATCTCCATCTCCAGAAAACATAAATTTCACATTTTCTTGCTTTTATGAGCTACTTATGTTTATTAAATATCCCCCCCCCCCCCCCCAGTTTATACAATAATTGCAGAAGTATGGAGAGTGCTACTGTATTACATACTGTACCATATAGTATTGCTCCAAAGTGAAGCACCTGTACCCTTACCAAGATAAGATGGCTGTGTTTGGGCTTCTAATCATAAGCGGCACCATCTTGTTACTGTGTATAGATTCCACAGTGGGACATGGACACATACCTTCCAACTTTCTTCGTGAGGGAATCAGGACTCCCAAAAGGGGTGTGTGGCCTCAGCAAAAGGGGCGTGGTTTCACTGTAATGCCGCGATCACAAGCTACGCCTCCCGCATCCGTCACTGCGGGGGCATGCCCAGTGCTCTGTAAGCTGCTGGCATGCCCCCAGTCCCTCTGTCTCCTGTGAATAGATGCTGTGCGCATGTGCACAGCATCTATTCGCTGCTGCTCTGCAGGCTAGAGTGACAGGAGGCTTCCCAACTGCCCCCACCACGGACACTGCGACCTGCGGGTGGGGCAGTGCCCAAAAGAACGGGACTGTCCTGTGAAAATTGGGACAGTTGGGAAGTATGCGGACGTGTTCCACGTAGGTCCAGTTACCCTGCGTTATCCAGCGAGTATCCATCTGTATTCCTGCGCATACCTGTATTACCACATCTCAAACCACACACATGACCAGCTGGTCCTCAATATGCTCTGCTCCATCTAGATTACCTGAAGTGTGTAAACATCTACTGCTACACTTCAAATAAATTAAACACTTGGGCTGTGTGGTGTATCTTGTCTCTGCTAGTGTTGCTATTGTACTCTGCATTATACTTACCTGCTTTCAAATGCACCTCTCCAGGAGAAGCCCGGAGAGGAGAAGAAACAGGCCACCTCTGGGGACTTCTACATCATTAGGCCCTGCCTCTTCCCCCTCAATCACTGTAAATTCTACAAATAGCGAGTCCTTGAGGAAGGGGTGGGACTACATTGACAATGATTTGCATAATTTTGGCCCCACCCCTCCATATGGACCACAAATCCTGGCATTATTTCCGCCTACTTCACTAGGTAGTGGGCAGGATGCACGAGCAGAACCCACTCTTCCAGTGGTGCAGGGGACTACCTGAACAATAGGGAGTCTCCTGCAACTTCAGGGAGAGTAGGTAAATATGCTCTGCACTTCACCAACAATAATGCATGCATATTAACAATGATAGCTAGATTGTGATTGGCTGCTGTGGGCAGCGCCGCCTGTACTTGTCCACTTTAGAAGATGATAAATCTGCCCCTTACTAGAAAATCTGCGCCGCAGATATTTACTTTTGGTGCATTAAGTAAACAATATTTGGATAGAGTACTTGAATATTTATTCAATTATATTCCCATTTTTTTTATATTATTTTTATTACTTTATTGTCTGTTATTATCTTTCTTTCTGGAGACTTCTTGGTAATGAGTTTGTTACTGACAAAGAAAGATTCCTATTGTAGAAAAAAAAAAAAAAAAGATTCCAGGCAGTATGAAAATAGGGTTAGAGGGCTGAAAACGTTTTCAGGGCACTGTAGATCTCATGCACGGTATCTGCCATACTGTATACTGGGTTCCTTTTTTCTGTTACATGTATTGTGACCTCAGACAGAACAGGATGTGGACTTGTTGTGTAAAACATACAACCTTTATATAGTTGCTGCAAGTATGAAACCAAATGAAATTTATATTTTTCATTACATCACTTTTCAAGTCAGAAAGTAGTTACATGAAAATGTGGCCTGACATTGTGAGAAACTACGGCTGCAAATCCAGAGCAAGGAAGGCGGGTTGCACCATTAAAGCAACTGCATTTCCTGTCACATTGGTGCCCTATATTTAATAACATGTAAAATCTGTATCCGACCTCTGTGTACCGGATGTAAATTGTTTGGGGGGGGAAAAAAATTATATATATATATATATATATATATATATATATATACATACACGTAACACATGAAATAGTGGTGTGTAATGTGTATATGTATGTAATTAATAACCTGATAATAAAAACTTTGTTGGATGAAAAAATTGGATCGTAATTTCTCTAACGTCCTAGTGGATGCTGGGGACTCCGTAAGGACCATGGGGAATAGACGGGCTCCGCAGGAGACTGGGCATTCTAAAGAAAGATTAGGTACTATCTGGTGTGCACTGGCTCCTCCCTCTATGCCCCTCCTCCAGACCTCAGTTAGAATCTGTGCCCGGCCAGAGCTGGGTGCTCCTAGTGGGCTCTCCTGAGCCTGCTAGTAAAAGAAAGTATTTGTTAGGTTTTTTATTTTCAGTGAGCTTCTGCTGGCAACAGACTCACTGCTACGAGGGACTGAGGGGAGAGTAGCAAACCTACCTATCTGCAGCTAGGTTGCGTTTTTTAGGCTACTGGACACCATTAGCTCCAGAGGGTTCGAACACAGGCATCTGTCCTCGATCGTCCGTTCCCGGAGCTGCGCCGCCATCCCCCTCGCAGAGCCAGAAGAACAGAAGCTTGAAGACGGCGAAATCGGCGGCAGAAGACTCCTGCCTTCATTTAAGGTAGTGCACAGCACCGCAGCTGTGCGCCATTGCTCCCAGCACACTTTCACACTCCGGTCACTGTAGGGTGCAGGGCGCTGGGGGGCGCCCTGGGCAGCAATTGAAGTACCTTTTTGGCATAAAATACATATATACAGTCAGGCACTGTATATATGTAAAAACCCCCGCCATTTTTTCACACAGAAAGCGGGACAGAAGCCCGCCGCTGAGGGGGCGGGGCCTTCTTCCTCAGCACACCAGCGCCATTTTCTCTTCACAGCTCCGCTGGAAGCAGCTCCCCAGGCTCTCCCCTGCAGTATCCAGGTACAAGAAGGGTAAAAAAGAGAGTGGGGGCACATAAATTTAGGCGCAAAAGACATAAAATCGGCAGCTATTGGGTAATCACTTTTTATAGTGAAAATCCCTGGGTTATATAGCGCTGTGGTGTGTGCTGGCATACTCTCTCTCTGTCTCCCCAAAGGCCTTTGTGGGGTCCTGTGCTCAGTCAGAGCATTCCCTGTGTGTGTGCTGTGTGTCGGTACGGCTGTGTCGACATGTTTGAGGAGGAGGGTTACGTGGAGGCGGAGCAAGTGCAGATAAATGTGATGTCGGGGGCGACACCTGATTGGATGGATATGTGGAAGGTCTTAAATGATAATGTAAGCTCCTTGCATAAAAGGTTTGATGACGCTGCAGCCTTGGGACAGCCGGGGTCTCAACCCGAGCCTGCCCAGGCGACTCAGAGGCCGTCAGGGTCGCATAAACGCCCACTATCTCAGATGGTTGACACAGATGCCGACACGGAGTCCGACTCCAGTGTCGACGATGATGAGGCACATTTACAGCCTAAGATGACCAAGGCCATCCGCTACATGATTATTGCAATGAAAGATGTATTGCACATTTCAGAGGTTAACCCTGTCCCTGACAAGAGGGTGTATATGTTTGGGGAGAAAAAGCAAGAAGTGACTTTTCCCCCGTCACATGAATTAAATGAGTTATGTGAAGAAGCGTGGAGTTCCCCTGATAAGAAAGTAGTGATTTCCAAAAAATTACTGATGGCGTACCCTTTCCCGCCAACGGACAGGTTACGTTGGGAATCCTCCCCTAGGGTAGACAAGGCGTTGACACGCTTGTCTAAGAAGGTGGCCCTGCCGTCTCAGGATACGGCCGCCCTAAAGGATCCTGCGGATAGAAAGCAGAAAGCTATCCTGAAGTCAGTGTATACACACTCTGGTAATCTACTGAGACCAGCTATTGCTTCAGCCTGGATGTGTAGCGCTGTAGCAGCATGGACAGATACTCTGTCAGAGGACATAGATGCCCTGGACAGGGATACTGTTTTGCTAACCCTGGGCCATATAAAAGACGCCGTCTTATATATGCGGGATGCCCATAGGGACATTTGCCTGCTGGGCTCTAGAATTAATGCAATGTCCATTTCTGCCAGGAGGGTCTTATGGACTCGGCAATGGACAGGGGATGCCGATTCTAAAAAACACATGGAGGTTTTGCCTTATAAGGGTGAGGAATTGTTTGGGGACGGTCTCTCGGACCTCGTGTCCACAGCGACAGCTGGAAAGTCGACTTTCTTGCCTCAGGTTTCCTCACAGCCTAAGAAAGCACCGTATTATCAAATGCAGTCCTTTCGTTCTCAGAGAAGCAAGAAGGTCAGAGGTGCATCATTTCTTGCCAGAGGCAGGGGTAGAGGAAAGAAGCTGCACCATGCAGCTAGTTCCCAGGAACAAAAGTCCTCCCCGGCTTCCACTAAGTCCACCGCATGACGCTGGGGCTCCACAGGCGGAGCTAGGTGCGGTGGGGGCGCGTCTCCGAAAATTCAGCAACCAGTGGGTTCGCTCGCAAGTGGATCCCTGGGCTGTACAAATTGTATCTCATGGATACAAGCTGGAATTCGAAGTGACTCCCCCCAACCGTTACCTAAAATCAGCCTTGCCAGCTTCCCCCACGGAAAGGGAGGTAGTGCTGTACATCCAGCAAGTGATAATAATGGTCCCCCTCCTTCAACAGGGAAGGGGTTACTATTCCACAATGTTTGTGGTACCGAAACCGGACGGTTCGGTAAGACCCATTCTGAATTTAAAATCCTTGAACATTTATATGAAAAAATTCAAGTTCAAAATGGAATCGCTCAGAGCGGTCATTGCAAGCCTGGAAGAGGGGGATTTTATGGTATCTCTGGACATCAAGGATGCTTACTTGCATGTCCCCATTTATCCACCTCACCAGGAGTACCTCAGGTTTGTGGTACAGGACTGTCAGTACCAGTTCCAGACGTTGCCGTTTGGCCTGTCCACGGCACCGAGAATATTTACCAAGGTAATGGCGGAAATGATGGTACTCCTTCGGAAGCAAGGAGTTACAGTTAGCCTGTACTTGGACGATCTCCTCATAAAGGCGAGGTCCAGAGAGCAGTTGTTGATCAGCGTAGCACACTCTCAGGAAGTGTTGCAACAGCACGGCTGGATTCGGAATATTCCAAAGTCGCAGCTGATTCCTACGACGCGTCTGCCCTTCCTGGGCATGATTCTGGACACAGAACAGAAGAAGGTGTTTCTCCCGGAGGAGAAGGCCCAGGAGTTAGTGACTCTGGTCAGGGACCTCCTGAAACAAAAACAGGTGTCGGTGCATCACTGCACGCGAGTCCTGGGAAAGATGGTGGCCTCATACGAAGCCATTCCCTTCGGCAGGTTCCATGCGAGGATCTTTCGGTGGGATCTGTTGGACAAGTGGTCCGGATCGCATCTTCAGATGCATCGGCTGATCACCCTGTCCCTGAGGGCCAGGGTGTCTCTTCTGTGGTGGCTGCAGAGTGCTCATCTTCTCGAGGGCCGCAGGTTCGGCATACAGGACTGGGTCCTGGTGACCACGGATGCAAGCCTCCGCGGATGGGGGGCAGTCACTCAGGGAAGAAACTTCCAAGGGCTGTGGTCAAGTCAGGAGACTTGTCTGCACATAAATATACTGGAACTAAGGGCCATATACAACGCCCTGAGTCAAGCGGAGCCCCTGCTTCGAGACCAGACCAACCAGTGCTGATTCAGTCAGACAACATCACGGCGGTCGCCCATGTAAACCGCCAGGGCGGCACAAGAAGCAGGGTGGCAATGGCGGAAGCCACAAAGATTCTTCGTTGGGCGGAGAATCACGTGCAAGCACTGTCAGCAGTGTTCCTTCCGGGAGTGGACAACTGGGAAGCAGACTTCCTCAGCAGACACGACCTCCACCCGGGAGAGTGGGGACTTCATCAAGAAGTCTTCACACAGATTGCAAATCGATGGGAACTGCCACAGGTGGACATGATGGCGTCCCGCCTCAACAAAAAGCTAAAAAGATATTGCGCCAGGTCAAGGGACCCTCAGGCGATAGCTGTGGACGCGCTAGTGACACCGTGGGTGTTCCAGTCGGTATATGTATTTCCTCCTCTTCCTCTCATACCAAAGGTGCTGAGAATTGTAAGAAAAAGAGGAGTGAGAACAATACTCATTGTTCCGGATTGGCCAAGAAGGACTTGGTACCCGGAACTGCAAGAAATGCGCACAGAGGACCCATGGCCTCTGCCTCTCAGACAGGACCTGCTGCAACAAGGGCCCTGTCTGTTCCAAGACTTACCGCAGCTGTATTTGATGGCATGGCGGTTGAACGCCGGATCCTAGCGGAAAAGGGCATTCCGGATGAAGTTTTTCCTACGCTGATAAAGGCTAGGAAGGACGTGACAGCAAAGCATTATCACCGTATATGGCGAAAATATGTTGCTTGGTGTGAGGCCAGGACGGCCCCTACAGAGGAATTCCAGCTGGGTCGATTCCTGCACTTCCTACAGTCAGGAGTGTCTATGGGCCTAAAATTAGGGTCCATAAGGGTCCAGATTTCGGCCCTATACATTTTCTTTCAAAAAGAACTGGCTTCACTGCCTGAGGTTCAGACGTTTGTTAAGGGAGTGCTGCATATTCAGCCCCCTTTTGTGCCACCAGTGGCACCTTGGGATCTTAACGTTGTGTTGGATTTCCTGAAATCCCACTGGTTTGAGCCACTTAAGACCGTGGAACTAAAGTATCTCACGTGGAAAGTGGTCATGCTGTTGGCCTTAGCATCGGCTAGGCGTGTGTCAGAATTGGCGGCTTTGTCATGTAAAAGCCCCTATCTGATCTTCCATACGGACAGGGCAGAATTGCGGACTCGTCCCCAATTTCTCCCAAAGGTGGTATCATCGTTTCATTTGAACCAACCTATTGTGGTGCCTGCGGCTACTCGGGACTTGGAGGACTCCAAGTTGCTGGACGTAGTCCGGGCTTTGAAAATATATGTTTCCAGAACGGCTGGAGTCAGGAAGACTGACTCGCTGTTTATTCTGTATGCACCCAATAAGCTGGGTGCTCCTGCTTCAAAGCAAACTATTGCTCGCTGGATCTGTAGCACGATTCAGCTGGCTCATTCTGCGGCTGGATTGCCGCATCCAAAATCAGTGAAAGCCCATTCCACAAGGAAGGTGGGCTCTTCTTGGGCGGCTGCCCGAGGGGTCTCGGCTTTACAGCTTTGCCGAGCGGCTACTTGGTCGGGTTCATACACTTTTGCAAAGTTCTACAAGTTTGATACCCTGGCTGAGGAGGACCTTGTGTTTGCTCATTCGGTGCTGCAGAGTCATCCGCACTCTCCCGCCCGTTTGGGAGCTTTGGTATAATCCCCATGGTCCTTACGGAGTCCCCAGCATCCACTAGGACGTTAGAGAAAATAAGAATTTACTCACCGGTAATTCTATTTCTCGTAGTCCGTAGTGGATGCTGGGCGCCCGTCCCAAGTGCGGACTTTCTGCAATACGTGTATATAGTTATTGCTTGATAAGGGTTATTGTTTGATAAGGGTTATTGTTATGAGCCATCCGTTGAGTGATGCTCAGTTGTTGTTCATACTGTTAACTGGGTATAGTTATCACGAGTTGTACGGTGTGATTGGTGTGGCTGGTATGAGTCTTACCCTGGATTCCAAAATCCTTTCCTTGTAATGTCAGCTCTTCCGGGCACAGTTTCCTTAACTGAGGTCTGGAGGAGGGGCATAGAGGGAGGAGCCAGTGCACACCAGATAGTACCTAATCTTTCTTTAGAGTGCCCAGTCTCATGCGGAGCCCGTCTATTCCCCATGGTCCTTACGGAGTCCCCAGCATCCACTACGGACTACGAGAAATAGAATTACCGGTGAGTAAATTCTTATTTTATCAGGCGGTGAAATGGTATCTAATTGGATTGCCTGAAAAACCCAGTCTGTAGCATGACAGTTAGGAGCTGATTGGTTGCTACTTTATCTCCATCCATTTTATCACTCTCCAAGCTTTGATACATCTAAGGCCTTTAACTACAAATGTACTGTCTGTGATATTGATGTCACAACTACAATAACATTTTAATATTGTGTAATAAGTGAAAGTACCCATTTTTTGCAGTATAGTAACAGGTCGTTGCATATACATTTCAATTTTACATGCAAACATATGTTGCATACAGAGGCGTCACTGGGACTGGTGACCCTCGATGCGTACTTCATAACCCCCCACTCCTCCAAAAAAGGGGAAATCTTCACTGCATCAGTCTGGGGGAGTCCTCAGTATTCCCAAAGATGCTTGGCTGCTCCTGGAGACTAGTGCCTGCACTGCTGGCTCCTCATCTGTGTGACCGTAGCAGAGTGCTGCAGGAGAATGTCACACTGCAACACCCGTCTTCCGTCACTACGGAGGAGCCAGCGTTTTGGTGTCGGGGGTGACACCCCGGTGCGGCTTGCAGCCCCACAGTGACGCCACTGGTTGCATATATAAGCTGCATGTATATTCATATATCAAAAGCAGAAAATCAGCACAATGACAAAGAATCATTCAGAATCAGCAGGGCCGGAGCTTCCACTAGGCAGCTTTAGGCAGCTGCCTAGGGGCGCCGGGACCTGAGGGGGCGGCCTGCTACAGCTGCCTGAAAAAGGTAGCGTGGTCCCAGTGGCGTAACTAGAAATTTATCTCCCCCAAGCCAAAAAATTCTTCGGCGCCCCCCCCCCCCCGCCCCCCTTCATGCTCCATAATTGGGAGCAAGAAAGGGATAAATATGTGCGCGCCAAAAAGGGGCGTGGTTTCGTTGGTGTGGGCGTGGTTTCGCATAAAGGGGCGTGGCATTGCAGGAAAACACTACCTTATACCCCAGTTTTGCAACCTGTACGCCCAGACGTTAGCCACCACAGGAAAGAAAAATAATCCTGATTCATGCCCCTTACATTATTTGTCATTTTTCCTCCTTATAGTAATGCCCAGTATACATTATGCCACATACTGCAATGGCCCTTAGACATTATGCCGCACACAATAATGCACAACACAATATGCACACACTGTAATGCCCCCGACACATTATGCCACACACCGTAATGTCTGTGACACATTATGCCACACACCGTAATGCCTGTGACACATTATGACAGGAATCGCAATGCCCGTTATACATTATGCTACACACTGCAATGCCCCTGATACATTATAGCACATACAATGTCTGTGACACATTATGACACACACCGCAATGTCCGTGATACATTATGCCACACACTGCAATGCCCGATACATTATAGCACATACAATGCCTGTGACACATTATGCCACACACTGCAATGACCTTGAGACATTATACCACAATGCCCGTGATATAGTATACCATACACCGTAATGCCTGTGACACATACCGCAATGCCCTGCCCGTTATACCCTATGCCACACATCGCAATGCCCGTTATGTATTATGCCACACTGCAATGACCCTGAGACATTATACCACATACCACAATGCCCGTGATATAGTCTACCACACACCGTAATGCCTGACACATTATGACACACACCGCAATGTCCGTGATACATTATGCCACACACTGCAATGACCCTGAGACATTATACCACATATCACAATGCCCGCGATATAGTATACCATACACCGTAATGCCTGTGACACATTATGACACACACCGCAATGTCCGTGATACATTATGACACACACCGTAATGCCCATTACACATTAAGTCCTACAGTAAGGCTTCTAATTACTTTTCAATTACCTGCTCGTTGTCAGGGTTTTCATGCACTGGGTGTCATGCTCGTTGCCAGGGGTTTCATGCTCTTGGTTCCATGCACGGTGCCAGGGGTTTTCATGCTCAGGGTGTCATGCTCGTTGCCAGGGGTTTCATGCACTGGGTGTCATGCTCGTTGCCAGGTGTTTCATGCACTGGGTGTCATGCTCGTTGCCAGGTGTTTCATGCACTGGGTGTCATGCTCGTTGCTAGGAGGTAGTCCTTGTTGCTAGGGCTGTGCTCCCAGTGCCACATATGTCCCCAGTGCCAGATATTCCCCCACGGTGCCAGGTACTTACATGCCCCAGTGCCAAATATAGTCGTCCCCCCATGTGCCAGGTACACATATACTCCCCCAGTGCCACATATGCCCCCAGTGCCACATATTCCCCCAGTGCCAGATATTCCCCCCGTGCCATATATGCCCCCAGTGCCAGATATCCCCCCCAGTGCCATATATGCCCCCAGTGCCAGATATTCCCCCCAGTGCCATATATGCCCCCAGTGCCAGATATTCCCCCCCAGTGCCATATATGCCCCAGTGCCAGATATCCCCCCCCAGTGCCAGATATTCCCCCCAGTGCCATATATGCCCCAGTGCCAGATATCCCCCCCCAGTGCCAGATATTCCCCCCAGTGCCATATATGCCCCAGTGCCAGATATCCCCCCCCAGTGCCATATATGCCTTCAGTGCCAGATATTCCCCCCAGTGCCATATATGCCCCCAGTGCCAGATATCCCCCCCCAGTGCCATATATGCCCCCAGTGCCAGATATTCCCCCCCAGTGCCATATATGCCCCCAGTGCCAGATATGCCCCAGTGCCAGATATCCCCCCCCCAGTGCCAGATATGCCCCCAGTGCCAGATATTCCCCCCAGTGCCAGAAATGCCCCAGTGCCAGATATTCCTCCCCCCCCCCGTGCCATATATGCCCCCCCCCGTGCCATATATGCCCCCAGTGCCAGATATTTACCCCCCCCCCCCGCCGTCGCTTTTTGGAGGGGCACGGAGGGCACAGCTCGTCCCTCCTGTGTCCCTCCTGCTGCATCATCTCCGGCGGCCGCGGGTCTAATAGGGGGAAGTGCCGGTTCGGGAGCCAATTAGAGCTCACGGACGGCACTTCCCCCTATTAGACCCGCGGCCGCCGGAGATGATGCAGCAGGAGGGACACAGGGAGGCGCGCTGTGTGCCCTCCGTGTCCCTCCAACAAGCGGCGGAGGGAAGGAGACTACAGACTGACATGCGGACGCTCGTCCGCATGTCAGTCTGCTGTAAATCAGTGGCGCCCCCGCAGCCCCTCGCCCCCAAGCCACCGCGAGGACTGCGGGGGCAGTAGTTACGCCACTGCGTGGTCCTATCTTTCACAGCCGCTGCAATCCTCCCAGCACTCGTATAAGCTCCTGTATTGCAGCCTCCAGCTCCACCTCCACAAGGCACAGGCAGTAACTGTGACAGCTCCTGGAGTCCTGGCTGGGGGTGACATGCAGCACTGTTCTTCATTCCAGGCTCTTTCACAGACTACTCAGTCCCAACTCTGCATCGCAGCCTGCAGGTAGTGGCTGCACAGTGTACTCTCTGCATTTGAGTCCACTGAGGGGGGGGGGGGAGATGAGCAGCAGGCATGCACACAGTTTGGGGGGGATGAGCAGCAGCATGCATACAGATGGTGGTGGGGATAGGACAGCAGACTTTTAACACAGTGGGGGGGGGGGGGGGGGGGGTGAGAGTAGCAGACACCCACACAGACTGGGGAGATGGGGAGAAGAGAGCAGCCATGCAACAAACTGGGGGTGGGGGAGAGCCGCAGCATGCCTTTCATCTGAAGGGTGGGTAGGGGGAAGGGGCAGTAGGCAGAAGTTTTGCCTAGGGTGCAGAGAAACCTTGCACCGGCCCTGAGAATCAGGAATGTATTTCTTACATAATTACATTCTCAACTTCACTACTTTGTCTAAATTTGTCAGGGCAAAAGGAAAGCGAGGATCAAAGGGGCCGATTCAGTTTTGTGCAATGGCTACAATGTGACTTTAGAGAACGATCTAAAGCAACTAGCCACATGGCAATTTTATCCTCGCAACCCACAGAGATGCTCAGGAAAAGGGAGCCATATATGGCGGATATGTGCTCAGTAGTGCATCGCTATAATATCTGGTGGCACATCCCGCAGATTTGTATCAGCACCAAATTGTTTTTTGTTTATCATTTTGAGGCCTATGGTTCAAGTAATTATGTCCTTAAAATATACAGAAACTGCATGTTTTAGGCCAGAATTAACTTTACATGTACCAATATGAAAAGCTGATTTCCAGCTGCCACCCCTCCCAGAGGCCATCTCCACAGTTTTCTATTGGGAAGGTATTCATCAAGATCAAAAATGTAGCTATTCAGAATTTGTATGCATGAGCTCCAGCCATTTCCAGATGGCGTTAGCCGGTTACCCTGCCGGAGGGGGATCTTGTAATCCCGATGAGAATTGTGTCTTCTTCGCGCAGCTGGATTACTTTGCTTCTTATTGATCGCCTGGACAGGTTTATTTGAGGACATGTCCCGGCTATTTAGATTGGTGCATTCCCTTAAAAAAGAATCCATATTGCTGTGATGGGCGGGTTTAGGGAATCTTCATTATTTCTTATTACTCAAAATTAATCAATCTGCCCCTCAATGTATGCAAATGGTGCAATTCAATTTGGCGGGATGTGTCGTCTCTATGAGGTGCGAGATGAAACTTTTTATTTTGCTGGCCATCATGTTAAACTGAATCTCCCAAGTAAGGTTACATTAGTCTCAGAAAGTATTAATATAATATATAGACGAAACAACGTTTGGATTGTACTTGTTGCACATAAATGTATATGCCAAGCAATCTATATGTTCCAGCTCACAATCTCTCTATCTATATGTAGTTTTACTATCAGATTAAAAGAGGATGCAGACAAAAGGTCAACAATAACAGTGTTGGCAGTTATGATGTCGGCATTGTTAAAATGTCATCAGGCAACAATGCATTGTCAGAATGTTGACATTAGGGTTACACTTCAGGGGGAAGGTTATGGGTATGGATTATGCTTAGGGATGGCGCTGGGCCACCAAGAGCAGGTAAGTCACCACTGAGCCACAGGACAAAATGGCAACATTGTAACATGTCGACATATCACTGTCTACATGATGAATATTGACATCATTACTGTCAACATTTTGTATGCAACCCAATTAAAAGTAGCATTTTGTTCAGTAAGAGTGCCCCCACAAAAATGTATTTCATGCATCGTGACCAGAATAATAAGTTATTTCTGTGTTAAGGCAGGAACATTGTGTGTGTGGTGGAAGTACAACTCTTGTGTCCTTGCACACTGGTATGGCAGCAATTTAACACTATTGTTCCAAAGGGTGAATGAGGAAGCAGGACACACTGCATGCAGGAATTTATGCAGGACTGCTATGGTGCAATGGGAACGGCATATCCCATTCACTTTTATAATACACAGACTAAGGGGTCCATTTATTAAGGATCATATATTGAATGCACTGGCGTGCGCAGCACATTTTATTAGGGGGTGCACCGTCGGAGGGGTGTGTCTAGCACCGCCTTTTGGGCGTGTCTAGCACCATCTATTGATGGTCAACGCATATAAAATATCCACCCTTGTACCAATCCTAATAAAGCAGATACATTGTCAGATGTTGTGGTGTGCACCAAACAAACACCCCTGATGGCACTCACTGCAATTACACTGCTCCTCCTCAGCCTGGTCTGGCTCCCCCTCTCTTTCCCCTGCAAGCTGCAGCAGCTTACTTAGTGTCCGTTTAGTTACCGACTTGTGACAGTCGCAGACTAGTTACTGCTGCTGCTGGAAAAACAAGTGACGTGTCAATGCTGCTGCAGACCGCCTGCCAGTATTGAACTTGTCTTCCTAAGAGGAACGCTGGCTGCATGCTGATCCTCATCAGTGGCTGGCGTTGGCATAGCATAGAACGAGAGAGGTGGGCATGTGACGGGTGGGCGTGCGAGCATCACACTGTTTTTGTACGTGGAGGTGGAGCTGGGAACTTGAAAGCCGGTGGCAGTGGCACCCTTGATTAACCCAGGCGCCCGGTCAGTAATGCAGTCCTGACGGGGTGCAGCGCAGAGGGGACAGTAATCTGCCTGTTCGGTGATTGCTGCATCAGGCATGTGAGATCGGGGTGCCAGACATTAGGGGGTGCCTGTGCGCACCAAGCACCCCCCCTGCGCACACCTATGATTGAATGTGATCTGGGCCGCATCTTACCTCCCAGGATCGCATTTCAATATGTGATCCTATCATCTGGGTGTATCATCCAGCACAGGCAGGGACAGGGGCTCCAAAAGGAACCTGTCCCTGCGATTTGCTGTGGCGGGAGCCAGGAGGTCTTTGCATGTGTGGTCAGACAGACCTCCCTACACAATGGCCGCTGTGGTGAGTAGCCCATAGACTACAATGGGCTAACGCTATCTTCAGGTAGCGGTAGCCCTGGGGACCAATAGCAGTAATGCCTTGCATTCCGCATATTGGTAAATTTGGCCACATTGCATCACCCATAGAAACCTATGGGGGATGCGGCTGCGGGCAGCAATGGATAGATCGCAGCAGGTGGTCCCTCCTACATACATTCATGAGATACCTTATATTTACAGCTAACCCCCATAGGTTTACGGCTAACCCCCATGCTACGGTCCCTCCTACATACATTCATGAGATACCCTATATTTTTGGCTAACCCCCAAAATCGGGTGTTTTCGGGGATACACATGCAAATATACTTTGATAAATAGACCCCAAAGCATGGAATGGAATATTGGTCATAAAATCGTGACATTCCTAAGTGTCCAACTAAAATGGCAAAATTTGCACGTAAACATACTGTATGTTACAGTTAGCTTTAGTTTGTCCCTTGAAGTAATCTTGATTGGTTGCTAAGGTTTTGATAAAAATTACAGTTGTGCCATGCTCAATTTAGAGATATGACATGAGGGAGAAGAAAAGTGGCGCTCATTGGTCTTGGAATAAAGCATAGAAAGCCCGTCCCGCATGCCAGCATTTCGGATTGTATTAATCCCTGATTTTGGCGTCCAGAGCGGTCTATGTATTCCTTATTCCAAGACCAGTGAGTGCCTTGTTTTTCTCTCTCTAATATAATCACACACAGTTTATAATACACTGCCTCAGTGCGGATGGCGCTTCCAACAAGTAACCCCACACCCAGAGACTGTCCTGCTTCCACAGGAAGTGCCCTTGCTTACAGAGTGCGCATTTCCCAATAAATCACTGCTCTTTATCAGTGCCCTTAGTGTGTAAGGGCCAAAAGATGAGGGTTACTAGCTACTGTATGTATAAAGATCTCTGCATATTGTACAGTGCCATTAATATAACGATATTGGAAGTGCTACTTCTGCTTTGTAAACGTGTATCATAAACCTAATTGTGATACAGTTTAAAGGTTTTTTTATTGCACAGTGTCATATTCCATTAAAACGAATGCTGTTGTGCAGCTGAATTTATTGGCAGAACTACGTAGGCAGATGCTGATTTATGTACCTCCATTTGTACATATTGTTGTAACTCACAGTGCGGAGACATTGATAGATGTGTAATAATGTACTTTGATGTCAACATACACAGTTCACAATTATATTTTTAGTTTTTATTATTATTATATTTAGTCTTATTTTATTTAATCAACTTCCTTGTACATCTATGTACACATTTGTTGTGACTAAGGGACCCGATTCAGACCTGATCGCTGCTGTGCGTTTTTGCGGCGGTCTGCGATCAGATAGTCAGCGCCCATAGAGAGGGAAAACCCGCCCTGTGCAAGTGTGCGAAAATTCTGCCAGACAGCGGACATCTAGAAACCTGTTCGCAATTCACTCACCATCTAATGATTTTTCCAGTCTATGCGTAGCCCAGGACTTAGGGGGACATTTACTAAGCAGTGATAAGAGCGGAGAAGTGAGCCAGTGGAGAAGTGCCCGTGGCAACCAATCAGCAATGAAGTAACATCTATAATTTGCATACTATAAAATTATACAGAGCTGCTGATTGCTTGATGGGGAAACTTCTCCACTGGCTCACTTCTCCGCTCTTATTACTGCTTAGTAAATGTCCCCCAAAGTCCTACAGTGCGATACAAACAGGCTGATCGGCTCCGGAGCTGACGTCACACATCCTACCTGAAAACACTTGGGAACGCCGGCATACGCATGCACAGTCCTTCAATAATTGCTCACTGTGCGAATTCGCACAACAGCGATCAGGTCTGAATCCAAATCCAAAGAAAATGTATCAGATAAAGTATTGACTCCTAACTGCCATGTTACAGGATGTGCTTAAAAATTACAGAAGCTGATTGGTTGGTACTTTAACACTCTCCACTTTATCTCTCTCCAAGCTTTCAGAAATTTCCCCCAATGTGTTTCTTTTACCCCTTGAGCAGCGTCCTTTAAAATGGGTCATTAAACATAGTATAAGGTAAGCAGGGGATAGAGCAGTATAGCATACAACCAACATAGGGGGTAAATCAGATCTGATCGCTGGGCTACTTATTTTGCTGTCCTGCAATCAGATAGTCGCCGCCTCCAGGGGGAGTGTAAATTCACTGTGCAAGTGTGCGATCGCATGTGTAGCTGAGCTGCGAAAATCCACTTTGTGCAGTCTCTGCGCAGCCCAGGACTTACTCCTCCAGTGCGATGAGAACGGGCTGATCAGGGCCAGAACTGACGTCACACACCCTCCCTGAAAACGCTTGGGCATGTCTGCGTTTTTCAGGACACTCCCTGTAAATGCTTAGTTGCCACCCACAAACTGCCTCTTCCTGTCAATCACCTTGCGAACGCCCGTGCGATCGGATTTTTCGCACCATCCCATCGCTGACCAGCGATGCCCTTTGTGTTGTCCATTGTGGTGCATACGCATGCATAGTTAGGACCTGATTGCCCACTGTGCGAAAACATACAGCAGTGATCAGATCTGAATTACCCCCATAGCCGTAAATGAAAGCTGGACTGTGTGCGCGCTGGAGGTATGCCTGGCTGAAATGGGGTGGAGCTTCATGACCCCCGTTTGCATCATTGAATGGGTGTGCAAAGTACTCTCCAAGATGCTGGGCTGCTCCCATGCACTGTCTGCCCTGTGTATAGATGCAGTACGCATGCAATCAATTCTACAGGGACAATCAACAATACATCCGTATGCTTGCTTCCGGACCATGCACATTGAAAAAATGCAAACAAGGCATACATTGAGCTCTGTTATGCTATGCAGTGCATTGGTGACAGTGCTTCTCTCCCACCTTTTCTCCCACAGGACATTGTGGCCCACTGGTAGGATGGCGGGACTGTCCCATAAAAATAGGAGGTATGGTACAGTACCTTTGGGATGCTGTTAAATTACCGGCTGTTGGGATCCCAGTGTTGAGGATACCAACGCCGGAATCCTGATACTTGGTGAAATGCCGTCAGTCAGAATCCCGACCGAAGCCCAGAATTCCCTCTCAGGTGGTGGTCCACGCCACCTCCCAATGGGAAATATAATGGTGTGGCGAGTGCAGGGAGCCCACGAGGGGACTTATTGCGCTCGCTGCCAGCATTCCAGTTGTTGGGATTCTGAATGCCGGGATCCCGACAGCTGGCAAATCATACCGAATCTGTACCTTCAACATTATTGTTGATTTTTGAGACGACACAGATTCAGCAGTGGCCTACCGGCTGGTAAGCAATACACAAAACAACAGCATACTACAGTACAGTTTGGATTTTTGTTTTATGCTGCTGAGATAGTGACACCACTGCTTTCTGATGGTTCAATATGCAAACTTTGTTTCATGCACAAAATTATTGTATAAAATTATCTTCATGTTGTGTGTATGAGGTGTATATGAAACAAATTAATTTTGTGTATGTACACAAACTTGTTTCATGGACAAAATTATTAAAAATAGATAAAATTGGCTGCAGTCTATGTGTATAAGATATATAAGAAACATAAATGCACGTAGGGTTTTCACTCGAGTCCCATCCCCAGGATAGATCATTATGGTATGCAACTATTCCAAAATACAGAAAAATCCAATAGCCAAAATACTTCTGGTCCCACGCATTCTGGATGTGGGATACTCAACCTGTAGTTACATCATAAACGTGAGCAAACAATTGCATCAGTTTGAGTTGGGATAACATATTAATTAGGACCAGATTAAGGTTTGTGGGGGTCCTTACCAATGAAATTGTCAGTAAGATATGCTGGTGTTTATTATTACAAAGTATGATGTGTAAATACTCCCAGCACCACAAACTAAACACTCTGAAGCAGTGACAGATCTATAATGGGTGCAAGGTGCACCCTGCACCCATTTTTTAAATAATTACCCCTCCGGAGTACCGCGTCTGCAGGAGCAGTGCTGCACAGATCACCAGAATAATGGCACGATGGCCTTTTACCCAGAGTTTTGCGCATGTGAACAGAATAATCACTAGCAAAACGGCCACCGCGCCATTTTCCCGGAGACCTGTGTAAGTGTAATGAACTCTGGTACAGTGCTAGAGTCTCTAGTGTCCGTAGTGCTCAGAGTTCTGCTGTGCTGCTGGCTAGAGAGGAGGGGGCTCAGATGGAGACTGCATATGGGCCTCTGCTTTGAGGTGTTCCCAGTTCACATTCTACCACATAGAAACCCCGGTGCACTTATGCCACAGTGCTCCCTATTCTGGTGATGTAGCTGGGAGAGCCCACACAAGGGGTAATTCTGATTTGATCTCAGCATCAAGTTTATTAGCAATTGAGCAAAACCATGTGCACTGTAGGGAGGGGCAGATATAACATTTGCGGAGAGAGTTAGATTTGGGTGGGTTATTTTGTTTCTGTGCAGGGTAAATACTGGCTGCTTTATTTTTACACTGCAATTTAGATTTCAGTTTCAATACACCCCACCCAAATCTAACTCTCTGCACATGTTACATCTGCCTCCCCTGCAGTGCACATGGTTTTGCCCAACTGCTAACAAATTTGCTGCTGCGATCAACTCAGAATTAGGCCCATGGTCGGGTACTGGGGGGCATGGACATCTGGGGAGGTGCGCCCACCCCCCCTAAAAAAAAGGTGGAAAAAATAGTATGTGCGGCACCACATGGGCACCTGGGTCCAGGGGGCCCAACCGCACACACTGCACCCATAGAATATACATACCCCTCCGGAGTCCCACGACTGAGGCCCTGCTGTGCGGGCACAGATCACCGCGGCCATTTCCGAGTGATTTGCACATGCGCACTGGAGGTATCCCCAGAAACAAGGCGCGGGCGCCATGTTCCCGGAGACCTGCGCATGCGCAGTAGACTCTGGCATTATGCCAGAGTACTGCTGCTGGAGAGGAGGGTGCCAGCGATGGAGGCTGCACGTGGGTCCACTCCTCTCTTAAAACGCCCCTGGGCAGGCGTAAGCGTCAGCACGAGGGGACATTACTAGTGTAAAGCATAATGTCCCCCTAAATTGTTATGAATGCAATAAAAAAAAGGAAACTATAACATTAGTCACATATTACGTTCCTTGGGGATGCTGTCTGGCTGACTTACCATTTACAATATATACACAAAAAACAGAAAGAAGTGGCTGGCCCGGGAGATGCACTCATGTGAGTTGGTTCCAAATAAGACATAACTTTTATTATATTAGTTAAACATTTTTCACAAAATTATATTTACTAAAAAAGTTAAAAATCAGCTAAATAAAAAAATAAGGATACATACAAAATAAGACCGATAATGTGTATAAATAAAATATAGGGCCCTTTTCTCTGGGATCTGGTCTTTAGGTTGACAGTAAATAGGTTGACCACTATTGGTCGACAGTAAGTAGGTCAATAAGGGCTATAATAAACACCAGCATACCTTACTGACAATTTCATTGGTAAGGACCCCCAAAAACCTTAATCTGGTCCTAATTAACATGTTCTAGGTCGACATTAGTTTTTCAAATTTTGTAAAATTTTTTTTGAACTTTTTCATACTTTACGATCCACGTGGACTACAATTGGGAACGGTAACCTGTGCCAAGCGCAGCGGTAGTGGAGCGAGGCACTTTGCCCAAAGCCGCGAGCCATGCAAGGGGACACGGCGAACTACTTGGGGTTACCGGTCACTGTATGGAAAAAACAACACCAAAAAAAGTAAAACAAACTCATGTCGACCTAGAGTCCATGTCCACCTAGAAACCATGTTGACCTACTTACTGTCGACCTAGGCACTGTCAACCTAAGTCTAATCTAACTAACATACCACACCCCTTTTCTCTAACATGCGTGGGATGTTCTGCTCAGGGCAAGTCCACCCTGCATGCCGGACACACCTGTGTTGTCCGGACCACGCCTCCAAAATAGTGCGTCTGCGGCCCCCGCCCTCCTGCTGGCTCTTAAACTGCGAGCGTGTGCGATCGCAGTTTAAGACCTCGCGCATGCATATACCGCCGTGCAGTTAATACACTTGAGTACAATAGTCGGCTACAAATAGAAACACAGAAACCATAGACAGTTTCCTCTAGCCCAGAGAGGCTGAATGTCTGAGGAGCTCTAAGTTCCTTCTATATTGTTATAGTGTTATAATATAACATGTTATACACATGTAACATTTGTTGATGTTATTGGCTGGATTCACTTGTTTTATTTAGTGTATGATGAATTAGCTAAACTGATTTGCCCATCTCCACTTGTCGTCTGTCATGAACTGTCAGAGCCACTTTCACAGTTTTTATAGTTCATTTGAGGGAACAGAAATTCTGCTCTTATCGTTTACAACAGATATTATGACAAATACATTCAGGTGAGCAATTAAGCTAATTCTTTATTATTGTTTAATGGCTAGAGACTTTTATTGCTCAGCCACAAATGTGTACAACATTATAAAAATCTTTAATCTTTTGCTGTGATAATGGGTCAACCCCTTCTTGCCCAATAAAAGACCAAAAGGGGGTTTCACCTCACTGGGACCCCAACATGTAGGTCTGGTAAAGCCTCACTGATACATTGCAGACGAGAAAGCTATTAGTGCACCAGGTGTGATACAGTGCAATCAGCCTGTCATTAGTAGCTGACCCAGGGTTGAATCAAGTGTATGCCTTGTTTGCATTTTTGTATTGTGCATGGGGCCTAATTCAGACTGGATCGCTGCAGCGGCTGCGTGACATCACATGCAGCCACTGCAACCCAGGACGTGGCGGGTAGCCACCTGCCAGCTGCGCAGTCAGGGATCTACTCAGCGGGTGCAAAAGCATCACCGCCGTGCAAAGCTTTTGAACCCATGCAGGGGGGGGGGGGGGGGGTAGGGGGTACAGGGCCTGGCATGCGGGGCGGACTAGCCCTGTTCTGGGCGTTCCCCCGCATGTCAGAGTGAATGATCGTAGATGTGCTACCGCATGTCAGAGTGACTGATCGTAGATGTGCTACATTTAGCACATCTACGATCAGATCAAAATTACCCCCATGGTCTGGAACCAAGTATAGGGATGTATCGCTGATTGTCAGTATAGTGTTAATTGCAGTTCAGTTGCAAATTCACTTGTGACTGAAGGCAGGGACGGACTGGGGCCACTTTTCGGCCCTGACATTTTGTGCATGTGCGGGGGTATGTATATGGAATACTTGCTGACATACTAGGTGCCTCCTCCGGGAGGAAGCAGCCAGGTCGGCTCAGCAGGCGATGTGGTGCGGCACAGAGGGTGTTACGGGAGAAAAGATGATGCTGTTTGGGGGCGGATAGTGTGCTGTGACAGCAACATTGCATCATCATGGTCCTGCCCCTGCTACACTATTCTGAGATTACCAGCATAGTGGAGCAGGAGGCGGGGCCATGATGACATGATTCAGTGAGAATTGCGTCATCGGCACCGCCGTTGCGGAAGATATGTGTGCTGCTACTGGGGGGAGCGGGGGCTTGGTTCCTGGCAAGGGGACTTGACAACTTTTCTGGGTGGCTGGGAGCGTCACTCAATTTCTGGGAGCCTCCCAGCCATTCAGGGAGAATAGGCAAGTATGGTATATGGGTAAAAATACTGTGATTTGGAAGCACAGTGGGGGAGATTTATCAAAGTTTGGCAGTGGCAAATGCAGGATTTCTAGAAGGGGGTTTCCATATGCAATCTACAATATATATATATATATATATATATATATATATATATATAGTACCAAGTTATCCGGCACTCACGAAAAACAATATTCAAAATGCCAGGGTGCCCTCCTAATGATAATGCAAAACACAGTCTCCTTCCCCACCTGTGGCTCAGGTGTTAGCAGCAAAGGAAATGAGGCGGCACTCCATGGACTTATGCAAAAATATTGATTTGTATTCAAAACATGGTGAAATCAAAATAACATTGTGTCAATTAAATCAAACAAAAAGGGGGGGCAAACATCTTACGACGTTTCAAGGCATTGCAGCCTTTTCATCAGGTAAGGTAACCCCTGTGCTGTGAAAGAAAGAACCAAACAAACCAAAGAGACACTCACCTGTTAAATAGCGTGAAGTGCTGGAGAGAGGTGTTCCCGGCGTCTGTGTCACACAGGTGACGCTATTTAACAGGTGCATAAGTCCATGGAGTGCCGCCTCATTTCCTTTGCTGCTAACACCTGAGCCACAGGTGGGGAAGGAGACTGTGTTTTATATATATATATATATATATATATATATATATACAATTACACACACACACAAACATAGTAGACCACACATTCTTCCACCTCATGGTAAGGCTCCTGTCTCTTCTTCCTGGTAGCTACTGTACTCTCTGGTCCAGTACACTGATAAAGGACTCAGATACACACATACAGCAAACTTGGTAGAAGAAGCTGCTACCACTGGACATGTGCATCAGCTCTGCTACGTCTCTTAAACTGTATGTTGTTGTGGCAGCTTTAGTAATAGTATTATATACCATTGCAATTGTCATAATTGCCAAGAGGAGGAGGATGGTTTCCGGGCAACTAGAAACCCCCCCTGCGTTTGCCTATGTTTGGAGAGTGATAAATTATTATCAGTCGGCTTCTTACTGTCATTATGGAAACACAGGAAGAGATGGGTTCGGCAGGTGATGTCAGCAGTCAAAATACCGACAGGGGAAGGTAAGTGTACTTACTTTTCCCACATGGCCCCCTAGACCTAAAGTTACGTAATCATTTTTTACTGATCAAGTATTTCCCATAGTGGAACTGTTATTCTCAGGGCACCTTTGTTTCAGCTACTAAAACACTTATGAATTTTATTTTTATTTTTAGTTTTTTTAATCACCACTTTAAAATGGCTGCGGAGATGTATAAGACTGGAAAATCCAATAAGGCAAGCAACGGGGGCCCCTGAAAACCGTGTGCATTCGGCAGCACCTAGGGCTTCGTTTAGGGAAGGTCTAGAGCAGGGGTCTTCAACCCGTGGCCCGCGGGCCACAGGTGGCCCGCTGCTATGGTTTCCATGGCCCGCCGACGCGCCCGCCCGCAGCGCACATATGAACACAAAAAAAAAAAAAAAATTTTTTTCCCCTTTCCCGGAGTGTGACTCCCCCGCACTGTCACTGGTTGCCTGTGAAGAAGGGGAGTAGCTCCTCTTAGGCTGGTCAGTGGGCTGGTCACCCTTACTGTGTCTCCCTCCCTGTGTCTCCCTCCGCCTGCAGTGTTGAATAGGTGGGTGAGAGCGGCGGGGACCCGGCTGGGGGGGGTGCGGCAAGTTACCATTGAGAGCAGGGGGCAGTGCGGGAACCCGGCGGGCGGGAGCGGAGGGGGTGCGGCAGCATGTATGCAGCCTGAGCATGGCTGTGTGCGGCGGGGACCCGGCGCGGGGGGGGGGGGGCTGCGGCAGGAGAATAAAAGTGTATAAGTGTTGAGGGCAGGGGGCAGTGCAGGAACCCAGCGTGCGGGAGCGGCGGGGACGGGGGTGCGGCAGCCTGAGCATGGCAGTGAATAAATTAGTATTGAGGGCAGGGGGCGTGGCGGGGGACCCAGCAGGGGGTGTATTAAGTATTAAGAGCAGAGATGGCAGGGAGCATGCTTTGACAATGCTGCTGTCTGTCTGTGATGGGGAGGAGGGAGGGTATGATAGCACCTATGTCTTGGATTTCAGATTTTGCCTTTGTGACCGACATCTCCTTGCATATGAATGACCTAAATACGCGGCTACAATCCAAGGATCAGCTGGTGCACACTCTGTTTGATCACATTAAAACTTTTGTAGAAAAGCTCAAACTTTGGGAGGCACAACTCACGAAAAAAGACTTTACACATTTTAAGCTTCTCGGTGAGTCCAACTGTTTGTCTCCTGGTGATTACGCTACAAAATTAAGCATGATGCGAAGTGAGTTTGAAGACAGATTTAGTGATTTCCGTAATCAACAGTCTTTTTTCGATTTATTTTCTATGCCTTTTACTGTCAATGCTGCCAATATGCCAGGCTCAGTACAAATGGAGCTGCTTGATCTCCAAAACAACTCATCTTTGCGAGAAAAATTCTTCAATGTGCCCTTGTTTACGTTTTACAAAGACTACATTTCTCAGGACACATTCCCTTATCTCTGGCAGCACGCTTTGAAGATGTGTGCTTTGTTAGGAAGCACATACTTATGTGAGCAATTCTTCTCAAGGATGAAGAACGCAAAGTCCAAGACAAGAACTCAGCTTACAGACCAACATCTTGAGAATACTCTGCGCATAGCGACTTCTAACATTGATGCCAACATCGACAAGCTGGCCAAGCAAAAACAATGCCAAGTTTCCCACTGATATGAACTTATTATAATAACAAAGGTAAAGTAGACCATGTTTCATTCATTAAATTACAATAATTATCTTTTGAAGTCTTTTTTTATGGTCTTATGAGTCTAGAAAAGGTCTCATTACAATCATAAATTAAAATTTAGATTCTAAATACCGCAGTATAGCTTAGTGGCCCTCGGCTTCGTTTCATTTTTTTATGTGGCCCACACTGTCTTAAAGGTTGAAGACCCCTGGTCTAGAGACTGTGATTGTGTTTCAGCCTACCAGGTGGTAAAGGTTTAAAACATTAAAAATAAAAATGACATTCGTAAAAATTACTCTTTAAATATTAAACACTAAAATGGATAGAAAAATGTACATTAGGAATAGGAGAGATCGACATGAGATGTCTCCCTCTAGTGTCTGAAACAGAGAAATATTTTTACCTTACAATTCTAAACATGTGACTTCTACAGCTACACAATGGGGGTCATTCCGAGTTGATCGCTAGCTGCCGTTGTTCACAGCGCAGCGATCAGGCTAAAAATCTGTATTTCTGCGCATGCGTGACGTACGGGTACAAAGTACTTTGTGGTTTTGTACAGGTTCTAGCGAAGCTTTCAGTCACACGGCATGACGCAGGAAGATTGACAGGAAGGGGGCGTTTCTGGGTGTCAACTGAGCATTTTATGGGAGTGTTTGGAAAAATGCAGGCGTGGCTGGGCGTTCGCACTTCTGCAAAGCGAAAAAACACTTCCCGGTGGGCGGCGACAAAGCGTTTGCACGGCTGCTAAAAACTGCTAGCGAGCGATCAACTCGGAATGACCCCCAATATCCATCTACACAGACTTAGTCTATATTAGCCCGACCAGCCAACTACGCAGACCATGCCAATTTTTTAGCAAATCTACACCCGCAGTCTTGTAAGCCTCCTTCAACATTTTTGGTGTCTGCAAATTGGGGCAGTACCACCAAAATCTGGACTGTTGGGAGGTGTAATGAAGCACTATTTTAATGCAGCATTTTAAAATAATTTCCTTGGACACTTGCTGGTGAGTAACTGTATCTACAATTTCTATACAAAGTCTACACACCCTTGCGGGATTTTGTGATGCGAAGCCTGAAATCAAAACAAATCGTATATCCATTAGGAAACCCAGGCTCCTGACTAGGGCCCAGCGTACACAGAGGGGCTTGTATTACTACTACCCATTTGTCTGGCAGGGTCCACAGGTTATCCACAGTATAACATTGGGATCTGATAAAGCGACAGCGAATTTGCACCAGTTGGTCAAAGCTTTTCGGCCTCCCAGCATGCCACGGGTCCATTCATATATCCCCGCCTCCTGGCTCAGACAAATCAGTTTTTTGTTTGGTGCGCCAGGAGCCAGACCATGGTCACTTTTCTGCTGGTTTTCAGTAGCCATAAGCTTTCTTATTTTAATAGTCTTACTATTTTTTGAGTTATCTTTCTAAAAAGTGTCTTATATGTACTTTAGAAAGAGTCGCTCCAACAACTCTCCGCCAGGCCGCGACAACGCTTACGGAAGAGTACGGTGCTGTTTCGGCGGGCGTCTGTG
This sequence comes from Pseudophryne corroboree, assembly GCF_028390025.1. NCBI lineage: Eukaryota > Metazoa > Chordata > Amphibia > Anura > Myobatrachidae > Pseudophryne > Pseudophryne corroboree. The sequence continues at coordinate 161,327,699 of NC_086449.1, forward strand.
ACGGAAATATACTAGCAGGTCCAGCAGACGTTACCAGGCTGTGGCCAGAGCACGGGGAGAAGGTAAAGGCATCGGTTCCGCTTAGAAGGGGAATATGGACACAGCCGCACTGCTTTGGGAGGAGACTACCAAACAGTCGCTGACGCAGCTGCCACCTCAGGTGCACCAGCGCTAGCCCTTAGGGATCATAGGCTCCAGGAGTAGTATGAGGCCGCGATCCCTAGGGTTGATGTCAGCAGTGGGGAGTCAGACGCTTGCCTGGTCATCCCTCTCCCCGGTTCATGACCAGTCTCCTCTGAGTCTCCCTCCATTAACTGTTTTCCCGCTTCCGTCTGAGACGCTGTGTACTAAGGGACCCAGTCGCAGCATAGACAGCTGTGTGACTGGTGCGTCAGTGTTCACTTGGGTGTCTGTGTTCACTATAGGTTCACGGAACGGCGGTGTACACTAATAGCGTCTGGATCCACTCAGCGTTCACAGATGTATTTATTGATCCTGGAAGCCGGGTAAGTCTCCCTGTAGCCTACTCTACTGAGTATGGGTTATACAGCACTAAGGGGGACATTTACTAAGCAGTGATAAGAGCAGAGAAGTGTGCCAGTGGAGAAGTTGCCCATGGCAACCATTCAGCACTGAAGTAACATCTATAATTTGCATACTATAGAATGATACAGAGCTGCTGATTGGTTGATGGGGCCACTTCTCCTTTGGCTCACTTCTCTGCTCTTATCATTGCTTAGTAAATGTCCCCCTATGTTTCTATCTACCTATTGAGTACGAATAGTTGGATAAGTGCATAATGAGTCTGATATTACTGTGGTTTCTTTCGCTATGCATCTGAATACGGTTAAAACTTTTATAAAGTAATGCAGTAATATGTTTGTCCTACATACTTGAGATGTATCTGTAGTTGATTATGTGCTCATATTGCTTATTATACTAATGTATAACATGTAACTGACTGCTAGAGTGATTGCTGACTTTACTATAATTCTGTCCGTTTTTTTCTATCTATTCTGATCCTCAATGCTGGTGTATAGCAGGGTAGGGTCGGATTGTATGTCACTTTAAAGAGTCTTAATGTGATCACAGTCACAAATTGTGTAGTACACTGTGTAAGTGTTGATTATCATGTCTAAGAGCAGGAAAGGTGAGGAAGATACACTCATAGCATGTCTGTCTTGCAAAGCTGGGTTAACCTCTTGGGATCTGGTTCAGGATGGTTTGTGTGCAAATTGTTTTAGCTTTCACCAAGGTCTCTTGAATAGTACAAGGCAGATACAGGTGCAAGTTGATCCCCCTGGGCTATGTGTGCACAAACAATATGCAGTATAGCTGAGCGGATAATTCCAACTTCTGTACCAGGGTTAGGTTAACCCTTACGTGCAGCTTCCCACCTGCAGTTTATCACTTTCTAGCAGCAGTCTCTCAAAAGAAAAAGTCTGAAAAGCCAGTGGTAAGTAAATCTACATCTTCACAGTCTACACATGTGTCAGATGATGATCCATCGGAGGATGAAGGCTCATTAAGCTCTGGTTCTGCATACGAAGAGGAGGAGCTAGGCCTCAGCTCAGTGGACATATCTGAGTTAATTAAGGCAATGAAAGCCATTCTATCCTTAGAAGAATCAGTGTTAAAATTCAAGGCACATGTGTTTAAACATCCCAAAACAGTTAAGACTGAGTTTCCTGGGTCAGATCAGCTAACGGAAATCATGGAAGAGGCTTGTGCTACACTCACTAAGAAGTTTAGAATTCCTAGAAAATGGAATTCCAATTATCCTCTTCCAGCTGGGGATTGTTTAAAGAGGGAGGTGACCCCCAAAGTAGATACGCATGTTATTCGATTAGTGCGAAAATCTACATTACCTCTACCTTTAACATCATTAAATGATGTCACGGATAGGAGAGTGGATGGTTTAAAAAAAAAAAAAATTTCTTCCTGTCTGGGGCAGTCATAAGACCAGCCATGGCTTCAGCTTGGATGGCAAAAGCAGTGGCTGCCTGGGCTGATGCACTGGAAGGAGATCTTTCAATGGAATCTAGAAAGCTAAAAACCCATATGGCACATATAAAACAAGCTGCAATGTTCTTGGAAGAAGCAGCTTTGGATATGGATACAGTTGCCTCCAGGACATCTGCTTCAACAGTAGCCGCTCGCAGGGAAAGCTGATTCAGAATCTAAAAGGATTTTAAGTCTTTACCTTTCTCTGGAGATAATCTTTTTGGTAAAGTATTGACAGACATTTTGGAGTCAAAAGCAGACTCCAAGAAAGTAAAGTTTCCTTCCACATACAAATTCAAACCTAAAGTTCCAGCTTTTCGGCCCTTTTGATCTCAAGGAAAAGCTAAAGGGAAAAGTGATGGCAAACAGCCCCGATACAACAAGTCTGGTAAGACTAAAAAGCATTGGTCTACCAGAGAACTGGTTGGTAAAATGGAAAATAAGCCATCAGCCTGATGGTGCGGGCCTCCACCTGGGGGATTCCAGGTTGGGGGCCGACTTCTTCAGTTTGCTCAGATCTGGCAGCAGTCTACAACAGATGCCTGGGTGAAGGAAGTGGTATCTCTCGGTTATGCATTTGCCTTCAAGAAACACCCTCCTCGAAGGTTTTTTTGTACCAGCCCGTCTCGGGTAGAGACAAAGGCCAGGGCTTTGCAAGAGGCAGTTCAGAAATTGCTTCAGTCAGGGGTAATCATTCCTCTTGCACAATGAGGACAGGGTTTTTACTCCAACCTGTTTCTAGTTCAGAAGCCAAATGGGTCATTCCGGCCCATACTCAATCTCAAAGTGCTGAACAAGTACATTTGGGTACCTCATTTTCATATGGAGACTTTACGTTCCATCATTTTGGCCATGGAGCCAGGGGATTATATGGTATCCCTGGATATACAGGATGCTTACCTACATGTTCCTATAGCACTGTCCCATCAATGCTATCTCAGGTTCGCTATCCTCCAACAGCATTTTCAGTTCCAGGCCCTACCTTTTGGGTTAGCCACAGCCCGCAGAGTATTTACCAAAATTATTGTGGCAATGGCAGCTTATCTCTGCCAGCAGGGAATAAGAATTTTTCCATACCTCAACGATCTTTTAATCCTGGGACAGTCTCAGGAATTGCTCCTGTGTTATCTGAAACAGACAATAATGTGTCTGCAGAAGCACAGGTGGCTCATAAATTGGGCGAAATCGTTACTGGTTCTGTCACAGCAAATGACTCACTTGGGGGCTGTACTGGATTCAAGCCTTCAAAGAATATTTTTACATCTGAACAAGATATCCAAAGTTCAGTCAAGGATTCAGGAGCTGCTACACAGTCAAAAGGTATCCATTCACGCCGCAGTGCGTGTGATGGGATTGATGGTGTCAACATTCAACATGTTGGAGTATGCTCAGTTCCACTCGAGGCCTCTGTAGTATCTGATTCTTGCCAAATGGATTAGGTTTCATCAGATGATAAAAATGCAGACTATGGTCCTTACGGTGGAAGTAAGGGGGTCGTTATCCTGGTGGCTACAGACATCCCATCTGGACAAAGGGAGACCCTTTTGGATATCAGATTGGGAAATTCTGACAACAGATGCCAGTCTCCAGAGCTGGGAAGCAGTGTTAGGAAGGTTTTGTTTCCAGGGGCAATGGATCAAGGAAGAATGTTGCCTGCCAATAAATATATTGGAACTTCGGGCCATATACATGGCACTGATTCAGGCAAAGGACAGCCTTCAGGAAAACCAGTTCAGATCTGCTCGGACAATGCGATGGCAGTAGCGTACCTCAACCATCAGGGAGGAACTCGCAGCCAAAAAGCTATGTAGGAGGTAAGTCACGCACTAAAGTGGGCAGAACTTCATCATCCAGCCTTGTCCGCAGTGTTCGTTCCGGGAGTCCTAAACTGGGAAGCGGATTTTCTCAGTCGACACGCCATTCAGGCAAGTGAATGGGCTCTACACCCGGAGGTCTTCCAGACGCTAGTCGACAAGTGGGGTTTGCCAGAGATAGATCTCATGGCATCCCATCCGAACAACAAAGTTCTTGCATACGGGTCAAGAACAAAGGATCCCAGAACGATCTTTGTGGATGCCCTGTTGGTGAGATGGGACTTTCATCTGGCCTATGTGTTTCCTCCAATCACCTTATTACCCAGGGTGGTGAGAAAGATAAAGCAAGGAAAGGGTGCCGTGATACTAATAGCTCCAGATTGACCCAGAAGACATTGGTACAGAAATCTGCAAAGAATGTCGATGGATGCTCCATTCCTGCTCCCTCAACATCCAGATCTACTGACGCAGGTTCCTTGTCACAGACATCTGGATCATCTGTCTTTGACGGCGTGGCTCTACAGACCTCTATCCTGCAGTCAAGAGGATTCTCACAACAGGTAATTCAAACAATGCACAGAGCAAGGAACCATTCCTCAGCTCGAATTTATCACCGAATATGGCAAACCTATATTCATTGGTGCAGTGAACGGAAAATGGATCCTAGGTCTTTCAGAGTGTCCAGGGTCTTAGCATTCCTTCAGGCAGGAATGGATAAAGGTTTGAAGGTGGCTTCCTTGAGAGTGCAAATGTCAGCATTGACTGTATGGTTCCAAAAGAAAATTGCCAACTTACAGGATGTGCGTACTTTTTTCCAGGAAATGCTGCCCATTCAACCTCCTTTTGTTCCTCCTACAGTGCCTTGGGACTTAAGTTTAGTCCTAAAGGCCCTTAAAGTTGCCCCATTTGAACCACTTAATAAAGTGGATCTTAAATGGTCGACATCTAAAGGTCTCTTTCTACTGGCCATGGTGTCAGTTAGAAGAGTGTCAGATTAAGGGGCATTGTTATGTTGTCCTCCATTTCTGATCTTTTATCCAGATAGAGCGGTTCTCAGAACTAAATCTGGGTATCTTCCCAAGGTGGTGTCTAAATTTCACCTTAACGAAGAAAAGGAGATTTATGGTAGACTTACTATTGTTAAATCTTTCTGCGAGGTACACTGGATTCCACAGGGAATAACATTTGGGTGTAGATTTGGATCTTGATCTGAGGCACCAACAGACTAAAAACTTTGACTGTTCTCAGGATGCACCGCACTGCCTCCTCTATATAACCCCTCCTTTGTGCACTGGCTCAGTTTTGTTAACCAGCCCAATGTAGTAGCGGGTAAAGAGACGGTAGATGTTAGTCACATAGAGCCACATTCTTACGACAGGAGAAGGGACCAGCGGCTAATGCCATACAAACCCAAAGAAGCTAAGTGCATCAGGGTGGGTGCCCTGTGGAATCCAGTGTACCTCACAGAAAGAGATTTAACAATGGTAAGTCTACTATATATCTCCTTTTCTGCAGCAGGGTACACTGGTAACTCACAGGGAATAACATTGTGGATGTCCTAAAGCAGTTCCTCAAGGGAGGGAATGCACTGTAGCGGGCACAAGAACCCGCGTCCAAAGGAGGCATCCTAGGAGGCGGAAGTATCAAAGGCATAGAACCTGATGAACGTGTTCGCTGAGGACCACGTAGCCGCCTTGCACAATTGTTCTGTGGACACACCACAGCGGGCTGCCCAAGAAGGTCCAACAGACAGAGTAGAATGGGCCTGGATAGCAGCAGGAGCTGGGAGCCCAGCCTGCGCATAAGCTTGTACAATCACCATACTAAGCCATTTGGCCAAGGTACGAAGAGGGAATCAGACCTCTGAACAGAGGCAGTCCTCTCCACATATATACAGAGAGCCCGTACCACATCCAAAGATCTTTCTTTGGAAGATAAACCAGGAGAGATAAAGGTCGGAACCACAATCTCTTGGATAAGGTGGAATGATGACACCACCTTAGGCAGATAACCAGGGCAAGTACGGAGAACTGCCCGGTCACGATGAAATATCAGGAAGGGCGGACGACAGGACAAAGCGCCTAAGTCCAACATCCTCCTAGCAGAGGCAATAGCCAACAGGAACAGGGCCTTAATAGTAAGCCATTTCAGGTCCACAGAATCAAGAGGCTCAAAGGGAGACCCTTGCAGGGCGTCAAGGACAACGGACAAATCCCATGTAGCCACAGGAGGGACATAGGGAGGTTGTATCCGCAAAACACCCTGAGTGGATGTATGAACGTCAGGAATAGACGCAATTTTTCTCTGAAACCACACCAACAAGGCAGAAATATGAACCTTGAGGGAGGCCAGACAAAGGCCTAAGTCCAGGCCCTGTTGTAGAAAAGCCAGAAGCCATGAGGTTCTGAACTTGTAAACATCGTATTTCTTAGCAGCACACCAGGTGAAGTAAGAGTTCCAGACCCTGTAGTAAATCCGAGCCGAAGACAGTTTACAGGCCTTCAGCATAGTTTGGATGACCGCCTCAGAGAATTCTTTGGCCCTTAGGAGTGACGCTCCAAGAGCCACGCCGTCAAAGTCAGTCTGGCCAGGTCTGGGTAGACACAAGGGCCCTGAACGAGGAGGGCTGGGCGTTGATGAAGTATTAGAGGACGTTCCATCGAGAGGCCCTGCAGTTCTGAGAACCAATGCCGTCTAGGCCACGCTGGAGCGACTAGAAGTAGTATTCCTCCTACTTGCTTGAACTTCCGCTGAACCCTGGGCAGGAGTGACACTGGAGGGAACAGGTATGGCAGACGAAAATTCTATGGAATTGCTAGTGCGTTCACGAACTCTGCTGGAGGATCCCTTGTCCTTGATCAAAAAACCTGAATTTTGTGATTGTGTCAAGACGCCATCAGGTCTACATCTGGTAGGCCCCACTTGTCCACTAGGAGTTGAAAAACCTCCGGATGAAGGCTCCACTCTACATGTACATCCTGACGACTGAGGAAATCCGCTTCCCAGTTGAGGACACCCAGAATGAACACTGCTGATATTGCTGGAAGATGGTGTTCCGCCCATTGAAGAATTCTGGTCACTTCCCTCATTGCTTGTCGGCTTCGAATGCCGCCTTGATGATCTATGTACGCCACCGCGGTGGTGTTGTCTGCCTGTACTTGAACAGGCCTGTTCCTTAATAGAGGCAGGGCTAGTGTCAATGCATTGAACACTGCCCGCAGTTCCAGAATGTTGATGGGGAGGAGAGACTCCTCCTTGGTCCAGTGACCCTGGAGAGAGTGTTGCTCGAACACCGCGCACCAGACCCTCAAACTGGCATCCATTGTCAAGAGGACCCAGTTGGGAATCCAGAAGGGACGGCTCCTGCTCATCTGTTGATCATGTAGCCACCAGGACAGAGACAAGCGGACCTCCGGAGTCAGGACCATCACATGAAACCTGATCCGCTGAGGCAGACCGTACCACTTGGATAGGATTAACCGTTGGAGAGGACGAGCATACACCAACATGTTGAAAGTCGACACCATCAGGCCTAGTACTTCCATCGCCGAGTGAATGGACACTCTTGGGCGAGAGAGGAAGTATCTGATCTTGTCTTGTAGCCTCAGGACGTTCTCTGGAGACAGAAACAGACTCTGGCTGTGCGTATCCAGTAGAGCCCCCAGGTGCACTATGCGCCACGCAGGGACCAGGGAAGACTTTTTCCAATTGACCAGCCACCCGTGTGCTGTGAGGAATTGCACCATCAGCTGGAGATGGCACAGGAGGACATCTTGGGAGCTTGCCAGGATCAGCAGGTCATCTAGATATGGCAGGATCCTGATTCCCTGTTGACAGAGATGAGCTGTCATCACGGCCATGACCTTGGTGAAATCCGAGGGGCCGTGGTCAGTCCAAACGGCAGAGCCCTGAATTGATAATGGAGGTTGCCAATAGCAAACCGCAGATATTGCTGATGTGAAATGGCAATAGGAATATGCAGGTAAGCATCCTGTATATCCAGGGATACCAAGTAGTCCCCCAGGTTCCATTGCTAGTACAATGGAGCGCAGTGTTTCCATACGGAACTTGGAAACTCTCACAAACTTGTTCAGTGACTTGAGGTTGAGAATAGGCCGGAAAGACCCATTGGGTTTCGGTACTAGAAACTGGGTCGAGTAGTAGCCCTTCCCTTTTTGAGAGAAAGGCACCGGCACCACCACTCCGGTCTCCAGGAGGGATTGGACAACCAAGTGTAGAGCTTGCGCCTTCAACGGATCTGATGGGATGACCATTGCGCAGAACCGGCGAGGGGGACGTCTCTTGAAAGAGACTGCGTACCCGTGAGAGACAACTTCCCTCGCCCACGCATCTGAAGTGGTCCTTAACCAGACCTGGGTAAACTGCAGGAGTCGGCCTCCTACCCTGGGGTCCCCCAGGGGGTGGCCCGCTCCTTCATGCTGCAGGCTTGTCCTGTTTGGAAGCAGGCTGATGGGCAGCCCAGGAGTGTTTTAGATTTGGGCTTACCAGCCTTGGAAGTATGAGGCTTGCTCGAATACCCGTGACCCTTTGATTTACCTGAAGTCCAAAAGGAATGAAAAGTAGTACTTTTAGCTTTCAGAGCAGAAGGAGTAGTATTAGGAAGGCACGCAGACTTAGCAGAGGCAAAGTCAGTCATGATCTTATTAAGATCTTCTACAAATAGGATGTCACCCTTAAAAGGGAACACCTCCAGAGTCTTCTTGGAGTCTAGGTCCACCTTCCAGGACCGCAACTATAGAATCCGGTGAGCCAAAATAGACGTAGTGGACACTTTGGACGCCAGAATACCTACCTCAGAGGACGCCTCTTTAATATAATGGGAGGCGGTAGTAATATGAGACAGACACTGTTTGGAAATGTCAGAAATATCCTGAGGTAGCTGCTTCTCCAATTCCTGGACCCATGCATCAATAGCTTTTGCAGTCCAGGAGGCCATTTTGTCCCTCACCGCATACCATATGTGATAAAGTCCAGGTATATGATTTTTTATGTGTTAATTAGCAGGTTGATATGCTCTTACTGAAATTGAATAAGGAGGTATATGTCTGTGAGAAAAATGATATTCCATAATATCCATGGGCAGTGACTTGTCCCGGTGCAATATATTACATGTGATGGTTTTAAGTGTTTCTTGAGAAAAAATGTGAGGCCGTGTGTGGTTTGATTCAGAATTACAGTGGAGAGAAATTATCACTGGCATTTAATTGCCATTTGCAATATAGTTCTAATTTGAGCTGAGAATGAGCTCAGGGATATTGTAGAGCTGACAAAGTGATGTGCCATATGAGAATTGTGTGAAAAAACGTTTAGAGTGACTGAATGCTATTTTTGACCTGTATTAATTAGAGTCACATGACATACGCATGGTATCCACCTTAAGGATGAGTGCTAATCTCAAAGACAAATGTTAAACCAACATTGTATTTGTCTGTAACCATACTGTTTTGAAAATATTCAGCTCTGCAACAGTTTGCGATATGGCAACTAAAATTCAATCAAGCTGAGCATGTGATTAGGAACACTGCTGAACTGGTAAAGTGATGGCTCATATGTAAAGTGTAGCCAGGGAGTGGATCATAATCCAATGCCACTGCAAGAAGTGCATAAACCTTTTTCCTTTAAAATTCAACCAGATAATAAATGTATGTTTACACAGAGAGTGCGTTAGAATAGGGACTGATAGTCCTAGAGACATATACGAAATACGCTGTGATTCCACTAATATACTGTGATCCCATTAGAAAACAAGTTGGTGTATTTACACATTTGTTTATCCATGATTTGACGCAAGTAATAACACAATTGTTCATTCATGATTTAACACTAGCATTAATACATTTGTTCATTCTTGAATTGACATTATGGGAGATAGGGACACTCATTGAATACGGGTGATACTTACCTCAGTGTCTGATATTAGATGTGTTTGAACACTCTCCCCTTTATTTTAGATTGGTAAGAAATAAAAGTTAAGTTTTAATACTATTCATTAACCCTCTATATACCATACCACTAATTATTTCAAAAGAGTGCTCCAAAAAAGGAATTTTCTTTGGGGCTAGTCCCCACAATGTTTTTGAAGTCCAGGAGGCCGCAATAGTGGGCCTGTGAATTTCCCCAGTTAGGGAATAAATACACTTCAGGCATCCCTCCACATGCCTATCTGTCGGTTCCTTCAAGGAGGTGACAGTGGTGATAGGCAGAGAAGAGGAAACCACAATCCGGGCGACATGAGAGTCGACCGGCGGTGGAGTTTCCCACTTGTTAGTCAACTCCGCAGGGATAGGAAAATGAGCCAACATCTACTTGGATAGGGCAGACTTCTTTCCTGGGGAAACCTAAGCCTCTTGACGTATGTCAATTTAAAGGTCAGAGTGAGGAAAAACTACTTTTGCACTTTCTGATGCTTGAATTTATCAGGCTTTTTTGATGCAGTAGTGAGATCAGCTTCATCATCAATCTGGAGAACCATTTTGATAGCTTTAGGGACATCAACCTGAGGTACATGCTACCCATCAGAGGCTGCTGAGTCAGAATCAGTCGGATCAGTATAGGCCCCATCTTCATCAGAAGAAGTATCTGAAACATGAGTGGATTGAGAGGAGGAAATCACACGCTTAGAAGGCCCCTTAGCCCCAGAGGGCTGAGGTGTAGACTGTTTAACTAAGGATTTATTCATAATCTGTATCTGGTTAGATAGTGTGTCCGCCCAAGGTGAATTGGCTACAGGGACAAGTTGTGGCTGCAATGGCACAGGCAGTCCCACAGGGGGCGTAAGACGTGTTACCAAAGTATTTAACATACAAGAGAAGGCAGCCCAGGGTGGCTCTTGGTTGGCCACGAGGGCCAAAGGTGGAGTGGGAGAGGTAAGGGACCCAGCACCCACATCCCCAGCAGCAGGTTCCCCCCTTCCCTGGTAAATCCGTGGGAGCAGCACTGCCTGATGCAGGAGGTTCCGCGGAATTCGCGCCCTGTGTGGCAGACATTATGAGGAATGTAGCCATGGGGCACACAGTACAATATAGCCAAACAATAGGAATACCGTAATCCCCTGATTTATGTGCTAATAAAAGCAGGACACAAACAGAGAAATGAATCAGTATGGGGGTGACTGAAATACACAGAAAAATACACTGAGATGTATAGACTGTGCAGCACTATATATATATGTATATATATAAACAGACAGAGAGGGGAGGGGGTGCAAATCCCCACCCCTAAATGTCCCCCCAGCACACTAAAAATTACCTGTAACCATACCTGAACCTATCTGGTATTAGAAATTCAGAGAATTATTCACACATGTTTGCAAACGCATGTTTAGCTGCTGAGCCACTTCACGGCTTCTCTGATATCAGCAGTCCTAACACTACATAATAGCAGTGCCCACATAGTGCCATGTAATTTGTCACAGTAGGCCTCATGATAAAGGCTATTACTAAAACACATCCAGACAGAGAGCTAACTTACCCGGGAGCCAGCCCCAGGATCTCCCATTGGCACTACAAGGAACAGCATGCCTTCCAAATACTGCTCCCATTCAATGCCTCTCACGCACATGCAGACAAACAATGGCAGTTGCTCGGTCATTCCTGGAGATAATCATATGTTTTAGTAATAGCCTTTATCATGAGGCCTACTGTGACAAATTACATGGCCCTATGTGGGCACTGCTATTATGTAGTGTTAGGATTGCTGATATCAGAGAAGCCGTGAAGTGGCTCAGTAGCTAAACATGCATTTGCAAATGTGTGACTAATTCTCTGAATTTCTATTACCAGATAGGTTCAGGTATGGTTACAGGTCATTTTTAGTGTGCTGGGGGGAAATTTAGGGGTGGGGATTTGCACCCCCTCCACTCTCTGTCTTGTTGTTTGTCTGTGACCCCTCCCCCTTTCTAGCACCTGATATATAATTATCTCCAGGAATGACCAAGCAACTGCCATTGTTTGTCTCTCACTCTCTCTCTCTCTCTCTCTCTCTCTCTCTCTCTCTCTCTCTCTCTCCCTCTATATATATATATATATATATATATAGTGAATTTCTAATTATTTTAAATAAACATTTCAATGCCAGCGTTAATATATACTATCGACGCAAGGCGCATCTTATTACCATATACGATAAGAGAAAGAAAGCAGTCACACACATTGTATGCTGAGGTCCAATGCTCAGAGATATATATATTTGATATTAAAGGTTATGCATACAAATTAACATATGTACAGTATATCATTAAGTATAACATGTATAAATATGGTTACAGAGTTACAGTTCTAAAAGCAGCAATTGCAGTTACATAAGAATCCGTTACAGTTACAAAAGAATCAGTTACAGCCAATATACATACGCTTAGTTTCACTGGAATCAGGCAGCCAGTCATCAGGTAGGAGACTTCTGATAAGGGTGTGTGTGTGTGTGTGTGTGTGTGTGTGTGTGTGTGTGTGTGAGAGAGAGTGAATGAGAATGTATCAGAATGGCATTGCCTGATCCGGAGTCCCTCTTTTTATACAGTAATATAATGGGTGTATACAACGGTGAGTTTATTTTTCTTCCTTTGGTCCAGAGGCAAGGCCTCTCAAGAACTCGACGGCTCATAGGTCAGTGTGAGGACTTTTGTCCTATGTTGCAAACACATGTGTTTGCCCCCAGGGCCATGACTGTGAGTCCAGTTTCCAGTCTCAGAAAGTCCATTGTATTCATACATTTGGTCATAACTAATCGTTGCAATGTGCTACAATCTACCCATAGCTATCAAATTACTCCACACATTCTCCTGATCATTTTGACACTAAGCATGATATATTTAACTTGTTCCGTTCCAATAATACATATATATCTGATGTTACACTATATTATATAAATACATTATAATGTCTGGTGCTTGTCATGTTTTGTCTATGTGTAATTTATGTGTTGTATGAAATATGTGTTGAATATATCTTTGTGGCTTCTCTGTGCGAATGCGCATGCTACCGTATATCCTGTGCATGCTGCGTGTATGCGCACGAACAGAGACCTCTCTGTTTGGAGTTTGTATGTTGTGTGTATGTAATATTTTTTTGACTTCGACAATATATATATATATATTTATACACACAAATAAATGTGGACCCTGACCCACTTGTCTTCACAGGGCTCAGAATATAGTGATAGCAAGGGTGTGATACACTTAAAAGGAGAGCACATACAGCAGCTATATGGCACACTCCGTCACAAGCACAATGCAGAAGTAATGTACACAACAATAATACTGCACTGGACAGACAATTTACATATAATAGCAGATATGTATATGCAGAGAGATATAACAATGCACAGCAATACTGGATGTATATCATAGAATAATTGTACTGCCTATTCTGTTAGAAGCACACTTATTTCTTAACTAACGCTGCCTATATGACATGTAGAATACTCAAGTGTCTGTATAAGCACAGCGCTGTGGTAGGCGGCTATACAGAGGAGACAGCACTCAGCAGGGACGGACTGGGGCCTTAATTCGGCACTGGCAATCGTGAACGTGCGCTCGCATGCGTCATGGGGGGGCATGCGCGTGCACGTTACAGGGGGCGTGCCACATGACATATGGGGGCGTGCTGCGAGTCATGGGGGCGTGGACTTGTGGCACGCCCCCATTACCATGGTGACGGTTGCTGGGGTCGGGGGCGCGCTGCGAGTCCGGGGACGTGGACTCGCGGCACGCCCCCATTTCCATGGAGATGATGGAACCAGAGTGCCGGAGGCTGCGCTGTGCGCGGCTTTCCCGGCTCTCTGGGTGACCGATTCGGCCCACCTGCCCATCGGCCCTTCTGGCATGTGCCAGAAGTGCAAGATGGCCTGTCCGGCCATGGCATCCAGCAATCCCGTGGAGAGCAGCCCTGAAGTAGAAATGGCGCCTGGTCTCAACAGGGAGTTGAGGGAGAAAGTGAAAGCAGCTCCAGGGCGGGAACATCTGCGTGAGATGGCTCCCGGAGCTGGGGGGAGGGGCTACAGGTTAGCGCTCTATCCCCCTTTTGCTGTACTTCACCCCCGGTATAAACAGAGCCTGTATAAAAAGTAACCTGTGCTCCTATAGCCCTGGTGGATATAGTGGGGTCCCTGAGCCGTACAGTGTCCACGTCAGCCGCGTGGTCTGTCTCCTAGAGACCATGCGGGATCGCGATTTCAACCGGCGGGTCCCACCTGGGGGACCCTCTAACCTCCTCCCCATGTCCTGCAGCCACGCGATCCTGGAGATGAGTAGCGGCGGTGTGCCAAGATACCGGTGCATCTCTGCTGTAAATACCCGGGAACCAGGCAGCGTATACAGCGCCACAGAGGGGAGGTGATGGAGCCGCAGCACAGCGTGTCCTAAGGACATAAAAGTGCTGCTGCTCAGTCTTTAAAAAGCTTTCTTCTTCAATTCTTTAGGGCTGCCTAACGCAGCCCTCGCCTGTTAGTCACCTGCTATGCAGGCACCAACTATAAAACTGAGCTCCTGTGCACGGAGGAGGGGTTATATAGAGGAGGCCGTGCGGTGCATCCTGAGAACAGTCAAAGTTTTTAGTCTGTTGGTGCCTCGGATCAAGATCCAACTCTACATTCCGATGTTATTCCTGTGGAATAACTGTGTACCCCGCTGCAGACATTGTAGTCTCGGCTTTCCAGGAACCGGGCGTTTCTGCGGGAGATGCATTGCTGAATGTGGTCCGTGCTTTAAGGATCTACGTGGATTGTACCAGTGCCATCAGAAAGACAGATCCTCTCTTCATTCTCTACGGATTTCACAAGAGAGGATGGCCTGCTGATAAGCAGACACTGGCGAGGTGGCTTCGGATGACTATTTCAGAAGCATATTCTCATGCTGATCTCCCTGTTCCGGCTAATGTCTCTGCTCACTCTACTCGTAAGGTAGGTCCATCATGGGCAGCACAACGTGGTGCTTCAGCAGAACAGATATGTAAGGCAGCCACATGGTCTTCCATTAACACATTCATTAGACATTATGCTGTTGATACCTTTGCCTCTCAGGACGCTGAATTTGGGCGAAGGATTCTCCTGTCCAATCAGGAGTGTCTCCACCACTAACTTGCTTTGGGAAATCCCAATGTTATCCTGTGGATAAACTGTAGACCCTGCCGGAGAAATATATGTTATGGTAAGAACTTACCATTGATAACGGTATTTCTTCTAAGTCCACCGGGATCCCACCCTGACGCACCTGATTTGAGGATCCTTTTACTGACTAACCTCATCCTTCTTGTGTGGAAGGGTGTGCATGTGTGTTTTTCTTACCTGATTAGAGCTCTCTATGATGCTCCTGCCTTAAGCTTTGGGAAAACTGTCTGAGCCAGGAGGCATGCTGGGAGGCCGAAAAGCTTTGACCGATTGGTGCATATCCGCTGTCGCTTTATCATATCCCAATGTTATCCTGTGGACTTAGGAGAAATACCGTTATCAATGGTAAGTTCTTACCATAACGTATATTTTTTTGTTCTGGGGCGTGGTGATTCTAGTCCAGGAAGTCACACGATCTGAGCATGTGCAGAGGCTGGCACATGCAGTGACAGCACCGTGTAAGCTATATGTAGGTTGGCGCTTATTAAAGCAGCTGTTTCACCGATGAATGTGACTATGCAGACAAGTAAGACGCAGTAGTCATGGATATTGCAGCTTCTTATGGTTCCATCCACTCACACTCATCTTAGCTGCTGTTTGAACTCAATGAGCTAAAAAGATTTGCAGGTGTTATATTGCAGAACGGAGCCAGGTAGTAAGGGAAAGCAGCAGGTAATTGGGAATGCATCTCTGTAGCTGAGAATTCTGCTTAAGATCAGGGAGGATAATAATAATAATAATAATAATAATAATAATAATTAATAACAACACCACAGTTTTATACATGATACCAATGATTTGTAGTGTTTTTAAAATCTGGCAACTATTAAACCAGCCTCTCTGGGGCTGAGGCAGGGTTGAAGGCACATCACTTTTGCAGCTGTATCATGCTTTCGCTACACAAGCAATGGCTAAGTGAGTCTTACTTACCTCAGTCACATCCAGGGTTGGACTGGCCCACAGGGGAACAGGGGAAACCACTGGTGGGCCCCACTGCCTGGGGCCCCACCTCCTCCTCTAGGGATCAGGTTCCAGACTGTGCACTTGAATTACTCATTATATATATATATATATATATATATATATAAAACCTAATACTGCACAGCACTATGATGTATTTTCTACAGTGCATTGCTGTTATTAATTATCATGCATGCACTAGCGGTATTTTCTACAGTATATATGTTTACCAAGGGTCCCAGATCATGCATTCTGTAATGGTTAGACAAGCATCTGTGGCAACAGGCAACATCCCCTCTGGAGACTAGCCACACCCCTAAACATGGACTCCTACAACTGCATTTCCCCGGTGGGCCCTCATGCCCCAGTCCGACACTGGTCACATCTATACTTGCCTATGTTGCTTGTGGGAAGCGAATCTCCCTCCTCCTTTGGCCTGCGCTATTTTCCCAATGATATTTGGGAAGATGGCGCGTGTGCACTAGAAAGCAAGAGCTACAGTGCTGGACTCTTTGCTTTCAATGTGCAGGCACTATCTTCCCAAAGACATTACTGGAAAGATGGCGCCGGCCTTAAGTATAGGTGTGCCTGGGGGGGGAAGGCAGCAGACACGAACCCCCGCTGGGCCCCTTCAGCAGCCCGGGCTCGGGT
This sequence comes from Pseudophryne corroboree, assembly GCF_028390025.1. Classification (NCBI taxonomy): domain Eukaryota; kingdom Metazoa; phylum Chordata; class Amphibia; order Anura; family Myobatrachidae; genus Pseudophryne; species Pseudophryne corroboree. Next base: position 161,344,249 of record NC_086449.1, read on the forward strand.
AATTAGTATCCACCACCCCCCTCGGCGCCACTAGGTGCCAGTGCCCATGGTTAATGATCATGACCATTATACCAAGTGTAGGAATGGTGGTGGTTTGGATGCAGAAATGTGTACAATCCAGCATGCAATGCGGGAGCAATTATAACTGGGCACCACAAACTGGTAAGGCCCATGGGGGCAGAGGGGAAACCTCCAGTGGGCCCCACTGTCTGAGGGCCCACCCCTCCCCTAGTTATCAGTTTCTAGACTATGCATTTGAATTATGTATTATATATTCGTTACACTATAGTCCAGTGAAGTATAATGTATTTTCTATAGTGCATTGAGGTTATTAATGTGGTACATTATCATGCATGCACTAGTAGTGTGTGTGTATGTATGTATGTATGTATGTATATATATATATATATATATATATATATATACAGTGGTGCAAGTGGGCGGGTACGGGTGGGTACGGTGTACCCGAAAGAATTTAGCCGTGGGTACGCCGTACCCACACCGACGGGCCGCCGCTCCTCGCACCGCCGCTGATGTGAGGGAAGGAGAGCGCAGCCTGTGCCTCTCCTTCCCCTCAGTCTCCGGCGGGTGTCATAGTTTAATTCAGCGCCGATCCGTGAGCCAATCAGAGCTCGCGGCGCGGTGCGAGCTCTGATTGGCTCACGGATCGGCGCTGAATTAAACTGTGAGACACCCGCCGGAGACTGAGGGGAAGGAGAGGCACAGGCTGCGCTCTCCTTCCCTCACACAGGACGGCAGTGGCCAGCGGCAGCGGTGAGCAGGGAAGGGGGGGGCATGTTATACCTGGCACTGGGGGATATCTGGCACTGGGGGGGCATTTCTATCTGGCACTGGGGGATATCTGGCACTGGGGGGGGCATTTCTATCTGGCACTGGGGGATATCTGGCACTGGGGGGCATATATACCTGGCACTGGGGGATATCTGGCACTGGGGGGCATATATACCTGGCACTGGGGGATATCTGGCACAGGGGGGCATGTATACCTGGCACTAGGGGATATCTGGCACAGGGGGGCATGTATACCTGGCACTGGGGGATATCTGGCACTGGGGGGGCATGTATACCTGGCACTGGGGGATATCTGGCACTGGGGGCATATCTGGCACTGTAGGGGCATTTCTGTATCTGGCACGGGGGGCAATGTATATCTGACACAGTGGGAGCATTTGTGTATCTGGCACTGTGGGGCAATGTGTATCTGGCACTGTGGGGCAATGTATATCTGGCACTGTGGGGCAACGTGTATCTGACACTGCGAGGCAATGTATATCTGCCACTCTGGGGGCATTTCTGTATCTGGCACTGTGGGGCAATGTGTATCTGGCACTGTTAGTCAATGTGTATCTGGCACTGTGGGGCAATGTATATCTGGCACTGTGGGGCAACGTGTATCTGGCACTATTGGGGTCATACGTGTATCTGCCCCTCCCCCATATGTGTATCACGCCCCCATTTTCATTGGCCACGCCCCATGTGGCATTTGGCCACACCCATTTTTTTTGCGCACACAGTACCCGTAAGACATTTTTTCTACTTGCACCACTGTATATATATATATATATATATATATATATATATATGTGTGTGTATATATATATATATATATATATATATATGAATGGGCCCAGACCAGGCACTCTCTAGTGGTTTGCAAAGCCCCTGGGGGCTGGCCACACCGATAAGCATGGGCCCCTACCACTCTCCTCCTGGATTGTTTGTATAACACACATAAGTACTGTGGGGCAGATTTATTAATCTTGGTGAAATGATAAAGTGGAAGGTGATAAAGGATCAGCCAATCAGATTTTAACTTCCATGTCACAGGCTGGGTTTGAAAAATTACAGTTAGGAGCTGACTGGCTGGTCCTTTATCACCTTCCACTTTATCACTTCACCGAGCTTAATAAATCTGCCCCTGTATGTCAGACTGGACGCTACACAGTGAGTTAGGGGCAGATTTATTAAGCCTGGTGAAGTGATAAAGTGGAAGGTGATAACGCACCAGCCAATCAGCTCCTAACTGTCATGTCACAGGCTGGGTTTGAAAAATGAAAGTTAGGAGCTGATTGGCTGGTGCGTTATCACCTTCCACTTTATCACTTCACCAGGCTTAATAAATCTGCCCCTTAGTTACAGTTGCAGCATACTTGCCTACTCTCCTGCAAGTTGCGGGAGAGTCATGATTTTTTGGGCTGTTACCCACACTCATGGAAGAGTGACAAGATGTCCCGCATCCTGCCTGCTTCCTAGTGAAGGAGGCCGGATGAAGGGATTATACCTAGGATCCCGAGCCCGCATGGAGGGGGTGGGCCTTAATGGAGCAAATTTGCATCTTTAATCCTGCCCCCTTCTCGCGGACCCGCAAATCATGGCATTTTGGAGGCGAGGCCTGGTGACTGACAGCCCCCCCCCCAACTGTGAAAGCAGAGAGGAGACTCTTAAGGTAGGCAACTATGAGTTGCAGTGTGCATCCACAATGTTTCTGAAAAACAGTTTTTTGTAATAATCAGCTATAAGGAGGCTTTATTGTCCATCAAGTGAGTTCTCAGCTAATAGGAATCCAATCTCTCTTTTATCGTGTGCCACTGTTGACAGATCACAGGATGATGAAACTTCATGGGTAAAACTGTTTCCTGTCACTATGGTTGATAAGGCAGAGATGTTAGCTAGAAATTAACCACATTAAAATGTGTTCAGAAATTTCACATGAAGAGTCACTTCTATAGATCAGTGTTCAGTGATCAAAATATAAGCAGTTCCTTTCCTGCTTTCTTAATGACAAACTTTCTTCCAGATTAATTTATCTAAATGTTACTTATATAATATTGTACTTACTCGTATACAAACCTGCCCTCTGTAGAAATCTGTGTATTGTTGGCAATGGAATGGCAGAGTAGTCATATACACTAGCAGATCCCTCAAAGTCACGAAACAGCGCAGAGCTTAACCAGTGGAGTGGTTTATTTAGCAGTAATGTGGAAAGGTCCGGACTGGTCATCTGGCCGTTCTGGTAAATGAGGTTTGGGTTTGGAGCACTACAATTGTTATCGGCAGGTCAGACGTTCAAGATGAGCAGCGATCTGGCCGGCCAAGCACGTCCACCACAGATGACAATCACCCAAACCTGTTTCCGAAAAGGTGTTATCACTTATCACACCGTACACCTCAACAAGTTGGTGATGAATTTCAGCTGCTCATGTGCCCTTTAGATGCAGAAATCTGATCACACGACGCACCTCAACGTTTGACCATGTTTCCGCCAGCCCCGACATCTTACACCTGATGCTGGGACAGTATGACTGACATGAGGCGCAGTCTAATGGCTATTAGGGGAAGCAGTGGTGGGAAATTAGAATGAAGTAGAAAACATTACACATGTGAGAAGTTGTGTTACCTTTCTTAATTAAGATCATCATTTGAACATCCATCATATCATCACTTTTGTGCAACCCCGTTAATTTATACTTTTCTATTAGTCCCTTAAAATATTACTAGTTACAGTCTCATTTATATCTTACATGGCCAATAAATCTGAAAGGGCTATTAGTAACGTTTACAACACATATACAAAAGTAGAGTATCAAAACTTAAGACGTGATATAAACTTGTGATCACAGGTACTGATATTTTCACCACAGACTTTTTGTCAGTAAAGAGCACTGTGCAGCCACACTTCCAAAAATAAATAAATATATATATATACAGTATATATGTCTGTGTTTCAGATAACGGAGAACAATACTATAACTTTCATTTAATGCTATATATATATATATATATATATATATATATAAATTCGTCAAGTTCGGCACTGCTCCGCATACCACTGTTTTACCTTTGCCCGTTGCCTTCCGTGAAGGAGACTGAAGTAGTTTCCCAATAGAGACCAGCATGTACGGCGGCACTCAGGTCAGAAAAACGACAGGACACAAAGCCTCTGTTTGCCAACGTTTCAAAGATTTCTCTTTTTCGTCAGGGCATGAAAACATACACAAAATTACACCCTATTTAAGTGCTCACCATTCACCACGTTCTCAGTTCGCGGCGGCGTCCCCGCAATCCGCCGTGCGCCTCCTGATGACGTCACCCGTGACAATCCATCACCATGACAACAATCATATACAAAATGTTAAAAAACTCGGAAAGCAGTATTGTTAATACAGACAATCACGGATCAGTGATTAACCATGCTAATCATCACATTGGAGACTTGCTACCCATTAAATACAATGTAAAATAAGGTGATAAAAGATATATTAAACCAAACACGGCATGCGATTACTGACAATACACCTAGTTTAACTGATTCATCTGATATAGTCACCAATACAGAATCATAAATAACTGTTGAGACCACTACTCTCATTTAACCCTCTGGGATTAATTGTATCCACGTGTTGGCAGTATTAGCATTGGTGACAGACAGAGGTATATACCTTTCCAGTGCTGGTGATTGCGGGTACAGGTGTACAGTTCCATATCATGGAGGTGATTAATGTGGATCCAGATATCCCTATGCGAGTTACCCTAGACATTGGGGACGTGTATTCTTATTCAGATTCTGATGCACAAAACATAGTTTATAAGGAAAAGGTGTTTTCAGGTGTGGATAGTATCCCCACACAGGACATTTACAGAGATTTATTGAAACTTAAAAAACGCGAGATGGACTACTATTATCATGGGGCGACGCTCTCTGAATACTTTACAGCAAAAAAACTCCCTCGGGGGTTTCGTGTGAAAAATACTCCGACGATTGGGAGGCATAATGCTGCTTTCTGTAAGCGATGGGTGGCTATTCTAAACAAGTGCTCCCTGGATCTGATCCTCCTAGTGATAGAGGAGTCAACCAGGGAGCACATTCTCACTAAAAACAAAATTGGTGAGTTTGAATTAAAACACAAAAAAACCCTTGTGGATGACAAATCCTGTGATTGGTTGGAAAAACTAACCACCCAAATGGACACTTACAAAAAAGATTTGCTGCGTTACAAACGAGAAAAATTTGCTAAAGTAAATACAGACTATGAGACAAATAGTGTGTACGGCTGGCTAACGGGAGGCATACAGAACCGCTCAGCAGCACAGATGAGTGGCAGACGATACTATAGGAATAAGGCAGGTCGTGAGAACTTCGACACAGCTACCTCAGCTAGCGACAGCGACCAGGGTCCCCGACGTGGAAATCGTTTCAAAACTCTCCCTTTAGGGATGAAGACCCGTGCAAAACGTCGTGTCGCAGACGCCGGTACAACAGGAGAGGCGGCCAGTGGAAGCGGTACCGCCAAAAAGCCTCCGGTGTCGAAGAAGAAGTAATTTTCAATCTCTCAGCCATTCCGTTAACAATACATGAAGAGGCAGTCCTCAAAAAGGGCCTAAATTTTGTGCCAACCACTACCTTTGACCCGTTTGTTTGGAAAACCGAAATGTTTAAGCTCAATCGTCAATTAAAACTACAGGAACATTTCAGTTCTAAGAAAAGTAACAGCAATAATGATCCTGTTCCAGCAGAACTGATGAAATTAAAACAAAAATCCAATTTTGACCCCATATCGAACAGTGCTTCAATCAAATCATTTATACGCTTGGTGGATGGAGCGGTTGATACACCACAATCAAGATGCCCGAATGGACACTCCAATCTATCCAAAGTTGAATTCCAGGCATTAAAAGCTCTGGAGTCCAGACAGGACATTGTCATTCGAGCCGCTGATAAAGGCGGCTCGATTGTAGTTCAGGGGATTGAGGACTATAAAAAGGAGATAGTTCGTCAACTGTCTGATAATAGTACATACCGTTTGTTGTCTGGTGATCCTACGTTTAAATACAAGAAAGAGCTTGATTCATATTTAATGCAATCGGTTGAAAATGGTATTATTTCTGCTGATGTGGCACGATTGTTGATTACTGAGTATCCGATTAAGCCTATCTTATACACGATTCCAAAGGTTCACAAAAACCCAATTAATCCTCCCGGCAGACCGATAATTTCGGCTAGGGGTTCAATTTTCCAGCCCATTTCAATCTATCTTGACACATATCTTCAGCCTTGCATTCAGAATGCTCAGTATGTACTTAAAGACACTACAGCTTTATTATTACAGCTTAATGATTTAAAGGCTATTCCTCATGACATGTTGTTATCTAGCATAGATGTTAGTTCCTTGTATACTTGCATCCCACATAGTGAGGGGGTAACGGCAACTAAAAGGTTGATTACGGGTAATCCCTGGTACAAGGGGCCGGATGTGAATTTTTTCTGTGAATTATTAGAGATGGTGTTATGTAATAACTATTTCTATTATGATGGGAAACATTACCTACAGCTAACTGGCTGTGCAATGGGGTCCTCCGTGGCCCCATCGTACGCAAATGCGTACATGCTGGCAGTTGAACATGATATTTTTTTTGCTAATCCGGTGGTGGCAGCTAATGTATTGTATTATTCTAGATACATAGATGACATGCTGTTATTCTGGCTAGGCAGTCAAGAAAGCCTTAATGCAGTGATTGATTCTCACAATCTTAGCAACAGTCCAGTGAAGTTGGTTTGTAAAAGTGATTCTGCTACTATAGACTTCCTAGATGTTAGAATAGAGAAGGATATAAATGGGCTCAAGACATCTTTGTATACTAAGTCTACTGACCGGAATTCTATGCTATTGTCCTCTAGCCATCATCCTCTTCCAACTCGTAGGGGATTACCTTACTCGCAGTTTTTGCGTGTTAGGCGCATATGCAGTAGTGATGCAGCAGCTGATATAGCACTTGATAACATGATTGAAAAATTTGCTTCTAGAGGCTATAACAGGGAAGAATTGATTAAGATAAAACATAGGGTTTTGACAAAATCTAGATTAGATGTACTGACCCCGAAAGTAGCCAAACCTAACTCTAATTGCATTATTTGGCCCACCAGATATAATGTGGCCAGTCAGAAAGTTAAAAAAGCTGTACAGACATATTGGCCGATTATCGCCACGGATAATGAGTTGCAGGGCCTTAAAGATAAACGCATTATGTGCAGCCATTCTAGAGGCAGGAATATTCGGGATTTTGTAGTACATACCGATATCACGGATTTTGGTAAACATAAGGCTTCTGCATTTTTTGGTAATCGCAAGTTGGGTTGCTATAAGTGCATTGGATGCGTGACATGCAGCTACATGCTGACAGGAAACATGATTAAACATCCCTCTTTAAACAAAACCTTTAATATTAAACACTTTCTGTCGTGCTCTTCAAAATTTGTAGTATATGCCTTGATTTGCCCTTGCGGAAAATATTACATAGGCAAAACAGAATGTGAATTTAAGGTGAGGATGGGGCAACACCGATATGCAATTCGAGAGGCTGTGTTGTCAGGTAAGAGTGAGCAGCCAGTGGCTCGGCATTTTGCTATGGCTGGTCACTCACCTACTTCTCTTAGACACATGATTATAGATCATATTCCTCCACTTTCTAGAGGAGGCAACAGATCTAAGTTGCTATTACAGCGAGAAGCTAAATGGATTTTTTTACTGGATACAATTAATCCCAGAGGGTTAAATGAGAGTAGTGGTCTCAACAGTTATTTATGATTCTGTATTGGTGACTATATCAGATGAATCAGTTAAACTAGGTGTATTGTCAGTAATCGCATGCCGTGTTTGGTTTAATATATCTTTTATCACCTTATTTTACATTGTATTTAATGGGTAGCAAGTCTCCAATGTGATGATTAGCATGGTTAATCACTGATCCGTGATGGTCTGTATTAACAATACTGCTTTCCGAGTTTTTTAACATTTTGTATATGATTGTTGTCATGGTGATGGATTGTCACGGGTGACGTCATCAGGAGGCGCACGGCGGATTGCGGGGACGCCGCCGCGAACTGAGAACGTGGTGAATGGTGAGCACTTAAATAGGGTGTAATTTTGTGTATGTTTTCATGCCCTGACGAAAAAGAGAAATCTTTGAAACGTTGGCAAACAGAGGCTTTGTGTCCTGTCGTTTTTCTGACCTGAGTGCCGCCGTACATGCTGGTCTATATATATATATATATATATACACACACACAACATTTCCATCATCTCATGCTCATATATTTGTACATTTTATTACTAACTCGCAAAAGATTACTAACGGCAATAGATTGTATTTTTCTAAACTGGTTCTTTTACATAGAAGTATAGACTCATTATTTTTTGATGTTGAATATCAAAGTCTAGTAAAAGTATATACAATAACAAAACCTTATACTTTGAAAATATATAAATATAACAGAACTGTGTCCACAAAGCTTCCCTGCTGCATAGTGTACTGCTCATGTACTGTAGTTGGGTGGCCGGCTGCAGGACAGGATCCCAGCACTGGAGAAAGTATCGTTATCTAACACTGGAAGAAGTGCAGCTGCTGCAGCATTTTGCAACTGGCACCAGCCACGACCCAATCATGACTTGCAGACTGGAAGCCAATCAGAGCTGCATCGGCTTTTATTAGCTGGCACAAGTTGATGATCACTACATGCTAGAGCAGGAAAGACCTCAGAGCTTATCTATACCCTCTAGACTACCACGGTTCTGCCCCTTATGGTCTCCAGAAGCAGGCATGTGTGCTGTTTTCTTGGGCGATAGGCCCTTATCACTGTATTGTCAGATGCTAGGTCCATGCCAGTGTATTATCGCGCACTAGGCATGTGCCACTCTATTGTGGGGGCTAAGTCCATGCTGCCAGCTAATTCCATACACTGCGCATGAGCCTCCAGCTTACTGTGGGTGTTAGGTAGGGTCACAGACATGCAACCAGCAAAAGAATCAGACATGGATGCCACTGCGTCAGCCCCTACATGTTAGTGGCAGCAGATAGCAGTAGCACTCAAGGACCCAGTGCTCTGGGAAGGGCAGATTGAGTGGGAGTGAACTCTAGACAAGGATAGCACTCAGAACACAGAGAGTAGAACAGCCTGACAAGAGCTTACAATCTAGGGGAGAAATAGTTGTGCAAAGTGTACGCAAGGCAGCATTTTAATTTTCTTCTAGTCAATGTATCTGTGCACACAGTGAAGAAATATCTGTACCTGAGCAAAAATGATTCTCTGTGGGGCAGATTCAGGGTTGAACATATATAATCCTTCATTGTTTGACCAATTTTTTGGTTATGCTCTTTCTGCCCCGATCCGTATGGTCCCACAGCTGTCAACTTTATCCATGAACAAAAGCACCATCCCTAGTGCCTAAGCTCTGTATGAAAACAGGTGTACTAATGAGCATGCATCAACTCTGCATAGCTTTCAGTTCCACTGGTGTGCCCTCTCTGAACATAGTCACAGTATAACCCAGTTATGTCCCTTCAGTCGTAAGTGTAAGTACATTGGAGGGCATACAACTTTGCATCTTCCTTTGTTGTGAAAGTTTGGCTGCAGAGCAGGCATAATTAAGATGTGGATGGAGTGGGCATCTTTGCTGTTTCCTTAGAAGCAGCAGTGATGCACAGATATGGTAATGCAGCAGCAGGTATCTGGTATAAGTAGACGCCTCCTGCATACATATGTGAGCCAGTGATGTGTCTTAGGATGAGGCATCGGATCACCTGCAAAACTATCGGCCGCCTGCATGGCCCATGTGGTCAAGCCGGCCGCCGCAGCTCCTACAAAGAGGCCAGGAAATCTCCTTCAGACCATTGCCTCCCCCTCCCCGCCCCCAGATGGCTGCAGACTATCAGTCAACTGACATCTGAAGCCGTTCTGCTTCTGATGATGCAGGACCCGTACAACACATGCGCAGTATGGGTCCAGCACATGCGCAAAGTTCTGAATATCAGCACTTTGCGACATTGACAGCAACAACAACGGTACCTGGATCAGCCCCAGCGTGCACATAAGGAGGTCATCAACTCTGAATTACTTCCTTTACTGTATATCCACATTTATTCCACTCTCTAGATTAATTTTAATAATTCTTCTTTTCCCATCTCATTTTGAGATGTTAAACAAACAGAACAATGCTATCAATAAGCCCTCAAGCTGCATGATACTAAACAGTAACTAGGCTAAATGTAGTATGGTAAATGGTCAGGAAGATATCAGAAGCAATTGAACAGTTTGTATGTTGTTCTGTTGTTTCCTTGGGCCCCGATGATCTGGCTTTAAATCAACAATTTGCTCTGCAACTTCCCTGTCATGGACTATTATAGTTATCAAGATCACTGTCCTGTTCTGACAATTAATAACCTTCCTGTTTCTATTTTGTGCAGACAATACAGTACACTGCCTCTTATATAGTGCTCTGGAGGGTGGTATTCAGTATACCGGTTGTTGGGATCCCGCCGCACAGTATACCGGCGCCGGAATCCCGACAACCGGCATACCGACACCTTTTCTCCCTCTTGGGGGTCCACGACCCCCTGGAGGAGAATAGATAGCGTAGCGCGCCACCGTGCCTGCAGCATAGCGAGCCCGCAAGGGGCTCATTTGCATTCACCTCACTGACGGCAAGTCGGCAGTCGGGATCCCGGCGCCGTTATGCTGGCCGCCGGTAACTCGTACCACACCCACTCTGGACACTGGATGCAGGAGCAAGTATGGTGACTGACGTGGCAAGAGAAGAAGGCACAGAAGATACTTCCTCTCTCTCTCTCTCTCTCTCTCTCTCTCTCTCTCTCTCTCTCTCATTCCAGTCTCTAGCCTTTTTAAATGATCTGTCATGTTGGGACATGAAGAGTATGAACCTTGTCTCTGTTGCTTCTTGGATGGAGCCTCCTGAGTCACGTTCTTACCACACCTCCAGGGATGAACTCACCAATTGGATGCCCTTGGCAAGATTATGTCTGGGACGCCCCCCTCTCAATGTAGTACATTTTGAGAAGGTGGCGTGACCTTAATTAATGGCCTTTGCTTTGTGACAGTTGGTGACTGGGTAGGCAGAGGGTGTCGGTCTTCCAGCCATCAGATCTTTACCGCTTGTGTCTCCAGCTATCAAATCTCTCCCTCTTGTGTGTCTCCGCCTATCAAGTCTCTCCCCACCTAGTGTCTCCAGCCATCAAGTCTCTCCCCCTTGTGTGTCTCCAACCATCAAGTCTCTCCCCCTTGTGTGTCTCCAACCATCAAGTCTCTCCCCCTTGTGTGTATCCAGCCATCAAGTCTCTCCCCCTTGTGTGTCGCCAACCATCAAGTCTCTCCCCCTTGTGTGTCTCCAGCCATCAAGTCTCTCCCCCTTGTGTGTCTCCAACCATCAAGTCTCTCCCCCTTGTGTGTATCAAGCAAACAAAACTCTCCACCTTGTTTGTCTTCAGCAATGCAATCCCCAACCTATTTCTTTAACAAGCTCTCATAATGTAATTACCTTTGCTGTCTTCCATCTGGTTCTCTCCTCCACTGTGCTCTCTCTGTTGTGAATGATGCGGACGTGACTTTAGGTCACGCCAACATCACACTGATGGAAGCTGTAGGAGCTGTATGATCGGCACTGGCCTGTACAGCCTTTCTGCTGCTGTTTCTCTGCTACCTATCAGAAAATATGTTAGGCAACAGCGCAACAGTGCCAGAAAGCCTGTACATCTCATCGGAGGACAGGCACTTCTGGAGGGGGCGGAGCTTAGATGTCCAGCCTTCCCTAGGCTTTTCCAGGTTACCCTAGGCATTTGCCTATACTGCATATGACTACGGTCAGCTCTGTGTGCACAGCATCTGCAGGGCCGTAACTAGGTGTGGGAGGATGGAGCTTAGCACACAGCACACTTGCGCTGTAGGCGCACCACCCGCATACACCCCTGATTGGCCGACACTAGCACTGTCCGCTGCATTTTAAAACCGTAGTGCTGCGCCCGGCTCCCTCATCTGATCCCGGCACCCAGGCAGCAGAGCCGTGGTGCTGCGGTCCCTATTGACAGTGATGTGATGAGGTGAGATGCTTGTTTCCCCATCCGTGGCACCCTCTGGACCCCTCCCTGCACAGGCTCCTCTCTCACTGCTCCAGCATCCCTTCACCCCCCTTTTGTGGCAACCCCGCTCCCCCTCCCGCGCACAGGCTCCTCTCTCACTGCTCCAGCATACACCTCACCCACATTTGCGGCACCCCCAGGCCCCCATTCCCCGCACAGACTCCTCTCTAACTGCTCCAGCATCCCCCTCACCCCCATTCGCAGTCCACCCCTGGTCCCCCCACCCCAGCACAGGCTCCACTCTTGTTCCCTCACTGCTCCAGCCCCCCACACACAGCACAGCACCCCCTGGCCCCCCTACCCCACACAGGCTCCTCTCAGTTGTTACCTCACTGCACCAAACCTCCCAACTCCATCCACTTCACCCACCACCCCCTCCCCAGCTCCTCTCTGTTGTTCCTTCATTGCTCCAGCCCCCCACCCATCTTCAGCACCCCCCTCCCCCACACAGGCTTCTCTCTGTTATTGCCTCACTGCTCCAGAAACCCCCATGTGTGCCCCCCAGTCCTCTCTATTCCCTCACTGATCCATCATTCCCCCCACCCCCCCACCCCATCCTCACCCCGCCCAGCCCACCCCTCCCCTGTACAGGCTCCTCTCTCATCTCTGTTTCCGCACTGCTCCAGCCCCCACCATCTGCAGTACCCCCAATCTCACTCTCTTTCACATAGGCACTTCTCTCCAGTCCTCTGTTCCCTCACTGCACTCTCTCCCTGACACCCACTATCTCCCTGTCACCCAATGTCTCCCTGTAATCCTCTCCCTGTCACCCACTGTCTCAGTCACCCACTATCTTCCAGTCACCCTCACCATATCACCCACTATCTCTGTCACCCTCTCCTTGTCACCCGCTATCTCCCTGTCACCCTTCCCATTTACACACTATCTCCAGGGGGGTGGGGGTGGGGGGTACACCAGACAGAGTATTGCCTAGGACATCAAAATAGTCAGGGCTGGCTCTGGCTCCGCCCCGCTTCACCTCCCTCCTCCTCCACTCGTGCAGCAGCCTAATGTCCTTCTAGCATACGGTCTGGTCCAGGGATGCACCTCCTCTCGGCAAGGAGCCACACAGGGGATGCTGGGAGGACGAGTTTGAACAGGGACTTCCCCCGCCGCAGATTCCGCCATGGCTGCCTGCAGGAAGAGGAAGCTCCGCCACCACCGCCACCGGGTGAGTGCACTGCCTTTCACCATTAAATAGGTACCTGTGGCTCTCCCCCATGTGCTCAGGAAAGGCTCTGGTTCTGGAGCCTAGCTACTGCCGCTCATCTCTATTCCTCTCCTACCTCTCTCTCCCCATCCTCTCCCCCCTCTCACCTTCTCTCTCTGTCTCCTTCCCTCCACACTCTCTGTCTCTCTACCTACCAACTAACTTTCTTTCTTTCTTTCTTTCTTTCTTTCTTTCTTTCTTTCTTTCTTTCTTTCTCTCTCTCTCTCTCTCTCTCTCTCTCTCTCTCTCTCTCTCTCTCTCTCTCTCTCTTTCTTTCTTTCTCTTTCTTTCTCTTTCTTTCTCTCTTTCTCTCTCTCCCTTCCTCTCTCTCTCGTGACTCTACCTGCCGTACTTTGTAAAAGGGGACTCTACCTGCCGTACTGTGTAAAATGGGACTCTACCTGCTGTACTGTGTAAAAGGGGACTCTACCTGCTGTACTGTGTAAAAGTACCTGCCATACTGTGTAAAAGGGGACTCTACCTGCCTTACTGTGTAAAAGGGGACTCTACCTGCCATACTGTGTAAAAGGGGACTCTACCTGCCATACTGTGTAAAAGGGGACTCTACCTGCTGTACTGTGTAAAAGGGGACTCTACCTGCTGTACTGTGTAAAAGTACCTGCCATACTGTGTAAAAGGGGACTCTACCTGCCTTACTGTGTAAAAGGGGACTCTACCTGCCATACTGTGTAAATAATACTGTCCACATAGATACTGGTGGTGGTAGGAGATTACAGTTATTAGGAGGACAAATAGGTTCACCTGCCATCTTGTGATTAAAAAAGACGCACACACACATACTATATATAAACACACAACATTCTGTTCCATAAAACAGGAGTAAGGGGCTGATTCAGGATCACCCGCTATTATGCTAAAATCGCTTTTAGCAGATTTTAGCACATGTGTGCATGTGTGTATGCTGGTACGCACATGTGCAAGGTCTTAAATTGCGTTCTCTACAGAATGCAGTCTAAGTCCTTGGGGGGTGGTGACAGGGCGTCGATGCACCGCTTGGGGGGCGCAGTCTGGACAACACAGGCGTGTCTGTACCGTTTGTGGGGCGGCCCGCGGTTGCTGCATGACTTCACATGCAGCCGTTGCGGCCCAAAAGATGGATGCCCCCTGACTGTCTTCGCAGATAGGCTGCGTAGGCAGGGGGCAACTTGCCCTGTGCTGAGCGTCCCCCTGCATGTTAGTGTAAACGGTTGTAGTTGTGCGATTTGTCACACAATTACAGTCCATGCTGTATCAGTCTCTAAGTAAAGTAATCTATGTGCATTTCAATTTTTCTAATTCTTCAGTGAATATTTGCTGTTTGGAGATATTTCCAAATTTTTTCAACTACAGTATGTCATTCTTAACAAAGGAATTTAACAAGATGGGTTTGATAGTTTTTCCCAAGTGTGCAGGAAAAAACAATTTCTACTCTTACAATCCATGACTCTAAGTGACAATATGCAGTTATACATAGACTGTCGGACTTATTTTAATCTGCCCTTCTGCTCACTAAAACACTCCTACGCACTAAAGGAAGTATATTTTGAAACATGTTTTTTGGCCACTTCCTTAAAGATTCTGCAGCCAGAAGCCAGATGTTATTTCGACCCAAGTGCAACCAGTGCATACACTACTGGTGCACTGAAAGATGGTAACAGGAGACTGACATTGTCATATGTTTTCGTGTGTACAATAGATTTGGAAGCATCTATAATATATTTGGATCACCCCCATTTAATTCTCCTCTCCTGCAGTCCGTTCGGTTAGCACAACGATGAGTGACCATTCTTTGTCATCCGGACGGCTGCACAACTCCTTGGAGAAACCAGTGAAGAGCGGATGGTTGAAGAAACAGCAGAAGACATTTGTCAAGAATTGGCAGCAAAAATACTTCGTGCTAAAGGGACAATATCTCTATTATTACAAAGATGAGGATGACAGTAAGCCACAGGTAAGCAGCCACAATTACACATGTTTCACAGTATGGAACAGAACTGTATATATATATATATATATATATATATATATATACAGTATATCTATCTATCTATATATATATATATATATATATATATATATTTATTTATATATATATCTATATATATATCCATGTACCAAAACTCCACCGGAAACTCTGCAAACATGATGAACCAGCACACCAATTCAATACAAAAATGTATTTAATCCATCAAAAGTGCATCATGAAGCAGTGAAGACAGACATTTCAGTAGCAGACAATAGGATTGTTTACCAGTAGTCAGCAATCAGGGCCATATACAGTCACCCATCATAAGAGTCTGATGATATTGTTTCTGTGTTTCCACATCTTCCTCAATGACTGGGCACCTGGTGGAGTCTTGGTACATGGATCCTACAATATTGACTATATTACCGGCACCCTTATGTGCAGTGACCTGTGAACGTGTATGACTTTGTCAAGTATATATACTTACCATCCCTTTAAACCGGGACACTCATGCATTACACAGGTTCTGTGGCTGATTAAATCCAGGTGAAATGCAGCTTGAAGTCAGCCAGCCGCAGAACCTGTGTGACCGATGAGGTCACCGTGAAGCAGGTGGGCAGGCTCATATACTGGCCAATATATGCCAAGAACCTCAAATATTATATTATGGTTATAATAATTTTAATGGTGTATGGTGCACCTGCACCCTTTGTTCCTATGTTGTAGTATTACAGTACTTAGTCCCAGCAAGGTAGCACATCCCATTATAATAAGCTAGGGTGTGCAGTCCAGGCCCCGTTTCCATATTGACTCATGAGTGTCTCAGTTAAAGGGATAGTATGGTAAGCCTATAGATATCTAATACAGGAGAAATCAGACTGTTTATACTGTATTATTGTCTCAGCTGCATATTTAGCAGCATAAGCAATTGGACAGTAAGGGCCTGATTCCGATTTGTACACTAATGCTGCCGCAAATGGAATAGTGGACGCAGCTAAAGTGCTAAAATATACAAATGCTATATTAAGCAGTCTCTGCATGTATGAGTGTGAGTGTGAGATGTACTATGTAATAAGTTAAACACCCACTTTACATATCTGAGTATTGTGCAGATCACCCGGATGGACCGTGCACATACAGTAGCAACATCGGCGAAACAGCGGGAAACATGGGTAGCTCATGTAGGTAAATATGGCCACTGTATCAGCGGTTCTTCTTTAGAGAACTCATCCACATTTTCTTCTGGGCAGCAAAACTGCATTTCCATTCTAAGAAGCCATACAAATAATCGCACTAGCTAAAACAATAATTCTGGCTGCCGCTGCTGTCCTGCACTTACGGCTGATTTGTGTGTGATTCAGAACTAGACCCAAAATATGCAGAAAGATTGAGATGTAAGAGGGGCATGTCCTAGTTGAAATCAATATTTAAGGGTAACAATAAAGCTGTCCAGCATTTGTGCATACCTCCCAATTGTCCCGATTTTTGCTGGAAAGTTCCATTTTTTTGGGACTGTCCAGCTGTCCCACCCGCGTGCCACAGTGTCCCGCATAGGGAAGCCAATCCCGGGCCATTTTTTCAATCCCGGGATTGGCTTTTAACTAGGTGTCCGCCCCTCGCCCCACCACGCCCCGCCCGCCCCACACATATAACTCACCATATACCGGTGGCGGGCGGGAGTGGAACATCTTTTGAAAAGCTGCTGGCGGCTCCCAGCAGCGGCTGACAGCGCAGCGTGACCTCTCACGCTACGCTGGGGACCTGGAAGGAGGAAGCCGGGCAGCGTCTGAGGGTCCTGTGGACTCTCAACGCTGATCCCTCAATCCCCGGGATTGGAGCTTCCAATCCCGGCCATTTTTGGCCCTAAATCCCGGTATCCCGCCGATCCCGATCCTGGGATTGGCCACCATAGTCCCGCAGTGGGGGGGTGGGGGGCAGTTGGGAGACTCCTGTCACTCGCTGCTCTGCTTAGGTAGATTTGGGTGGGGTGTGTTCAAACTGAAATCTACATTGCAGGGTAAAAATAAAGCAGCCAGTATTTACCCTGCACAGACACAATATAACCCACCCAAATCTAACTCTCTCTGCACATGTTATATCTGCCACATGGTTTTGCTCATTAGGGGAAATGTTATTTTGCAATCAACCTTGAATTAGGCCCTATACCCTCATTTATCAAACCATTTTTGCCCTTAAATTTCATGTTGAGTGTTATTTAGGTTTTTTTCTTATTCATTATAAACCCCCTGCATCGTTTTTCAATGTGTTCTTTTTTTTCTCCCTCTTACTGAGCATGCTAATCCTTATTTATCAATGTTTGCACTGTTTTAGCGCTCTCAGCGCTATTTCTGCCTCACCCTCTGTGACTCTTCCGTTAAATAGAGCAATTCAGCGCTATGCCCCTTCCCCCCGAACAGACGCTTCTAGCCATGGTCCCATAACCCACTGCGGCTCTCCAGTCTCCATAGCAATGTCCTGCGGGGCCGGACGTGCAGCTCATTCACACTGTGTTCCCTTCCTGCTTTTTCCGTGGAAGTTAATACTGTGCATATGCTGGAATTTGCAGAGGACGGCGCATGCACACTGAGCCAGGCGGCAGCGCTATTCTTCATTCGTCAGCGCTGCTGGAAAGAAAACAGCAGTGCTGACAGGGGAAATAATGATAACGCTCACCGTGGTATGAGCTCATCTTAAATAGATGAGCATAAAATCAAAATACCACGGGGAGTGAGAACGAAAATTAGCACCAGTCAGGGTGCAGAATGATAAATGAGGGCATTAGTATTAGTTTAAAAATAGTTAGACTGCGGTCTAGGCAGGCTATTCATCAAATAATATTTATGGGATCAGTATGAAATACCTCCAATCAAAATCCCGACGGTCGAAATCCCGACAGCAATTGACCGACTGTCAAAATACAGACAAGGTCAAAATACCGACATGTAAAATGCCAACAGGTCAAAATACCGACGTGTCTTTCATTGTTTTTTTGTGTATGTCGACATAGGTCAACACGGACACCATATAAGTGTACTGCATCCCCTCGCATGGCTTGCGGGCACGGTGCCTCGCTGTACTCGGCTCACTATTATATTCCCCCTCCAGGTCCACTGGGATGGTAAAGTATGAACAAGTCGGTTTCAATGAGCAAATCATGAAAAACTCATGTCGGCATTTTGACCTGTCGGGATTTTGACCTTGTCAGGATTTTGACCGTCGGTCAATTGCTGTCGGGATTTTGATTGGAGGTAAATTAACTGCATCCCATAATTACAGGGTATTCCCTGAAAACAGCATTATCACCCAACTGTACCACAGAGAGAGACTGCAACAGAAAGCTCTCTATCACCTGCAGCCCCTCCATTGCTTGCAGCAGCCACAGTCCCCATAGGTTTCTATGGACAGGTGAGTGGTATGCCACTATACTGCCATGTCATTGATTTATTCTGGGCCTCAAACCCAACATCATGTAGCCATGTTTTTCTATGGTAAGTTAATAACAAACTGTGGGATAAATGTATTGTACTCGCTACTTACCGTGTAGGTATAATGCTTCCTGCTTTTCCTCTTTACCAAGGTGAAGCAGAAGCAGCAGCACCGAGATGTATTGACATCTTGGATGCTGAAGCAGAGGAGTGACAAATCCCCCCTCCGGCGATCGCTACCACAGCACACAGCACATAAGACCAGTCCGGATGCACTGGGTCTCTTCACCGGCCGGATCCACTTTGCATGTTATAATAATAATAATAATAATAATACTTTATTGTCATCAATAGTTCAATGAACAATCAACGAAACTAAAAAGCAAGCATATACAGAGACCATAAGAACAGAACGAAGAGAGCACTCCTAAACCCAAGACATTCCCAATTGTCAATTTATCTCGGTCCTATCTGGTTTAACATATTTATTGCTTTTGGGAAAAAACTACCCCTTAACCGGTTTGTCCGACAAAGAATAGAACGGTAACGCCTATTAGATGGCAACACAGAAAACATCCCCCCATTTGGATGAAATAGATCTCCCAGAATACTTTTCACCTTAGTGAGGAGCCTTTTTTCATATATATCCTGAATACAGGGCAGGCTGACTCCAATTACTCTACTTGCAGTTTTAACCACTCTCTGAAGGGACTTACGTTCTATAGCAGTACAGTTTCCAAACCATACTATAATTCCGTATGTGAGGACACTCTCTAAAATTGCTGAATAAAAGTTTACTAAAATCTCCTTACGTATCCCTGCCATGCGCATTTTCCTCAATAAAAACAGGCGTTGTTGAGATTTTTTAACAACACATCGTGTATGGATACCCCAAGACAGGTCATTGGAGATGTTAATACCCAGGAATTTAAAGGACTCAACTGTCTCCACAACCTGGTTATTTACGACTAGGGGACAAGAAGGCTGCATGTGAATTTTCCTAAAATCTACAATCATTTCTTTTGTTTTTTTTACATTTAAAATTAAGTGATTAATTTGACTCCAAGCTTCTAACCTAGCGACCTCAGATCTATATTCTGACTCATCGTCCTTACTTATTAAACCTACGACTGCGATATCATCGGCAAATTTAATAATGTGAACTGACTCCGAATTTGAATGGCAATCATAGGTAAACAGAGAGTACAGCAGGGGACTCAGTACACAACCCTGAGGCACCCCTGTACTGATTACAAGTTCGCTTGACAGGGAATTGTACAATCTAACAGATTGGGGCCTGTTAGTCAAGAAATCCAAGATCCATCTACATACAAAGTTATTCAATCCCAACTCAGATAATTTAAACACTAATGATGTTGGGATTACTGTATTAAATGCCGAACTGTAATCCACGAACAAAATTCTCGCAGAGGAACATGTGGATTCTAGATGGGTAGCCACACGATGAATCAAGGTGATAGCAGCGTCATCTGTCGACCTATTTGCTTTATATGCAAATTGAAAAGGATCCAGATTGGCTGGGATACTTTTTTTTATGTGTCCCATAACCAATCTTTCAAAGGCCTTCATTATAAGAGATGTCAGAGCAATTGGTCGGTAATCGTTTGGCTCACTGGCCTTACCATTTTTGGGGACCGGGACAATAATAGATGACTTAAAACACTTAGGCACATGACAAGTGGCAAGAGAAAGGTTAAAAATTATAGTAAAAATCCCAGCCAACTGCTCAGCACATGTCTTGATAACATTTCCCGGAATCCCATCTGGGCCGGGGGCCTTACCTGATTTAGAACTGGCAAAGCACCGTCTGACAGACAATTCATCCAGTACCAGGGGCTCCGCGTTCTCCAGATTCCCATCCCAGTCTACTACTGTTTGCTACTCATATGCAGCCCAGAGCGGCAGTCAGTGTATGGGCAGTGACAACTGCAATGCGTCAAAATCAATAGCTGCAGGTGTTGGAACGGTCAGTGCCACAGACCGTTCATACATTGCCACCACATATCAGCATGCTATCTTGTAGATAGCAGTGCCAATATAGACAGGGAAGCATAGCACTAAGCACACATCGCCGCAATCTTACATGGGGGAGAAGCAGCATGAGTGCACATAACGTGCGCTGATACCGCTTCTCCTCCATATTGGAGGATCTTACATCTTCCCCCTAATGCAGTGGCTCCAAAGGGGTATGGTATAGAAGATCTACACTGTCTAGATAAACAGTCAATAGGTTGACATATATGGTCAACATGCATTATGTCAACAGTGTCAAAAGGTCAACAGACAAAAGGTAGTCAGCAAGTAAGGTTTGCAGGAACAAAAGGTCAACAGGGTTATCATGACAATGGTCAACACAAAAAAAACGGTCAACACTAGTTTTTTGGATGCCATTTTGTATGTTTAACCATATCTATGTGCAATTAATGTAAACCTGTACCCTTGAAGGCTCACTCTGCTCGCCATGCTCTTGCCACAGGTTGCTATTCCCAATCGTAGTCTGAATGGATAGTAAATCAAGGAAAAGTTGAAAAAACATGAAACAAAAAAACTTGTGCTGACCTTTTGTGTGTTGACTATTGCTATGATAACCTTGTTTTTGCCATGTTGACCTTTTGCACCTGTCAACCTTGAGCATTGTCCACCTTTTTTCCTGTCAACCTTTTGACCATGTTCACCCTGTGTACCTGTCGACCTATGGGGTTGATACACTGACAACTGACCTAGATACTGCTCACCTGTACATTGGAACCCGCTCCAAAGGCTAGTAGGTGTAAGTAAGAGGTGGTTATCAGGCAGGAAGAGAGACACAGATATAAGTGGGTGTGATAGAGTGTATTTCAATATTCTGACAGCTTTGTTAGCCAAAGTGTTTGATATGTATTAGAGTACGATGGATAAGGTGAGCCAGTGTGGGGATTTACAGAGTGATTCAGAGGATGGGGAGAGATGAGACTCCCTCTTGTTTCAGTATATAGGGCAGACTGATTCTTGGTCCCTTGGTGTCCCATGCATCAGTATGTTCTGCTCTTATTTTTTACATGATGAGCATCTTATCCTGAGTTTGTTTTTCAAAATATATCACGTTCTCAACTGTCATATTTTACTTACTTTAGGGTTCCCTGTTCTTACCTAGAAGCACAGTCAGTGAGGTCTCGGGTAGCCCTGACGATGTGGGAAAATTTATCTTCGAGGTTATACCAGGTAAGTTGTAATAAAGTTATAAACACCACTTTAACCTTAAACATATTATTTTCTTAACAGGGTGATCCACATTTGTGTAATACCATACCTGATGCATAATCCACCCAGACTTCCACTCCTGCCAGGAATCTCCCTCTTACCTATGCCTAGAGAAAGGGTTAGAGCAGGTACAATTTGCAGAAGAAGCTCTCAACTTCAGGTGATGGGCAGGGGGTGGGAGATGTTTGGTGGGGGGGGGGGGGGGGGGGGAGTTGGCTGGGACGGACACATCCTCATGTCCACAGTAGCAAGATGTCCTCCCTGTTTTTACATAGAGGCTTTATACTCCCTATGTAAGAGCTGTGTGAGTGCAGGAGAGAGTGTAGACGCACAGGTGCACACTAAGCAATGCAGCCTTTGTAAATGGCAGTGTGCTGACTAATGCTACAGGCAGTGCACAGCCACGCTACAAGGATGTTGGACCAAGACCTGGTGCCCTAGGGGCCCATATATCATTAAATAGTTGTGGCATATTCCCCTAAAACAGACATTTAGGTGACTGTAGCCACAACCCCTATAGGTTTCTATGGGAGATGCAATATTATCAGGTTTACCAGGCTCCGGAATGCAAAGCGTTCCCTAGCTTGGCCCCCACAGCTAACACCATCTGAAGATGGCATTAGCCTGTTGTAGCCTGTGGGCTACAATTCACAGAAAGCACCGGCAGAGGGTGCAGCTTAATTTGTGTGGTGTAATAACATCCAGCAATGCAATTCTGGGTACTAATGTCTACTGGCCATGCATGCGCGGCACCCATTGCTGGGGAGGGTTCCAGAGGAAATCTCTCCAGTTGCTTTCAGTGCACTGTATCCCATAGGCTACAAGAGGCTAATATTAACAGCATTGCATCCCCCATAGAAGCCTATGGGGGCTGTGGTTGCAGTCGGAAATTTAGGGGTAGCAGCTGATTTTGGAAATATCTGCTGCAATCTCTCCTTAATACATGGAGGTGATATTAAATACTGTGTTTGCAATTATCCAATGAAAATGGGTGTTTTCAGGGAATAAGTAAAAAATATTTAATTATAAATGGGCCCCAAAGAAATGAACATTCGCCAGAATGTGTAAGAAAACACATGCAGGGACAGGTGCTCGGAAAGTAGCCCGTCCCCGCAATGTGTTAGAAGTAAAGCTTCAGCGGTCACTACACTTCTGTTTTGGGTCTCTGCTGCACTGACCATGCATGCGGGGTGCACCTACCTACACTTTCAGTAATGTTTACAGAATGCAGCCCATAGGCTGTAGTGGCTAATGCCATCTTCAGCTGCTGGGGCCAACCTCTAAAATGCTCTGCATTCCGAAGCATGGTAAATCTGACACCTTGGATCAAGGAAAAACAAAAACCACACTGAAAGTATGATTGCTATATTCTAATACTTATGGTAGATCCGGAATAAGATGCTAGACTACATGCAACTTTTGGAGAAGAATCCACAACAAAAATATTCCATATAGGCACTCATGTCGGTTATGTACTTATGAGGGAGACCTTTTCAAACAGATTATTTATTGATATGCATTAAAAAGATAAGACACTTATTATCAATGGAAGATTTGGCAAAATATTACACATGACAAAAAAGTGAACTAAAATTAGTGAGAGAACTACAAAGTGGAAACAAACAAATTAATAAATCCACGTGTAAACCTAGATTGATATACACCTACTAGTGATTAGATTAAATGTAAATTATCTAAGTATAGGATATAAACCCAAATAATGAAATATAAATTATGAAGATAGTTGTATTGAAATTATAAAACTAGATTAGCATGTGTTGTATTCAATTAAAATGAGTTAGGTTGAACGCGCTTCCAAAAAGAGACAATGAAACCGATACATTAATGTAACAATCTTTCAAGGAGATGTAATTGTATCAAGATGTTTCAGGTCTCAGATGACAGGTGTAGGTACAGTTTGAACAGCTGCTCTGATAAATCGAGTTACGAAGGATACATGCCTACACAAACCCATGACTGGGTGAATGGGGCGACTATTGCATAGGTGTATGCTGTAACACTGCAGGGTCATTAGCTGATGAATGGTGGGGATCGGGAGGTCACATTTTATGTGCTGCCTAGCAACTGCAGGAAGCCGCTGGGCAGAAGTTCTCCGGAGCATTGGTCGCTTAGCAACAAATGGAGTGCCCGGGGAGATGAGTAGGCAGCTCGGAACAATGTGATGGACAAGAATGAAGATGAAGACACATTAAAAGTGACCTTCCTTCATCCAGCTGGACCTTCACCATCATGCTTCTATCCAAGGAAGCCTGATGTACTGTGGATACCTCAAAAAGATGTTTTATGCAAAGTTGACCCTACAACTCCAACTGGAAGAATTTATGTCATGTCTCCTGATGACACTTTAAAAACCACTGAGGCATTGTCAAACTATCTTCAGCTAACATTGTTGACTGACTAATACAATGTCAAGTATTTCTATTCACCTTGATTTATATATTTAAACTAATGAAGCCATCAAATCTATTATTACCTATTATTGTAATGCACCCGGCTTTTTTGAATAAATTACCTTGCTTTAAAATAATTGTGTAACTATGAACCTATTATCCTCCCACGTTTAAATTTTGACAAACATTTACCATTATTATAGATTATTTCCTGAATTTGTTGACGCACTTTTTGTTTTTGTTGACACACTTTTCAAGATAGTCATGAATAAAAATTTCAGTTTGAATTTGGAAAAAGTTTTTCCCCACAAAGCTTATTCTGTTGTACATCATAGGAATATAATGGCGGTTTGCCAATATTTTCTTTTTATCGGAGCAGCTGTGTGTGACATCACACAGCCACCCCAAAATTGCTCGTGATGTGCCCCCGTTTGGCCATCGCGCCTGCGAAACGCCTCCCCTGAATGCCAGCTGTTGTCAATCGCCTTGCAGCCGCATCCTGCAGCAAGGAGAAGGGTATGCGCGCGCAGACCAGGTGAACGTGGCCACTGCATGCAGACGCGTGGCTGCGTCCATCTCTGAATTGCCCCCAATGTCTGTAATGGATCTGTAGAATAACAAAGATGCAGCCCCAGCAATGATAAAGTGATATAGGTCTAACTACAGTAATCTAAAGTACACAGTAGATGTCATGCAGGCACATATCACCCTGCTGCTGTAATAAATATGATGGGTGCTGCAGTAAATGTTACCTTGCTGCGGCAATGAATGTAAAGAATGTCACTCTGTTGCCAAACTTCTGACAACTGTGAAAGCTGCAACATTAGATCGTTATCAGTCTGCTGGTACAGATCAGATTTGGCACATACAGTATGTGCAGTGCTAGCACATTAAATGTGGAAGGCAATGCTCAATTAGTAACCAGTGGCACAAAGAGGAGGGGTGCGAGTACTAATTACCCAGGCATGGGCTTGGGTGGACGGGCATAGCGGGGGTCCCAGGTCTGCATAGTCCCCACTCCCAGCCAGCCGCAGTCTCTCACCCCAGCTGTGGCTTAGGTGGGTCCAGGGAGGCTGCTGCCACTGAGTGCTGCAGTCTCCTCTGTGTGTGTGTAGGTAGGGGGGGGGGGTGGTGAGATGGGGGGGGGGGTAGCGATCGAACTAGACCGCCCATGGCTGAGGGTGCATGGCGCATAAATAGTAGTTTTTGCATGTGGCCACACCTACATGATTAGACCAAGCCGACCCTGTTAGTAACTAAAGAAAGTTCCCAAATGCAGCAACCATGAAGATAATATAAATGGTAAAATCCATGAAGGCAGACCTAGGCTGTCACGTCAGACCAGCACCGGCATACTGCAAATTGTTACTGCAGTCAGGGCCGAAACTAGGATTTTTGGCACCTGGGGCAAGGCAGCAATTTAGCGTCCCCCCCCATGCGCGCGCACGCATGCACACACAAACACACTTTGGAACCATGTCAGAAACACAGTAATAAACAGTCGGCAAAGTGACAACCAGTACCGTCTGGCACACATTCCCTAAGAAAATGGGTAGGAACGGAAAAAAAAAAAAATTAACATGCACCTCAGATACAGTATTGTGGGGGACTCTGACTGGCCAACTGCTGTAGGACTACAAAGCCCAGTATGCCAGTCAAGACCTAGGACCAATTAAAGAGGAAGAGTACCAACTTTCTGGGGAGGGGGACACACACAATGTGGGTTATCCTGGCTGCAGAGAGGAGTCCCTAGGACTGGCTGGTGTTATATACCTGATATAAGCCATGCAGTCACTGTATCACACATACTAGGGAGGAGGACTCCAACTGGCCAACTGCTGTAGGACTTAATCCCTGCATGCAAGTTGGGACCTAGGACCACACTTTGGGAGGCAGCAGCTGTCCTGATGTATAGAGACCTCACCTCAGTGCCCAGACAAATTATCCGCTGCTTCCTCTCGCCTTATCCTCCTCTCGTGGAGCTGCCATGCAGGAAGAGGGAGGCCCTGAGGAACAGGGCCAGGGGCAGACGTAGTTTACACTGAACGGCCACCCTCACCCCATTCATAAGTGTTCTAGTTGCCGAGGGGGTTGGTTTCCCAGCAGTCCACATTGGTGGTACTGGGGAGCGGGGACCTGCAGCGAGGGTTCTGGGACCTGGCAGTAGGTAGCCCTTTAGCAGTAGCAGCTCTTGCCACGGGCAAGCAGGCTTGTTGCCCGGGGCGCCGCTACCCTGAGGGCGCCGCCGTGGCAAGAGCCGCTACTAATTATCCTCCCCGGCTCCCGGCTGCAGCGAGCGCCGTGTGTGCCCGCTGCAGCCGGCATCGCTGACTCACGCTAGAGGTCAAAACTGACCCCTAGTGTCAGTGCGGCGCTGCTATGGGAGAGACATCATGACGTCTCTCCCATAGAGAGGAGCTGGTGCCCGAAGACAGCGGCAGCAGCGGTCCGGAAGCAGGAGCGAGGCAGGTAAGTATTGTGATTTTTCTTTTAGGGTTTCCAAGCAGCACTACTACTGGGGGCACAGCTACAAGGGGCACTACTACTGGGGGCACAGCTACAAGGGGCACAACTACAGGGGGCACATACTGGGGCACTACATGGGGAACAGCTACTGGGGGCAAATCAACTGAGGGCACAGCTACAGGGGACACTGCTACAAAGGGCACAGTTACAGGGGGCACAACTACTAGGTGCACTGCTACAGGGGGAAAATTAACTGGGGGCACAACTACTGGGGGCAAATCTACAGGGGGGCACAAATACTGGGGGCACAACTACAGGGGGCGGGCACAACTACAGGGGGCACATACTGAGGGCACTGCTACAGGGGGAACAGCTACATGGGGCAAATCTACTGGGGGTAAATCAACTGGGGGGCACAACTACTTGGGGCAAATCTGGGGGCACAGCTACTGGGGGCATAATTGTGGCCACGACCCTCCCCTATGAAGCCATGCCCTTGTTTTGCTGCGGGGGGGGGGCGGGGGCGTCAGTGGAAACTTTCACACTGGGCGCCACAATGTGTAGAGCTGGCCCTTCCCCTTAGGTGAAGCTGTCCTCCTCTGGTGGAGTTGTGTGTGGGAAGGGGGAGGCACTGGGGAACAGGCCTGGGGGCAGACATCTCTTACACAGGCACAGGAGTGTATAAACAGCCATGGACCAGCGTTTGGGAAATAAAAGGGGGCAGCTGGAGAGCCCTTGGTCACCGCCCCTGCCCCATTCACTGTAGTTGCCAGGGAGGGGGGAGTTTCATTGGTGGTGAAGGGCAGCGGGTACCTGCAGTCAGGGTTTTTGGACCCGGCAAAAGGTAGCCCCTTAGAGCTGAAAGGAAGAAGGGGAGGCAGAGTACCCATCTCTGCACCCTCTCAGATTCTGCCCCCTTAGCCCCCCCCTAGTTACGGCCATGCTGCAGTGAAAGATTGCAAGCCTGACACTCGCACACTGCTGATTCCAACCCCTTGCAGATGTGTGAGATGGGAATTTGTCATGTCTAAAAGCCAGTAAACTCCCAGGTCTCTTTCCCGACCCCGGTAAAGAGCAGGGTCGGGGACGAACGCTTTCACACACTGAAAATTCTGGGTGGATGCGCGTTCACTTGTAAAAGCCCGGTATTTCTGTGCTGGTGTGAAAGGGGTATGATAGCAACATACTGAGATAGAGAGCAGGAAGGACTTATTTAGGTAAGCATAAAACCTTCCGCCCTTTCAGCTCAGTTTATTTATATATTAATGTCCTATATTAGCTTTACTTGCTCTTAAACATAGCACATTGCCAAAATTATAAATAAAAAATATATGATGGAAGTAATGATTATGAGCTTTATGAGTTTTTATTTGTCTCCTAAGATTTTAAAGCCCAAACAGAATCTTCCAGCACTTTATTACTGATAATAATTGTGTTAGGCTAAGCAGAGAGAGTACTGAAAGGGCAAATTGTTGGCAGAGCTGTCAGACAGAAGATGCTTTGCCTAGGCAGGCTGCACTAGAGGAGTACGGCTGCCTATTGGGCAATATCTGATGTAATTATAGATTTGGATGGTTTAGTGAAGGTCAGATAGTGCACTTGGATAAATGATTATTGCAGTAACCCTATGGCTGTCAGCAGTGCTTGTGGAAATAGAAATGGACCTTTTGGAACTGGCCCAGTGTTCTGGATGATCTGCCTTACATTTACTCACACAAATATTATTGTGCTACATTACAGTACAAAGATCCAGTAGCACATAATTTGCTGAACTGACAATTAATGAAGCCGCACTAGATTATTGCCGCTTTAAAAAAAAGTGCAGACTCAACGAAATCATGCTGATGCCACCGTTTAATTCCCCCTCACACTGCAATGCCTAGAAATGCAATGTTTTGGGTTAATCAATTTATTAACAACATGGGTTCAATGTGCAAAACAGATGTATAACTTCTATTTTGAAGATATAACTAATATACCATCTTGTTCAAGTGACTGCTTGTTACAGATTAGTGCAGTGGTTATCAAGCTTAGGGGGACATTTACTAAGAAGTGATAAGAGCGGAGAAGTGAGCCAGTGGAGAAGTTGTTCCATCAACCAATCAGCAGCTCTGTATCATTTTATAGTATGCAAATTATAGATGTTATGTCAGCGCCGAGCAGCACAGCCGACGGCCAATATGTCTAACGATATATTGGCGCGTCGCTGTGTGTGTACGGGGCGGTCGGCCGACCGCCCGTACACATGCTGCGGCGGCCGGCGGTGATTGACAGCTGAACTGGGCGGGCGTGTGTACACGCCCGCCCAGTTCATGACGTCAGTCCCCGACGGATCGAGCAGTGTGTGTATGCTGAACACACTGCTCGATCCGTCCATAGATATATCTGCAGATCAATTGATCTGCAGATATATCTATTAGTCCCCATGACCCCAAACAGTTGCCCTGCAGGGGCATAGGTGTACAGTATGACCAACTGTCACATTTTGAAGTTCCACAGCTGAGCGGGAAAACATTAACTGGTTGGAGTCCTCCTGACTTGAGAAACGAGTTTGAAAACCACTGGATTTAGTGCAAACTGATAGTTGTATGGCACTCAGTATCGTATCTTGCCACGGGCAAGCAGTACTTTTGCCCGGGGCGCTGCCTTCCGGAGGGCGCCGCACCATGGCAAGAGCCGCACTGTTCCCCCGCTGGTCCCCCGCTGTGAAGGGAACCAGACGCTACGCGTCTAGTATCCCTTCGTGGAGAGGACCTTTGCTGTGCGGTGTGCAATGACGTCATCGCGCACCGCACAGCATTGTAGCACAGACGCTAGGGGTCATAATTGACCTTTAGTGTCTATGCATCCGAGGAGAGGAGTGGCGCCGGCGGAGGTCTGCAGCGGTCTGGAATCAGGAGCAGGGGTGTAAGTATACTTTTTTTTTCTCTTTTCTTTCAGCGGCTCTACAAATGGGGGCGTAACTGACCACGCCCCCGTATTAAGCCACGCCCCTAACGGGGTTTTTTGTTTTTGTTTTGTTGTTGTTGTTTGTTTGTTTTGCCCGGGGGCACCACAAGGGCAAGAGCCGGCCCTGATGGCACTCACATAAATATAGCTGTACACATTTTAGCAGAATGTGAAATATTATATTTAGAATGTGGGGAAAGCAGCTCAGAGACTTAGGGGGGAATTCAATTGTATGAAAAGTCGGTTGGCTGTCTGTTTTTTTCCTGTCTATTAGGTAGGAAAAAAACAGCCATCCAACTGACTTTTCAAACAATTGAATATCCCCCTTAGTCTGGGTACACACTGGAACGACGGGGATGTTCTTACCCCTTACACACCACATGATCGATCCAGGTTATTCCCTATCATCACGTTTAACATTAGACCCTTGTCTATCAGTGCGTCATCTATAGTGGACCTTGGAGATGACGTCAGTCAGCTAATTTTTTGGTATGACGCGGGTCATGCCTTTAACACCAGGTCAATCCCGGAAATAACCCTGGTCACTAATCCCAGGACACACAATCCAGGATGACAATTTCACACCGACACCCAAATCAGGTGTCCCAGGTCAGAGGTGTGGTGTGAAAGGGGCATAAGTGGATTTATCCAATGTGTTATCACAACCTTCTCAAAACCTTGGGCCCGATTCAGACCTGATCGCTGCTGTGCCCAGCAGGCGATTATCGAACTACTGCGCATGCATATGGCCCGCAATGCGCAGGCGCGTTGCCAAACAGCGGCAGGATGGTGCAAAAATTTCAATCGCATGGGCATTCGCAAGGTAATTGACAGGAAGAGGACGTTTGTGGGTGGTAACTGGCCGTTTTCTGGGAGTGTCTGGAAAAACGCAGGTGTTCTCAAGCATTTTCAGGAAGGGGGTGTGACGTCAGCTTTCTTCCCACTGGAGGAGTAAGTATTGAGCTACACACAGAATGCACACACTGCACAGAATGGGGAAATCATTCAATGGTGAGTGTGATGCGAGCGGATTTGCAGCTATCCGCTGTCTGAGGGTAATTTTCGCACAGTGGGGGTAATTCTGAGTTGATCGCAGCAGGAACTTTTGTTAGCAGTTGGGCAAAACCATGTGCACTGCAGGGGGGGCAGATATAATATGTGCAGAGAGAGTTAGATTTGGGTGGGTTATTTTGTTTCTGTGCAGGGTAAATACTGGCTGCTTTATTTTTACACTGCAATTTAGATTTCAGTTTGAACACACCCCACCCAAATCTAACTCTCTCTGCACATGTTATATCTGCCTCCCCTGCAGTGCCCATGGTTTTGCCCAACTGCTAACAAAGTTCCTGCTGTGATCAACTCAGAATTACCCCCAGTGTACACATGTAATCACACACTTGCACGGGGCGAATTTTCACTCCCCCTGGGCGGCAACTATCGGATCACAGGACAGTGTAATTTGCAGCACAGCGATCAGGTCTGAATCGGGCCCCTTATTACTCATTAGCCGAGTGAGCTCCCAATAGAGTCATTTAAAATGACCAGGAAGTACAGTAGATAAAATATAAATTGTACTTTTATTAGTGTAAACAACAAATGACTCTCCTGGATAAACAGTATTTATAATACAAAGACATTTTCACTAGTGGAGACAATAACATTTACGTTTTAAAAGTTTTAAACCAAAAAGTGCTAAAAATGCATTCAAAAATAAAAAATAATTATAAAGAAATACTAAAAATGCAATAATAATGCATAAAATAAAATAAGTCTCACTAAATTGCTGCTTGCAATTTAGAAATTTAGCTGTTAGTTTTATGGTGGCAATAAAATCTGGTTTTGTCTTTATTCGCACTTACAGTAAAGCGCCATAATCTTGCGGTTGCCTGCAACCAACACACAGGCTATTATGTTTATACCTACATCTCATTTCTGATTGACCTTCAGTTGGTCTTTTTCACTATATTGGTAGGATCAGGAAAAGAGACGAACAAATCCATACCGGATGGCTATATCCTTATGGCAAATTCCCAGCCTGAGATGGAGGAATGGGTGAAAGGAATCAAGAGAGCAGCAGGTTTCCCATCAGGAGGTAACTGTTCTTATCTTGGAGATAGCTACTCTGACATGAGCAATTAGCACTGGGGAGGAGATAATCACGTGCAGATGAGGTCTGATTTTGAAACTTTTAAATAACTATGTAAAATACAAAATTCCTTGTATAAAGAGTTAAATAAAATCCAGACAAAATATGTCCTCTATGTATTGCCTGAACACCAAAAAGATCACTATGGAGACTTTTGATTAGGGATTGCTATCAAAGGGTCCACTATTGATGGTCTCCATAAGTGGTGTTCTCTGTACTTTCCATCAATGGCAGGAAAAGATTGATGGTTTAAACAATGAATAGGCATCCCTATTCTGGAACAAATGACCAATCAGGAAAGTGATTGGAGCTACCCGGGGTGTTAGGGAGTGGGGCGGGACTTAGCACCATGCCTTGTACGCCGAGGAGGAAGGCAGAACAGTGCAGCATTTCTGCCACCAGTGGCAGAAAAAACATGGGCTCTCCCCCATCATTGGCAAAACCATCGATTATGTCAAACCATTGATGGTAGCTAACCAATCGTTGTTTGGCCATCCCTACTTTTGGACAGCAGTCACTGATCATCTATTTACTTCCAATTAACAACTGCATTCACAAACAGAACTACATAACAATATGCATAACAAACATGATATTGCTTGCAGCTCCCTATCAGATGCAGCACTCGGATATCGCCCATGCATGCAGAAGGTGTCTATCTCCTACAGGTGCCTCCTGCTGCATTTTAAGTACACAGAACCGCACAGGAGATCATACCTGGACAGAAAACCTGCACGTGTCACAGGGCTGGTGCAAGTTACGACCAATGGACCCACCAATCAGGATTTCTGCGTTTATGAATTCTAACAGCGGGCATCTCAGTCTTTGAACATTCGGACACATGGAAGTACACCAGGGAAGGCTTTTGTAGTAATGTTTGCATAAAGACCGCCAATAAATGCAGACATGGGTGCGTGTGACTCAGAATCATGGTTTCACCATCAATGGTTTCACCCTGCTTTCTATTCACTGGGCTTCAGTTCAGACCACTCAGAGCCGGGGACGGGTCTTTGTGGGTTCCAGGGGCGGAGCTTTGCTCAGTATCCTGGCACCTTGTAGAAATGAAAACAAAGCCTCAGGTGGTTTTGTACCATCGATGGGCAGACAACCATCTTGTCACACCCCCATCGATGATAAAAGTATTCGCCATAGGGTGTGTTAAACATACTGTCATGGCTAGTCTGGGGGATCTTAAAATTTGCAGAAGGAAAAGAGTTCTTTGTCCTGATTGCTGTTGAATGCATGTACTACTTTTTAAAAGGTGTCTTTTGCCTTTTGTCTTTAGGGTATAATTAAAATGCTGTACTTGTCAGTTCCCTCTTGGATGGTATGAAGTAGTTTGCACATTTTAAATTAAGCAGTGTTTTTACATAAAATAAATTATTCTCAGATTCCCTCACCACACCAATTTGCAATGTATTTTAAGGAGAAAGCTAAAAAATAATTTTAAGGGGAAAGCCAAGAATGTTTTATTTTAATATTTTTGTCTGTAGCAGTTTCTGCTGACTTGTTTGTGCTGGCATAAACCTGAACAAACTGTGTAAAACCAGCTATGGCTAAGACACATTTAAGAAACATAGAAACACAGAATTTGGGGTAAATTTACTAAGGTGGGAGATTTTTAGAACTGGAGATGTTGCCCATGGCAACCAATCAGATTCTACTTACCATTTATCTAGCTGCTTCTAGCAGATAATAGATATAATCTGATTGGTTGTTATGGGCAACATCACCAGTTCTAAAAATCTCCCACCTTAGTAAATTTACCCCTTTGATGGCAGATAAGAAACACTTGGTCCATCTAGTCTGCCCTAAACATATGTACACGCATACGCTTACACACTAGGGTCAATTTTTGTCTGGAGACAATTAACCTAATGTAAATTTTTGGATTATGAGATGAAACTGGAATACCCATAGGAAACCCACCCGAGTAAAGGGAGAATAGACAAACTCCACACAGGACCTCAGTGCTGTGAGGCAGTAATGCTAACCCTCCTAAATCATCTTAAAAGGGCAGGCTGTGGTCATATTGGTTGATGCCAGGTGCTCAGGAACGCTACTTTCAAATACCTTCATTAGTGACTTACAGTATGTAGTGCCCTAGGTCACACTGCATAAGTGACCAATCACATCTGTGTCTGACAAAGTTCCCAGGTACTATCGACTCCTAGGTGTCCCGTTTCCTCATATAATTCCTTGTATAATACATTGTGCTATATCTTGGGCAACACTAGCTGGGGACCAGATGATGTTTTTCTTCAAAACTCCTCCAGTGTCTTGTTATAGCTTGGATCACTGTTGCAGGGGCGGACTTGGATGGAAAACCATCCCGGAAAATTTATGAAAGCAGACCTAATAGGGGCAGGGTCTGTTGTGGGTGTGGGGTCTGTTGAGGGGGCGGGATTCATCCTTATAGAGTCTGATTATGAGTTGGAAGCAGTTGCGGCTTTCCTTGCGTCTTTTGCTGCAGTTGCATCTGTGACTTTATGCTAATGACATTACAATGCCCTTCCCTGTTGTACATCCGTGCTTCCAAATGTCCAAGGATTGAGATGCCCACTTTCAGTGTCTACAGATGCTGCAATCAAGTTTTGTGAGTCTTTAGATGCCATCTTCGGTCGCACCATTTAAACTCTCACCAGCCCTATGCTAGAGCAATTGAACCACTATTGGCAACATGTTCACACTATGTTACATCTGCATCTGATTAGCCAATCTCCTGTAACCACACAGGAATGCCCAGCACATGTCTAATACATTTCTTGGTGTGCGTGTCTGACTGTGTACAAACACCATCGCGGTGCATGCATGCTCGGTGCAACTCAGACGCAAGTGCAGATGAAAAACATTGCACAATAAAAAAATAAAACACATTGGTCCCCACAGGAAAAAACACACACACACTGGTCCCCACAGGAACAATAAAACAAATTGGACCCCACAAGGGAAAACAAATACATTTATAATATAGCTTTTTATATTACAATTTGTTTCAAATTTCCACTGCTTTTTGAAAGGCTCAGTGACACCAAGAGGTTTTATAATTCTTGGCTGTAACATCTATATATTAGTTTATTTATTAACATTTATGTAGCACAAGCATATTCCATTGCACTTTCTTTCAAAGTCAGGCAGGGGCAGATTGGCCCTGGAAAAATTTGTAGAAGTGGCCTTACATGGGCAGCACCATAGGTATACCGTGTAACCATGGCGGCAGCACCACCCCTCACATGTCAGCAAAACAGGCCCCCCCACACACATACCCATCGGCCCACTGGGAATCTTCCTTGTGATCCCTATGGCCAATCCGCCCCTGCACTGTTGTATGAATGTGCCTGCTACTTGTCTCTCACATTTGTTTTGGACCTTACTCTGACTTACCTACTGACAGAGTTTTTGCCAGTTCTGCTTCAGTGTCTTTCTTATGGTTTCTTAGCTACAATAGGAGTAGATTAGTTGTCTGGTATTGCAGTTGTATCGCCCTCACAGGGTTATATCACGGTAAATCAAAAGTCATCCAGTTCTGGGAGCTGTGGCACATTTATATACCTATTGTAAGCACTGTATATGTTTAAGGCCCAGATTCATCAAGCCTTGGAGAGGATAAATTGCACAATGATAAAGTACCAGCCAATCAGCTCCTAACTGCCATGTTACAGGCGGTGTTTGAAAAATGACAGTTAGGAGCTGATAGGCTGGTACTTTATCACCGTGCAATTTATCACTCTCCAAGGCTTGATAAATCTGGGCTTCAGTGTGAACATAAGTTACTTCTGCTTCCACCATGCACAGTTTACTATCTTTCTGTATATAGTGGGCTGCAAGGGGTTCTATAGCTATGGGGCCTAGAGGACCCAGGTTATAAACTTGCATACCAATTTCCCAGATTTGCCTGCTAAGCAATGGGGTTTGATCCATTGCCCAGCCTGAATTGTGTGGCATTACATTTTCAGGACACTGCAATGTGTCATAATTTGCACTGGAGGCCACTGTAATGTGTCATAATCTGATCTGCACATTGTAATGTGGAGGGGACTAATGTGTTATATAGGGCGGGATGTACTAATGTACATCGCCGCCCATCACCGCACTGCGCCATGATGCTGAACGCATATGTTCTTAAATATGCGATCAGCATTGCGGAGGACAGCTCATCCGATAAGAGCTGTCCTCCGCGATGCACAGCGGCAGCCTGACTTCCGGGATTCGGCCCCAGGAGTCAGTCTGCGCATGCGCAGGGTGACGGGGGTGGCCGCAAGCATTGCTGGGAGGGATCTGATCGGACACAGCGCCGCGGAGAGAAGCCCATAGGCTTCTATGGACTATCGCCAGCTAAAGCTGGCGAACCCCGCCGCTGCGCTGACCTGCCGGACGGGGGATGGTACATCAGAAAAATGCGGTAAACAGGGGGTTTACCGCATTTTCCGCTTAGTACATCCCGCCCATAATGTGAACTGGGACACTGTAAAGTGACATAATTTGAACTGGAGGGCACTCTAATGTGGCACAATATGAACAGGGGGCACTGTAATGTGGCATAATATGAACTGGGTACACCATATGTCATAATGTGAATTGGGGATACTGTGTGTCATAGTGTGCACTACAATGGTTTATAAAAATAAACTAGGGCACTACTTTGGGGCATACTATTAACTAGGGCACTACTATGGATCAAAAAATTAACTAGGCCATTATTATGGGGCATAAAATGAATAACTGCTGCGGTGAGGTGTCTCTCAAGAAGCATTCAGACAGGGACTCCTTCAATATGTTGCCAAGTGACCCACAAAGTTCTGGTTATGTCCCTGATGAGAACCATTTGAGCTCCTCCCATATGTGTTAAGGGGAGAATGGTGGAGGAACATGTGACAACCGGAGTCAGTGTGGGGCAAGCATGTGCCCACGGGGCGGATTTAGAGGTCAGGCTGCCCCTAGGCACAATATTGTTTGTGTGTCCCCCACCATCATGTCAGTACCCCTTTCATGTCAAGTCCCAATGCCTTCAGGCCTCCAAACAGCCCCAACTTTACCCCAGCACCACAATTTGCAGCCCATTTTCTAGAGATGAGCGGGTTCGGTTTCTCTGAATCCGAACCCGCCAGAACTTCATGTTTTTTTTCACGGGTCCGAGCGACTCGGATCTTCCCGCCTTGCTCGGTTAACCCGAACGTGCCCGAACATCATCATGACGCTGTCGGATTCTCGCGAGGCTCGGATTCTATCGCGAGACTCGGATTCTATATAAGGAGCCGCGCGTCGCCGCCATTTTCACACGTGCATTGAGATTGATAGGGAGAGGACGTGGCTGGCGTCCTCTCCATTTAGATTATAAGAGACTGAGAGAGATTTACTGGAGCTGACTAGGAGGAGTACTGTTACTGTAGAAGTGTAGAGACTGAGTGGAGAGAGTTTACTAGTGAGGACAGTGCAGTTTACTTTATATTCCGTTCTCTGCCTGAAAAAAGCGATACACAGCACACAGTGACTCAGTCACATACCATATCTGTGTGCACTGCTCAGGCTCAGGCCAGTGTGCTGCATCATCTATTATCTATATATAATATTATATATATCTGTCTGACTGCTCAGCTCACACAGCTTATAATTGTGGGGGAGACTGGGGAGCACTACTGCAGTGCCAGTTATAGGTTATAGCAGGAGCCAGGAGTACATAATATATTATATAGTGAGTGACCACCAGACACACAGTGCAGTTTATTTAATATATCCGTTCTCTGCCTGAAAAAAGCGATACACACAGTGACTCAGTCAGTCACATACCATATCTGTGTGCACTGCTCAGGCTCAGGCCAGTGTGCTGCATCATCTATTATCTATATATAATATTATATATATCTGTCTGACTGCTCAGCTCACACAGCTTATAATTGTGGGGGAGACTGGGGAGCACTACTGCAGTGCCAGTTATAGGTTATAGCAGGAGCCAGGAGTACATAATATATTATATAGTGAGTGACCACCAGACACACAGTGCAGTTTATTTAATATATCCGTTCTCTGCCTGAAAAAAGCGATACACACAGTGACTCAGTCAGTCACATACCATATCTGTGTGCACTGCTCAGGCTCAGGCCAGTGTGCTGCATCATCTATTATCTATATATAATATTATATATATCTGTCTGACTGCTCAGCTCACACAGCTTATAATTGTGGGGGAGACTGGGGAGCACTACTGCAGTGCCAGTTATAGGTTATAGCAGAAGCCAGGAGTACATAATATATTATATAGTGAGTGACCACCAGACACACAGTGCAGTTTATTTAATATATCCGTTCTCTGCCTGAAAAAAGCGATACACACAGTG
The DNA here is from genome assembly GCF_028390025.1 of Pseudophryne corroboree. Taxonomy (NCBI): domain Eukaryota; kingdom Metazoa; phylum Chordata; class Amphibia; order Anura; family Myobatrachidae; genus Pseudophryne; species Pseudophryne corroboree. The sequence continues at coordinate 161,382,364 of NC_086449.1, forward strand.
ACTCAGTCAGTCACATACCATATCTGTGTGCACTGCTCAGGCTCAGGCCAGTGTGCTGCATCATCTATTATCTATATATAATATTATATATATCTGTCTGACTGCTCAGCTCACACAGCTTATAATTGTGGGGGAGACTGGGGAGCACTACTGCAGTGCCAGTTATAGGTTATAGCAGGAGCCAGGAGTACATAATATATTATATAGTGAGTGACCACCAGACACACAGTGCAGTTTATTTAATATATCCGTTCTCTGCCTGAAAAAAGCGATACACACAGTGACTCAGTCAGTCACATACCATATCTGTGTGCACTGCTCAGGCTCAGGCCAGTGTGCTGCATCATCTATTATCTATATATAATATTATATATATCTGTCTGACTGCTCAGCTCACACAGCTTATAATTGTGGGGGAGACTGGGGAGCACTACTGCAGTGCCAGTTATAGGTTATAGCAGGAGCCAGGAGTACATAATATATTATATAGTGAGTGACCACCAGACACACAGTGCAGTTTATTTAATATATCCGTTCTCTGCCTGAAAAAAGCGATACACACAGTGACTCAGTCAGTCACATACCATATCTGTGTGCACTGCTCAGGCTCAGGCCAGTGTGCTGCATCATCTATTATCTATATATAATATTATATATATCTGTCTGACTGCTCAGCTCACACAGCTTATAATTGTGGGGGAGACTGGGGAGCACTACTGCAGTGCCAGTTATAGGTTATAGCAGGAGCCAGGAGTACATAATATATTATATAGTGAGTGACCACCAGACACACAGTGCAGTTTATTTAATATATCCGTTCTCTGCCTGAAAAAAGCGATACACACAGTGACTCAGTCAGTCACATACCATATCTGTGTGCACTGCTCAGGCTCAGGCCAGTGTGCTGCATCATCTATTATCTATATATAATATTATATATATCTGTCTGACTGCTCAGCTCACACAGCTTATAATTGTGGGGGAGACTGGGGAGCACTACTGCAGTGCCAGTTATAGGTTATAGCAGGAGCCAGGAGTACATAATATATTATATAGTGAGTGACCACCAGACACACAGTGCAGTTTATTTAATATATCCGTTCTCTGCCTGAAAAAAGCGATACACACAGTGACTCAGTCAGTCACATACCATATCTGTGTGCACTGCTCAGGCTCAGGCCAGTGTGCTGCATCATCTATATATATTATATATCTGTCTGACTGCTCAGCTCACACAGCTTATAATTGTGGGGGAGACTGGGGAGCACTACTGCAGTGCCAGTTATAGGTTATAGCAGGAGCCAGGAGTACATATTATATTAAAATTAAACAGTGCACACTTTTGCTGCAGGAGTGCCACTGCCAGTGTGACTGACCAGTGACCTGACCACACTGACCACCAGTATAGTTAGTAGTATACTTATATTGTGATTGCCTGAAAAAGTTAAACACTCGTCGTGTGACTTCACTTGTGTGTTTTTTTTTTTTTATTCTATAAAAATAAAACTCATTCTGCTGACAGACAGTGTCCAGCAGGTCCGTCATTATATAATATATAATATATACCTGTCCGGCTGCAGTAGTGATATATATATATTTTTTATATCATTTATCATCCAGTCGCAGCAGACACAGTACGGTAGTTCACGGCTGTGGCTACCTCTGCGTCTCTGCACTCGGCAGGCAGTCCGTCCATAATTGTAATACCACCTAACCGTGGATTTTTTTCATTCTTCTTTATACATACATAGTTACATAGACATCTTCTCTTTATCAACCAGTCTATATTAGCTGCAGACACAGTACAGTACGGTAGTTCACGGCTGTGGCTACCTCTGTGTCTGCACTCGGCAGGCAGTCCGTCCATAATTGTATACCACCTAACCGTGGATTTTTTTCAGTCTTCTTTATACATACATAGTTACATAGACATCTTCTCTTTATCAACCAGTCTATATTAGCTGCAGACACAGTACAGTACGGTAGTTCACGGCTGTGGCTACCTCTGTGTCTGCAGTCGGCAGGCAGTCCATAATTGTATACTAGTATCCATCTCCATTGTTTACCTGAGGTGCCTTTTAGTTGTGCCTATTAAAATATGGAGAACAAAAATGTTGAGGTTCCAAAATTAGGGAAAGATCAAGATCCACTTCCACCTCGTGCTGAAGCTGCTGCCACTAGTCATGGCCGAGACGATGAAATGCCAGCAACGTCGTCTGCCAAGGCCGATGCCCAATGTCATAGTACAGAGCATGTCAAATCCAAAACACCAAATATCAGAAAAAAAAGGACTCCAAAACCTAAAATAAAATTGTCGGAGGAGAAGCGTAAACTTGCCAATATGCCATTTACCACACGGAGTGGCAAGGAACGGCTGAGGCCCTGGCCTATGTTCATGGCTAGTGGTTCAGCTTCACATGAGGATGGAAGCACTCAGCCTCTCGCTAGAAAAATGAAAAGACTCAAGCTGGCAAAAGCAGCACAGCAAAGAACTGTGCATTCTTCGAAATCCCAAATCCACAAGGAGAGTCCAATTGTGTCGGTTGCGATGCCTGACCTTCCCAACACTGGACGTGAAGAGCATGCGCCTTCCACCATTTGCACGCCCCCTGCAAGTGCTGGAAGGAGCACCCGCAGTCCAGTTCCTGATAGTCAGATTGAAGATGTCAGTGTTGAAGTACACCAGGATGAGGAGGATATGGGTGTTGCTGGCGCTGGGGAGGAAATTGACCAGGAGGATTCTGATGGTGAGGTGGTTTGTTTAAGTCAGGCACCCGGGGAGACACCTGTTGTCCGTGGGAGGAATATGGCCGTTGACATGCCAGGTGAAAATACCAAAAAAATCAGCTCTTCGGTGTGGAGGTATTTCACCAGAAATGCGGACAACAGGTGTCAAGCCGTGTGTTCCCTTTGTCAAGCTGTAATAAGTAGGGGTAAGGACGTTAACCACCTCGGAACATCCTCCCTTATACGTCACCTGCAGTGCATTCATAATAAGTCAGTGACAAGTTCAAAAACTTTGGGTGACAGCGGAAGCAGTCCACTGACCAGTAAATCCCTTCCTCTTGTAACCAAGCTCACGCAAACCACCCCACCAACTCCCTCAGTGTCAATTTCCTCCTTCCCCAGGAATGCCAATAGTCCTGCAGGCCATGTCACTGGCAATTCTGACGAGTCCTCTCCTGCCTGGGATTCCTCCGATGCATCCTTGCGTGTAACGCCTACTGCTGCTGGCGCTGCTGTTGTTGCCGCTGGGAGTCGATGGTCATCCCAGAGGGGAAGTCGTAAGCCCACTTGTACTACTTCCAGTAAGCAATTGACTGTTCAACAGTCCTTTGCGAGGAAGATGAAATATCACAGCAGTCATCCTGCTGCAAAGCGGATAACTGAGGCCTTGACAACTATGTTGGTGTTAGACGTGCGTCCGGAATCCGCCGTTAGTTCACAGGGAACTAGACAATTTATTGAGGCAGTGTGCCCCCGTTACCAAATACCATCTAGGTTCCACTTCTCTAGGCAGGCGATACCGAGAATGTACACGGACGTCAGAAAAAGACTCACCAGTGTCCTAAAAAATGCAGTTGTACCCAATGTCCACTTAACCACGGACATGTGGACAAGTGGAGCAGGGCAGGGTCAGGACTATATGACTGTGACAGCCCACTGGGTAGATGTATGGACTCCCGCCGCAAGAACAGCAGCGGCGGCACCAGTAGCAGCATCTCGCAAACGCCAACTCTTTCCTAGGCAGGCTACGCTTTGTATCACCGCTTTCCAGAATACGCACACAGCTGAAAACCTCTTACGGCAACTGAGGAAGATCATCGCGGAATGGCTTACCCCAATTGGACTCTCCTGTGGATTTGTGGCATCGGACAACGCCAGCAATATTGTGTGTGCATTAAATATGGGCAAATTCCAGCACGTCCCATGTTTTGCACATACCTTGAATTTGGTGGTGCAGAATTTTTTAAAAAACGACAGGGGCGTGCAAGAGATGCTGTCGGTGGCCAGAAAAATTGCGGGACACTTTCGGCGTACAGGCACCACGTACAGAAGACTGGAGCACCACCAAAAACTACTGAACCTGCCCTGCCATCATCTGAAGCAAGAAGTGGTAACGAGGTGGAATTCAACCCTCTATATGCTTCAGAGGTTGGAGGAGCAGCAAAAGGCCATTCAAGCCTATACAATTGAGCACGATATAGGAGGTGGAATGCACCTGTCTCAAGTGCAGTGGAGAATGATTTCAACGTTGTGCAAGGTTCTGATGCCCTTTGAACTTGCCACACGTGAAGTCAGTTCAGACACTGCCAGCCTGAGTCAGGTCATTCCCCTCATCAGGCTTTTGCAGAAGAAGCTGGAGGCATTGAAGAAGGAGCTAAAAGGGAGCGATTCCGCTAGGCATGTGGGACTTGTGGATGCAGCCCTTAATTCGCTTAACAAGGATTCACGGGTGGTCAATCTGTTGAAATCAGAGCACTACATTTTGGCCACCGTGCTCGATCCTAGATTTAAAGCCTACCTTGGATCTCTCTTTCCGGCAGACACAGGTCTGCTGGGGTTGAAAGACCTGCTGGTGACAAAATTGTCAAGTCAAGCGGAACGCGACCTGTCAACATCTCCTCCTTCACATTCTCCCGCAACTGGGGGTGCGAGGAAAAGGCTCAGAATTCCGAGCCCACCCGCTGGCGGTGATGCAGGGCAGTCTGGAGCGACTGCTGATGCTGACATCTGGTCCGGACTGAAGGACCTGACAACGATTTACGGACATGTCGTCTACTGTCACTGCATATGATTCTCTCAACATTGATAGAATGGTGGAGGATTATATGAGTGACCGCATCCAAGTAGGCACGTCACACAGTCCGTACTTATACTGGCAGGAAAAAGAGGCAATTTGGAGGCCCTTGCACAAACTGGCTTTATTCTACCTAAGTTGCCCTCCCACAAGTGTGTACTCCGAAAGAGTATTTAGTGCCGCCGCTCACCTTGTCAGCAATCGGCGTACGAGGTTACATCCAGAAAATGTGGAGAAGATGATGTTCATTAAAATGAATTATAATCAATTCCTCCGCGGAGACATTGACCAGCAGCAATTGCCTCCACAAAGTACACAGGGAGCTGAGATGGTGGATTCCAGTGGGGACGAATTGATAATCTGTGAGGAGGGGGATGTACACGGTGATATATCGGAGGGTGAAGATGAGGTGGACATCTTGCCTCTGTAGAGCCAGTTTGTGCAAGGAGAGATTAATTGCTTCTTTTTTGGGGGGGGTCCAAACCAACCCGTCATATCAGTCACAGTCGTGTGGCAGACCCTGTCACTGAAATGATGGGTTGGTTAAAGTGTGCATGTCCTGTTTTGTTTATACAACATAAGGGTGGGTGGGAGGGCCCAAGGACAATTCCATCTTGCACCTCTTTTTTCTTTTCTTTTTCTTTGCATCATGTGCTGATTGGGGAGGGTTTTTTGGAAGGGACATCCTGCGTGACACTGCAGTGCCACTCCTAGATGGGCCCGGTGTTTGTGTCGGCCACTAGGGTCGCTAATCTTACTCACACAGTCAGCTACCTCATTGCGCCTCTTTTTTTCTTTGCGTCATGTGCTGTTTGGGGAGGGTTTTTTGGAAGGGCCATCCTGCGTGACACTGCAGTGCCACTCCTAGATGGGCCCGGTGTTTGTGTCGGCCACTAGGGTCGCTAATCTTACTCACACAGCTACCTCATTGCGCCTCTTTTTTTCTTTGCGTCATGTGCTGTTTGGGGAGGGTTTTTTGGAAGGGCCATCCTGCGTGACACTGCAGTGCCACTCCTAGATGGGCCCGGTGTTTGTGTCGGCCACTAGGGTCGCTAATCTTACTCACACAGCTACCTCATTGCGCCTCTTTTTTTCTTTGCGTCATGTGCTGTTTGGGGAGGGTTTTTTGGAAGGGACATCCTGCGTGACACTGCAGTGCCACTCCTAGATGGGCCCGGTGTTTGTGTCGGCCACTAGGGTCGCTAATCTTACTCACACAGCTACCTCATTGCGCCTCTTTTTTTCTTTGCGTCATGTGCTGTTTGGGGAGGGTTTTTTGGAAGGGCCATCCTGCGTGACACTGCAGTGCCACTCCTAGATGGGCCCGGTGTTTGTGTCGGCCACTAGGGTCGCTAATCTTACTCACACAGCTACCTCATTGCGCCTCTTTTTTTCTTTGCGTCATGTGCTGTTTGGGGAGGGTTTTTTGGAAGGGACATCCTGCGTGACACTGCAGTGCCACTCCTAGATGGGCCCGGTGTTTGTGTCGGCCACTAGGGTCGCTTATCTTACTCACACAGCGACCTCGGTGCAAATTTTAGGACTAAAAATAATATTGTGAGGTGTGAGGTATTCAGAATAGACTGAAAATGAGTGTAAATTATGGTTTTTGAGGTTAATAATACTTTGGGATCAAAATGACCCCCAAATTCTATGATTTAAGCTGTTTTTTAGTGTTTTTTGAAAAAAACACCCGAATCCAAAACACACCCGAATCCGACAAAAAAAATTCGGTGAGGTTTTGCCAAAACGCGTTCGAACCCAAAACACGGCCGCGGAACCGAACCCAAAACCAAAACACAAAACCCGAAAAATTTCAGGCGCTCATCTCTATTTTCCCATCTCCATCAAAATAAAAGAATATAAAGATAAGTTATAATATTTCTAAAAAAACAATCACCTGGCCTCATCAGCCTGCTGCGCCAGCCCCAGCAAGTGGAGCCCCCTCTTTTATAAACTTGCATTGCAGTTCCCAATATTTTGGAATTCAGAAGCGGGACGAGGGATGTGGCTGCGGCACAGTGGGGGCATATCTGTGCCATAGCTGGCATAGTGTTTTTCGCTGATGACCTCCACCCACCCTCATGCCAGTTAATTGGGATGAATGTCCTGATCATGGGACAGCGGGACAGTCGCCTCAAAACTGCCCCGCCAGGAGGTATCACTAAATGTGTCTTGAAACTTCTTTTTAATATTTTTTAACCAAATATTTTGAGCAATATAAAGTACTGTCCCTTTAATGTTCTAGTTCCCTATGCTCCTGAGGGCTCTTGTCATTATCACTCTGTGTGTCAGCTGCATGACGTATCCATAGGTCATTGATGAACCGCTTGACATTTGCTAAGAATAGCAAAGGAAAATAAAAAGAAATGAATCAGCAATCCTGAAAGCTCCAGAGAGATAGAGATACAAAAGGTTATCCAGCAAAAAACTGAATACAGTGATTCACAGCATAAATAGTGATTAATAAGTTGTGTCTATTATCTTCAAAAATACAGCAACACAAATTAACATATTTGGAAAGAGGAAAGAGACAGTTGTTATTATTATTATAATCAATGTAGTCACTTCATTAATCAGTGTGCACTGGGCCTGATTCCTAGTTGTAGCTTATGCTGCCACAGATGCGATTTATACTATTATGATGTGTTACTATATGCTAATTGGGATTATATAGATAAACCTACCAGAGCTGGTCGCAACTGTGTACACATTCGCAGCATCAGCGCATATCTGGAAATGATCAACACCACCAGTGAGTCTATGGTCACGCAGAATAGCCGCCGCAACTGAGTCCCCGGAAAGGCATTTCCTGCATAGAAGATCGCAGTTGGCGGCTGATACACACCCCAAAAGCGGTCCGGCATTTTTGGCACCTTTCCCCGTTACTTCCCACAAATTACGCTCCCTGTCAATGACTTGCTAATGAATACTCACTGCTACCGTAATCGCAATTCAATCGCCGCATGAGCCCGTTGCGTCAGTGACACATGAGCAGACCACTGATAATCGCTCATTTGCAAACACGTCGGCATAGCGTACAACTGTGATCAGGGGCCTAATACAGACCTGATCGCAGCAGCAAGTTTGTCCTCTAATAGGCAAAACCATGTGCACTGCAGTTGGGGGCAGATATAACATGTGCAGAGAGAGTTCGATTTGGGTGGGGTGTGTGCAAACTGAAATCTAAATTGCAGTGTAAAAATAAAGCAGCCAGTATTTACCCTGCACAGAAACAATATAACCCACCCAAATCTAACTCTCTCTGCACATGTTATATCTGCCCCACCTGCAGTGCACACGGCTTTGCCCATTAGAGAACAAATTTGCTGCTGCGATCAGATCTGATTTAAGCTCCAGGCCCACTGTGTAAAACATAGTAGCAGCCAGTAAACTTAAAGCATTATTGCGTACTCTCCTGAAATGGCCGGGATGCTCCCGAAAATTGGTGACCCTCTCGGCCCCCCGGAAAAGCAGGCAAGTCTCCCGATGTTGCAGGCCCCCCCTGCCCGGCCGTCCACTTAGTGAGTAAAGTGGCCGGTCCAGGCAGTCGATGACGCGATTCATGCTGAATAGAAACGCCCCTTGCTGTATAATGCCGGTAATCTCTGCATTACAGTGCAGGGTGTGTGGCTTAAATGACGTACCACAATAACCACCGCCCCGTTCTGCCTACGCACTGCCCCCGTTCCGCCTCCACCCCGCCCCCTATTCACGTCATAGGCCTGCCCCGCCCCCCCTGCTGAGCCGACCTGGCTGCTCTCTCCCTGAGAGAGCAGCCAGGATGTCGGCATGTATGACTTAAAGGCATATTAGTATCTTAAATATTACAATGCCTGATGTATATGCAGAGGACAAGCCCCACTCTTCCCCCACAGTGTTGAGGTCAATTGAGAGTGAATGTCTTAATTGTAATTAAGGGCTGTTTGTACAGTGCATTCTTTCTGAGTATTTCATTTATTATTATTTTTTTTGCCAAGAACACAGCACATCCCTTTGTCTCACTCATCTCATCCAGCAGTTCATCAGCTAACTCCTTAATGGCAGGAGATTTCCCTTGTCGCCTGCTCTTTCAAAAACTGTCAGGTTTTAATCCGGACCTATTCAGAATTTCTCAGTTTGCAGCACCAAAGTTTGTGTCATAAATATTGTCCCCAGTACAATGGAGATTGTCCCATCTAAATCGGAGCAGTTAGGAGGCACACACATAGGCAAACGCAGGGAGGGGTCCGGTTGCCCGTAAACCACCCTTCTCTTGGCAAGTGGCTCAAATTATGACAGCAATAGCAATGGTATTGATACAATTACTAGAGCTGCAACCACATCATGCAGTTTAAGGGACAGAGCAGAGCAGCTGCACATGCTCAATGATAGCAGGTTCTTCTACCAAGTTTGCTGTGTGTGTGGATCTGAGTCCTCAACATAGGTGTGCGCAGGGGGGGTGCCTGGTGCGCACAGGCACCCCCTAATGTCTGGCACCCCGAGCTCACATGCCTGATGCAGCGATAACTGAGCAGGCTGATTACTGGCCCCTCTGCGCTGCACCCTGTCAGGACTGCATTACTGTCCGGACGCCTGGGTTAATCAATGGTGCCATTGACCCCGGCTTTCAAATTCCCAGCTCCATCTCCATGTACAAAAGCAGCGTGATGTGATTATGTCATGCTGCTCACATGCCCACCCGCCACATGCCCACCTCTCTTCTTCTATGCTATGCCAACGCCAGCCATTGATGAGGATCAGCATGCAGCCAGCGTTCCTCTTAGGAAGACAAATTCAATACTGGACGGCGGCTGGCAGCAGCACTGACACATCACTTGTTTTTTCAGCAGCAGCAGTACTAGTCTGCGACTGTCAGTGTCAGTGAGTGACTGACTTGTAAGTAAGCTTGCAGGGGAAAGAGAGGGGGAGCCAGACCAGGCTGAGGAGGAGCAGTGTAATTGCAGTGAGTGCCATCAGGGGTGTTTGTTTGGTGCACCCCATAACATCTGACAATGTATCTGTTTTATTAGGATTGGTACAAGGGTGGATATTTTATATTGCGTTGACCGTCAATAGATGGTGCTAAACACGCCCAAAAGGCGGTGGCAGACACACCCCTCCGATGGTGCACCCCCTAATAAAATGTGCTGCGCACGCCTATGGTCCTCAATCAGTGCTCTGGACCAGAGAGTACTAGGAAGAAGAGACGGGAGCCTTACCATGAGGTGGGAGAATGTGTGCTTAGAAAGTGCAGTACTGGTTCTATTATGTTTTTGTATTCATTTATTATGGTTTGTTAACCTTTTCCTGACTACTTATTTATATTATGTAAATGTTTGATACAGCTTATACTAGAGACCATCTATAGCTACAGTCCATCTATAGTGTTAAATATTAATACTGTATTCCATACAGTATCCAGCATATAAAATGACCAATGTTTAAATTTATGTCGAGGGTTGTTAAAAGGTTCTTCTACTGTTCCTGAAGTCTCCCGCATCTGCTCCAATGTTCCGCAAAGTGGGAGATTGTGGACTTCATTTGGAACCCCCCCTCCCCCTCTAGAAATCCTGCGTTTGCACCATGCCCAGTGCTGTCTCTTTATTTTCTAGTATATCTTATTGTTGTCTTTGTTAGTTATTTTATATTATTGTATTATCACACAGTATGGTTGTACCAGTCTTATGGTGCCCATACACGGTGCGATTCTCGCATGCTATTTGGTCTTTTTAGTTAAATTGCATCGCGTCTAGTTCAAATTGCACCGTGTGTATTGTCCCTTGCGATGCGATGAGCGCTCCCATCTAGTCTATATCTCAAGGCAAAATAGTATGTGCAGGCAGGTATTTTGTACTACATCGCATACTGGGGGTCATTCCGAGTTGTTCGCTCGCAAGCGGATTTTAGCAGATTTGCTCATGCTAAGCTGCCGCCTACTGGGAGTGAATCTTAGCATCTTAAAATTGCGAACGATGTATTCGCAATATTGCGATTACACACCTCGTAGCAGTTTCTGAGTAGCTCCAGACTTACTCGGCATCTGCGATCATTTCACTGCTTGTCGTTCCTGGTTTGACGTCACAAACACACCCAGCGTTCGCGCAGACACTCCTCCGTTTCTCCGACCACTCCTGCGTTTTTTTCCGGAAACGGTAGCGTTTTTCCCCACACGCCCATAAAACGGCCTGTTTCCGCCCAGTAACACCCATTTCCTGTCAATCACATTACGATCGCCAGAACGATGAAAAAGCCGTGAGTAAAAATCCTAACTGCATAGCAAATTTACTTGGCGCAGTCGCAGTGCGGACATTGCGCATGCGCATTAAGCGGAAATTCGCTGCGATGCGAAGATTTTTACCGAGCGACCAACTTGGAATGACCCCCACTGTATAGTACATTGTAGTGTATTCAAAATCGAATGTAATTCACATAGCATACCCCACTTAGTCCAAATCGCATAGCACGCATTGTATAGGCTCAAATCACACCTAACAGAAATAGCACCGTGTGTGGGTGTCATTACTTTTTACTCTCCACTGCACTACTACAAGCAACAAACTATAAAGCCAGCTGCAGGCAATGGACTCCCAGACTTTGTTGAATTGAAGTTGCCATGAAGACAGAACCAGACAGCACTGAGTCATGGTCATAAATCAGCGTTGCCCAGAATGCACCCCCCAACACTGCCCACATGCCCCCTCTTGCCCCACGGCCGCACCTGCCTGTCAATCAACAAGGAGGCGATCGCGCAAGTAAGATGCCATTGCATCTCACTGTCTGCGTGCACACACTACACCGGGCATCGCACTGCGAATGCTGCCGCTGCAGCGGTCCAGTCTGAATCAGGCCCCAAGTCTTGGAGAGAGATAAAGTGCAAGCCAATCAGCTCCTGTCATCTTTCGGGAAATGTTTGAAAAATGACAGGCGCTGATTGGCTGTTACTTCATCTTTCTCCAAGGCTTAGTACGTAGACCCCTGAAAAGCAATCTGGTGTGAATGACCTCACACACGTGCTCACCATGCAGAGCCGAGCAAAACTTGAGATGTGTACGGCTCCGCATATGTGCAGAAATGTTTGTTTTTTAACAGTTATTTACGCCCATTCAACCACAGTGTCTCGCTCGTACAGCCATGTGTTTACAATAGGTAAAAATTATAGACATATATTTTTATATGACCCCAGTCTGTGCATCTTCTACACTCAAGCTGTATTATTCAATAGTAATTGCAGCATTAGTATGATGCTTGTTACCTGGCTTTAAGGAGTTAACAATAAGCAGGTAAAAGTGAGGTTTTAGAGGGAGGGGACAGAAATTCTGGTTTATATCCATTTCTTTAAAACAAAGGGAGTCTTTTGTATGAGAGGCAGGTATGGGCAGGCCCCAGCCCAGGATCCGCAGTAAGGTTGGAGACAGTGCACCTTCTCGCTGACAGCCACCTTGGAACAAGTAGCACTGGAGAGGGGTCTCCCCATTATCACTGTTATGCCCCAATGGTATGGGAAGTCGGGGTGGGATCTTGGCTGTATTCCAGCTTTGAAGATGAGACTGATTTGCCTTGCTCTCAGGAGGAAGAGGGTTAAACTGTCACAAAGAGGTAGATTATATAAACAGGTCAATAACATTATGTTTACTGTTAGCAGCCAGGTCTGTTCCTGAATGTTTCCTAACCAACAAGAGACCATTCTAAAACTGTTCCTATGGTATTAATTTGTGTGTCAACAACATGATGTATTGAATCTAGCATTGTTTTTAGAAACATGTACATTGTTACAGAAGTGACAGTCATGATGTTTTAGTTCCTGCATAACTTCTGTTTCCCGTTATCTCTGCACAGCTGTTATGTCCCATAGGGTCCTGTCAGTAGTTTGGCCTTACTGTATGTATACCGTAAGTAAATAAATAAATGTTATAGAATTTAAAAGATAATAGTAACTAATGGTGAACTTTTGAGAGACAGTTTTACATTTTCTGCTAAATTTAATTACAATGTCAGTGCGGCAGTTCATTATTTTACTATAATGTTACAATAGTGATTACACTGTATGAATTGATGTTACAATAGTGATTACACTGTATGAATTGATGTTACAACAGTGATTACACTGTATGAATTGATGTTACAATAGTGATTACACTGTATGAATTGATCGCTGCATTTCCAATATTTGTTTTGTTTCTGATTATTGTGTATCACACTTTGTGCCATGGAATTGTCTATCTGAACACTGGGGCAGGGGCGTATCTACCCATTGACCAGGATGGCACTCACCATGGGGGCCGGCTGATGGGGATGCCATCCGTCAGTGCCACCCGCAGCCAGGGGGTTGAATCACATAGTAGTTCTGTCTCGGCAAACAGGACACCAACCAGCTTCGGATCATGATCAGCCTCCGTTGCCAATAGACTTCTTTTGGCTAGCTAACCTTCTGCCCACACTGTATGGGGTTTGGGGGCCGGGATGATCATGATCCAACAGCTGGATCTGGTCGGTGTCCTGTCCGCTCTGCTGCTGCTCCTAGCCTGTTTTTGGTGGCTTCATACTGACAGTGAGTCCTGGTGTGCGATGTGGAGCAGCGTGGTTGGGGGGGGCAGTTGTTGTGACTCTCCTATTTCAAATGTGATCAGTGCTGTATCCCCGGCACAGCAGCTGCCACTGGCCTGTAATGCTCTCTCTGGGGGTACCAGGTCCTTGATACTAGGTTCCCTAGATACTCCCTTGCCCTGGGGTTATTATGGTTATCTTAGTATTTGTAGTTGTACTGTATGTCACATGTAGTGTTGCTGTTGAACACAGAGCAGAAGACACAATATTAGGCTTGTCAGTCATGGAAGAACTCTTTCACAATAACGTTTTCAAATTTACTGATGACTAGCATTTTTTACTGACACATTACTACAGATGTAGAGCCTTTGCCATTGTAAATAGAAGGCTGTTTAGTTGACAAGTAGTGATCTGATGAGTCTAATGCACTAATGTGGTGTCATGCAGAGTCGGTGGATAATAGTGGTGATTGTGTATCTAGAATTTACAGTCTGGCAATTAGGACTTATTTAGTTAAGTAACACATTAATGACATAATTGTCTTTCATTGGAATATAGTGCTTTAGCATAAACAAAGATTTTAATATATTCATTAATGGGAGCTCTTTCCTTGTTTTTGCCATTATAACACATGGAGGAATATGCTCATATCTGTACTAGAGACAGCTCGGTTTTCATGAGTAGATGTTGTAGGAAAGGAAGGCGTTGTGGTATTATAGTTTTTTTTAAAATTTAAATATATTGTCTTGGCCATGTCCTGCTACAACCGTTACTAAATAAATAGATTTTCTTGCTCTGTGCTTTTCAGCTGTGTGTTTGTTTATGCCATCTGGCAAATCTGTTTCTTGCGCTGGCCTTGGCTACACTGAATACAGATTTGCCCAAAGAGTATATCCCATATTATGTGGGAGGTAGAGATGAGCGGGTTCGGTTCCTCGGAATCCGAACCCCCCCGAACTTCAGCCTTTTTACACGGGTCCGAGGCAGACTCGGATCTTCCCACCTTGCTCGGCTAACCCGAGCGCGCCCGAACGTCATCATCCCGCTGTCGGATTCTCGCGAGGCTCGTATTCTATCGCGAGACTCGGATTCTATATAAGGAGCCGCGCGTCGCCGCCATTTTCACACGTGCATTGAGATTGATAGGGAGAGGACGTGGCTGGTGTCCTCTCCGTTAGAATAGATAGAGACACTTGAGTTGATTACTTAGTAATTTTGGGGAGCATTAGGAGTACTCAGAGTGCAGAGTTTTGCTGATAGTTACTAGTGACTGACCACCACCAGTTTTATTTATTATTTAATATAATCCGTTCTCTGCCTGAAAAAAAACGATACACAGTCACATACCATATCTGTGCTCAGCCTCAGTGTGCTGCATGATATTGATAATATCATCTATATGTATATCTGACTGTGCTGAGTGCTCACTGCTCACACAGCTGAATTGTGGGGGAGACTGGGGTGCAGTTATAGCAGGAGTACAGTGCACACTTTTGCTGCCAGTGTGACTGACCAGTGACCACCAGTATATTGTCTGCCTGAAAAAGTTAAACACTCCTGTGGTGTTTTTTTTTTTAAATTCTATAAACGCATTCTGCTGACAGTGTCCAGCAGGTCCGTCATTCATTATATTATATAAATATTTACCTGCAGTAGTGTTATATTTTTTTTGTTCATCTCTATCATCTTTATCATCTCTATATTAGCAGACGCAGTACGGTAGTCCACGGCTGTGGCTACCTCTGTGTCATCAGTGCTCGTCCATAATTGTATACCTACCTGTGGTGGGGTTTTTTTTTCTATCTTCTTCATACTAGTAGTTTAGGAGTCTGCTGACAGTGTCCAGCAGGTCCGTCATTATATTATATATACCTGCAGTAGTGATATATATATATTTTTTATATCATTATCATCTCTATACTAGCAGACGCAGTACGGTAGTCCACGGCTGTAGCTACCTCTGTGTCGTCAGTGCTCGTCCATAATTGTATACCTACCTGTGGTGGGGTTTTTTTTTCTATCTTCTTCATACTAGTAGTTTAGGAGTCTGCTGACAGTGTCCAGCAGGTCCGTCATTATATTATATATACCTGCAGTAGTGATATGTATATATTTTTTATATCATTATCATCTCTATACTAGCAGACGCAGTACGGTAGTCCACGGCTGTAGCTACCTCTGTGTCGTCAGTGCTCGTCCATAATTGTATACCTACCTGCGGTGGTTTTTTTTTTCTATCTTCTTCATACTAGTAGTTTAGGAGTCTGCTGACAGTGTCCAGCAGGTCCGTCATTATATTATATATACCTGCAGTAGTGATATATATATATTTTTTATATCATTATCATCTCTATACTAGCAGACGCAGTACGGTAGTCCACGGCTGTAGCTACCTCTGTGTCGTCAGTCACTCATCATCCATAAGTATACTAGTATCCATCCATCTCCATTGTTTACCTGAGGTGCCTTTTAGTTGTGCCTATTAAAATATGGAGAGCAAAAATGTTGAGGTTCCAAAAATAGGGAAAGATCAAGATCCACTTCCACCTCGTGCTGAAGCTGCTGCCACTAGTCATGGCCGAGACGATGAAATTCCATCAACGTCGTCTGCCAAGGCCGATGCCCAATGTCATAGTACAGAGCATGTAAAATCCAAAACACAAAATATCAGTAAAAAAAGGACTCAAAAATCTAAAATAAAATCGTCGGAGGAGAAGCGTAAACTTGCCAATATGCCATTTACCACACGGAGTGGCAAGGAACGGCTGAGGCCCTGGCCTATGTTCATGGCTAGTGGTTCAGCTTCACATGAGGATGGAAGCACTCAGCCTCTCGCTAGAAAAATGAAAAGACTTAAGCTGGCAAAAGCACAGCAAAGAACTGTGCGTTCTTCGAAATCACAAATCCACAAGGAGAGTCCAATTGTGTCGGTTGCGATGCCTGACCTTCCCAACACTGGACGTGAAGAGCATGCGCCTTCCACCATTTGCACGCCCCCTGCAAGTGCTGGAAGGAGCACCCGCAGTCCAGTTCCTGATAGTCAGATTGAAGATGTCAGTGTTGAAGTACACCAGGATGAGGAGGATATGGGTGTTGCTGGCGCTGGGGAGGAAATTGACAAGGAGGATTCTGATGGTGAGGTGGTTTGTTTAAGTCAGGCACCCGGGGAGACACCTGTTGTCCGTGGGAGGAATATGGCCATTGACATGCCTGGTGAAAATACCAAAAAAATCAGCTCTTCGGTGTGGAAGTATTTCAACAGAAATGCGGACAACATTTGTCAAGCCGTGTGTTGCCTTTGTCAAGCTGTAATAAGTAGGGGTAAGGACGTTAACCACCTCGGAACATCCTCCCTTATACGTCACCTGCAGCGCATTCATCATAAGTCAGTGACAAGTTCAAAAACTTTGGGCGACAGCGGAAGCAGTCCACTGACCAGTAAATCCCTTCCTCTTGTAACCAAGCTCACGCAAACCACCCCACCAACTCCCTCAGTGTCAATTTCCTCCTTCCCCAGGAATGCCAATAGTCCTGCAGGCCATGTCACTGGCAATTCTGACGAGTCCTCTCCTGCCTGGGATTCCTCCGATGCATCCTTGCGTGTAACGCCTACTGCTGCTGGCGCTGCTGTTGTTGCTGCTGGCGCTGCTGTTGTTGCTGCTGGGAGTCGATGGTCATCCCAGAGGGGAAGTCGTAAGATGACTTTTACTACTTCCACCAAGCAATTGACTGTCCAACAGTCCTTTGCGAGGAAGATGAAATATCACAGCAGTCATCCTGCTGCAAAGCGGATTACTGAGGCCTTGGCATCCTGGGCGGTGAGAAACGTGGTTCCGGTATCCATCATTACTGCAGAGCCAACTATAGACTTGATTGAGGTACTGTGTCCCCGGTACCAAATACCATCTAGGTTCCATTTCTCTAGGCAGGCGATACCGAAAATGTACACAGACCTCAGAAAAAGACTCACCAGTGTCCTAAAAAATGCAGTTGTACCCAATGTCCACTTAACCACGGACATGTGGACAAGTGGAGCAGGGCAGACTCAGGACTATATGACTGTGACAGCCCACTGGGTAGATGTATTGACTCCCGCCGCAAGAACAGCAGCGGCGGCACCAGTAGCAGCATCTCGCAAACGCCAACTCTTTCCTAGGCAGGCTACGCTTTGTATCACCGCTTTCCAGAATACGCACACAGCTGAAAACCTCTTACGGCAACTGAGGAAGATCATCGCAGAATGGCTTTCCCCAATTGGACTCTCCTGTGGATCTGTGGCATCGGACAACGCCAGCAATATTGTGTGTGCGTTAAATATGGGCAAATTCCAGCACGTCCCATATTTTGCACATACCTTGAATTTGGTGGTGCAGAATTATTTTAAAAACGACAGGGGCGTGCAAGAGATGCTGTCGGTGGCCAGAAGAATTGCGGGACACTTTCGGCGTACAGGCACCACGTACAGAAGACTGGAGCAACACCAAAAACGCCTGAACCTGCCCTGCCATCATCTGAAGCAAGAAGTGGTAACGAGGTGGAATTCAACCCTCTATATGCTTCAGAGGTTGGAGGAGCAGCAAAAGGCCATTCAAGCCTATACAACTGACCACGATATAGGAGGTGGAATGCACCTGTCTCAAGCGCAGTGGAGAATGATTTCAACGTTGTGCAAGGTTCTGCAACCTTTTGAACTTGCCACACGTGAAGTCAGTTCAGACACTGCCAGCCTGAGTCAGGTCATTCCCCTCATCAGGCTTTTGCAGAAGAAGCTGGAGACATTGAAGGAGGAGCTAACACTGAGCGATTCCGCTAGGCATGTGGGACTTGTGGATGGAGCCCTTAATTCGCTTAACAAGGATTCACGGGTGGTCAATCTGTTGAAATCAGAGCACTACATTTTGGCCACTGTGCTCGATCCTAGATTTAAAACCTACCTTGGATCTCTCTTTCCGGCAGACACAAGTCTGCAGGGGTTCAAAGAACTGCTGGTGAGAAAATTGTCAAGTCAAGCGGAACGCGACCTGTCAACATCTCCTCCTTCACATTCTCCCGCAACTTGGGGTGCGAGGAAAAGGCTCAGAATTCCGAACCCACCCGCTGGCGGTGATGCAGGGCAGTCTGGAGCGACTGCTGAAGCTGACATCTGGTCCGGACTGAAGGACCTGCCAACGATTACGGACATGTCGTCTACTGTCACTGCATATGATTCTCTCACCATTGAAAGAATGGTTGAGGATTATATGAGTGACCGCATCCAAGTAGGCACGTCAGACAGTCCGTACGTATACTGGCAGGAAAAAGAGGCAATTTGGAGGCCCTTGCACAAACTGGCTTTATTCTACCTAAGTTGCCCTCCCACAAGTGTGTACTCCGAAAGAGTGTTTAGTGCCGCCACTCACCTTGTCAGCAATCGGCGTACGAGGTTACTTCCAGAAAATGTGGAGAAGATGATGTTCATTAAAATGAATTATAATCAATTCCTCCATGGAGACATTCACCAGCAGCAATTGCCTCCACAAAGTACACAGGGAGCTGTGATGGTGGATTCCAGTGGGGACGAATTGATAATCTGTGAGGAGGGGGATGTACACGGTGATGAATCGGAGGATGATGATGAGGTGGACATCTTGCCTCTGTAGAGCCAGTTTGTGCAAGGAGAGATTAATTGCTTCTTTTTTGGTGGGGGTCCAAACCAACCCGTCATTTCAGTCACAGTCGTGTGGCAGACCCTGTCACTGAAATTATGGGTTGGTTAAAGTGTGCATGTCCTGTTTATACAACATAAGGGTGGGTGGGAGGGCCCAAGGACAATTCCATCTTGCACCTCTTTTTTCTTTCATTTTTCTTTGCGTCATGTGCTGTTTGGGGAGTGTTTTTTGGAAGGGCCATCCTGCGTGACACTGCAGTGCCACTCCTAGATGGGCCAGGTGTTTGTGTCGGCCACTAGGGTCGCTTATCTTAGTCACACAGCTACCTCATTGCGCCTCTTTTTTTTCTTCTTTGCGTCATGTGCTGTTTGGGGAGTATTTTTTGGAAGGGTCATCCTGCGTGACACTGCAGTGCCACTCCTAGATGGGCCAGGTGTTTGTGTCGGCCACTAGGGTCACTTATCTTAGTCACACAGCTACCTTATTGCGCCTCTTTTTTTTCTTCTTTGCGTCATGTGCTGTTTGGGGAGTATTTTTTGGAAGGGCCATCCGGCCTGACACTGCAGTGCCACTCCTAGATGGGCCAGGTGTTTGTGTCGGCCACTAGGGTCGCTTAGCTTACTCACACAGCTACCTCATTGCGCCTCTTTTTTTCTTTGCGTCATGTGCTGTTTGGGGAGTGTTTTTTGGAAGGGCCATCCTGCGTGACACTGCAGTGCCACTCCTAGATGGGCCAGGTGTTTGTGTCGGCCACTTGGGTCGCTGAGCTTAGTCATCCAGCGACCTCGGTGCAAATTTTAGGACTAAAAATAATATTGTGAGGTGTGAGGTGTTCAGAATAGACTGAAAATGAGTGGAAATTATGGTTATTGAGGATAATAATACTTTGGGATCAAAATGACCCCCAAATTCTATGATTTAAGCTGTTTTTTAGGGTTTTTTTTTAAAAAAACACCCGAATCCAAAACACACCCGAATCCGACAAAAAAAATTCGGTGAGGTTTTGCCAAAATGCGTTCGAACCCAAAACACGGCCACGGAACCGAACCCAAAACCAAAACACAAAACCCGAAAAATTTCCGGTGCACATCTCTAGTGGGAGGTGCAGTGTTCTACAGTATATACACTTGTAAAGCACAAGATACTTGATGACTTTCCAGTGGTTCCTTCTGGGAGAACCCAGAGGGTAGGTCCAGATGAATTTGCAGTTTGTGGTCTCATCGTAGCCCTGCTCCCCATTGTACTATTGTACGAGTCACATAATTATGCAGATGGGGATAGAGACTACAATGACACGAAACACTGCAAATTACATCATCAAGATCCTTATGTCAGCACAGAGCAAAATATATCATATTGCAAACATTGTGTGATCATTTCCACTGCCCATGTCATGTTATGTAGGCGCAGGGTCCTATGTCTAATTCACATGGATCGGTCATTATATGGTGTACTAAGAGCGAGATTTATCAAAGCTTGGGGAGAGATCATGTGGAGAGAGAAAGTAGCAAGTATGGCCGGAGACCCCCCCAGCCACATGGATAATGGCAGCCACAGCGCCGAAGGGGTTAACCCTCAGCTGCCAGGTGCCATTTTAAATGGACAATGGGCACTAGGTGCCATTTTAAAAAGGAACACTTGGCTCTAGGCACCATGCACTATATATTACTAAATGTATGTTTAATTATGTGTCTTAATATGTTATATTGCTGCGCTGTACATAGTTGTAGAATTATGAACTGCACGGTTATAGAACTGCATGGACAGGGCACTTTTGAGTAAAGTATAGTATGAGTTATTTTGATTCTAAAGGGCTTTGACAATTGTTCTTCAGCAACTTGTACATAGCAAGTCATATGTTAAATGTCCTAGCTCCAGACTTGCTATGTACAAGTAAGTGTCAATTAGCCGGCCTTTTTGGTGGCCAAACATTAGGGAAGCAACGTTTGGGGATTCGTTAACACCACACAGGGGTGGTAAGACAGTGTGTTGACGCATACAGAGCAGAACCGTGGTTCCAGACGCCACGGCTACGAGGAGTCTGGTGGTGGCAGCGTAGTACCCGCCCACTGCACAGAGGGTGGAGTCAGTAACAGGCAGTTACTGACGGTAAGCGGGAATCCCCTATGTGGCCAGGTACGGTGTGACCTAAAACTCCATTCTGTGACTGGGGATGGGACGCGAAGCGGTGAGGGCTCTCATACGGAACCGTCCGGTCACAGAAATTGGTGGCATAGCGGTGGGATAATCCCAGGCGGCTTTTCAGTCACCCGATTGGAGAAGCTGAGTTACTCAGGAGAGGAGTAACTGCAGCACAGGAGAATGAACAAGATGGCAGACTTCAGCGGATATCCCTTTCAACACGTCCAGAAGCGTCATGAAGGCAGCACTCATGAGCTTGGAGGAGTCAAGTCCAGAGGAAGTGGAAAGCGCTGAAGACGTCGGCATACAAGAGGACGACCCAACAGATGACCTTCTTACGAAACCAGTGAGACCCACAAGCCCCTCCCTCTCTAGCAGCAGCCATGTTTCCCAGCAATCCCTAGCAGGGCCGGAGATCCAACGTCCCGGGGGGGGGGGGGGGGGGGCAGCACGGATACCCTAGCAGATTGGCTAGTGGAATAGGGGGAAAGAGCAACTAAGCAAGAACGCATGCTTGTCATTCGGATGTGGCATGTGGATGGACATTTGCAAGTTTTTGAAAGGACTTGCAAACTACATGAATTACCCAAGTCGGAGTGGGTGAGACACCTTGTGCCCACTCTGCATGGAGAGGCCTATCGAGGAGTGGCCACTGAGGACTATGGAAAGTATGACGAAGTCGCAAAGGCCCTCCTCCAGCAATTCTTCATCACTCCCGAGTCGTACAGGAAGAAGTTCCGGGACTTGCCCAAGAATCCTAGCAGCACCCACGAACAGTTCTCCACCCAGCTGCGGCAGTACATGTTGAAGTGGGTAGAGGAATCCGAGGCCACTACATGGGTCGCACTGATCAACCTGATCTGCAGGGAGCAGATCTATCGTAGGTGCACCCCAGAAGTGAAGGAGTGGGTGCTAGGCCGGGAGCCACCCAGCTTAAAGATGGGTGCCCAGTTTGCCGATAAGTATGTGGCCATTCAGCCACAAGGGCAGAAGCGCCCAACCAACAGCCAGCCCAAAAGGACTGTACCACCAGGGGGACACTCCTCTTCGGCTCATTACCCCCACAAACAAGCATCTTCCAACCCGGATGCTCTTGGCCAGCAACAGCACCGCAACGTTCCTGCAAGTGATCAGAGATCATCTGTGCCACGACTGGAGAAGAAGTGCTATGGCTGTGGGAAAATCGGATATCTGAGGATGAACTGTTCCGCACCCCAAGCACCCCAGACTCGCATCCCAAATTCGAGTGCTGGAGCCCAGCTTGCTTGTTTGATGAGTGGAGATGAGCCTACAGAGACTGTTCCCCCTCCAGTCGGTCCAATGAAGTGTGGCGAGAAACAGGTGCACTCTGCGGAGAGAGTCACCTGCATGGTCAAACTGCCCCTACACAATATGTGGAGGCACCTGCAGCCAGTCCACGTGGGACCCCTGCAGGGGGAAGGCCTAAGAGACTCTGGGGCCTCAATCACTGTGGTGAGCCTCCACCTTATTGATCCTGCTGCAGTATTGCAGGGTCGCACTGCCAGGGTCACACTGGCAGATGGAACGGAGAAAGAGGTGCCCATGGCAAGAGTCTACCTGGACTGGGGAGCTGGACCAGAGTTGCGAGAAGTTGCCATCATGGATGGTCTCCCAACTGATGTGGTCCTAGGAAATGATCTTGGTGGTGGGATCATCACCACTTTTGCTGGCGCCATTCCCCGTAGTCAAGTTCCACAACCACTGTTGACATCAGCTACTCCAGCACAGCACAGCCCAGAGGAAAAGACTACAGCTGCTAGACAACTGCCAGCACAGCCAACCACAGCCTCAACCAACTCAAGATTACAGCGGCTAGATCGGCACATCGACCCCACATGCCTTTTGCCTCTGGTATGCCTACGTCCCCTAGCAACGCAGAGGATGTTGGTTCCAGCTTGTTTGATCCTGTGGGGGTGCCCAATGATGCTCCTGACCCAAGTGGTTTGTCAACTCTAGCGGTGAGTATGAGAAACCATATTGACCTTTCCGTGACTTACCCCTACCAGACTGACCCTAGTAGTCCCAACCTAGATCCCCCTGTAGAGTGTCCCAATTTAGGAGAGATTGAGGGCCGCAGGCAGGAGTTTAGGGAGGCTCTGCTCTCTGATCCAACCCTGAAAGGCATGAGGCGCCACGCTGGCAGTGGGTTGGGGCAGGAAGTGTGGCCTGGCGGGAAGGCTTAAGGTACAGGTTAGCCAGGAAAGCGGGAGGAGATAGACTGGTCCCCCAGGGAATTTTCCTGCACAACCGGTGTCGGTTGCCAGTGAAACACCTTTGGACAACCACTCAGTGATAGACCGTACCCTGAAGTGCCTGACACAGAGCTTACCCTGGTCTGGAATGTTGGATGACGCCCAGACCAACTGTAGGGCTGTTGCCATGCATTGGACATAGAACCTGTTGTTAATTTATTTGAATCCCACCACTGGCTACAATGGTTAATTGAAATGTCTGTGTTCTTAACCAGTGTTCATACCATGCTATACAAACAGAGGGGCGGGACGCCGCATCCCTCATTGAGCTACAAGTGACTGAGAAAAACTTTATGCTGCTACACCATCTGGCACATTAAAAGCTATTTATAACCAATAAATAAGTATATTTTAACATCTATACATTACTACCTTATCATTTAGACATACGGTTTATAGTTATTTATTATTTCACGAATACAAGAAACAATTATCCGTTATATACATGTGTGGAGAGGTCCACATAACAACACATTATTCCGACATTAATCAGGACTGAGCGCAGCACTATCCCTCTATTGCACAGTAATATTTCATACCATGCTAACTCGGTCATGTAGCATTCT
This sequence comes from Pseudophryne corroboree, assembly GCF_028390025.1. Taxonomy (NCBI): domain Eukaryota; kingdom Metazoa; phylum Chordata; class Amphibia; order Anura; family Myobatrachidae; genus Pseudophryne; species Pseudophryne corroboree. Next base: position 161,406,320 of record NC_086449.1, read on the forward strand.
ATGGGGGAGATTCAAATGTTTGAAAAGTCAGTTGGGAGTCTGTTTTTTCCTATCTAATAGACAGTAAAAAACAGACACCCAACTGACTTTTCAAACATTTTCAAACATTTGAATCTCCCCCTATATCTGCATACACTATAAGTTAATTGTATTAGGCTCATGCTCAATGGCTAGATCATTTTGAGTAGGTGTAATGTTCTCCTATGTATCTCTATGGGGATCCGGTCAGGATCCCGGCTGTTGGGATTCTGGCAGTCAGAATACTGATGCCAGAATCCCGTCACTATTTGGAATCCCGAATAGGTTCACCACCCCGGCGTCAGAATCCTGACATTCGGGATGCCGAACGAGAAGACACTGCTGCGCCGGAGAGGTAAGCCGTGTGTGGGGTTGGGGTTGTTAGGTTTAGGCTGCAGGGGAAGGGTAAAGGTTAGGCTTCAGGGAGAAAGGGTTAGGCACCCCCACAGGGAGGGTTAGGCTGCGGGGCGGGTGTGTGTGTGTTAGGTTTAGGTTGCGGGGAGGGGAGGTTAGTGTTATGTGCCACCACCGAAGGTTAGGCTGCGGGGAGGGGGGGATTAAGTTTAGGCTGCGCGGGGGGGGGGGGGGGGGGGTTAGGGGGCCAGGGTAAGTATACTTAGCTTTCTTTGTTGGGATTCCAAACAACGGGGTGCCGCTGTCGGTATTCTGGCTGACGGCATCCCTACCACCGCCACATGGAACCCATCCTGTCTCTGTGCAGAGTGTTTTAGCATTGTATTGTGGGAATTACATATTGGATAAGTACACTATTGTATCCTCTAGAGGCACCAAGATGGTGGTGATGCAGGTACTACTGTAATCAAACTGGCCTTGGCTTGCCAAGGAGTAAGAGCAGCACTGCCTCCACTGAAATACAATGATTTTGGCCACACCCATTCTCCTGTCCTGGGCCCAATAAAATGTCTTTTGGCCTTAAGTATCCTTGTCTGTACATAGTACAATATATTTATTATGATCATATCAATTTGCTGTGTGATATTGCAGGTATAGGGTGGGATGTACTAAAGTAAAAATGTAGGGTTTTTATCGCATTTTCGTATGTACTTACCTCGGTCCGCCAGGTCTCCCCCACGTAGGGTAACTGTCACGGAACCCTCTCAGCATTCCCCGCGGCCACCGCTGGTCTGCGCATGCACAGATGGACTCCCGGGTCATAGCGATTAGTATCTGTGCAATAAGTGGCGGGATGTATCGCAATCATTTGGTACGTCCTGCGCACTGTCTCCTACAATATCTTTGCATGGGGTATAATATAATTGTAGTCAGTTTATGTGTAGAGGTAATAAGTGTCCTATGCCAGTATGGTGCATAATAGACCGGTATTTACTGTCGATGATAGGCCATTGCTTATTTCATGGTGGATGGTGTAGTACACTATGTCTGTACAGAGTGCCATAGTGTGGTCCATTATTTGCATTCTGTTCTGTACAGAACATTATAGCACTATTTGATGGTAGTAAAAGGGACACTTTGAATGACCTCTCTTCTTCTTTGTCTTTGCAGCTGTATTTGGCCAGCGATTGGTAGACACCATAGCGTATGAGAAGAAATATGGAAGGCATTTGGTTCCTATATTAATTGAAAAGTGTGCAGACTTTATCCTGGAGAAAGGGCTTAATGAGGAAGGGATATTCCGTCTCCCCGGACAAGACAATCTTGTGAAACAGTTGAAAGAAGCCTTTGATGCAGGAGAAAGACCTTCGTTTAGCATGTAACTCAGACCTGCTCTTAATTACATCTTCAGTTTGCACCTATGATTATGGGGTCTTCTGCAGGGGGAGATTACAGCTTCCAATATGTTTTACCAAGCATAGGAAATTGTGATTATGGGGCTAATTCAGTAAGCATTTTTTTGATAAACAAATCTTATGATAAATCCTTGTATTGTCCCTTTATGCATTTATAAATATTAATAATATTCCCTTTCAGCCGCCTCCTTTCCATTGTAAACATATCTAACCTTGTAAGTCTTTCCTCATAATCCAGTGCCTCTAACCCCTTAACCAGTTTGGTGGATGGCCTCTGAACCCTTTCGAGTTCCAAGATATCCTTTTTATAGTGAGGTGGCCAGAACTGTACACGATATTCCAGGTGTGGCCGCACCAATGATTTATACAGTGGCAGGATTACACTCTCATCCCTTGTCTCCATTCCCCGTTTTATGCATACTAACACCTTATTTGCTTTTGTTTCTGCATTTTGACATTGTGTACTGCCACTAAGTCTATTATCGATGAGCACACCCAAATCTTTTTCAACTTCCGTTATCCCTACATTTTCCTCATTTTATTTATTAGCGGCCTGATTGCTCTTAGTCCCAAAGTGCATAACTTTACATTTTTCTATAATGAACCTTAGTCTCCATTTGTCTGCCCAGACCTCCACTCTATATAAGTCATTCTGTAGAGACTCAACATCCTTGTCTGAATTAATTACTCTACACAGTTTAGAATCATCTGCGAAAATTGACACTGTGCTTTCCAGGCCCACTCCTAGGTCATTATTGAATATGTTAAACAGCAATGGCCCGAGTACTGAACCCTGCGGTATTCCACTAAGCACTGAGGCCCATTCAGAAAACATCCCATTAATCACCACTTGCTGTTCTCTGTTCTACAGCCATTTACTCACCTAAGTACAAATAGTGTTTCCTACCCCAAACTCTCTTAATTTGAAAATTAGTCTCTTATGTGGGACTTTGTCAAAGGCCTTAGCAAAGTCCAAAAAGACCACATCCACTGCTTTACCCCGATCAATATTATCACTCACTTTCTCGTAGAAGCTTATTACTGTAAGTTAGTTTGACATGACCTGTGCTTCACAAAACCATGCTGATTCCTATTAACAACCTTGGAGGTATCCAAGTACTCCTGTATGCTGTCCCTTATTATACCTTCCAGTATTTCCCCCACTATAGATGTTAAACATACCGGTCTATAGTTACCGGGATGAGTTTTAATTCATTTTTAAATATTGGGACTACCTCTGCTTATACGCCAGTCCTTTGGTATCATTCCTGATGTACCTGACACACTAAAACTGAAATATAAGGGCCTTGATAGCTCTGAGTTAAGTTCCATAAGAACCCTGGGGTGAAGTCCATCCGGCCCAGGAGATTTATTTATCTTAATTTTACTTAGTCTCTCTCGGACTACTTCCTTATTTAACAAAGTACTTAGCAATGGGTTGCTATCATAGCTTATGTTGTGCACTACTCCCATCAACCGGTCCTCTCTTGTGAATACTGATGAAAAGAATTAATTCAATAAATCTGCTTTTTCCCTATTGTCATTAATCAAGACATCCAACTCGCTCTTTAATTGTCCAATATTCTCCTTTTTTAACATTTTACCATTTATATACTTAAAAAGCACTTTCTAGGGTTTGTTTTACTCTCCTTTGCGATCTGTTTTTCGTTTTCTATTTTAGCTGCTCTGATTTATTTTTTGCATTTTTTTGTTACATTCCTTGTATTACTGGAATGATTCTGCCTTCCCGTCAGATTTAAATGCGTTGAAAGAACGCCTCTTTTTATCCATTTGTTCTTTGACCATCTTATTAAGCCACATCGGTTTGAATTTACTACTCCTGTTTTTGTTGACCTTGGGAATGAACAAATGAGTGTACTTATTTAGCACAGATGTAAAAACATCCCACATTTCGCAGATTCTTACCATGAAATACAATTTCACAATTGATGTCCTTCATTGCTTGTTTAAGAAAGATAAAATTAGCTTTTCTAAAGTTAAAAGTCCTAGTTAGACCCTTATAATGTTGTTTTTGGAAGCTAATATCAAATGTGATCATATTATGATCATTATTTCCCAAGGTCTCCCCTACTTTAGTATTTGATATTAGCTCCACATTATTAGTTAGTACTAATCCAGTATAGTCCTAAGTCTAGTTGGTTCCTCGATTACCTGGGACAAGTAGCGATATTTTAGCATGTTTAAGAACCTGTTACCCCTATCTGTATTTACTGTTTCGGTGTTCCAATTTATGCCCGGGTAATTAAATGATAATGACCTCCCCCATTCCGGCAGCTTTTTTGATTTGCTGCAAGAATTGTAATTCGTCAGACAAACTAATATCTGGCAGTTTGTAGTATGTCCCTATTAAAAGCTTCTTTACCCCCACTCGAAATCTCAACCCATAATGACTCCATGTTATTTCCAGTCCCCTCGTAAATGACCTCCTTTTAATATTATTTTAAGAATGGCTTAACATAAAGACAAACACCCCATCCCTTTTTATTAGTCCTATCTCTCCTGAAGAGAGTGTACCTCTTCATGTTTGTTGCCCAGTCATGAGAATCGCCCCACCATGTCTCTGTAATGTCTATGATATCATATTGGTCATAAAGTGCAATCATTTCTAATTACCCCATTTTACTTGTTAGGCTTCTTGCATTTGTAAGCATACACTTCAGTTTTGTAATTCCCTGATCTGCAAGTTTTGTTGTATATAACGTTTCCTTAAAAACTTGAGTTTTCCTTAATTTACCATCGCTGACTATTCCCCCCCCCCCTCCACCCCATTATACTTTATACATCCCTTTTTCTTCTCTCTCTCGTTGTCCCACAAATTCTTTCTAATCCCTCCCCCTAGGCACATAGTTTAAAATCTCCTCCAACCTTCTAACCATCCTTCCCCAGCACTGCTGCCACCTCCTCATTCAGGTGCAGTCTATCGCGACAAAAAAGATGGCGCCTGACTGAGAAGTCCATCCAGTGTTCCAAGAACACAAACCCCTCTTTTCTACACTAGTCTCTAAGCCACACATTTACCTCCCTAATCTCCCTCTGCCTCCCTGGGCTAGCGCATGGCGCAGGTAATATTTCAGAGAATATTACCCTAGATGTCCTTACCTTTACTTTCTGGCCTAGGTCCCTATAATCTTTCCTAAGGACATCCCACCTACCACTAACTTTGTTATTGGTGCCAACGTGCACCAAGACCGCCGGGTCATTCCCGGCCTCTCCCAACAATCTTTCTAAACGGTCTGCAATGTGACGTACTTGAGCACCCGGGAGACAACAGACTGTACGGCGATCATGGTCCCGGGAGCAGATTGCCCTATCTGTCTTCCTGGTAATAGAGTCCCCTACCATCACAATCTGACTAGGAACCTGGCTTTCTCTTATCGCCTTTATGCCAGAGGGACCACTCTTTCGGTTGCTAGAGGGAACGGTTTCCTCGAGCTCCGCCATTTCCTCACTGCCATCCACAGAATCTTCATTCAATAAGGTGAATTTATTGGGGTTTGGCAGTTTGGAGATGTCCGGCCTCCCCCTCTTTTTCTTCCTTCTAACCGTGACTCAGCTGGCTACCTCTTTGTCCTCATCCTCATCTACCATGTCCCTCCCTGCAACACCTCCACCGTTCTATCTAAGTGTCACAGCTGTTGGATGTTGTTGATCCGGATTTGTGACCAGAGGTTCGGTATCAGCTAGGTCTTGGAGGATTTGTCGAGCAGACCGAATGAAAGACCTTTTCATAAGTCTCTGGTTGGAACCCTGAACCCAGTGAGGCACGTCGGGCTGATTTGGAGACTGGGAGCTGGAGGTCGGTTACCGTGAACAAACACCCGGGTGTATCAGGAGACGGTGGACTATGGTGTGTGGACGAAACCAGGAGTAACTGAAGGAGCAAGAAGGAGCAATTTCAGGAGACGCAGAACAGACGCTGGTTTAATAAATCCTTCAGCCCAGGAGGATACCAGAACAGGATGCTGCATAAACAATACTGTGGAGCACAGAGAACTAAAGCACACATTACAGTGTGTAAGACATTGCACTGGCGAACTCTTACCCAGAAAGCCTCAGCTTTATTTCTGCAGGCTGAAACTAATTGGTCCTGCAGTAGTGGCTGATCATTGGGTCTTGCGAGTCAGCTGACCCCATCCAAGATGGCGGCGCTCATCCGGAGTTCTGCAGCTGGAAGCTGCACAAAGAACGCTGCTGCCTCTGCTCTCTGCTCCTCCAGCCGTGCCCGCAGTCTGTGCCCGCCACCAGCAGCCCGCACCCACTCCGGAGGGACCCCGCCAGAGCGTCCGGACGGGTAAGTGCCGGCGCTTCCGCACACTGCCCCACCGCGCCGTGACACTAAGCTTTGCTTGAGATTGTGAATATCCCTCAGTCGCGTAACAGTTTGCAACCGTTCGCACACACCTCACGCACATGTATTCATACTGGGACGGTTGCTCCAGGAGCGCATACATCTTGCACGACATGCACCGAGTGAGATTCTCAATCAAGGCCCCACCCATTTTGTTTGTAAAGCCTAACTTCCTGTTACACTCAGAAAAACAGTACAAATGCTCAGAAAAACAGTACAAATAAGTGGGCAGAGATAAAGTACCATCCAATCAGCTTCTAACTGCCATGTCACAGGCTGGATTTGAAAATGGGAGCAAGGAGCTGGTTGGCTAGTCATTTATCACACTTCACCTTATCTCCATCCAAGGTTTGGTAAATAGACCCCTATATCCTTGGCTCAATCTAAAAAATGCCTCCTGGACCACGGGTGGTTTTATCATTGACTCTCTAAATAAGTTTCTAATGGGAACTTCTAGAACTGAGATACTATATACTTTCTATACTTCCTCTCTGACTAAACTCCCTCCTTATCTCTCCCATATTTTTATCAGGGATACAGATGTCCATACGGTGGCTTCCTTGTTCAAACTGTACCTGCGGGAGCTGCCCGAACCTGTTGTCCCTTGGTCCCAGTATGAGAACTATCTTGCATGTGAAAGAACAATAAGTGTTGATGAGGAGAAGGTAGGTCACACTTAGACGATGACATCAAATAAATGCCTTGGGAAGGCAATTAGTGATCAGAATGATAGATCCACGGGGATAGTCATAGAACTGGAAAAAACATGTATAATTATAGAAATCTTTAGAATGTTGATGTAGCACCTCTTCAGTACTGCCCAAGTGCCGAAGCTAAATACAGTAATGGGAAATCCAAACAGGCTATGGCACTCTATAATGATATAGATGACCATAAGTAATCCAACGTTTCAGATTTATTTAATCTTTCATCAGGGACATTATCTCAGGCCCAGCCACAGGCGGGATCAAAGGGGACACCCATACTGGGCCCAGACATTGTGGGGGGCCTCAATTTACTAGGCAGTATTAAACATGATGGGTGCAGCAGCAGTGCGAGGGTTGTCGAAGCTAGCAGGCATAGATTAGACTGTAGATAACTCTAACCCGGCCTGCCTATGGTAACTCCCCACTCGCTTCCCCAGATCAACTGTCCAGATCCCAGTTGAGTGTGGGCACAAGTGGGGGGATGAGGGAGCAGAGATATCATTGTACCATGCCCCAAGATTTCTGTTGCCGGCGCTGCATTATCTCCATGCTATCCCTGTGCTTTCTCTATGCTACTGTGAGGCATAAGTATAAACCCTTGTTAATCCTCATGCAAACATGTTGGGGCTGATGTGTATATTCATCTATGTGCCGGGCTGTATGCATATAGTGGTGCACCCACATCTGAGTGTAGTATATGTGGTTTAAGAAGGTTTATTAGTGTAACTCTTCTGTGAACAAGTCCCTTGCTTTATGCCATGTGTGCCCCTTTCCTGGGCCTTAAACATTGTGCATAAATATTGAGCTTTTGCTAAATATGTTGTATGTACAGTGGTTATAGCGCAGCCAGGTGCCCCGCCAGCTCGAACCTGATAGGACACAGCATTCAGTAAGGGGGCATCTTCAGTTATAAAGGAAATATAGTACAGGGGAAAGTACGGAGGGTGTATGAGTTAGCATTACTGCCTCACAGCACTAAGGTCATGGGTTCGATTCCCACCATGGCCCTAACTGAGTGGAGTTTGTATATTCTCCCCGTGCTTGCGTGGGTTTCCTCTGGGTGCTCTGGTTTCCTCCCACAATCCAAAAATATACTGGTAGGTTAATTGGCTCCCAACAAAATGAACCCTAGCATGAATGTGTGTGTATGTGATAGGGAATATAGATTGTAAGCTCCACTGGGGCAGGGACTAATGTGAATGGCCAATTATTCTTTGTAAAGCGCTGCAGAATGTGTGTGCCCTATATTAATAACTGGTAATAATAATAATAAAAATACTACAGAATTTCTATAGAGCAATAGCGTTACTGTGTACTGTATATTTGTTACAGGGTCACCAAGAACTAATGATGCAAATAAAGATTCTTCCTAAAGAGAATTATAATCTCCTCAGCTTCATATGCAGGTAATTCTAGTCTTCACAGATGTAATTAGCAATTAGCACTATTCATCTGTTGCTATGTAGAAGGGTATAAGATTAGCCGCGCTCATTTTCTAGCCCAGTGGTTCTCAAACTCGGTCCTCAGGACCCCACACAGTGCATGTTTTGCAGGTAACCCAGCAGGTGCACAGGTGTATTCATTACTCACTGACACATTTTAAAAGGTCCGCAGGTGGGGCTAATTATTTCACTTGTGATTCTGTGAGGTGACCTGCAAAACATGCACTGTGTGGGGTCCTGAGGACCGAGTTTGAGAACCTATGTTCTAGCCTATAGAAATGGGCTTTTATCTCAATTTTAACCCGATGGTCATTGTAAGTACAGCCCGGTTTTATCGTCCCAAAAATGTCCAGTTTTCAGCCGATAACACATGGGATCCGGGATAAGTTCCCGGACCCATATGTTATTGCGGCTCTGAATGCTGGTTAGACACGCAAATCATAATACCTGATAACTGCCGGCTTTCAGTAAATGACTGGGGATAATTGGATACCGCGCCTAGAGTATACACCCCTTATCTTGTGTAATACATTTACATATATCACTACAAATCTTTCTTTACCATATTTAACGGGACATGTAAAATTTAACAAAAATTAAATTTCCTTCCATGTATTACCTGAACAAGTAATGTAATAACCACATCCTAACCTAAACCTGTGCGGTTTCCGGACTAAATAGGTCTACAGTCAATAGGTCTACCACTAATGGAAGACATGCATTAGGTCGATGGGGTCAAAAGGGTCAAAAGGTCGACATGTAAAAGGTAGATAGTTCAAAAGGTCGACAGGGTCAAATGGTCGACATGACAATGGTCAACACACATATGGTAGACACAAGATTTTTTTGTGTTTTTTTCAACCTTGTGATATCATCTATGTGGACTACGACTGGGAATCGTATCCTCAGAGGCAGAACTCTGGGAGGCAACGGAGTCATCTACTGCCGGGCTCCTGCTCTGAAGGGGGCAACTCTCCTCTCATTCTGTGACACCATTGAAGTAAGTTAATTGATAGCTGTCGCTGTCTTTTCAGTGGCCGACTTCCTCACTGGTCCCTGTACCTTACAAATCACACCCTCTTTATTATACTGAATATACACATTTTACAAGTATCACACCCAGGATTAGAAACCACAACCTATTACACTGGAAGCAGACATCTTACTGATGAAGCTATTTGCTCCTGTATAGGAAATATGAGAATTTTAACTATATGAAGTTACTTCTCTGACAATTACACATAACTTCATATAGTTAGAATTCTCATGCTTCCTCTACGTGAGCATATAGCTCCATCAGTAAAGTGTCTGCTGTCAGTGTAACAGGTCATGGGTTCTAATCCTGGGTATGACTGCTAAGAAACGTGTGATTTCAAATAAAAGACAATTATATGTATAAATACAGTATATACATTTTTTTCAGAACACTCCACACACACACGCACACATACATATATTTAATATAGGAAATAGGGGGGCACCGATATTTTTCTTGCCTCCGGGCAACTGTGACGAACTTACGCCACTGCGTATCCTATGCCGAGCACAGCAGTAGCGGAGCAAAGCAGTACACTAATATCTAACCTTTTGACCCTGTCGACCTTTCACTCTGTTGACCTAATGCATGTATGAGTCCTTAATATACCCTGTTTATAACCCCACCAAGCCATCTTGCGTATTTTCCTACAAATATTGTGTCTATAGACTTGCGTTTTATATTGCCACTATGCCTACACCCCTTTTTTTGTATATTCTTGTGACCCACCCATATACATCCAGCTGTACAGTAAGTTGCTATAAGTGATCTAGCTTATATTTCATGGGGACATTAATGATCTATGTAATATTTCAGGTTTTTGTATGAAGTACAGAAAAACTCCGGTGTAAATAAGATGAGTATAGATAATCTGGCCATGGTGATCGGAGTCAATCTGCTGAAACCAAAGACAGAAGAGCCAGTTGCCCTCATGACAGGTAACACATCCTTGTTTGTTTAGTGTGTTATGCATTCATTATATGAATAAGAATGGAAGGTTGTGGACAAAGAAAAATAGGATAATTAATTGTAAGCCGGGGTAAAATGCAAAATATTACAATATACAGATGTGTCCTCATATAGCTATCCTTTATACACCATATGGCGGGAGAATCGTGAAGCTCTGCGACGGGAAGCAATTCCTGTGGTTGACTACTTTTTCCCAAATTTTGTGTCATTTTGCTGAACCGCTCCGAGAGGTGTAGTGTAGCATCTGTTACTTTAACATCCTATTCACATCACAGAGGCAGCTAAACAACACTCAAATGTACTACAGATGCTTGGGATGCAATTTTAACTGCACAGGAATTAGTTTTAAACACTTACAAAGGAGGTTATTCAGTAGAATCGGCAATCTCTTCTTTCGCATGCTGGGGCCGCCCATCGCAAGGCAAGACGCTCAGCATGCACAATGAACTGATCCTGCAGCTGCGACCGCAATGTTGCAGTCGCAGCAAATGTAGATGACCCCCTGCAGCCGCAGCTAGGCTGCGTATGCAGGAGGTCTGCCACCATTTTTTTGATCAGAGAGGCTGTGTGTGAAATCACGCAGCTGCCCCCAAAACGCGCCGCCCCGCCCCCATTTTCCATGGAACGCCCCTGCAATGTTCGCCCCCCCACCAGCCCCACGAACGCCTCTGCCTGTCAGTCAGGCAGAGGCATTTGCACCCACTGTGACGCGAACACATTCAGCAGCCATACATGCGCAGGACAATACTTGCGCGTGCAGGGATATTGCAGATGCATCGCTTAGCAATGTGACCTGTATAACCACCTAAGTCTCAGATGAAAAACAATGGAACTCGAGAAAAATGTGCAGCCGCTGCAGATTAGCACTTCATATACAGATTCAGGCTCATTTGCACACAGATGTACAAATGTTGCACATCAAATTGTTCAGTGCAATCTAGCAGAGTAGTTGTGTTACTTCCAGATGTTTATTTCTGCAAACAAGATGCACATTTTGAGCAAATCGCCTGTGACCTGGTGCTTCTCGTGAGGGGCTACTTGGTGATCCTAAAGCCCCGTGTATGAGGACACATCTGTGCAGTAGCAGATAAAGCACAACAATGTCTTTACTATGTGCCATCATGTTTAAAGTTCTAATGCCAACCTGGTGATTATGTTGTACTGTACATAATATTGCTACCATTCTCGACAGTCTGAATGTTGATAAGCCATACCCATCCCATGGACCTATATGAGGATAATTCTCCCTTCAGCCCATCAATTTTTTACACAGATATGCCAGTTTGTTCACCATAGGTTAGCACAAGTATGCACAAGTGGTTTGAAGACCATCTGTGCATATGCTGTGAGTCTTTGTACTTGTAAATAATACCTTGAGAATAACATTTACTTTTGCAGTATTAAGGGAATATCTTGTCATCTCCACCTGTAGGTGCTCCTCAGATCCAGAAGTTGATGACAGTGATGATCAGCCACCAAGATAAATTCTTTCCTAAAACCAACGACCTGCTTATAGAATCCAAGACCCAGAAGAATGATCCCAAGAACATGCAGATGCCACGCAGCTCAGTAGGTTGGGATGCAGCTGAAGATAGTGTTTCACCTTTAGGAGACTCACCTAATGCGCATTTGGTAAGAACCTAGTTGAGCACAGTTGGAGATGATCCACTGACAGAAAAACATCATGTTCCCCTATACTTCATATTCATTTCTAAACACAAATTGTTTTTTTTTTTTTGCCCCAGAGACATTATTCCCATGGTTCATCCATCTCAGATGACAGTTTGTCTCTTAAAGAAGAAGACGATTGTTCCTTGTTACCAAATAACTCAGAATCGTGGCAGATGTACTCAAGAAAACGTACTCAGACTCTCCCCACCACAAGTTTTATCATGTCACAAAAGCTAGGTGGCAACAGTCCCAACAGCCTCAAAGAAGAAATATTCAGCAGTGAGTTCTGGTCATCCCCATATGGGCAAAAGGCATATTTATCCACTTCCCCTGGCCACAAAAGGACACTGTCAGAAGAGATTTCCCAACACAGAAGGTCAACCTACGATAATGTCCCATGTCCCCAAGATGAAAGTGGGAAAAACACAAGGACAGGTGCAGTTAATGAAAGTACTGTGAGTGGTGATGTCAAAAAGCCAGCCGGCCAGCAGAGTCCCAACTACCTGAGAAATGGTGTATACTGCCTCATTACTGATAATCAGGATGACAACAATTGTGGCAGGTTAGCCAGTGCTCTGGAGGAGATGACGATTCAACAGAAAATACTTGAGGATCGCATGAAAAGGTGACCACATAACATAACTATTCATATTCCCGCATGAGGATTAGAGTTACAATTTTCTTGATCGTAAGATTGACTGTATGATTAGATTTTAAAGACAAATGGGGCAAGGACTGATGTGAACGATTAAACATTTCCTGTGACGTGTTGCATAAAACATGGGGGGGGGGGGGGTGTATCAAAACTCGGGGAGAGATTAAGTGGAGATAGATAAAGTACCAGCTGAGCAGCTCCTGTTATTTTTCAAATATGGCCTATAAATTGACAGTTACAAGGCGATTGGCTTGTACTTTGGGGGTAATTCCAAGTTGATCGCAGCAGGTAATTTTTTAGCAGTTGGGCAAAACCATGTGCACTGCAGGGGAGGCAGATTTAACATGTGCGGAGAGAGTTAGATTTGGGTGTGGTGTGTTCAATCTGCAATCTAAATTGCAGTGTAAAAATAAAGCAGCCAGTGTTTAATCTGCACAGAAACAAAATAACCCACCCAAATCTAACTCTCTCTGCACATGTTATATCTGCCCCCCCTGCAGTGCACATGGTTTTGCCCAACTGCTAAAAAATTTCCTGCTGCGATCAACTTGGAATTACCCCCCTTGTCTCTCTGCAGTATTAGAAAACAATATACAAGTGCGCAACCAACAGCAGCTGGAGATGGGATGGTCAAGTCCCTTGAAAATAGACTAAAACAATGAATACATAAACCAACGCTGGCTGTCAAGAAAAATTACTCACAACAGGACGGTTTGTCTTGTTTTTAACCACTTAACTGGCATGGTCAGATTTCATGCAACTGCGCCATCCCATCCTGTCCCCCCGTTTTTGACGAGGAGATCCGTACTGCAGAAGTGCATAATATAATGTTTAAATATTTTAAACAATACTTTATCAACTTTATTAAATATTATACATTTTAAAAAACAATGTTGTTAACGAAAAATTGTCAGTTAAGTGTTAAGAAAAGGTATACACAATTTATTACATACAATAAAATAAATATACAACATAAGTAAAAAATGGATTAAAAAATTGCTTGTGCAATATTGCAAATGAACACCACTCTAGATAATTCCTGTTAAAAGTGTCCACTCATAATAGTTATTGTGGATTTTCCAATAGCTGGCTAGGACATTTTTTCTGATTCTCTACAGTCACTTGTAATGCAGTATTATTTACCAGATGATAGTATGCAAGGATCCCTTGTGGATGTCTCAGCCTAGGAATGTTCCATGTGTGGCTGGAGGGAATGCCGGGGTAGACTGCTGTGCTGCTAATCTGATGCTGGCGCAAATGTCCAAATAGTGCCAATGTGATTACAGAAGTTCAAATGGTGTGATTATTATTTATTTTTGCGTTTGTTCAACTACCTCCAGATCTTATATGAGGACCTATGTGGAATAATGGTGAATATATTATATGGATATAACTAAAATGACTAATAATAATTAAAAATATCTGTTTGCTTACAGTGCAGTAAGTACCTACATACCATTAGCAGTCTCCTTTGTTAGAGATAGACACTCAAAACTGCCATACATGCTATTTATTTACATGTTAACACAATTGGTTTGTTATGTTTCCATGACAACCAAGTGTGAACTACCAATGCTATATACTTCCGGGTTCTGTGTCGGGACCATGTGGTGTACGTGACGTGACCTAGGTGTAAGGATTCAGACAATATGGGAAAGAAGCGTCTTCATCTCCATGGTGACGCCTCTCCAGCGCATGGTGCGTGTAGGTCCGTGGGCGCCGCTGGACCCGATCGCGGGACTAGGTTCACGTGACCAATGTCCGCAGTCTGCTCATAGGCCGCTGCGCTTCACGTAGTGGAGGGTATGTGCCCGAGAGACAGAGACACAAAGAGACGTGCAGTGGAAGCACAGTGCTTCCAACTACATTAGAGCACTAGAATATGGACCAATGGAACTGTAAGATAAGATGGTCACGTGACCAACTAATGAAATAAATAAATAAACTTCTATTAGTTTAAATAAAGAGTTATAATATTAGTTTTTGATTGAAATGAAATTACAACATCCAATTGACTCTGTAGGATTCATTTAGAATTTTTGTTTTATTAATTTGTTGGATGGTTTGTCTTATAATGTATGTGATTTGACACGTGTTACCACCTATACCACTCAAAGGGGTATATAAGGAGCATCCAGCTCCCTTCATAATACATGCTCCTGATGAAGCTGGTAGACGCTTAACCAGCGAAACGCGTTGAGCTAGTCCCACCTCTCTTTCCTGGATTTATTACCACTCATTTCCACCATTTGAACTTCTGTAATCACATTGGCACTATTTGGACATTTGCTCCAGGCAGAGCCGGCGCTTACCGCTCAGCAGCTCCTGCAAGGCAGGGAGGCGCTGGTCGGAAGAGGCGCTCTCCCTGCTCTGCTGTTGCTGCTGGCTCCTGGTTGCTGCTGCGTCTGTCACACTGTATGACAGACGCAGGCAACGTGAAGTGCGGCTCCAGCTCCCTCCCTCCTGTTTCCACCAGCAGCTCCTCATGGCCGTGGCTAGGGGGGCATGTCACCTGTGCGCCTGATAGGACAGGGTGCCGATCCCCCCTAACGCTCCCCTCCCTATGCAGCAGCCGTCGGCATCGAGATGAAACTGAACAAAAACTACATCTCCCAGCAGCCTTTGCTGCCGGGAGCTGTAGTTTACTTTCAGTTTCATCTTGCAGTTATCAGCTGAACAGAATTGAGGGGGCAGAGGTAGGGGACAAGTTACCCCAGCCTTTCCCCACCCCCCTCTTCCCCCCACTGCCATTAATCATGGCAGTGCACTCTAAACTAAGAAGTTACCCGACGTCCAAAAAGGGGGCGGAGCTAGACGGCACTGTACAACACAGTGCCTTGCCAGTTGCCAGGAGCATGGGAGAATGGAGGGAATGTGAGCAGCAGCATGGCCAAAACAGTGAGTATGACTCAGCGAAGGGCACTGTGTGTGTGTGTGACTGCTATATGTGTGTATATGTGTTTGCTTGTGTGTGACTGTATGTGAATAGGTGTATGACTACATATCTGTATGTGTGCTGGTATGTCACTGTATGTATATGTGTCACTATATATGTATTTATACAGGTGTGTGATTATATGTATGTATGTGAGAGAATGTATGTGTGCGTGTATGTTTTTAGGTGTGTGACAGCATGTATTTGTATAGGTGTGTGATTTCATGTATGTATCAATGTATGAGTTATTATTGTATACCCCTTTTACACCACCAGCTAGTAACACGGGTTATTGGACATGAGCGCGCATAACCCATGTTGCTGGTTGGTGTAAAAGCGCCCAGTTGGAATAATCCGGGTCGATTGACCTGGTATTCCAACTTAGGTAGCTTGCAGGGTTGAACACGGGTTCAGCCCGGCAAGCTGTGCTGTGCAAACTGGGAGCCGGGTTGATGCAACCCGGCTCCTGTTCACAGTGTATGTACAGGCAGCGCTTGGAGATCATGTGATCTCCAAGTGCCGCCCCCGCTGCGTCACCAGCAATGTCACCAACCCGGCAATATGCCAAGTTGGAATCTGCGGTGGGAAAAGGGCCTGAGGCGGGTCGCACCCGGGAAGCATCTGTGTCAAGCTCCCAGGTGTGATCCACCTCAGATGATATAACAGAGGTATTATTTTATCTTTATCGTAGCCCAAATAAATAAAAAAATACAAGTAAATAGTGTGAAAATGCCTACAGTAGCTATCCCCTTTGCCCATGTGCAGTTATATATATATGCACACACAACAAGTTAATGGCTTACCCCGGATGACAAAACTCCTGGTTTCGGGCCTGCCCTCCTCCCCACTGCACTTTGGGCAGCGGCGCCGGCAGCACTCTCCCGCACAGAGCCGGTGCTCTCCAGCTCAGCACCGTGAAGCGCGGCTCCGGCTTGGTCCCTCCGGCTCCCTCCCTCCTCCCCACTGCACTTTAGGCAGCGGCGCCGGCAGCCTTCTCCACGGATCTGTGTGCGGTATGTACCGCACACCACCTCTATCTCCCCTCCGGTTTACTTAAGTGTAAGGTTAATTAATTGTTGCACTACTTCTGTGGGCATTCTATGTGGCACTAGTACTGTGGGCGCTTTGTGGATCACTACTGCTGTGGGCATTATGTGTGGCACGTCTACTGTGGGTGCTCTGTGGGGCATTACTGCTGTGGGCGCTCTGTGGCACGACTACTGTGAGCGTTATTTGTGGCACAACTACTGTGTGCGTTCTGTGTGGCACAACTACTGTGTGCGTTCTGTGTGGCACAACTACTGTGTGCGTTCTGTGTGGCATAACTACTGTGGGCGTTCTGTGTGGCACAACTACTGTGGGCGTTCTGTGTGGCACAACTACTGTGGGCGTTCTGTGTGGCACTACTACTGTGGGCGTTCTGTGTGGCACTACTACTGTGAGCATTGTGTTAGGCACGCTATCATTGTGGTCATTTTGTGTGGCACTACTACTGCGGGTGTTATTTGTATAAGGGACACTACTGTGGGTATTGTGTATAAGGAGCCCTACTGTGTATCGTAATGTGAATTAGGTACACAACTATCGGGTGCAATATGAATCAGGCACTACGTGTGGTATAATGTGAATACGATTGTGATACTGTGTAGCGTAATTTGAATTGGGGATACTATTATGTGGCCACGCCCCTTCCATATGAGACCATGCCCCTTTGGCGGGCACTGCCCCTTAATTCCATATGGGAGGGAGGGCGCAAATTTATTGTTTGCAGGAGGGCGCCGGACACCCTAGCACCGGCCCTGGCTCCAGGATCAGATTAGCAGCACAGCAGTCTACCCCGGCATTCCCTCCAGCCACACATGGAACATTCCTAGGTTGAGACATCCACAAGGGATCCTTGCATACTATCATCCAGTAAATAATACTGCATTACAAGTGACTGTAGAGAATCGGGAAAAATGTCTTAGCCAAGCTATCGGAAAAGCCACAATAACTATTATGAGTGGACACTTTTAACAGGAATTATCTAGAGAGGTGTTCATTTGCAATATTGCACAAGCAATTTTTTTATCCATTTTTTTTATTTATGTTGTATATTTATTTTTATTGTATGTAATAGATTGTGTATACCTTTTTTAAAAACAAGACAAACCGTCTTGTTGTGTTGTGAGTAATTTTTCTTGACAGCCAGCGCTGGTTTATGTATTCATTGTTTTTATCTCTCTGCAAGGTTTGAAACATCTCCTCCTGCGGCCATATAAATAAATATTATTATAATGATTTTATCTAGGAGCTATAGAAAAGGTGAATGTTAGTCACACACCATTTGATATTTCACATACACTGTGGAGTGTTTGCACCCAGAAATGTGCTTGGAGGACAGTTAGGTACACACAGACTAAGACCCCATGGGGTACTAGGCAACATGCTGGTTTGGTATCCCTTCCCACCTCCATGGTCAAAAAAAGCAACGCACAAAAGGATTAGGGCAATCTGGGCAGTAGCCTACTGTAGGTTGCTTAATGGATTATCCAGCTATGGGCGTACAAAGAGTGTACCAACGCAGGTCAGCATTTTGTGCAGTTTTAAATTATTAGTGAGTTTGTTTACACACAACCGGCAGCAATAATTATTCATAGCCCCACCCACTCTCCTTCCACCTGACCTCTCTTCTGCTGCCCAAGAAAATAACACAAACAGCGTCTCATTGATTCTGATGACCAAATACAGATACCGGAAGGTTTTGTCCTAATAGAGCTTACTAAGAAGAATTGCTCTGAATGTCTGCTGTTTTTTCTTAAAAAAAAGTTCTCTACGTGTTTGTTGAAATTTGTTCTGATTTTCTGTTGTCCATGTTTGGCAGCCTGGAGAAAGAAAACTTTGATGTTTGGAAAAAAGTGGTTAAATTAAACGAGGACCTGGAAAAAGAAAGGAACCAGAGGAAGGCGCTGGAAATCACGCTGCAGAACATGGAACGGTCACGAGATGACGCAGAACGGAGAAACAAGCAGCTGGAGCAGGAGATTCAGGGCTTTGTCAGAGCCATGAGCCAAGCTGGGAACAAGCCATGAGACAAGTCACACTGACTCCTTACTAGGGAGTTTTAGCTGTGGACCATATGTTTAAAATAAAAATGGATGAACAACTTGGTATCTTGGGGTTGAGGCTGGTTTGGGCTCCAGAAAACCAAAAGAGAATGTGAAAAAAATATGCAACAAGTTTTCTTTCCCAGATTTTCTAAGACTACAAGAAGGACTTCCAATGCAGTGGACTTGACCGTGAACATTAGCACTTTCAGGTGGATTGTCTGGACTTATACTGTATAAAGTCTGCCATCGACCATGACTGCCATAACTTACTTTGTGCATTTCTGTGTTTTTTTTTTTTTTAAGGAATAAGCCCTTTTACATATAATGTTAAGGCCTGTGACATTTCTTGCTTAATTGCTGTAACCTACCACTCATATGTGAGGCTGTTTATCATGTGTATGATTTAGATCTGTTGGCCCAGATTTATCAAGCCATGGAAAGTGATAAATAGAACGATGATAAAGTATCAGCCAATCACCTCCTAACTGCCATGTTTCAGGCTGTGCTTGAGAAATAACAGTTAGGAGCTGATTGGCTGATACTTTATCACTGTTCTATTTATTACTCTCCAGGGCTTGATAAATCTGGGCAACTGTATGGCTATCTTGTGCTTCATTTGGAGTGACTCTATAGTATAAACTGGGTCTTCCAGGGCCCACCAGCAAAACCAACTATTGTATAAAGTCGCTATATATATATATATATATATATATATATATATATATATATATATATATACAGGTTGAGTATCCCATATCCAAATATTCCGAAATACGGAATATTCCGAAATACGGACTTTTTTGAGTGAGAGTGAGATAGTGAAACCTTCGTTTTCTGATGGTTCAATGTACACTAACTTTGTTTAATACACAAAGTTATTAAAAACATTGTATTAAATGACCTTCAGGCTGTGTGTATAAGGTGTATATGAAACATAAATGAATTGTGTGAATGTAGACACACTTTGTTTAATGCACAAAGTTATAAAAAATATTGGCTAAAATGACTTTAAGGCTGTGTGTATAAGGTGTATTTGTAACATAAATGCATTCTGTGCTTAAATTTAGGTCCCATCACCATGATATCTCATTATGGTATGCAATTATTCCAAAATACGGAAAAATCCCATATCCAAAATACCTCTGGTCCCAAGCATTTTGGATAAGGGATACTCAACCTGTATATAAATATAAAAATATATTAAAAAAAAAAATATATATTATTATATAACACAAACATTTTATACAACAATATAGCAGGGAATAAAATAACTTCTAGAATGTTTCCCTTGTTTTAGACATGATTCTACTTGAACTTGGAATCCATTGCTGGATTTGCAGGTTATTGTAGAGAACAGTGGGCCTGGTTGGGCCTGTAAGGATATGTTACAGATATATGAGAGATAAAAGTATAAAGTGTAAGGTTGCAGAATAAATGGTAAAATGGTGAGAGACATTATGCTAGCCAGCTATAGACCACAAAAAGGGTAAATGTAATAGTGTGCTATGTGTTACTTTTCAAAACTATATGTTAAAGAAGGTGGAAGAAGGTCCAGGGGCTTTTATAAAGTGAAAATAGAGTCACATTTGTTTAGAAACCAGGCACATACCATTTTACACAAGCAATATACAGGACACTCTCCCTTCCATCATTATATGACATTGGGCCTGGTTCAGAGTTGGACGCAGATAGTTTAGCAGCTGTGCCTTTGCAGATGCTGCAGGTGTAAATAGTAGTGATGTGCACCGGAAATTTTTCGGGTTTTGGTTTTGGGTTCGGTTCCGCGGCCGTGTTTTGGGTTCGAACGCGTTTTGGCAAAACCTCACCGAATTTTTTTTGTCGGATTCGGGTGTGTTTTGGATTTGGGTGTTTTTTTCAAAAAACCCTAAAAAACAGCTTAAATCATAGAATTTGGGGGTCATTTTGATCCCATAGTATTATTAACCTCAATAACCATAATTTCCACTCATTTTCAGTCTATTCTGAACACCTCACACCTCACAATATTATTTTTAGTCCTAAAATTTGCACCGAGGTCGCTGGATGGCTAAGCTAAGCGACACAAGTGGCCGACACAAACACCTGGCCCATCTAGGAGTGGCACTGCAGTGTCAGGCAGGATGGCCCTTCAAAAAAATACTCCCCAAACAGCACATGACGCAAAGAAAAAAAGAGGCGCAATGAGGTAGCTGTGTGACTAAGCTAAGCGACCCTAGTGGCCGACACAAACACCTGGCCCATCTAGGAGTGGCACTGCAGTGTCAGGCAGGATGGCCCTTCAAAAAAATACTCCCCAAACAGCACATGACGCAAAGAAAAAAAGAGGCGCAATGAGGTAGCTGTGTGACTAAGCTAAGCGACCCTAGTGGCCGACACAAACACCTGGCCCATCTAGGAGTGGCACTGCAGTGTCAGACAGGATGGCCCTTCAAAAAAATAGTCCCCAAACAGCACATGACGCAAAGAAAAAAAGAGGCGCAATGAGGTAGCTGTGTGACTAAGCTAAGCAACCCAAGTGGCCGACAAAAACACCTGGCCCATCTAGGAGTGGCACTGCAGTTTTCTAGCGAGAGGATGAGTGCTTCCATCCTTATGTGAAGCTGAACCACTAGCCATGAACATAGGCCAGGGCCTCAGCCGTTCCTTGCCACTCCGTGTCGTAAATGGCATATTGGCAAGTTTACGCTTCTCAGACGCTTTTAATTTAGATTTTTGGGTCATTTTGCTGATCTTTTGTGTTTTGGATTTTACATGCTCTGTACTATGACATTGGGCATCGGCCTTGGCAGACGACGTTGATGGCCATGACTAGTGGCAGCAGCTTCAGCACGAGGTGGAAGTGGATCTTGATCTTTCCCTATTTTTTTAACCTCCACATTTTTGTTCTCCATATTTTAATGCGCACAACTAAAAGCCACCACAGGTATACAATGTAGATGGATGGATACTATAGTATTATATTACTTATGGACGACGAGTGCACTGACGACACAGAGGTAGGTACAGCCGTGGCCTACCGTACTGCTATATATATATATATATATATATATATAATATACTGTATAATAATAATAACGGACCTGGTGGACACTGTCAGCAGACTGCTAAACTAGTATGAAGAAAAAAAAAGCCACCACAGGTATACAATGTAGATGGATGGATAGTATAGTATTATATTACTTATGGACGACGAGTGCACTGACGACACAGAGGTAGGTACAGCCGTGGCCTACCGTACTGCTATATATATATATATATATATATATATTTATATAATATACTGTATAATAATAATAACGGACCTGGTGGACACTGTCAGCAGACTGCTAAACTAGTATGAAGGAAAAAAAAGCCACCACAGGTATACAATGTAGATGGATGGATACTATAGTATAGTATTATATTACTTATGGACGACGAGTGCACTGACGACACAGAGGTAGGTACAGCCGTGGCCTACCGTACTGCTATATATATATATATATATATATATATATATATAATATACTGTATAATAATAATAATAACGGACCTGGTGGACACTGTCAGCAGACTGCTAAACTAGTATGAAGAAAAGAAAACCCACCACAGGTATACAATGTAGATGGATGGATAGTATAGTATTATATTACTTATGGACGACGAGTGCACTGACGACACAGAGGTAGGTACAGCCGTGGCCTACCGTACTGCTATATATATATAATATACTGTATAATAATAATAACGGACCTCGTGAACACTGTCAGCAGACTGCTAAACTAGTATGAAGAAAAAAAAAGCCACCACAGGTATACAATGTAGATGGATACTATAGTATAATATTATATTACTTATGGACGACGAGTGCACTGACGACACAGAGGTAGGTACAGCCGTGGCCTACCGTACTGCTCTCTCTCTCTATATATATATATATATATATATATATAAATAATATACTGTATAATAATAATAACGGACCTGGTGGACACTGTCAGCAGACTGCTAAACTAGTATGAAGAAAAAAAAAAGCCACCACAGGTATACAATGTAGATGGATGGATATACTATAGTATAATATTATATTACTTATGGACGACGAGTGCACTGACGACACAGAGGTAGGTACAGCCGTGGCCTACCGTACTGCTATATATATATATATATATATAATATACTGTATAATAATAACGGACCTGGTGGACACTGTCAGCAGACTGCTAAACTAGTATGAAGAAAAAAAAAGCCACCACAGGAGTGTTTTTCAGGCAGACAAACGTATACTGGACTGGTGGTCACTGTCAGCAAAACTGTGCACTGTACTCCTGCTATAACTGCTCCCCAGTCCCCACAATTAGGCAGTGTGAGCAGTGCACTCAGCACAGATATATCATGCAGCAGTGCAGCACACTGAGCACAGATATGGTGAAGCGTTTTTTTTCAGGCAGAGAAACAACGGATTAAACTCACTGGTGGTATAATCAAAACCCTGCACTGTACTCCCTAACAGCTGCTCCCCGTCCCCAATCCTCCCCACAATTATAACTAAGTCACTCTTTTCTACTATAACGGAGAGGACGCCAGCCACGTCCTCTCCCTATCAATCTCAATGCACGTGTGAAAATGGCGGCGACGCGCGGCTCCTTATATAGAATCCGAATCTTGCGAGAATCCGACAGCGGGATGATGACGTTCGGGCGCGCTCGGGTTAACCGAGCAAGGCGGGAGGATCTGAGTTGCTCGGACCCGTGAAAAAAAAGGTGAAGTTCGGGCGGGTTCGGATCCCGAGGATCCAAACCCGCTCATCACTAGTAAATAGATGCCTCCTACTAGCTTCTGTGATCTGCTGCTGCGTCTGAAGATGCAGCATCAGATTAGTCTGAATATTGGTCACCTGAGTAACCCTCAAGTAACTCAGGGTGGCCGATGTTTTCACGTAGTCGAGCCCATTGGCTTATGTATGCCTAGAAAATGGGGGCCGACATACAGTACCCCTGTTTTCAAGAATGTTTTCTGTCACTACTCCAACCCTGCCTCCGAATGGCTGCCGCCTGTCCAACAGTCTGTGGCTTAGGGGGCACTGGTCCTGTGTTCACTAAACAGCGGAGATATGTGTAAACCATCGGTATGAGTACTAGAGATGAGCGCCTGAAATTTTTCGGGTTTTGGTTTTGGGTTCGGTTCCGCGGCCGTGTTTTGGGTTCGAACGCGTTTTGGCAAAACCTCACCGAATTTTTTTTGTCGGATTCGGGTGTTTTTTTCAAAAAACACTAAAAAACAGCTTAAATCATAGAATTTGGGGGTCATTTTGATCCCAAAGTATTATTAACCTCAAAAACCATAATTTACACTCATTTTCAGTCTATTCTGAATACCTCACACCTCACAATATTATTTTTAGTCCTAAAATTTGCACCGAGGTCGCTGTGTGAGTAAGATAAGCGACCCTAGTGGCCGACACAAACACCGGGCCCATCTAGGAGTGGCACTGCAGTGTCACGCAGGATGTCCCTTCCAAAAAACCCTCCCCAAACAGCACATGACGCAAAGAAAAAAAGAGGCGCAATGAGGTAGCTGTGTGAGTAAGATTAGCGACCCTAGTGGCCGACACAAACACCGGGCCCATCTAGGAGTGGCACTGCAGTGTCACGCAGGATGTCCCTTCCAAAAAACCCTCCCCAAACAGCACACGACGCAAAGAAAAAAAGAGGCGCAATGAGGTAGCTGTGTGAGTAAGATTAGCGACCCTAGTGGCCGACACAAACACCGGGCCCATCTAGGAGTGGCACTGCAGTGTCACGCAGGATGTCCCTTCCAAAAAACCCTCCCCAAACAGCACATGACGCAAAGAAAAAAAGAGGCGCAATGAGGTAGCTGACTGTGTGAGTAAGATTAGCGACCCTAGTGGCCGACACAAACACCGGGCCCATTTAGGAGTGGCACTGCAGTGTCACGCAGGATGTCCCTTCCAAAAAACCCTCCCCAAACAGCACATGACGCAAAGAAAAAAAGAGGCGCAATGAGGTAGCTGACTGTGTGAGTAAGATTAGCGACCCTAGTGGCCGACACAAACACCGGGCCCATTTAGGAGTGGCACTGCAGTGTCACGCAGGATGTCCCTTCCAAAAAACCCTCCCCAATCAGCACATGATGCAAAGAAAAAGAAAAGAAAAAAGAGGTGCAAGATGGAATTGTCCTTGGGCCCTCCCACCCACCCTTATGTTGTATAAACAAAACAGGACATGCACACTTTAACCAACCCATCATTTCAGTGACAGGGTCTGCCACACGACTGTGACTGATATGACGGGTTGGTTTGGACCCCCCCCAAAAAAGAAGCAATTAATCTCTCCTTGCACAAACTGGCTCTACAGAGGCAAGATGTCCACCTCATCATCACCCTCCGATATATCACCGTGTACATCCCCCTCCTCACAGATTATCAATTCGTCCCCACTGGAATCCACCATCTCAGCTCCCTGTGTACTTTGTGGAGGCAATTGCTGCTGGTCAATGTCTCCGCGGAGGAATTGATTATAATTCATTTTAATGAACATCATCTTCTCCACATTTTCTGGATGTAACCTCGTACGCCGATTGCTGACAAGGTGAGCGGCGGCACTAAACACTCTTTCGGAGTACACACTTGTGGGAGGGCAACTTAGGTAGAATAAAGCCAGTTTGTGCAAGGGCCTCCAAATTGCCTCTTTTTCCTGCCAGTATAAGTACGGACTGTGTGACGTGCCTACTTGGATGCGGTCACTCATATAATCCTCCACCATTCTATCAATGTTGAGAGAATCATATGCAGTGACAGTAGACGACATGTCCGTAATCGTTGTCAGGTCCTTCAGTCCGGACCAGATGTCAGCATCAGCAGTCGCTCCAGACTGCCCTGCATCACCGCCAGCGGGTGGGCTCGGAATTCTGAGCCTTTTCCTCGCACCCCCAGTTGCGGGAGAATGTGAAGGAGGAGATGTTGACAGGTCGCGTTCCGCTTGACTTGACAATTTTGTCACCAGCAGGTCTTTCAACCCCAGCAGACTTGTGTCTGCCGGAAAGAGAGATCCAAGGTAGGCTTTAAATCTAGGATCGAGCACGGTGGCCAAAATGTAGTGCTCTGATTTCAACAGATTGACCACCCGTGAATCCTTGTTAAGCGAATTAAGGGCTCCATCCACAAGTCCCACATGCCTAGCGGAATCGCTCCGTGTTAGCTCCTCCTTCAATGTCTCCAGCTTCTTCTGCAAAAGCCTGATGAGGGGAATGACCTGACTCAGGCTGGCAGTGTCTGAACTGACTTCACGTGTGGCAAGTTCAAAGGGCATCAGAACCTTGCACAACGTTGAAATCATTCTCCACTGCGCCTGAGACAGGTGCATTCCACCTACTATATCGTGCTCAATTGTATAGGCTTGAATGGCCTTTTGCTGCTCCTCCAACCTCTGAAGCATATAGAGGGTTGAATTCCACCTCGTTGCCACTTCTTGCTTCAGATGATGGCAGGGCAGGTTCAGTAGTTTTTGGTGGTGCTCCAGTCTTCTGTACGTGGTGCCTGTACGCCGAAAGTGTCCCGCAATTCTTCTGGCCACCGACAGCATCTCTTGCACGCCCCTGTCGTTTTTAAAAAAATTCTGCACCACCAAATTCAAGGTATGTGCAAAACATGGGACGTGCTGGAATTTGCCCATATTTAATGCACACACAATATTGCTGGCGTTGTCCGATGCCACAAATCCACAGGAGAGTCCAATTGGGGTAAGCCATTCCGCGATGATCTTCCTCAGTTGCCGTAAGAGGTTTTCAGCTGTGTGCGTATTCTGGAAAGCGGTGATACAAAGCGTAGCCTGCCTAGGAAAGAGTTGGCGTTTGCGAGATGCTGCTACTGGTGCCGCCGCTGCTGTTCTTGCGGCGGGAGTCCATACATCTACCCAGTGGGCTGTCACAGTCATATAGTCCTGACCCTGCCCTGCTCCACTTGTCCACATGTCCGTGGTTAAGTGGACATTGGGTACAACTGCATTTTTTAGGACACTGGTGAGTCTTTTTCTGACGTCCGTGTACATTCTCGGTATCGCCTGCCTAGAGAAGTGGAACCTAGATGGTATTTGGTAACGGGGGCACACTGCCTCAATAAATTGTCTAGTTCCCTGTGAACTAACGGCGGATACCGGACGCACGTCTAACACCAACATAGTTGTCAAGGCCTCAGTTATCCGCTTTGCAGCAGGATGACTGCTGTGATATTTCATCTTCCTCGCAAAGGACTGTTGAACAGTCAATTGCTTACTGGAAGTAGTACAAGTGGGCTTACGACTTCCCCTCTGGGATGACCATCGACTCCCAGCAGCAACAACAGCAGCGCCAGCAGCAGTAGGCGTTACACGCAAGGATGCATCGGAGGAATCCCAGGCAGGAGAGGAATCGTCAGAATTGCCAGTGACATGGCCTGCAGGACTATTGGCATTCCTGGGGAAGGAGGAAATTGACACTGAGGGAGTTGGTGGGGTGGTTTGCGTGAGCTTGGTTACAAGAGGAAGGGATTTACTGGTCAGTGGACTGCTTCCGCTGTCACCCAAAGTTTTTGAACTTGTCACTGACTTATTATGAATGCGCTGCAGGTGACGTATAAGGGAGGATGTTCCGAGGTGGTTAACGTCCTTACCCCTACTTATTACAGCTTGACAAAGGGAACACACGGCTTGACACCTGTTGTCCGCATTTCTGGTGAAATACCTCCACACCGAAGAGCTGATTTTTTTGGTATTTTCACCTGGCATGTCAACGGCCATATTCCTCCCACGGACAACAGGTGTCTCCCCGGGTGCCTGACTTAAACAAACCACCTCACCATCAGAATCCTCCTGGTCAATTTCCTCCCCAGCGCCAGCAACACCCATATCCTCCTCATCCTGGTGTACTTCAACACTGACATCTTCAATCTGACTATCAGGAACTGGACTGCGGGTGCTCCTTCCAGCACTTGCAGGGGGCGTGCAAATGGTGGAAGGCGCATGCTCTTCACGTCCAGTGTTGGGAAGGTCAGGCATCGCAACCGACACAATTGGACTCTCCTTGTGGATTTGGGATTTCGAAGAATGCACAGTTCTTTGCTGTGCTGCTTTTGCCAGCTTGAGTCTTTTCATTTTTCTAGCGAGAGGCTGAGTGCTTCCATCCTCATGTGAAGCTGAACCACTAGCCATGAACATAGGCCAGGGCCTTAGCCGTTCCTTGCCACTCCGTGTCGTAAATGGCATATTGGCAAGTTTACGCTTCTCCTCCGACAATTTTATTTTAGGTTTTGGAGTCCTTTTTTTTCTGATATTTGGTGTTTTGGATTTGACATGCTCTGTACTATGACATTGGGCATCGGCCTTGGCAGACGACGTTGCTGGCATTTCATCGTCTCGGCCATGACTAGTGGCAGCAGCTTCAGCACGAGGTGGAAGTGGATCTTGATCTTTCCCTAATTTTGGAACCTCAACATTTTTGTTCTCCATATTTTAATAGGCACAACTAAAAGGCACCTCAGGTAAACAATGGAGATGGATACTAGTATACAATTATGGACTGCCTGCCGAGTGCAGACACAGAGGTAGCCACAGCCGTGAACTACCGTACTGTACTGTGTCTGCTGCTAATATAGACTGGTTGATAAAGAGATGTCGTAGTAGTATGTATGTATAAAGAAGAAAAAAAACCCACGGTTAGGTGGTATATACAATTATGGACGGGCTGCCGAGTGCCGACACAGAGGTAGCCACAGCCGTGAACTACCGCACTGTACTGTGTCTGCTGCTAATATATAGACTGGTTGATAAAGAGATAGTATACTCGTAACTAGTATGTATGTATAAAGAAAGAAAAAAAAACCACGGTTAGGTGGTATATACAATTATGGACGGGCTGCCGAGTGCCGACACAGAGGTAGCCACAGCCGTGAACTACCGCACTGTACTGTGTCTGCTGCTAATATAGACTGGTTGATAAAGAGATAGTATACTCGTAACTAGTATGTATGTATAAAGAAAGAAAAAAAAACCACGGTTAGGTGGTATATACAATTATGGACGGGCTGCCGAGTGCCGACACAGAGGTAGCCACAGCCGTGAACTACCGCACTGTACTGTGTCTGCTGCTAATATAGACTGGTTGATAAAGAGATAGTATACTCGTAACTAGTATGACTATAAAGAAAGAAAAAAAAACCACGGTTAGGTGGTATATACAATTATGGACGGGCTGCCGAGTGCCGACACAGAGGTAGCCACAGCCGTGAACTACCGCACTGTACTGTGTCTGCTGCTAATATATAGACTGGTTGATAAAGAGATAGTATACTCGTAACTAGTATGTATGTATAAAGAAAGAAAAAAAAACCACGGTTAGGTGGTATATACAATTATGGACGGGCTGCCGAGTGCCGACACAGAGGTAGCCACAGCCGTGAACTACCGCACTGTACTGTGTCTGCTGCTAATATAGACTGGTTGATAAAGAGATAGTATACTCGTAACTAGTATGTATGTATAAAGAAAGAAAAAAAAACCACGGTTAGGTGGTATATACAATTATGGACGGGCTGCCGAGTGCAGACACAGAGGTAGCCACAGCCGTGAACTACCGCACTGTACTGTGTCTGCTGCTAATATATAGACTGGTTGATAAAGAGATAGTATACTCGTAACTAGTATGTATGTATAAAGAAAGAAAAAAAAACCACGGTTAGGTGGTATATACAATTATGGACGGGCTGCCGAGTGCCGACACAGAGGTAGCCACAGCCGTGAACTACCGCACTGTACTGTGTCTGCTGCTAATATAGACTGGTTGATAAAGAGATAGTATACTCGTAACTAGTATGTATGTATAAAGAAAGAAAAAAAAACCACGGTTAGGTGGTATATACAATTATGGACGGGCTGCCGAGTGCCGACACAGAGGTAGCCACAGCCGTGAACTACCGCACTGTACTGTGTCTGCTGCTAATATAGACTGGTTGATAAAGAGATAGTATACTCGTAACTAGTATGACTATAAAGAAAGAAAAAAAAAACACGGTTAGGTGGTATATACAATTATGGACGGGCTGCCGAGTGCCGACACAGAGGTAGCCACAGCTGTGAACTACCGCACTGTACTGTGTCTGCTGCTAATATAGACTGGTTGATAAAGAGATAGTATACTACTAATATTATATATACTGGTGGTCAGGTCACTGGTCACTAGTCACACTGGCAGTGGCACTCCTGCAGCAAAAGTGTGCACTGTTTAATTTTAATATAATATTATATACTCCTGGCTCCTGCTATAACCTATAACTGGCACTGCAGTGCTCCCCAGTCTCCCCCACAATTATAAGCTGTGTGAGCTGAGCACAGTCAGATATATATATACATTGATGCAGCACACTGGGCTGAGCAGTGCACACAGATATGGTATGTGACTGAGTCACTGTGTGTATCGTTTTTTTCAGGCAGAGAACGGATATATTAAATAAAACAAACAACTGCACTGTCTGGTGGTCACTGTGGTCGTCAGTCACTAAACTCTGCACTCTCTTCTACAGTATCACAGCCTCAGGTCAATCTCTCTCTCTCTCTCTCAACCCTAATCTAAATGGAGAGGACGCCAGCCACGTCCTCTCCCTATCAATCTCAATGCATGTGTGAAAATGGCGGCGACGCGCGGCTCCTTATATAGAATCCGAGTCTCGCGAGAATCCGACAGCGTCATGATGACGTTCGGGCGCGCTCGGGTTAACCGAGCAAGGCGGGAGGATCCGAGTCTGCTCGGACCCGTGAAAAAAACATGAAGTTCGTGCGGGTTCGGATTCAGAGAAACCGAACCCGCTCATCTCTAATGAGTACATACAGTTCATATCTGAATTAGCCTTATTGTCAGGATTAAGAACAGTGGCAAACTGAGACATTCCACTTATTCTCAGCCCATTTCCACTGTTCACACAAGTTTGCTGTGACATCATTTAACTTTCCTGACACTCCTGTATATTGCTTGAGTCTGTTTATGAGTGACAGCTCACTGGAAGTGCGGAAAGTGTGTCTCTGCTGTATGCAAGCTTATTAACAATAAACACAACAATGTCACCAGAAAGGGGTCAGGCATGGTGGGGCTTTTGAGGCAAAGGCTGGTTGGCAAAACAGGTCGCTACTGCCAACCAAGTTGTGCATACCGCTACATCTTCCTATTTTTAAAACAAGAAACAATTAGAGGTATGTGAGTGCAAAATACAGGTTGAGTCTCCGATATCCACAATGCTTGGGACCAGAAGTATTTTGGATATTGGATTTTTCCATATTTTGGAATATTTGCGTATCATAATAATGAGATATCTTGGGGATGGGACATAAGCCTAAACACAGAATGCATTATGTTCCATGTACACCTTATACATATAGCCTGAAGGTAAATTTATACAATATTTGTAATCATTTTGTGTCTGAAACAAAGTAGTATCTGAGTACATGTGAGCCTATAGAGCTCTACATTAAATATGTGCTGCTGTAGATGAAGACTGGACCTTCAGTTCTATAGGTTTATTAAATAACTGGTGACATATATAACATTACAACAGCCCACTCTATGGAGATAAGAACCACCAAGTGTTGCCCATCAGGTAGGTCCTGACACGTATGGTTCAGAAATTATCTATTACAGTCACTGTGCAGGACACTTGGTGGAACTACAAGTCCCAGTATGGATGCATGCACTGCCAGTTTCTATTTGTAAAATATACATTGTACCTGTCACTATTTTAAATTGAAATATGCCCTCTGACCTCACAGCCCTGTCCTAATACCCCCCCCCCCTCATCTGCACTGACTGCCCTGTCATAATTCCCCATCCCTGTCTGCACTGACAGCCCTGTCCTATTACTCTCCCCTGTCTGCACTCACAGCACTGTCCTAATACTCTCCCCTGTCTGCACTCACAGCACTGTCCTAATACTCTCCCCTGTCTGCACTCACAGCCCTGTCCTAATACTCTCCCCTGTCTGCACTCACAGCCCTGTCCTAATACTCTCCCCTGTCTGCACTCACAGTACTGTCCTAACCCTCCCACCCCTCTGCACTCACAGCTCTGTCCTAATACTCTCCCCTGTCTGCACTCACAGCCCTGTCCTAATACTCTCCCCTGTCTGCACTCACAGCCCTGTCCTAAGTAACCCTCCCACCCCTCTGCACTCACAGCTCTGTCCTAATACTCTCCCCTGTCTGCACTCACAGCACTGTCCTAATACTCTCCCCTGTCTGCACTCACAGCCCTGTCCTAATACTCTCCCCTGTCTGCACTCACAGCACTGTCCTAATACTCTCCCCTGTCTGCACTCACAGCCCTGTCCTAATACTCTCCCCTGTCTGCACTCACAGCCCTGTCCTAACCCTCCCACCCTCTGCACTCACAGCTCTGTCCTAATACTCTCCCCTGTCTGCACTCACAGCCCTGTCCTAATACTCTCCCCTGTCTGCACTCACAGCCCTGTCCTAATACTCTCCCCTGTCTGCACTCACAGCCCTGTCCTAACCCTCCCACCCCTCTGCACTCACAGCTCTGTCCTAATACTCTCCCCTGTCTGCACTCACAGCCCTGTCCTAATACTCTCCCCTGTCTGCACTCACAGCACTGTCCTAAATCTCTCCCCTGTCTGCACTCACAGCACTGTCCTAATACTCTCCCCTGTCTGCACTCACAGCACTGTCCTAATACTCTCCCCTGTCTGCACTCACAGCCCTGTCCTAATACTCTCCCTTGTCTGCACTCACAGCCCTGTCCTAATACTCTCCCCTGTCTGCACTCACAGCCCTGTCCTAATACTCTCCCCTGTCTGCACTCACAGCACTGTCCTAATACTCTCCCCTGTCTGCACTCACAGCCCTGTCCTAACCCTCCCACCCCTCTGCACTCACAGCTCTGTCCTAATACTCACCCCTGTCTGCACTCACAGCACTGTCCTAATACTCTCCCCTGTCTGCACTCACAGCACTGTCCTAATCCCCCCTTCTACACTCACAGCCCTGTCCTAATACCCCCTTCTCTGCACTCACAGCCCTGTCCTAATAACCCACCTCCCACATCAGCACTCACAGCCCTGTCCTAACCCTCCCACACCTCTGCACTCACAGCTCTGTCCTAAAACCGTCCTCTCTGTACTCACAGTCCTGTCCTAATACCCGACTCTCTGCACTCTTTGGGTGTGCTTTACAATTGCACTTTATTATTTCATAGCAATAGCTGTAGAGATCAACAAACCCCCCCCCCCCCCACTGTGAGCGAGATCGCAAGGGCACCTTGACACATGCGCAGTCTGACAGTTACCGCTCACTTGCGTGAATATCAGTCGCAGCATGCAATCATGAATTAGGCCCATATACAGTAGTGCTATGGATTGCTTGAGGAAGGGTGGCCAAAATCGATGTCTTACTTAGTGCCTTGTTAGGTCTAAATCCGCATCTATTCTATTCTCCATCTATGTGGGTCGTGGACACTCACAGAGGGAGAATCGGCTGTAGTATTTCCAAATTAAAAGTCAATTTTAACTTGTGCTATCACAGCAGCTACAGGATTTCCTGTTACAGTATCCAGCTGGTGAAACCTAAAGTAACTATAAAAATTGACAGATAAATAAAAGACTATATGTTATTATTACTCCATTATGCCATCCCTCTCGGGTGAAACTTCTGCAGATTGAAGCTTTCTGGTTTGCGGCTGTTGGAGAAATAGAGCCAAACATCCATACGCCTGCGTAAAAATAGGATTTTAATTACCTACCGGTAAATCCTTTTCTCGTAGTCCGTAGGGAATCCACTTAGTACCATGGGGTATAGATGGGTCCACTAGGAGCCATGGGCACTTTAAGAATTTGAAAGTGTGCACTGGCTCCTCCCTCTATGCCCCTCCTACCAGATTCAGTCTAGGAAACTGTGCCCGAGGAGACGGACATACTTTGAGAGAAGGATAGATAAGATAAGTGGTGAGATTACAAACCAGCACACACAGAACAAAAGGAAAGCCATGCTAACCAAACTTGAAACATGAACAGCAACAGCTGAAGAAACCAGAATAGCTAACTAAGTAACAGTGCAGGAAGAACGAAGCACTGTGCGGGCGAACACTATTCCCTACGGACTACGAGAAAAGGATTTACGGTAGGTAATTAAAATCCTATTTTCTCTTACGTCCTTGGGGATACTGGGAATCCATTTAGTACCATGGGGAAGTACCAAAGCTCCCAAACCAGGTGGGAGAGTGCTTAGGTTCCTGCAGAACTGATTGACCAAACTGAATGTTCTCAGTGGCCCAAGTATTGAACTTGTAAAACTTTGCAAACGTGTTCGAACCTGACCAAGTAGCTGCTCGGCAGAGCTGTCAAGCCGAGACACCCCGGGCAGCTGCCCAAGAAGAACCCACCAACCTAGTAGAGTGGGCCTGTACAGATTTTGAAACCGGCAAGCCTGCCGTGGAATAAGCATGCTGAATAGTGAGCCTGATCCAGCGTGCAATTGACTGCTTTGAAGCAGGACACCCAATTTTATTGGGATCATAGAGAACGAACAGCGAGTCCAATTTCCTTTGAAGAGCTGTTCTCTTTACATATACCTTCAAAGCCCTCACAACATCCAAGGACTTTAAAGTAGCAGAGATGTCTGTAACAACCGGAACCACAATAGGTTGGTTGATGTGAAAGGCAGACACCACCTTAGGAAGAAATTGCTGATGAGTTCTGAGTTCAGCTCTGTCCTCATGGAAAATTAAGTAGGGGCTCTTGTGAGACAACGCCCCTAACTCCGACACACATCTTGCTGAAGCCAAGGCCAACAGTGTGACGGCCTTCCACGTAGGGTACTTTACGTCTACCTCCTGTAACGGTTCAAACCAGTCTGATTGGAGGAACTGCAGCACCAAATTGAGATCCCAAGGTGCCATGGGAGGCACAAAGGGAGGTCGGATGTGCAGAACACCTTTCAAGAACGTCTGGACCTCAGGGAGAGAAGCCAATTGTTTCTGAAAGAAAACAGACAAGGCAGAAATCTGTACTTTTATGGAGCCTAGACATAGGCCCACATCCACTCCCGACTGCAGAAAGAGCAGGAAACGTCCCAGATGAAATTCCACCGCAGAATATTGTCTGCTCTCACACCAACAGACATATTTCCTCCAAATACGGTGGTAATGTTTAGACATTATCCCCTTCCTGGCTTGGATCATAGTTGGGATGACCTTGTCAGGAATCCCTCTCTTGGCTAGAATCAGCCATTCAACTTCCATGCTGTTAAACGTAGCTGCGGGAAGTCTTGTTAGATGAACGGGCCCTGTTGCAGAAGATCCTCGCGAAGAGGTAGAGGCCATGGATCTTCGAGCAGCATCTCCAGAAGATCCTCATACCAGGGCCTTTGTGGCCAGTCCAGGGCAATGAGGATTGCTTGAACCTTTTCCCTTTTTATTCTTTTTAGAATTCTTGGGATCAGCGGAAGTGGAGGAAACATATACCCCAGCTGGTAGAACCATGGAGTTGTCAGAGCATCTACCGCCACTGCTTGTGGGTCCCTCGACCTGGAACAATACCGCTTGAGCTTCTTGTTGAGTCGAAAGGCCATCATGTCGATCTGTGGATATCCCCACTGTCAACCACTGGAACACCTCTGGGTGAATGCCCCACTCCCCCGTGTGCAAGTCATGTCTGCTGAGGACGTCTGCTTCCCAGTTGTCTACTCCCAGAATGAAGATCGCCCGAACCTCCGACCTTCGACGAGGTGAGAAGTCTGTTGCCACCACAGGAGGGAGATCCTGGCTTTTATTGACGGATCCTCTGGTGCATGTGAAAATGCGATCTGGACCATTTGTCCAATAGATCTAACTGAAAGGGCCTTGCATGAAACCTTCCATACTGAAGCACCTCGTAAGAGGCCACCATTTTCCCCAGAAGGCGAATGCACAGATGCACCGAGATCTGGGTTGGCTTTAGGACAGCCCGAACCATTGACTGGATTACCAATGCTTTTTCCAAGGGAATGAACACTCTCTGAGACTCTGTGTCCAGTATCATTCCCAGGAAAGGAAGCCTCTGTGTTGGTCCCAGGTGAGATTTTAGTAAGTTCAGAATCCTACACGTGATCCAGGAGTAATCTGGTTGAGAGGCTGTCCAAAAACTGCTCCCTGGACGGTGCCTATATCAGAAGATCATCCAGGTACGGAATTATGTTCACTCCCTGTTTGCAGAGTAGAAACATCATCTCTGCCATCACTTTGGTAAACATCCTCGGTGCCGTGGAGAGACCAAATGGCAGGGCCTGGAACTGGTAGTGACAGTCTTGCAGTGCAAACCGTAGATAAGCCTGATGAGGCGGCCAGATCGGAATGTGAAGGAATGCATCATTGATCTTCGGAGACACTAGGAATTCCCCCTCCTCCAGACCTGAGATCACCGCTCTAAGAGACTCCATCTTGAATTTGAACATTCGTGAGTACGAGTTCAAAAGCTTGAGGTTCAGAATCGGTCTTACCAAACCGTCCGGTTTCGGTACTACAAACAAGTTGGAATAGTACCCCTTGTTTTGCAGATGAGGTGGAACTGGAACAATGTCCTGAGTCTGTACCAGTTTTTGAATGGCGTCCTGTAAAGTTATACTTGCCTTTTGTGAAACTGGTAAGCCTGATTTGAAGAATCTGTGAGGTGGGAGCTCCTGGAACTCCAGTCTGTAGCCATGGGAAATAAGATCTATGACCCAGGGATCCTGGCATGAACTCGTCCAGATGTGACTGAAGAATGTTAGCTGGACTCCCACCTGCCAGTCTTCCAGGCATCGCGCTCCATCGTCATGCTGAAGGTTTTGAGGAAGCAGAGCTTGAGCCCTGTTCCTGTGAACCGGCAGTTGCTAGTTTGCGTGGTTTACCTCTAGCGCCTCTGGTGGTGGTAGAAGAACCTCTGGGCTTGCCCCTAAACTTGGCCATCCGAAAGGACTGTAAATTGGGACCTGAATAAGCCTTCCTAGCTGGGGGAGCTGCAGAAGGAAGATATGTGCACTTACCCACAGCAGCTTTAGAGATCCATTTCAGAATCAGAACCCAGAATCAGAATCAGCTTTATTGGCCAGGTGTACTCACGTACACTAGGAATTCTTTGTGGTACAATGCATCGCCAAGCAGCAACATGGAGGAAAAAACGTAGCATACATTACAAACATTACACATATGAGTTCATACTGCACATATGCAACTGTACAGTAGACATATTTTACATTTAAGACTAAAAACTAAGGCTGCTTGGCAGAGCAGCACCGAGGCAGCCATCCGCGGCGCCAACTAGAACTCACACAATGCACATAATACAGAAGATTTAAGTATTACATCAAAAGATAAACCACACAGACAAAGACACAGAAAGAATAATGCATGATTGGTGTAGGCATTTTGAGTAATAACCTCCAGGGGTTGTGTATTCCACCATCACAAGGCACCAGGTGCGGCAGCCATCTTAGGCGCACTGCGTAGGATTACCCAGGGTGGAATAGTCCACCCCTAGAAGAGAACACAAAATGGGGAGATTGCAGAGTCCTTAAGTTCAGAGTAGGGTTCCAATAAAAACATCAGGTCCACGCATTTTTCATCCCATCCACAAGCGCACCAGATAAGGCAGCCATGTTGGGCGCACTACAAGGTTACACAGTGGGAGATGAGCCATACAGGGGCCAAATGCATGTATGGGAGAACTGACACGTGTGTAGGAGTATGCTATACCCTGCATGGAAAGATCCAAATGAAGCACACCCCACCCACAGGGGAACCATCCGAGGCAGCCATGTGGGGCGCACTGCATAGGTTACTGCTGGCAGGGTGTGCAACCAATGGAGGTACACATTACGGGAATAGCACACAGATGTCTAGTTCATCTCCAAATAAGGCCTCTTTCCTTGAGTCCGTGTCAGCAGTCCACTAGCTTAGCCATAAGCACCTGCGACCTGACGCTGCCATAGCAGTGGTGCATGCATTAAGCAAGCCTATTACTTTTATGGCTTCCACCATAAAGTTTGCAGAGTCCTGTATATGTTGCAGGAGTAAAATAATCTCGACTTGAGGCAAGGTATCTAACTCCTCAATTAGGTTACCCGACCATTTGGCAATGGCTCTTGTGATCCACCCACATGCTATAGTGGGTCACTGGGCCACCCCAGCAGCTGTATACAAGGATTTGAGTGTTGTCTCAATTTTACGATCAGCCACATCTTTCAGGGAGGCTGCACCTTGGACAGGCAATACAATTTTTTGTGACAGCCTGGATACTGATGCATCCACTATCAGTGGATTTTCCCAGTTTTTCCTATCCTCAGGAGGAAAAGGAAAAGATGATAACAACTGTTTAGGGATTTGGAACTTTTTATCTGGATTAACCCATGGTTCTTCAAACAGGGTATTTAGTTCCTTTGACACAGGAAAAGTGGCTGAGGATTTCTTTTTTATATTAAAATAAGATTCCTCACTCTCCTCTGTCACCTTATCAGGGATATGCAGAACCTCTCTGATAGCCTCTATGAGAGCATTATTCCCTGTGACAGAGTACCCTCCCCCACCTCTGAGTCAACCTCCCCCTCCTCCATGTCCGACCCCTCATCATCAGAGTCAGACTGCAGAATATGGGCCAAAGGACGTTTTTGCGGACAAATGGCAGGTATTGTGTCTCTTTCTCAGTGCGGGACAATTTAGTTGAAATGTTGGAAATCATTCCCCTAATGGAGTCCAGCCATGCTGGTTCTGCCCAGCTAGCCTGGGAAGGGATACTCCACTGAGTACACACTAGTGAACTCCTTGGAGAAAAGGAACACTGTGCCTTACATGAAACACACTCTTTGTCTGACATACTGTAACAGTGTACTTGAAAACTGGAGAGAAAGAAAGCTCTTGTGTGGGCGCACTCTTGAGAAAAGAATAAGTTCTTCAGATGTATATTGAAAAGGTATTTAAAACATATGTTTATTGGTCAATTAGTTAAAAAGTTAATAGTATCCCACTGTGATCGAAAGAAAAAGGATATTTTTAATTAATTTACTTTTTTGTATTATTATAAATCAAAAATAAGAAAAAGATATATATATATATATATGCGAAAAATAAGGAATGTTCTGGTCTAAATAATCACACGAAACGGATTAGAAAGGTTGCAGACACCTGGTAGTCTGGCACCCGTTTCTCCTGACCAGCACAGAAAATTCTTTCGATCACAGTGGGATACTATTAACTTTTTAACTAATTGACCAATAAACATATGTTTTAAATACCTTTTCAATATACATCTGAAGAACTTATTCTTTTCTCAAGAGTGCGCCCACACAAGAGCTTTCTTTCTCTCCAGTTTTCAAGTACATGTACTTTCTAGCTCTGGGCACACCACCAATAGGACTGTAACCGAAAGGTTTTCACCTTCCAATAATTGTCCCCATTTGGTTTCTTTTACATTATCACAATTTATACCGGTGCCAGGTCGCTTTTTTCTTTCGTCAGTAATCCTCTATGCTGTAGGATAAATACAGCCTCTGACCAAGGCACGGTCTTCTTAGATCAGCTTTCTGCTTATCTACTCAGTCAAATTTCACATTTCTTTCCCCTGTATCCTTTTTAGCAGCCACCCCTTATAGTTAGTTCCCCAGAGTGCAAAGTTAGTCTTCATATCTCCGACAATAGGTAGGTGATACTTATATCTACCAAGGCTCTGCCAACCCAATATGTCCACCATCTCTCTGAAAACTGAATTATCAAAACGTCCGAATACTAATATTGCGGACCCCTTTTCGGACAATTACGAACACACCACTCCCAATTCAGATTGGCGTTCCTCCTTTTCTAAGCTACAGAAGAATTTGCAGAAGAGGACACGGCTCTCATGGGATGTTACTACATTAGAAAATTATATCAAACATAAGATCGTGCCCCGTGGCCTGAGACCCAAGGTATTTCCCTCATTTCCCCTGGCGAGTGATAACTTGAAGAGCGAATGGGAAGCGGCCCTACTTAAGTGCTCACATGAATTACTTCACCTTTTGGTGAAACATGACACTTTGTTATTAGACCAAGTTGAGAAAGAGATAGAGGAAATTGGTAAGACCCTAGAAATTTGGGAAAAGGATTTACCCTTTCAGGCGGCTTTCGAAAAACATAAGAAGGAAATCGATCTGTATGAACAAACTATCGTTGATCGCAAGCGGACCAAATTTATTCGCGATAAACAAGATTTCGCGAGGGGTGATATTTTTAGGTGGACTCCGACACCTCTGAGTCGGAGCCGAAAACCAAGAGAAGATCCCACCTTCTCAGAATTCGAATCATCCACCAGTGGAGATTCGGCAAGCGAAACCTGTGAGAATCACGAGGAAATTGACAACTTCCATCCTCGTTTTTTAGGCTTAAGTCAGAGATCAAGAGGCCGTGTCAAAACACGAGGAAGACAAGGAGAGGGGGAAAGAAGACACGACGGTCGAAACCAAGACTGGGATATATCAAGGACAGCACGATATCCGGCCCGTCAGAGAAAACCAGTAAGATAGACTCTAATAACTCGAGTTCATTGCAAGTCATCAATTTATCCACTAGATCCCTTTCTCCGGACCACATGGCAGTACTTACTAAGGGACTCTCTTTCTCCCCATCAAAATCTTTTAACCGATTTTCCTGGGAGAAAGATTTGAGATTGTTCGGTAGGAAGCTTCTTTTAAAAAAATTCTTCTCCAAACAACAAGGGAGACAATTAGAGAACAATACCGATGCGGATCTCTCCACCAACGACCTCAACGCCATCCAAGAATTGGAAGAACTACAGGCAAAATCGGGTATGGATGCATCAACCACCCACAGGCCTCAATGTAGACCTAAATCGACCTTCTTTCCTCCTGATAATAACAACCCGGAGATTAGGGTATTTCTTAACCGAGTCTCCAAAGAATTCGATGACATTTATACCCAAACTAGACAGGGCCTCTATCATTTTCCCAAGAACCTCAAATTTAAAGAACGCAAAGCACTACAAGAATTGGAAACCTGGCATGACGTGATTTTCAAACCATCTGACAAAGGTGGCAACATCGTAATTTGGCCACGAGAAATGTATATTGCTGAGGCCTATCGGCAACTCCGTAACATCTCCTGTTACAAAAAACTTCTTAATGATCTTACCACGAGATTTGTGAATGCCTATAACTCCATAATACAACGAGCAACAATACAAGGCACAATCTCCAAATCCGAACAAAAATATCTGACAACACCAAATCCAAGAACACCCACCTTTTACCTACTTCCGAAGATACACAAGGATGCATCTACACCGCTTGGAAGACCGATTATGTCTGGTAATGGGGGCCTTTTGGAACAACCGAGTCGGTTCCTCGATCTTCATCTTCGTGACTATGTCCTTGCTTTACCTTCTTACTTGCAGGACACAGCAGATTTACTGCGCAAGATTCATAATGTACATTGTGAAGATAATCTCCTATTGGTAACCCTAGATGTAGAAGCCCTCTACACAAGTATCAATCACCACCAAGGAATCACAGCTGTCAAGTACTTTTTGGATCAAGGAGGAGCCAACGATTTCTCAGTCTTTCTTCTGACATTACTTGACTTTGTCCTGTCTAAGAACTATTTCGTG
Organism: Pseudophryne corroboree; assembly: GCF_028390025.1. Taxonomy (NCBI): domain Eukaryota; kingdom Metazoa; phylum Chordata; class Amphibia; order Anura; family Myobatrachidae; genus Pseudophryne; species Pseudophryne corroboree. The sequence goes on from NC_086449.1 coordinate 161,447,616, forward strand.
TTCCAGGATCAATTTTTTCTACAAATTAGGCGAACAGCAATGGGCGCAGCATGCGCCCCAACGTATGCCAATTTGTTTTTGGGCTGGTGGGAGCATTTCCATGTCTTCAACCTAGCAAATGAGAAATATACAACACATGTGGATTTATGGTTGAGATACATTGACGACGTGTTTATCATCTGGAACGGAGAAAGGGAACTTCTAATGGAATTCATTGAATTACTGAACACCAACAATTTGAACATTAGGTTGACTCATACCATCAGCTCTGAGAAGGTTCCATTCCTTGATTTGAACATTTATAGATCCCACACGGGCTATCTGGAAACAGAGCTATATCGGAGGGAGACTGCAACCAACAGTCTCCTTTTCCAAACTAGTTCGCATTTCCCACCGACTATTGAAAACATACCGAAAGGAGAATATCTTAGACTCCGGCGCAATTGCTCTGAGGATCATATCTTCCAAATCAAGAGCTGGGATCTCACCAGTCGCCTCCTTGCCCGAGGATACAGTAAACGATCACTGAAACGAGCCTACCAATCCACCATATCTGTAAAGAGAGACCAACTAATTTTTAAGACCAACAAGACAGTTTCAGAAGACGCAGATTCAGTTAGATTTATAGGAACTTTCTGCCCGGAGTGGAGAATGCTCAAAGATGCTATAACGAAACACCTCCCCATACTCCAACTGGACCCGGATCTATCCTCTGCTGTGGGCCCTTCGATACAGATGAGCTGGCGTAGATCAAAAAACATCAAAGACCGATTAGTTCGGAGCCATTTGCTGACCTCAATGCGTAAGAAGCCGGCCACTACAGGTTCTTTTCCGTACGGCCAATGCAAGTCATGCACACACATACTTCAAACCAATATGGTCATAGACAAGTATGGTCAATCAACCACAATATCACATTTCTTCAACTGCAATACTCAAGCGGTAATTTACTGCATTACTTGCAGTTGCAATATGAAATATGTCGGTATGACCACACGAAAACTTAAAGAGAGGATTCTAGAACATCTGGGGAATATTCGAAACGCATCCAAAGATCTGGCACGTATGAGACAACTCACCACGGTTGCCAGACATTTTCATTTTCAGCACAAAGGTCTTTTGAAGGATCTGAAAGTCTTTGGCTTGGATCGTATTCACTTGGGCGTACGAGGAGGAGACATGACCAAAGAATTGTACAAAAAAGAGAGCGAATGGATCTTTCGCCTCGGTACTCTAAGACCCTATGGACTAAATGAAAATATTAACTATGGCGCTTTTCTATAAATATCTGTAATCATGCCCATGGATTCCAGTGGATTTTTTCCTCCTCACATTCTCTTTATCTCTGCAATTTAGAGGGTTCACACCAACCCCTTAGATCAGTTCTAATTTTCTGTTTCACCAATATCTATCATCCCTATAATAGTGCCTCTCTCGTCCAGCTTGGCCCCTCAATATGGGCACACACCCCTAATTATTGTTTTGATCTTATTACCACTCCTCAGTCAAATTAAACCCCCCCCCATCCATTATATCTATCTCTTTTATCATAGACCACCCACCCCTCACTATTCACCCACATCTCACTCATCCTGGTGGTTCCCCCACATCCACGCCTCTCCCTTACACCCTTTTCGACACCTTGTCATAATGCATTTTCCACATAACCCACGATTGTCTCCACTCCTTATACCAATTTTCCCACCATCATGATATCACTTTGCATATATCACCTTATATTAGTATCCCAATCCCGTGCAACACCTCCCTGTGACCCAATCACCAGGGTCACAGTTCATGTCATTTTCCAGTTTCTGCCCAATACACCTGTCCCATACCCCCTCACCTTCCCCCTCGTTCCCCGTCCACCTACATACGTGGACTCCACACACGCGAAGATCTGGGATGCGTCGTTCATATGCTCCCAGTGATAGCACCCCCATCTCCTAAACATTTTTCTCATCACCATAGTCAGTACAGCTTCTTATATAAGTTATGCAATTTCATTCATCCCATATTAGTCAATTTTATTTTATTTTCCCTGCACTAATACACAACTTATATTTTTAACATTTATTTTTGGCCCATGTGAATCCTAAAAGGGCCGCTATTATTATCACTATTTAATGTCCTCTCACTCCCATGCCCTGATCATTTCACTATTATGTGTGTTCTACTTTTTCACAGCCCGCTACATATAGCTCCAATATTAGCTCACAACCTTGGCATGACATTATTGTGAGCACCAATACCCATATTTCCTATCTTCTGTAACATACCCACGTAACCCTTTACTATAACTCATATGCACTGTAATCCTTGTAATAACCTCATTAAACATGGTGCCGCTCTCTGTACCAGGTTACCATGACGACCTTCACATCAAATACCCTTTCCCAACATGGCGCTGCGTTACGCACCAGGTCACCATGGCGACACCAATATTGGTTACTATGGCAACCGGGAGACCTTCATCTTAACTCCTGGAATACCCTCTTCTAACATGGCGCCGCACTATGCACACCATGTCATCAGGACGACAGGGAGGTCTTCATTGCGCATGCTCACAAGCGCCGCCTCTCCGATGATCCGGACCCGATCACGTGCCGTTGACGTCGTAGGCAAGCGCTGGTAACACGCTTTCACAGTTCCATATTGATACACCTATCATCCCCGCCCCCATGCTCGATCAGGAAGTAACTCCTTACTGGCTGCTTTTGTAATTAACAGGGTTTTTAAACCCCACACTTAGAATGGAAATGCGAGATCCCGGAAGTGAACAAGCCCAACGGGCGATACGCGTTTTCCACGGACCTCAGCAGGAGATTCTTCCATGGAGGATTTCTGTTTACCATTTGCTCCTGGACTTTGACACTATGAGTATCATTTCCAATATTCAAATCCTTATGGTGACATGTGCATAATGGATAAGATATACCAGTGATAATAACTTTTGGGATTTCCCATTAATATCACATTGTATTTATCTGTATGAATATAGGTTAATTAACCTGTTGTACACTTTGTCACCAGATTCTTTCTGAACAGTGTATCACACTGCCTTTATATCTATAGTGAATCTATATCACTGTACTCATAGGTGCTTATGCACATAACATTTTTATTATCTTCATTGTGACTCATGACTTCACTTGACGTTTTTTCTGATGTTATTCATTATTTTTCTTATTATATATAGATATCTGTTCCCTTTTTCTGGGGGGGATAACCATCTTATGTTTATCAATATAAACTGACTGTCATATGATATTTGTTCCCTTTTTTGGGGGGATAATCATCTCATGTTTATCAATATAACTGACTGTCATATATTATTTTCTTAATTTACATACTTTTCCTTTTTATCCTTACTGGCTCATTCCTTTTCAGTGGACTCTCATCCACGATCCAGGGTGTCCCACGTCACCATGTGGTGACTAACTCACCTTGCCTAACGTGGAAAGCAGATCCACACACTAATCAGATCTTATCCTTTTCTATCATCCTTCTCTCTTTCACTTTTCTTATATAGGTGCACTCTCATTGGTAGATAGCCTCTCTACTATCATACCACGCTGTTAATGCCCGATCTCGTCCGATCTTGGAAGCCAAACAGCGTTGGGCCAGGTCAGTACCCGAGAGGAGACTCCCTGGGAATACCTGGTGTTGTAGAGTAGGATACTATTCCCCTTCACTCGAAGGGTGTACACCAACAGCAGGATCACCAATATTCACTCCTTTCCTCTCCCTATATTTATAACCAATTTGGGTTTTTCTCATGTGGTCTCTCTCATTTGCTTCTTTCCTCTAACTTTACGTTTACCAGCAAAACGTCTAGGAATGTGTAAGATATGTTGATAAATTGTGCCCTATGTACAACAGGTGACCATTAATCTGTCCGGTATTGACCCCTTCAGTGGTCTTTCAAAGACATAAATTGGATCTCCCTGCTTGGTCTCATTAACACAGAATTTTCTGTGCTGGTCAGGAGAAACGGGTGCCAGACTACCAGGTGTCTGCAACCTTTCTAATCCGTTTCGTGTGATTATTTAGACCAGAACATTCCTTATTTTTCGCATATATATATATTTTTCTTATTTTTGATTTATAATAATACAAAAAAGTAAATTAATTAAAAATATCCTTTTTCTTTCGATCACAGTGGGATACTATTAACTTTTTAACTAATTGACCAATAAACATATGTTTTAAATACCTTTTCAATATACATCTGAAGAACTTATTCTTTTCTCAAGAGTGCGCCCACACAAGAGCTTTCTTTTTCTCCAGTTTTCAAGTACATGTACTTTCTAGCTCTGGGCGCACCACCAATAGGACTGTAACCGAAAGGTTTTCACCTTCCAATAATTGTCCCCATTTGGTTTCTTTTACATTATCACAATTTATACCGGTGCCAGGTCGCTTTTTTCTTTCGTCATACTGTAACAGTGACAGCACACACACAGGAAAAGGTTAAATGCACAATTAACCCACAAAGAGCCCTTCCAGGGAGACACTGGCCCTCATTCCGAGTTGTTCGCTCGGTAAAAATCTTCGCATTGCAGCGATTTTCCGCTTAATGCGCATGCGCAATGTCCGCACTGCGACTGCGCCAAGTAAATTTGCTATGCACTTAGTAATTTTACTCACGGCTTTTTCATCGGTCTGGCGATCGTAATGTGATTGACAGGAAATGGGTGTTTCTGGGCGGAAACAGGCCGTTTTATGGGCGTGTGGGAAAAAACGCTACCGTTTCCGGAAAAAACGCAGGAGTGGCCGGAGAAACGGAGGAGTGTCTGGGCAAACGCTGGGAGTGTTTGTGACGTCAAACCAGGAACGACAAGCACTGAACTGATCGCAGATGCCGAGTAAGTCTGAAGCTACTCAGAAACTGCTACGAGGTGTGTAATCGCAATATTGCGAATACATCGTTCGCAATTTTACTATGCTAAGATTCACTCCCAGTAGGCGTAGGCTTAGCGTGTGCAAAGCTGCTAAAAACGGCTTGCGAGCGAACAACTCTGAATGACCCCCACAGAGAGTATAGAACCAGCACACAGCGCCCTTACTGCTAATGCCAAGCTTAGTCGGGTCGCAGAATAAGTACCTAGATTAGGGACTTAGTACACTAATAACCGCTCCCCCCTGATACTGCTGAGGTAATATGGAGTCTCTCCGTAGGAGCTGCGCGTAACTGTCAGACAGCATCTGTGTCAGCTGTAGAAGGAAAATGGCGCTGGTGAGCTGGTGGATCCGCTCATAGTGAAGCCCTGCCCCTTCAATGGCAAGCAATCTTCCTGCTCTTTTTTATACTGGCTGTTTGTGTCTGAGTGCATAAAATGGATAAAGGATCCTTTTATGGCTTTGTTGCCAGTCTGAGTACTGTGTCCACTGTTCAGTGTATGTGTCCTTACACAGCGGGAGATGCAGTCCACCCCGTTCAGAAGCCATGCGTCTCCATACCATCATGCCGCCATAATAGCCGGCAACCCGCTAACCGGGGCGCCGGCATAGTACTCACCACTCTTCTTTCTTCTGGCTCTGTTAGGGGTGGCGGCGTGCTCGGGAATGTACGCCCGTCGTGGTGGGGCTTGCGAATAGTTCCCTCAGCAGCTAATGTCCTGTCAGCGGGGAACAGGACCATTAACCCGAGAGAAGTTGGGCCGCCCCCCCCCCCTAAGTCACACGAAGCAGGCAGGCTGGTGCCATCCTGCCTGAAAATAACAAACTTAGAAAATAAATGCAGAAAACTCTTCAGGAGCTTCCAAAGACTTGACCGGCTCCTTCGGGCACATTTTGTAAACTGAGTCTGGTAGGAGGGGCATAGAGGGAGGAGCCAGCGCACACTAGCAAATTCTTAAAGTGCCATGGCTCCTAGTGTACTCGTCTATACCCAATGGTACTAAATGGATTCCCAGTATCCCCTAGGACGTAAGAGAAAATAGGATCAGTCTACACCAGTGGTTCTCAAATCCAAATTTTTTTCATGGCACCCTAGGCCAAAATTTCTTAATGAGAAATTTAGAATAAATATGAAATTAAGTGAATTGAGTTTATATGTCATCCTTAGGTTCAATTATGTGGTGAGGGACAGGATTTGTCCACAAATTTTATGATTGACAGCCACCAGCACTGGTTTTGCCTATTACATTGACCATAAATAGGGCCAGATGCATTGTCGCTTGGAAAGTGATAAAATGGAGAGTGAAAAAGTACCAGCCAATCAGCTCCTAATTGCCATTTTTCAAACACAGCCTGTGACATAGCAGTTAGGACCTGATTGGCTGCTACTTTTTCTTTCTCCATTTTATCACTCTCCAAGCGATGATGCATCTAGCCCTCAATTTTAATTGGTCCTGGACCACCAATCCAAGGCACCCCTGCAACACTGGTCTACGCAGTCTTGCATTCTTTTTTTTTTGCCATGATTACCCACAAAACATTATCATTATTTATTACATATTAAAATGAGCTTTATTTTATACATTCTCTAAATATATTGATTCATGCTAGAAAACAGGTTTAAAAACTCGGTTATTGAGAGGTGAAGTTCAGATTTTCTATCGCTAAATACAGTTCTAGATAGAAAGACTCCAGGAAACTAGCTTCTTCTGTTACGTCCAGGAGATGGCACTGCAGGCTCATATGCATTGTAAAGAGATCCTTTATTGTTGTTTCTCCTGTGTACAGTAAGTTGTGATGTAATTAAAAAAAAAAAAAAAAATTATTTCCAATAGATGAAAACCCTATATTTAAGAGCATAGGCACAGTACCCTGAATGCAGGAAACATTTTATTTTTATTTGGAACAACTGAATTTGCCAGTAGCATGTAAGTGTTTTTGTGAGTGAATATTGTGAATATACAGTATATGACTCTTGCTAGGGACTCACCTGACAGATATGAGAAACTATCCATGATTTATTTTTATTTTTTTCGGAGAGATATAACAACCCTGTGAACATCTTATCTCCAGTGCACATACAACAGTCCTATCTGAAAGATAAAGACTGTTGAGGTGACATTTTTAAATGAACTTTGTTGGACCGATTTCTGGACACACTACATCTGCAGCATGATAATTACTTATCGTTAACGACAAGTGTCACACAGAGTCCAGATCAGATGAGCCGATGCGACTGCTCTCCATGCAATTACTGGAACAATGGGCAAAATTCAGACCTGATCGCTTTTTGCACAGCAGCTCGATCATGTCTGAACTGCGCATGCGCCTGCGCCTGCCAGCAGCTGACGGCCATCTCAGCCCAGCGATCGCCTCCTCCTGATGCTCGCTGGGCGGGAGGGGGCGGGCCGGTGGCGTTTGGCCGTTGTTTTAGGGGCGCGGTCTGGTAAAACACAGGCGTGCCCGGACCATGCGGGGGGCAGGCCGCGATGGCTGCGTGATGTCACACGTAGCCGCTGCCACCCTCACAGTGACGAGTAGCTACCTGCCAGCGCGCAGGAGCTGCACTGGTGGGGAGCTACTCCTAAAGTACAAAAGCATTGCTGCTGTGCGATGCTTGTGTACTTGTGCGGGAGGGTCGGGCCTGACATGCGGGGTGGACTAGCCCTGTGCTGGGCGTCCCACCACATGTCTGTGACTGATCGTAGATGTGCTACATTTATCACATCTACGATCAGGTCTGAATTAGGCTCAATGTGCTGAGCACACATTGGGGGTCATTCTGAGTTGTTCGCTAGCTGTTTTCGTTTGGAGCGCAGCGATTAGGTAAAAAAGCGTCACTTCTGCGCATGCGTATGCGCCACAATGCGCACGTGCGACGTACTTTCACAACAGCCGATGCAGTTTCACACAAGGTCTAGCGACGCTTTTCAATCGCACTGCTGGCTGCAGAGTGATTGACAGGAAGTGGGTGTTTCTGGGAGGTAACTGACCGTTTTTGGGGAGTGTGTGTAAAAACGCAGGCGTGGCTGGCCGAACGCAGGGCGTGTTCGTGACGTAAAAACAGGAACTAAACAGTCTGAAGTGATCGCAAGCTAGGAGTAGCTCTGGAGCTGCTCAGAAACTACACAATCTTTTTTTTGTAGTCGCTAGTGATGAGCGGATTCGGTTTTACTCGGTTCTCAAAACCGAATCTTATTGGCTATCCAAAACACGTGACATCAGTGAGCCAATAAGATTCGGTTTTGAGAACCGAGTAAAACCGAATCCGCTCTTCTGCTAAGCTAAGATACACTCCCAGTAGGCGGCGGCATAGCTTTTGCACTGCTGCTAAAAGCAGCTAGCGAGCGAACAACTCGGAATGAGGGCCATTGTGCAAACATCGGATTGGGCGGCCAAAAATAATTTTTATGTCCCGATTATTCCACAGTGTGTAACCAGCTTCAGGGGTACATTTACTACAGAAAATTGGAGGTGCTATCATCCGTCTAATACATTTTACAAATGTTAGCTAGAAACTATGGTTAATTTTGACCCTTTCCCGTTTTGACTCAAAAAGACCAGTGTTGCAATATTCTATGGTTCCTCTCCTAACATAGCAAAATGTGCCCTTAACTATAACAACCCATCAATCACTTGCTTTTATTGTGCTATAGATATAAAAGCTATTTGCTGACTGGATGCTGTGGTTCAGTGCACATTCTGCACTTAGATGCAATGTTAAACAATCATTTTTAGTAAATTGCAAAATGTGAGCCTTACACATTCTCTATATCTCCCATTTTACAGGGAAATGCATGTATGTGTAGGCCACGATGAGTATGGGTTGGCTAAATCTGGCATCTGCCACAGGTGTCTATCATCTAGCCGGGCACCCAGCTCTCCTTCTTCTCATGCCAATGGATACTGACCTGGACAGGTGATATGGCTGGTTCCCCAACTGAGAAGGAGGAAGTGAATGGCACCAGGAGGGAGAGTTGCCCATGCTTCCAGGAGAGCCACCCAAGATTCGGGATCCTCCAGAACGTTCCAAGAGATTAAGCAAGTACAGTTTGTCTAAAGTTTGACAGCCAGTCATTTGGGGAACAGACCAGACTTACATTAAATGGAGACCCTTGCTTCTTCAGCAGGGTACAGACACTTTTTTTTTTTTAACCACATATTGCCATCACATAAGGACCGAAACAATGGGCCTCATTTGGTTTCCGATGCAAAAAAAAAAAATATATGCAAAGTACAGATGATCAGTACCTTATGTGTCTGACCCGTACTGCGCGTGAGCAGTGTGGGTCCAGCATCATCGGACGCAGTACTGCTGTCATTTGGGGGGCGGAGTGTCGCCTCTTGTTTTGTAGGAGTGCCAAGGCCAGAGTCTCCCTCTTCTGACCGAGATTTCCCGGCCTCTTGGAAGGAGCCTGCGTGATCTCATTGGTCACTCAGTCAGCCGATGGTGTCACAACGCAGCACTGGATCACACATGGATGCAGGAGGCATCTGAATCAGGTCCAGTCTTCAGAACTGGGGAGGATGGGGGGGGGGGGGGGGGGGGGGGGGGGGGGGGGGGCATGCGCTTGAGCGCAGAGGTTCACATTCAGATTATCAGCTCTAAACTCACAAATGTTGGGGGGGGGGGGGGGGGAGACATGCACTCCACCATACTCATATGCAACAGTCACGTACAGTATCACTCATATTACAAAAACACTAAATTACCAAATGCTTAGATAAGCAGACTGTCCTTTTCATGTTTTCTCATTGGCAAAGCAAGCATCAGATAACTTTCTTACCTACAGTATAGCTGTGAGGAAGGAAGTTGATTTTTTATCTCTCAACTGTTTCTTCTAACTGCAGTACTACCAATGAGCAGACAGGGTCTTGGCAGAGTAATACTGTAGATGTCCCTTATAGCAGGTGGTCTTCTGTATGCCGAATGTCGGGATCCCGGCGCACAGTATACCGGCGCCGGAATCCCGACACCCGGCATACCGACAACTATTCTCCCTCATGGGGGTCCACGACCCCCCTGGAGGGAGAATAAAATAGTGTGGCGCGCGTAGCACGCCACCGTGCCCGCAGTGTGGCGAGCGCAGCGAGCCCGCAATGGGCTCCTTTGCGCTCGCCGCGCTGTCGGTATGCCGGCGGTCGGGCTCCCGGCGCCGGTATGCTGGTCGCCGGGAGCCCGAGCGCCCGCATACCATACTACACCCCTTATAGCAGTTACTCACAGATTTTCAACACATATGTATGTGTTGAAAATCTGTGTGAGTAAAGGCCCATATACAGTACACTGGGCGATTTTGAGCTGAAAGCAGCTCACTTTTGGTGTGTTGAGCTGCTTTCAGCTCAAAGCCACCCAGAGTGTATGCCCCAGCGATGAGCGATGAGCACTTATGCGCGCTCCCGCTTCATCGCTGGTGCCCGCCGTTCAACTACTGGTATTACCAGTAGATGAACGGCGGGGTGGGCGGCTTTTCATAGAGTCTTGCTATGGAAAGCCGCTCACCCCCGCTGACATCGCTGGGCAGCAGGGAAAAGCGCACAGTGGGGGTAATTCCAAGTTGATCGCAGCAGGAAATTTTTTAGCAGTTGGACAAAACCATGTGCACTGCAGGGGAGGCAGATATAACATGTGCAGAGAGAGTTAGATTTGGGTGGGTTATTTTGTTTCTGTGCAAGGTTAATACTGGCTGCTTTATTTTTACACTGCAATTTAGATTGCAGATTGAACACACCACACCCAAATCTAACTCTCTCTGCACATGTTATATCTGCCTCCCCTGCAGTGCACATGGTTTTGCCCAACTGCTAAAAAATTTCCTGCTGCGATCAACTTGGAATTACCCCCAGTGTGTATACACTGAGCGCTTTTCAGCCCAGCGATGTCAGCGATCATCGCTATACATACATGCTGAGCAAAAACGCCCAGTGTGTATTAGTGATGAGCGGGTTCGGTTTCTCGGAAACCGAACCCCCCCGAACTTCTGCCTTTTTACACGGGTCCGAGCCGTGCTCGGATTCTCCCGTGTGGCTCGGGTAAACCGAACGCGCCCGAACGTCATCATTCCGCTGTCGGATTCTCGCGAGATTCGGATTCTATTTAAGCAGCCGCGCGTCGACACCATTTTCACACGTGCATTGAGATTGATAGGGAGAGGACGTGGCTGGCGTCCTCTCCGTTATAGTCATAATAGAAAAGACTAAGAGTGACATTGTTATAATTGTGGGGAGGATTGGGGACAGGGAGCAGCTGTTAGGAGTACAGTGCAGGGTTTTGCTGATAGTAGTGAGTGTGACCACCAGTTTAATCCGTTCTCTGCCTGAAAAAAATGCTCCATACCATATCTGTGCTCAGTGTGCTGCATGATATATCTGTGCTGAGTGCACTGCTCACACTGCCTAATTGTGGGGACTGGGGAGCAGTTATAGCAGGAGTACAGTGCACAGTTTTGCTGACAGTGACCACCAGTCCAGTATACGTTTGTCTGCCTGAAAAACACTCCTGTGGTGGCTTTTTTTCTTTATACTAGTAGTTTAGCAGTCTGCTGACAGTGTCCACCAGGTCCATTTATTATACAGTATATTATATATATAGCAGTACGGTAGGCCACGGCTGTACCTACCTCTGTGTCGTCACTCGTCGTCCATAAGTAATAATAGTATACTATCCATCCATCTACATTGTATACCTGTGGTGGCTTTTTTTTTCTTCATACTAGTGTAGCAGTCTGCTGACAGTGTCCACCAGGTCCGTTATTATTATTCTGTATATATTATATATATAGCAGTACGGTAGGCCACGGCTGTACCTACCTCTGTGTCGTCACTCGTCGTCCATAAGTAATAATAGTATACTATCCATCCATCTACATTGTATACCTGTGGTGGCTTTTTTTTCTTCATACTAGTTTAGCAGTCTGCTGACAGTGTCCACCAGGTCCGTTATAATTATTCTGTATATATTATATATATATAGCAGTACGGTAGGCCACGGCTGTACCTACCTCTGTGTCGTCACTCGTCATCCATAAGTAATAATAGTATACTATCCATCCATCTACATTGTAAACCTGTGGTGGCTTTTTTTTCTTCATACTAGTTTAGCAGTCTGCTGACAGTGTCCACCAGGTCCGTTATAATTATTCTGTATATATTATATATATAGCAGTACGGTAGGCCACGGCTGTACCTACCTCTGTGTCGTCACTCGTCATCCATAAGTAATAATAGTATACTATCCATCCATCTACATTGTATACCTGTGGTGGCTTTTTTTTCTTCATACTAGTTTAGCAGTCTGCTGACAGTGTCCACCAGGTCCGTTATTATTATTCTGTATATATTATATATATAGCAGTACGGTAGGCCACGGCTGTACCTACCTCTGTGTCGTCACTCGTCGTCCATAAGTAATAATAGTATACTATCCATCCATCTACATTGTATACCTGTGGTGGCTTTTTTTTCTTCATACTAGTTTAGCAGTCTGCTGACAGTGTCCACCAGGTCCGTTATTATTATTCTGTATATATTATATATATAGCAGTACGGTAGGCCACGGCTGTACCTACCTCTGTGTCGTCACTGGTCGTCCATAAGTAATAATACTATACTATCCATCCATCTACATTGTATACCTGTGGTGGCTTTTTTTTCTTCATACTAGTTTAGCAGTCTGCTGACAGTGTCCACCAGGTCCGTTATTATTATTCTGTATATATTATATATAGCAGTATGGTAGGCCACGGCTGTACCTACCTCTGTGTCGTCACTCGTCGTCCATAAGTAATAATAGTATACTATCCATCCATCTACGTTGTATACCTGTGGTGGCTTTTTTTTCTTCATACTAGTTTAGCAGTCTGCTGACAGTGTCCACCAGGTCCGTTATTATTATTCTGTATATATTATATATATAGCAGTACGGTAGGCCACGGCTGTACCTACCTCTGTGTCGTCACTCGTCGTCCATAAGTAATAATACTATACTATCCATCCATCTACGTGTATACCTGTGGTGGCTTTTTTTTCTTCATACTAGTTTAGCAGTCTGCTGACAGTGTCCACCAGGTCCGTTATTATTATTCTGTATATATTATATATATAGCAGTACGGTAGGCCACGGCTGTACCTACCTCTGTGTCGTCACTGGTCGTCCATAAGTAATAATAGTGTACTATCCATCCATCTACATTGTATACCTGTGGTGGCTTTTTTTTCTTCATACTAGTTTAGCAGTCTGCTGACAGTGTCCACCAGGTCCGTTATTATTATTCTGTATATATTATATATATAGCAGTACGGTAGGCCACGGCTGTACCTACCTCTGTGTCGTCATTCGTCGTCCATAAGTAATAATAGTATACTATCCATCCATCTACATTGTATACCTGTGGTGGCTTTTTTTTCTTCATACTAGTTTAGCAGTCTGCTGACAGTGTCCACCAGGTCCGTTATTATTATTCTGTATATATTACATATATAGCAGTACGGTAGGCCACGGCTGTACCTACCTCTGTGTCGTCACTCGTCGTCCATAAGTAATAATAGTATACTATCCATCCATCTACATTGTATACCTGTGGTGGCTTTTAGTTGTGCGCAAAATATGGAGAACAAAAATGTGGAGGTTAAAAAAATAGGGAAAGATCAAGATCCACTTCCACCTCGTGCTGAAGCTGCTGCCACTAGTCATGGCCAAGACGATGAAATGCCATCAACGTCGTCTGCCAAGGCCGATGCCCAATGTCATAGTACAGAGCATGTAAAATCCAAAACACAAAAGATCAGTAAAATGACCCAAAAATCAAAATTAAAAGCGTCTGAGGAGAAGCGTAAACTTGCCAATATGCCATTTACGACACGGAGTGGCAAGGAACGGCTGAGGCCCCTGCCTATGTTCATGGCTAGTGGTTCAGCTTCACATGAGGATGGAAGCACTCAGCCTCTCGCTAGAAAAATGAAAAGACTTAAGCTGGCAAAAGCACAGCAAAGAACTGTGCGTTCTTCGAAATCACAAATCCCCAAGGAGAGTCCAATTGTGTCGGTTGCGATGCCTGACCTTCCCAACACTGGACGGGAAGAGCTTGCGCCTTCCACCATTTGCACGCCCCCTGCAAGTGCTGGAAGGAGCACCCGCAGTCCAGTTCCTGATAGTCAAATTGAAGATGTCAGTGTTGAAGTACACCAGGATGAGGATATGGGTGTTGCTGGCGCTGGGGAGGAAATTGACAAGGAGGATTCTGATGGTGAGGTGGTTTGTTTAAGTCAGGCACCCGGGGAGACACCTGTTGTCCGTGGGAGGAATATGGCCATTGACATGCCTGGTCAAAATACAAAAAAAATCAGCTCTTCGGTGTGGAATTATTTCATAACAAATGCGGACAACAGGTGTCAAGCCGTGTGTTGCCTTTGTCAAGCTGTAATAAGTAGGGGTAAGGACGTTAACCACCTCGGAACATCCTCCCTTATACGTCACCTGCAGCGCATTCATCATAAGTCAGTGACAAGTTCAAAAACTTTGGGTGAAGGCGGAAGCAGTCCACTGACCACTAAATCTGTAACCAAGCTCCTGCAAACCACACCACCAACTCCCTCAGTGTCAATTTCCTCCTTAGACAGGAAAGCCAATAGTCCTGCAGGCCATGTCACATGCAAGTCTGACGAGTCCTCTCCTGCCTGGGATTCCTCCGATGCATCCTTGAGTGTAACGCCTACTGCTGCTGGCGCTGCTGTTGTTGCTGCTGGGAGTCGATCGTCATCCCAGAGGGGAAGTCGGAAGACCACTTGTACTACTTCCAGTAAGCAATTGACTGTCCAACAGTCCTTTGCGAGGAAGATGAAATATCACAGCAGTCATCCTGCTGCAAAGCGGATAACTGAGGCCTTGGCAGCCTGGGCGGTAAGAAACGTGGTTCCGGTATCCATCGTTACAATTGTTTCAGCCCAATCAGTGAGAACTTCCGTGTGTGTGTTTGTGTGTTTTACACAGACTATAGAGGTAGAATATAGCAGAACACATTATTGTGTGCTGTACAAGTGAAGCTAGAACTGGGTCATCGAGCCCAGGTAAGAAAGAAACCAACACTCGAGGGATTCACTCACGATTGGATGGTATTTGTTAGAGGACCAGAGCACAGTAACATTCAGCACTTTGTGGAGAAAGTTGTATTTCACTTGCATGAAAGCTTTCCAAAGCCAAAACGAGGTACCATTGCTTGAGGACAGAGACAAAGAATTGAAAAACGGTGGGGCTGACTGAATTCAAGTTTTATCATGTTTACTTTTTGGTTGGAGGACCCAGGACGAGACCAGATAGGAGAATCTACATTTGACTGTTAACAATTAATTTTATTGGGACATTGCTTCAAACTATTGGCCTGATCTTCTATATTCAAAGGAGATCAGTAAAAGGATTGACTGTAGTATATATATTTTTTTGAACTTTAACTGTCTCTGAAATTAACCTACTGAGACTTTCTCTCGTACCCATTTTGAACGCTAAACCTAGATGTGTTTTTTCATTTACTGACATCTAACAGAGTGTGTTATACCCTTGATCAGTGCGCAGGAATTTTGTTTTTTGTGTTTATATTGTGTTTTAGTGATTGGTGCGAGTCACGTTTAATTTCTGCAGCCAGACTTTAAGCAAGGAGCGCAGGTGATTATTCATTTTTTGCACCGAGGAGCCTGAGCCAGCGGAGACAGTAAGTATAATTCTTTCTTTTTTCTCTCTCATTCTTTCTTTCTTTCGTTCTTTCTTTTTCTTTCTTTTCTTTCTTTCTTTCTTTCTTTCTTTCTTTCTTTCTTTCTTTCTTTCTTTCTTTCTTTCTTTCTTTATTTACGCTGTCTGCCGTAATGTGTAAAAAAGGGGACGCAGTCTGCCGTAATGTGTAAAAAATAAGATTTTACTTACCGATAAATCTATTTCTCGTAGTCCGTAGTGGATGCTGGGGACTCCGTAAGGACCATGGGGATATAGCGGCTCCGCAGGAGACAGGGCACAATAATAAAAGCTTTAGGATCAGGTGGTGTGCACTGGCTCCTCCCCCTATGACCCTCCTCCAAGCCTCAGTTAGGATACTGTGCCCGGACGAGCGTGCATAATAAGGAAGGATATTGAATCCCGGGTAAGACTCATACCAGCCACACCAATTACACCGTACAACCTGTGATCTGAACCCAGTTAACAGTATGATAACAACGAAGGAGCCTCTGACAAGATGGCTCACAACAAGAATAACCCGATTTTTGTAACAATAACTATGTACAAGTATTGCAGACAATCCGCACTTGGGATGGGCGCCCAGCATCCACTACGGACTACAAGAAATAGATTTATCGGTAAGTAAAATCTTATTTTCTCTGACGTCCTAGTGGATGCTGGGGACTCCGTAAGGACCATGGGGATTATACCAAAGCTCCCAAACGGGCGGGAGAGTGCGGATGACCCTGTAGCACCGAATGAGAGACTCCATGTCCTCCTCAGCCAGGGTATCAAATTTGTAGAATTTAGCAAACGTGTTTGCCCCTGACCAAGTAACTGCTCGGCAAAGTTGTAAAGCCGAGACCCCTCGGGCAGTCGCCCAAGATGAGCCCCCTTCCTTTTGGAATGGGCTTTTACAGATTTTGGCTGTGGCAGGCCTGCCACAGAATGTGTAAACTGAATTGTATTACAAATCCAGCGAGCAATCGTCTGCTTAGAAGCAGGAGCACCCATCTTGTTGGGTGCATACAGGCTAAACAGCGAGTCAGATTTTCTGACTCCAGCCGTCCTGGAAACATATTTTTCAGGGCCCTGACAACGTCAAGTAACTTGGAGTCCTCCAAGTCCCTAGTACCCGCAGGTACCACAATAGGTTGGTTCATGTGAAAAACAGAAAACACCTTAAGGAGAAATTGAGGACGAGTCCTCAATTCTGCCCTGTCAGAATGAAAAATTAAGTAAGGGCTTTATATATGATAAAGCTGCCAATTCTGACACACGCCTGGCTGAAGCCAGGGCTAATAGCATCGTCACCTTCCATGTGAGATATTTTAAGTCCACAGTGGTGAGTGGTTCAAACCAATGTGACTTTAGGAAACTCAAAACAACATTGAGATCCCAAGGTGCCACTGGGGCACAAAATGAGGCTGTATATGCAGTACCCCTTTTACAAACATCTGAACGTCAGGCACTAAAGCCAGTTCTTTCTGGAAGAAATTCGACAGGGCCGAAATTTGAACCTTAATGGACCCTAATTTTAGGCCCATAGACAGTCCTGTTTTCAGGAAATGTAGGAAACGACCCAGTTGGAATTCCTCTATAGGGGCCTTCTTGGCCTCACACCACGCAACATATCTTCACCAAATGCGGTGAAAATGTTTTGCGGTTACATCCTTCCTGTCTTCGACCAGGGTAGGGATGACTTCATCTGGAATGCCCTTTCAGGATCCGGCGTTCAACCGCCATGCCGTCAAACGCGGCCGCGGTAAGTCTTGGAACAGACAAGGCCCCTGCTGGAGCAGGTCCTTTCTTAAAGGTAGAGGCCACGGGTCTTCCGTGAACATCTCTTGAAGTTTCGGGTACCAAGTCCTTCTTGGCCAATCCGGAACCACGAGTATCGTTCTTACTCATCTCCCTCTTATGATTCTCAGTTCTTTTGGTATGAGAGGCATAGGAGGGAACACATACTCTGACTGGTACACCCACAGTGTTACCAGAGCATCCACCGCTATTGCCTGAGGGTCCCTTGACCTGGCGCAATATCTGTCTAGTTTTTTGTTCAGGCGGGACGCCATCATGTCCACCTTTGGTTTTTCCCAACGGTTTACAATCATGTGGAAGACTTCCCGATGAAGTCCCCACTCTCCCGGGTAGAGGTCATGCCTGCTGAGGAAGTCTGCTTCCCAGTTTTCCACTCCCGGAATGAACACTGCTGAGAGTGTTATCACATGATTTTTCGCCCAGCGAAGAATCCTTGTAGTTTCTGCCATTTCCCTCCTGCTTCTTGTGCCGCCCTGTTTACGTGGGCGACTGCCGTGATGTTGTCCCACTGGATCAATACCGGCTGACCTTGAAGCAGAGGTCTTGCTAAGCTTAGAGCATTGTAAATTGCCCTTACCTCCAGTATATTTATGTGGAGAGAAGTCTCCAGACTTGATCACACTCTCTGGAAATTTTTTCCTTGTGTGACTGCTCCCCAGCCACTCAGGCTGGCATCCGTGGTCACCAGGACCCAGTCCTGAATGCCGAATCTGCGGCCCTTTCATAGATGAGCACTCTGCAGCCACCGCAGAAGAAACACCCTTGTCCTTGGAGACAGGGTTATCCGCTGATGCATCTGAAGATGCGATCCGGACCATTTTTCCAGCAGATCCCACGGAAAGGTTCTTGCGTGAAATCTACCGAATGGGATCGCTTTGTAAGAAACCACCATTTTTCACAGGATCCTTGTGCAATGATGCACTGATACTTTTCCTGGTTTTAGGAGGTTCCTGACTAGCTCGGATAACTCCCTGGCTTTCTTCTCCGGGAGAAAACATCCTTTTCTGGACTGTGTCCAGAATCATCCCTAGGAACAGTAGACGTGTCGTCGGAAAAAACTGCGATTTTGGAATATTTAGAATCCACTCGTGCTGTCGTAGAACTACTTAAGATAGTGCTACTCCGACCTCCAACTGTTCTCTGGACCTTGCCTTTATCAGGAAAGCGTCCATATTTCTTTTAAGAAGAATCATCATTTCGGCCATTACCTTGGTAAAGACCCGGGGTGCCGTGGACAATCCAAACGGCAGCGTCTGAACTGATAGTGACAGTTCTGTACCACGAACCTGAGGTACCCTTGGTGAGAAGGCAAATTTGGACATGTAGGTAAGCGTCCCTGATATCCAGTGACACCATATCGTCCCCTTCTTCCTGGTTCGCTATCACTACTCTGAGTGACTCCATCTTGATTTGAACGCTTGTATGTAAGTGTTCAAATATTTCAGATCTCACCGAGCCGTCTGGCTTCAGTACCACAATATAGTGTGGAATAATACCCCTTCCCTTGTTGTAGAAGGGGTACTTTGATTATCACCTGCTGGGAATACAGCCTGTGAATTGTTCCCAATACTGCCTCCCTGTCGGAGGGAGACGTTGGTAAAGCAGACTTCAGGAACTTGTGAGGGGGAGACGTCTCGAATTTCCAATGTACACCTGGGATACTACGTGTAGGATCCAGGAGTCCACTTGTGAGTGAGCCCCCTGCGTGCTGAAACTCTTGAGATGACCCCCTACCGCACCTGAGTCCGCTTGTACTGCCCCAGCGTCATGCTGCGGACTTGGCAGAAGCTGTGGAGGGCTTCTGTTCCTGGGAATGGGCTGCCTGCTGCAGTCTTCTTCCCTTTCCTCTACCCCTGGGCAGATATGACTGTCCCTTTTGCCCGCCTGCCCTTATGGGGACGAAAGGACTGAGACTGAAAAGACTGTGTCCTTTTCTGCTGAGATGTGACTTGGGGTAACAAAAGGTGGATTTTTCAGCTGTTGCCATGGCCACCAGGTCCGATGGACCGCCCCTTTATACGGCAATACTTCCATGTGCCATCTGGAATCTGCATCACCTGACCACTGTCGTGTCTTCGTCTGGCAGATATGGACATCACATTTACTCTTGATGCCAGAATGCAAATATCCCTCTGCGCATCTCGCATATATAGAAATGCATCTATAGTCAATAAAATCTTGTCCCTGTCAAGGGTATCAATATTTTCAGTCAGGAAATCCGACCAAGCCCCCTCAGCGCTGCACATCCAGGCTGAGGCGATTGCTGGTCGTAGTATAACACCAGTATGTGTGTATATACTTTTAGGATATTTTTCAGCTTCCTATCAGCTGGCTCCTTGAGGGCTGCCGTATCTGGAGACGGTAACGCCCCTTGTTTTTATAAGCGTGTGAGCGCCTTATCCACCCTAAGGTGTGTTTCCCAACTCGCCCTAACTTCTGGCGGGAAAGGGTATACCGCCAATAATTTTCTATCGGAGGAAACCCACGTATCATCACACACTTCATTTAATTTATCTGATTCAGGAAAAACTACAAGTAGTTTATTCACACCCTACATAATACCCTTATTTGTGGTACTTGTAGTATCAGAAATATGTAACACCTCCTTCATTGCCCTTAACATGAAACGTGTGGCCCTAAAGGAAAATATGTTTGTTTATTCACCGTCGACACTGGAGTCAGTGTCCGTGTCTGTGTCTGACTGAGGTAAATGGGCGTTTTTACTAGAGATGAGCGCCGGAAATTTTTCGGGTTTTGTGTTTTGGTTTTGGGTTCGGTTCCGCGGCCGTGTTTTGGGTTCGACCGCGTTTTGGCAAAACCTCACCGAATTTTTTTTGTCGGATTCGGGTGTGTTTTGGATTCGGGTGTTTTTTTAAAAAAACCCTAAAAAACAGCTTAAATCATAGAATTTGGGGGTAATTTTGATCCCAAAGTATTATTAACCTCAAAAAACATAATTTACACTCATTTTCAGCCTATTCTGAACACATCACACCTCACAATATTATTTTTAGTCCTAAAATTTGCACCGAGGTCGCTGTGTGAGTAAGATAAGCGACCCTAGTGGCCGACACAAACACCGGGCCCATCTAGGAGTGGCACTGCAGTGTCACGCAGGATGGCCCTTCCAAAAAACCCTCCCCAAACAGCACATGACGCAAAGAAAAAAAGAGGCGCAATGAGGTAGCTGACTGTGTGAGTAAGATTAGCGACCCTAGTGGCCGACACAAACACCGGGCACATCTAGGAGTGGCACTGCAGTGTCACGCAGGATGTCCCTTCCAAAAAACCCTCCCCAAACAGCACATGACGCAAAGAAAAAAAGAGGCGCAATGAGGTAGCTGTGTGAGTAAGATTAGCGACCCTAGTGGCCGACACAAACACCGGGCCCATCTAGGAGTGGCACTGCAGTGTAAAAATTTCCGGCGCTCATCTCTACTATGACATTGGGCATCGGCCTTGGCAGACGACGTTGCTGGCATTTCATCGTCTCGGCCATGACTAGTGGCAGCAGCTTCAGCACGAGGTGGAAGTGGATCTTGATCTTTCCCTAATTTTGGAACCTCAACTTTTTTGTTCTCCATATTTTATAGGCAGAACTAAAAGGCACCTCAGGTAAACAATGGAGATGGATGGATTGGATACTAGTATACAATTATGGACGGACTGCCACGGTTAGGTGGTATAAAAAAACCACGGTTAGGTGGTATATATTATAATAATAATACAATTATGGATGGACGGACTGCCTGCCGAGTGCCGACACAGAGGTAGCCACAGCCGTGAACTACCGCACTGTACACTGGTTGATAAAGAGATAGTAGTATACTCGTAACAACTAGTATGACACTATGACGACGGTATAAAGAATGAAAAAAAAACCACGGTTAGGTGGTATATATTATAATAATAATACAATTATGGATGGACGGACTGCCTGCCGACTGCCGACACAGAGGTAGCCACAGCCGTGAACTACCGCACTGTACACTGGTTGATAAAGAGATAGTAGTATACTCGTAACAACTAGTATGACACTATGACGACGGTATAAAGAATGCAAAAAAAACCACAGTTAGGTGGTATATATTATAATAATAATACAATTATGGATGGACGGACTGCCTGCCGACTGCCGACACAGAGGTAGCCACAGCCGTGAACTACCGCACTGTACACTGGTTGATAAAGAGATAGTAGTATACTCGTAACAACTAGTATGACACTATGACGGTATAAAGAATGAAAAAAAAACCACGGTTAGGTGGTATATATTATAATAATAATACAATTATGGATGGACGGACTGCCTGCCGACTGCCGACACAGAGGTAGCCACAGCCGTGAACTACCGCACTGTACACTGGTTGATAAAGAGATAGTAGTATACTCGTAACAATTAGGATGACACTATGACGGTATAAAGAATGAAAAAAAAACCACGGTTAGGTGGTAGGTATATAATAATAAAATAATACAATTCTGGTCGGACGGACTGCCTGCCGTGTGCCGACACAGAGGTAGCCACAGCCGTGAACTACCGCACTGTACACTGGTTGATAAAGAGATAGTAGTATACTCGTAACAATTAGGATGACACTATGACGGTATAAAGAATGAAAAAAAAACCACGGTTAGGTGGTAGGTATATAATAATAAATAATACAATTCTGGTCGGACGGACTGCCTGCCGTGTGCCGACACAGAGGTAGCCACAGCCGTGAACTACCGCACTGTACACTGGTTGATAAAGAGATAGTAGTATACTCGTAACAATTAGGATGACACTATGACGGTATAAAGAATGAAAAAAAAACCACGGTTAGGTGGTAGGTATATAATAATAAATAATACAATTCTGGTCGGACGGACTGCCTGCCGTGTGCCGACACAGAGGTAGCCACAGCCGTGAACTACCGCACTGTACACTGGTTGATAAAGAGATAGTAGTATACTCGTAACAATTAGGATGACACTATGACGGTATAAAGAATGAAAAAAAAACCACGGTTAGGTGGTAGGTATATAATAATAAATAATACAATTCTGGTCGGACGGACTGCCTGCCGTGTGCCGACACAGAGGTAGCCACAGCCGTGAACTACCGCACTGTACACTGGTTGATAAAGAGATAGTAGTATACTCGTAACAATTAGGATGACACTATGACGGTATAAAGAATGAAAAAAAAACCACGGTTAGGTGGTAGGTATATAATAATAAATAATACAATTCTGGTCGGACGGACTGCCTGCCGTGTGCCGACACAGAGGTAGCCACAGCCGTGAACTACCGCACTGTACTGTGTCTGCTGCTAATATAGACTGGTTGATATTTAAAGAGATATTAGTAGTATACAACAATACTATACTGGTGGTCAGGCACTGGTCACCACTCCTGCAGCAAAAGTGTGCACTGTTAATTAATATAATTGTACTCCTGGCTCCTGCTAACAACCTGCAGTGCTCCCCAGTCTCCCCCACAATTAATTATAAGCTTTTAATTTATACATTGATGACTGTGCAGCACACTGGGCTGAGCTGAGTGCACACAGACTGAGTCACACTGTGTGACTGACTGTGCTGTGTATCGTTTTTTTTTTCAGGCAGAGAACGGATATAGCAGAGAGAAGTGAACGGATATATTATATTAAATAAAAGTTAACTAGCAACTGCACTGGTCACTGACTGTGGTAAACTAACTCTGTCTGCGACTCTGCACAATCTCTCTCTATCTAATCTATCTATCTCTATTCTAATGGAGAGGACGCCAGACACGTCCTCTCCCTATCAATCTCAATGCACGAGTGAAAATGGCGGCGACGCGCGGCTCCTTATATAGAATCCGAGTCTCGCGATAGAATCCGAGCCTCGCGAGAATCCGACAGCGTCATGATGACGTTCGGGCGCGCTCGGGTTAACCGAGCAAGGCGGGAAGATCCGAGTCGCTCGGACCCGTGGAAAAAAAAGTGAAGTTCGTGCGGGTTCGGATTCAAAGAAACCGAACCCGCTCATCTCTAGTTTTTACAAGCCCCTGACGGTGTCTGAGACGCCTGGACAGGTACTAATTTGTTTGCCGGCCGTCTCATGTCGTCAACCGACCTTGCAGCGTGTTGACATTATCACGTAATTCCTAAATAAGCCATCCATTCCAGTGTCGACTCCCTAGAGAGTGACATCACCAATACAGGCAATTTGCTCCGCCTCCTCACCAACATCGTCCTCCTACATGTCGACACACACGTACCGACACACAGCACACACACAGGGAATGCTCTGATAGAGGACAGGACCCCACTAGCCCTTTGGGGAGACAGAGGGAGAGTTTGCCAGCACACACCAAAAACGCTATAATTATACAGGGACAACCCCTTATACAAGTGTTTTCCCTTATAGCATTTTTATATATGTAATCATATCGCCAAATAAGTGCCCCCCCTCTCTGTTTTAACCCTGTTTCTGTAGTGCAGTGCAGGGGAGAGCCTGGGAGCCTTCCTCACAGCAGAGCTGAGCAGGAAAATGGCGCCGTGTGCGGAGGAGAATAGGCCCCGCCCCCTTTTCGGCGGGCTCTTCTCCCGGAGTTTGTGAGATCTGGCAGGGGTTAAATACATCCATATAGCCTCAAGGGCTATATGTGATGTATTTTAGCCATAAAAAGGTATTATACATTGCTGCCCAGGGCGCCCCCCCCAGCGCCCTGCACCCTCAGTGACAGTTGGTGACTGTTGGTGAAGTGTGCTGACAACAATGGCGCACAGCTGCAGTGCTGTGCGCTACCTTATGAAGACTGAAAGTCTTCTGCCGCCTGTTTCTGGACCTCTGGACCTCTTCAACTTCGGCATCTGCAAGGGGGGTCGGCGGCACGGCTCCGGGACGAACCCCAGGGTGAGACCTGTGTTCCGACTCCCTCTGGAGCTAATGGTGTCCAGTAGCCTAAGAAGCAAATCCATCCTGCACGCAGGTGAGTTTACTTCTCTCCCCTAAGTCCCTCGTAGCAGTGAGCCTGTTGCCAGCAGGTCTCACTGAAAGAAAAAAAACCTAACTTAAACTTTTATTCTAAGCAGCTCAGGAGAGCCACCTAGATTGCACCCTTCTCGGCCGGGCACAAAAATCTAACTGAGGCTTGGAGGAGGGTCATAGGGGGAGGAGCCAGTGCACACCACCTGATCCTAAAGCTTTTATTATTGTGCCCTGTCTCCTGCGGAGCCGCTATATCCCCATGGTCCTTACGGAGTCCCCAGCATCCACTAGGACGTCAGAGAAAAGGGGACGCAGTCTGCTGTAATGCGTAAAATGGGGGAATCTGCCTGCCGTAATGTGTAAAACGGGCACGCTGTCTGCTGTAATGTGTAAAAAGGGGACGCTGTCTGCCATAATGTGTAAAAAGGGCACGCTGTCTGCCGTAATGTGTAAAAAGGGGAATCTGTCCGCCCGCCGTAAGGTGTAAAAAGTGGACGCTGTCTGCCGTAATGTGTAAAAAGGGGAATCTGTCCACCATAAGGTGTAAAAGGGTCTCTACCTGGTGTAGTGGCGCTACTGTGAGGAGTAATTTGAATAATGGAGACTACTGTGCACCGTTATATGAATTGGTATTATTTTGTGGCCACACCCCTTCCCAACGAAGTCACGCCCCTTCGTACTTTTGCGCGCACCTACGGCGCGCACTGCCCCTGTTTTGCATGCAGGGGTGGGGCTCCGATGCCGTTTCTTGCACACAGTGCTAAAATGTCTAGTTACGGCACTGTTGCTAGGTGAGAGGGGAACCTGAGCAGGTTCCCCTCACCAGATCCTCTCCAGGGGTGAGGGGGTGGACTTGGATGGGATGAGGGGGCCCAAAGCATTTTGTCGCACCTGGGCCCACCGCTCGCTAGTTCCGCCACTGGCCTGGGGGCCCACCTCCTGCTCTAAGGATCAGGTTCTAGACTGTGCACTTGAATTATACAGCATACATATGTTACCTTATACTGTACTATGGTGTATTTTCTACAGTGCATTGCTGTTATTAATCTGTTATTAATCTGGTACATTATCATGCATGCAGCAGATGAATTTACTGTATATATTTATGAAGGGACCAAGATGTTGCAATCTCTAATGTTAGTCAAACCAATGAGGTGGCAGGCCACACCCCCTCTGCGGACTGGCCATATCCCTAAACATGGGCCCCTACAACTGCATTTCCCCGGTGGGCCCTACATGCCCCAGTCCGACACTGATACAAACACAGGAACTAGGGATACCGTCTTTCCCGTTTTGGCTCAAAAAGACTAGTGTTGCAATATTTTATAGTTCCGTTCCTAACATAGCAAAATGTGCCCTTAACTATAACAACCCATCAAGCACTTGCTTTTATTGTGCTATAGATCTAAAAGCAGGATGTTGTGGTTCTGCTTGGTTAAAAGATGATAACAACTGCCTGGGATATGGATGGTGAGACCCACCACCCTATTAATCTATCAGTAATCTATCTAATTTGCAGTCGGAAGTATACATCATCACTTTTTCCTATTTTTTTTTTAATGCAGTATTTCTTTTTTGGCTGTTGTGGTTCAGCCAGCAGAAACAATAATGCACATGGGGCCTAATTCAGCATGCATTGCTAATCTGAGAAATTACAAATTGAGTGATTATCTAATGACTGCGCATGCATAGCGTTCACATTGCACACACACGAGGGGTAATAGTGGCAGAAATTGCGTACAGATTCTAATTGCAATGTAGCCGCTGTCTGACTGACAGAAAGCCGGCGTCTCTGGGCGGAAACCTGCCATTTTCTGTGTGTTTCAGAAAAAACGCAGGTATGCCCAGGCATTTTTGGGGAGGTTCTCTGACGTCAGCACAGACCACTTCCAGCCCGTGTCTGTCGCAGATTAGTGGCAGCCTCAGACCTACTCACAATTGATCAGACTGAAAAATATCTTTGATTTTCTGGAAATTGCTTATGCATCTGTGAATGGATAGTGATCTGCAATGCAGTCACAAATTTGCAGGGGGCATTTATTCTTTTTGTCGGGGCGCCTTCCTACTCGCAGACATCTGCAATTTCTCAGATCAG
Source organism: Pseudophryne corroboree (assembly GCF_028390025.1). Taxonomy (NCBI): domain Eukaryota; kingdom Metazoa; phylum Chordata; class Amphibia; order Anura; family Myobatrachidae; genus Pseudophryne; species Pseudophryne corroboree. The sequence continues at coordinate 161,474,095 of NC_086449.1, forward strand.
CAATCCATGTATGTGTAGGAAACTGAATCCCGAAAACCAATTAATTTAACAAAGCAAGCTTCATTGATTTTAGCTGTAAATATTTAGATATGGCAGTTGTAATAAGAAACTAAGCAGAGATAAGAGCGAAGAAGTGAGCCAGTGGAGAAGTTGCCCATGGCAACCAATCAGCACTGAAGTAACATCTATAATTTGCATACTATAAAATGATACAGAGCTGCTGATTAATTGATGGGGCAATTTCTCCACTGGCTCACTTCTCTGCTCTAATCACTGCTTAGTAATTGTCCCCCTTAAGGCTGTATCCCAAACTTAATTATTACCCTCTACTTATACTGCATACCCCCCAACTTTTGATGCCACAGATTCGGGACCTGCCGTGCCGGATGCGCGTCTGCGGCCGTAAAGGGGGCATGACCTCAGAGGAGTGGGCGGGGCCTCGGATGGAGGGGCGTGGTCCATTGACAAGACTCTCCATTTTTTGTCATTTTGGGGGCATGCCCAGTGCTCCCTGAGCAGCTGGGCAGCCCCCGGCTAACCTTCCCTGCACTGATAGATGCTGTGCATCTATTCAGTGATCACTGTCTGCTTTGCAGAGCAGAGCAGCGGTGATCACTGGCTCTCCCAATCTGCCCCCACCCCGCCCGCGGAACACTGCGAGCTGCGCAAGGGAAAGCGGGACAGTGTCCAATTAGCAGGACTGTTCTGCTGTATTCGGGACAGTTTTGAGGTTTTATACTGTACAGTGCATACATACTAGAGATGTGCACTTGAAATTTTTCGGGTTTTGTGTTTTGGTTTTGGGTTCGGTTCCGCGGCCGTGTTTTGGGTTCGACCGCATTTTGGCAAAACCTCACCGAATTTTTTTTGTCGGATTCGGGTGTGTTTTGGATTCGGGTGTTTTTTTCAAAAAACACTAAAAAACAGCTTAAATCATAGAATTTGGGGGTCATTTTGATCCCAAAGTATTATTAACCTCAAAAACCATAATTTCCACTCATTTTCAGTCTATTCTGAATACCTCACACCTCACAATATTATTTTTAGTCCTAAAATTTGCACCGAGGTCGCTGGATGACTAAGCTAAGCGACCCTAGTGGCCGACACAAACACCGGGCCCATCTAGGAGTGGCACTGCAGTGTCACGCAGGATGGCCCTTCCAAAAAACACTCCCCAAACAGCACATGACGCAAAGAAAAAAAGAGGCGCAATGAGGTAGCTGTGTGAGTAAGATAAGCGACCCTAGTGGCCGACACAAACACCGGGCCCATCTAGGAGTGGCACTGCAGTGTCACGCAGGATGGCCCTTCCAAAAAACACTCCCCAAACAGCACATGACGCAAAGAAAAAAAGAGGCGCAATGAGGTAGCTGTGTGAGTAAGATAAGCGACCCTAGTGGCCGACACAAACACCGGGCCCATCTAGGAGTGGCACTGCAGTGTCACGCAGGATGGCCCTTCCAAAAAACACTCCCCAAACAGCACATGACGCAAAGAAAAAAAGAGGCGCAATGAGGTAGCTGTGTGAGTAAGATAAGCGACCCTAGTGGCCGACACAAACACCGGGCCCATCTAGGAGTGGCACTGCAGTGTCACGCAGGATGGCCCTTCCAAAAAACACTCCCCAAACAGCACATGACGCAAAGAAAAAAAGAGGCGCAATGAGGTAGCTGTGTGAGTAAGATAAGCGACCCTAGTGGCCGACACAAACACCGGGCCCATCTAGGAGTGGCACTGCAGTGTCACGCAGGATGGCCCTTCCAAAAAACACTCCCCAAACAGCACATGACGCAAAGAAAAAAAGAGGCGCAATGAGGTAGCTGTGTGAGTAAGATAAGCGACCCTAGTGGCCGACACAAACACCTGGCCCATCTAGGAGTGGCACTGCAGTGAAGCATATATAGGGTTGAATTCCACCTCGTTACCACTTCTTGCTTCAGATGATGGCAGGGCAGGTTCAGGCGTTTTTGGTGTTGCTCCAGTCTTCTGTACGTGGTGCCTGTACGCCGAAAGTGTCCCGCAATTCTTCTGGCCACCGACAGTATCTCTTGCACGCCCCTGTCATTTTTAAAAAAATTCTGCACCACCAAATTCAAGGTATGTGCAAAACATGGGACGTGCTGGAATTTGCCCAGATTTAATGCACACACAATATTGCTGGCGTTGTCCGATGCCACAAATCCACAGGAGAGTCCAATTGGGGTAAGCCATTCCGCGATGATCTTCCTCAGTTGCCGTAAGAGGTTTTCAGCTGTGTGCGTATTCTGGAAACCGGTGATACAAAGCGTAGCCTGCCTAGGAAAGAGTTGGCGTTTGCGAGATGCTGCTACTGGTGCCGCCGCTGCTGTTCTTGCGGCGGGAGTCCATACATCTACCCAGTGGGCTGTCACAGTCATATAGTCCTGACCCTGCCCTGCTCCACTTGTCCACATGTCCGTGGTTAAGTGGACATTGGGTACAGCTGCATTTTTTAGGACACTGGTGACTCTTTTTCTGAGGTCTGTGTACATTTTCGGTATCGCCTGCCTAGAGAAATGGAACCTAGATGGTATTTGGTACCGGGGACACAGTACCTCCAACAAGTCTCTAGTTGGCTCTGCAGTAATGATGGATACCGGAACCACGTTTCTCACCACCCAGGATGCCAAGGCCTCAGTTATCCGCTTTGCAGTAGGATGACTGCTGTGATATTTCATCTTCCTCGCAAAAGACTGTTGGACAGTCAATTGCTTGGTGGAAGTAGTAAAAGTGGTCTTACGATTTCCCCTCTGGGATGACCATCGACTCCCAGCAGCAACAACAGCAGCGCCAGCAGCAGTAGGCGTTACACGCAAGGATGCATCGGAGGAATCCCAGGCAGGAGAGGAATCGTCAGAATTGCCAGTGACATGGCCTGCAGGACTATTGGCATTCCTGTGGAAGGAGGAAATTGACACTGAGGGAGTTGGTGGGGTGGTTTGCGTGAGCTTGGTTACAAGAGGAAGGGATTTACTGGTCAGTGGACTGCTTCCGCTGTCGCCCAAAGTTTTTGAACTTGTCACTGACTTATTATGAATGCGCTGCAGGTGACGTATAAGGGAGGATGTTCCGAGGTGGTTAACGTCCTTACCCCTACTTATTACAGCTTGACAAAGGCAACACACGGCTTGACAAATGTTGTCCGCATTTCTGTTGAAATACTTCCACACCGAAGAGCTGATTTTTTTGGTATTTTCACCAGGCATGTCAACGGCCATATTCCTCCCACGGACAACAGGTGTCTCCCCGGGTGCCTGACTTAAACAAACCACCTCACCATCAGAATCCTCCTTGTCAATTTCCTCCCCAGCGCTAGCAACACCCATATCCTCCTCATCCTGGTGTACTTCAACACTGACATCTTCAATCTGACTATCAGGAACTGGACTGCGGGTGCTCCTTCCAGCACTTGCAGGGGGCGTGCAAATGGTGGAAGGCGCATGCTCTTCACGTCCAGTGTTGGGAAGGTCAGGCATCGCAACCGACACAATTGGACTCTCCTTGTGGATTTGGGATTTTGAAGAACGCACAGTTCTTTGCGGTGCTTTTGCCAGCTTGAGTCTTTTCATTTTTCTAGCGAGAGGCTGAGTGCTTCCATCCTCATGTGAAGCTGAACCACTAGCCATGAACATAGGCAGGGGCCTCAGCCGTTCCTTGCCACTCCGTGTGGTAAATGGCATATTGGCAAGTTTACGCTTCTCCTCCGACAATTTTATTTTAGATTTTGGAGTCCTTTTTTTACTGATATTTGGTGTTTTGGATTTTAAATGCTCTGTACTATGACATTGGGCATCGGCCTTGGCAGACGACGTTGCTGGCATTTCATCGTCTTGGCCATGACTAGTGGCAGCAGCTTCAGCACGAGGTGGAAGTGGATCTTGATCTTTCCCTAATTTTGGAACCTCAACATTTTTGTTCTCCATATTTTAATAGGCACAACTAAAAGGCACCTCAGGTAAACAATGGAGATGGATGGATACTAGTATACTTATGGATGGACGAGCGACTGCCGACACAGAGGTAGCTACAGCCGTGGACTACCGTACTGTGTCTGCTGCTAATATAGACTGGATGATAATGAGATGAAATCAATATATATATATATAATATCACTAGTACTGCAGCCGGACAGGTATATATATTTATTATGTAATGACTGATGACGGACCTGCTGGACACTGTCAGCTCAGCAGCACCGCAGACTGCTACAGTAAGCTACTATAGTAGTATGTATAAAGAAGAAAGAAAAAAAAAAACACGGGTAGGTGGTATACAATTATGGATGGACGAGCGACTGCCGACACAGAGGTAGCTACAGCCGTGGACTACCGTACTGTGTCTGCTGCTAATATAGACTGGATGATAATGAGATGAAATCAATATATATATATATAATATCACACTAGTACTGCAGCCGGACAGGTAGATATATTTATTATGTAATGACTGATGACGGACCTGCTGGACACTGTCAGCTCAGCAGCACTGCAGACTGCTACAGTAAGCTACTATAGTAGTATGTATAAAGAAGAAAGGAAAAAAAAAACCACGGGTAGGTGGTATACAATTATGGATGGACGAGCGACTGCCGACACAGAGGTAGCTACAGCCGTGGACTACCGTACTGTGTCTGCTGCTAATATAGACAGGATGATAATGAGATGAAATCAATATATATATATATATAATATCACACTAGTACTGATGCCGGACAGGTAGATATATTTATTATGTAATGACTGATGACGGACCTGCTGGACACTGTCAGCTCAGCAGCACCGCAGACTGCTACAGTAAGCTACTATAGTAGTATGTATAAAGAAGAAAGAAAAAAAAAAAAACCACGGGTAGGTGGTATACAATTATGGATGGACGAGCGACTGCCGACACAGAGGTAGCTACAGCCGTGGACTACCGTACTGTGTCTGCTGCTAATATAGACTGGATGATAATGAGATGAAATCAATATATATATATATAATATCACACTAGTACTGCAGCCGGACAGGTAGATATATTTATTATGTAATGACTGATGACGGACCTGCTGGACACTGTCAGCTCAGCAGCACCGCAGACTGCTACAGTAAGCTACTATAGTAGTATGTATAAAGAAGAAAAAAAAAAAACCACGGGTAGGTGGTATACAATTATGGATGGACGAGCGACTGCCGACACAGAGGTAGCTACAGCCGGGGACTACCGTACTGTGTCTGCTGCTAATATAGACTGGATGATAATGAGATGAAATCAATATATATATATATATATATATATATAATATCACACTAGTACTGCAGCCGGACAGGTAGATATATTTATTATGTAATGACTGATGACGGACCTGCTGGACACTGTCAGCTCAGCAGCACCGCAGACTGCTACAGTAAGCTACTATAGTAGTATGTATAAAGAAGAAAGAAAAAAAAAACCACGGGTAGGTGGTATACAATTATGGATGGACGAGCGACTGCCGACACAGAGGTAGCTACAGCCGTGGACTACCGTACTGTGTCTGCTGCTAATATAGACTGGATGATAATGAGATGAAATCAATATATATATATATAATATCACACTAGTACTGCAGCCGGACAGGTAGATATATTTATTATGTAATGGCTGATGACGGACCTGCTGGACACTGTCAGCTCAGCAGCACCGCAGACTGCTACAGTAAGCTACTATAGTAGTATGTATAAAGAAGAAGAAAGAAAAAAAAAAAACGGGTAGGTGGTATACAATATTATATATATATTATATACAATTATATATATATATTATATATATTAAACTGGTGGTGATCATTAAACTGGTGGTCAGGTCACTGGTCACACTATCAGCAATTTGCAAGTAGTACTCCTAAGCAGACAATCACAATATATATTATACTGGTGGTCAGTGTGGTCACAATGGCAGTGTGGCACTCTGGCAGCAAAAGTGTGCACTGTACGTTATATGTACTCCTGAGTCCTGCTCTCAGACTCTAACTGCTCCCCACTGTCAGTGTCTCCCCCACAAGTCAGATATACATTATACAGTCACACTATCTATCTATCACTTCAGCAAGTAGTAGTACTCCTCCTAATGCTCCCCAAAATTACTACTGTGTCTCTCTCTACTCTAGTCTCACTCTCTTCTCTATAAACGGAGAGGACGCCAGCCACGTCCTCTCCCTATGAATCTCAATGCACGTGTGAAAATGGCGGCGACGCGCGGCTCCTTATATAGAATCCGAGTCTCGCTATAGAATCCGAGCCTCGCGAGAATCCGACAGCGGGATGATGACGTTCGGGCGCGCTCGGGTTAACCGAGCAAGGCGGGAAGATCCGAGTCGCTCGGCCCCGTGTAAAAAAAAATGAAGTTCGGGCGGGTTCGGATTCCGAGGAACCGAACCCGCTCATCTCTAATACATACTGGAGTCAATTATTTGAAATAAATAAAACCATCCAGATTCCAGATATCAGTGATAATGAGCCTTCCTAAAATAAAAACTTACAGATGTGGAATGGGAACACTGCAACGATGCTTACCACTCTGCGTATGAGCGAATATACACACTTCGTTTGTAGGCAGTAGAATAATGCACCAATGGTTAACTCTTTCTAATGACATTTTCAACAGAAACACAGTGCAGGGGTCAGTTATTATTAATGCTGCTAATAGTTTTCCTCAGACACAGTCCATGAGAAGGTCGGCCTCTGAATTCCAGGCCTGCGCTGAGTCTGCCTCGGTTTTACCACCTCAGACGTTATAGTTCCTCCTAAATGACCACCTTGAAGAGGAGGGGGCCATTTATTCAGCAATGTGTTACCTTTCAATTATTATTGGATTGTCGTTTTGTAAGATCACACACTGAGTATAAAAACTAATTATAGCCAGTTATGTAAACATACAAGTTCAGTGAAAAGCAATAGGGGAGCTGAGTAAGTTTTAAAAAAAAATGCTGGAATTCAGACAGGACTTACTGTAAGTGTTTCCGCTGTCAGTACTATTTATAGCACTGTCCTCTGACCTGGATGTCACAGAAAGAAGGGGGTCGTTTGAATAGACATTTCCTGTGATAAATAACATTGTATAATAACATTGCTTTGTATAATATCTTAGTTTACATAAACTGGGACGGCCACATCCTACAATATGTGATTGCTTCAGTGATCCTCTGACTGCTTTGGATAAGGAGAGCTGCTGCCTTGAACAAGATTCTGCTATGGCTGCCATGTTTTAAAGACTGACAACAGCTTATGGGGTCTTTTCATGAAGCAGTGAAAAGGGTGGACAAATGAGCCAGTGGAGAAGTTGCCCATGGCAACCAATCAGCATTGAAGTAACATTTCTAATTTGCATACTATACAATTGTACGGAGGAGCTTATTGGTTGCCATGGCCAACTTCTCCACAGGCTCACTTCTCCACTCTTTTCACTGCTTCATGAATAGACTCCATGTTCCATAATGTGGATAATCCATCTCTGCTATATACTGTAGTGCTGTTCATTTATTTTTGTTCTCCCTTGCTCTCCTACCACTCCTCTAGCGACCTCATCTTACTTTGACCATGTACTTTGTGTCTATGAAGATCTAGCAAGTAAGGTGCCCATATTTGCAGATGATACTAAGCTTTGTAAGGTTATTAATAGAAGAGTGCATGTAAGGGCCTCATTTAGGGGACGTTTTAACAACCTGTATCTTTTCACCCAATAAATTTCCTTTGTTATCGCTGCATATTGCGGGAATAAAAACAAATATTTTATCGGGGGAAGTTATTAGAATTACACAGTCCCTCTACTTCTAAGTTCGGACACGGCTGAGCAATTACTCATGGCCAGCAGCAATTACTGAAGAGGACTCCCTCTCTAGAAAAAATCTGTGAGATGTAGCCCATAGGCTACAATTGGATAATGCCACCTGAATATGGCATTAGCTAGCAGGAACAAGCCAGGACAATCTTAATGTATGTGCACACTGGGCCCTGTGATTCTAGGAGACTTTGAGCAGGAGTAGGCTGGACTGGAAGCATCTGCCCCCTTGGGCTGGTGCCTCCAGAGCTTCTTGGGAGGCAGGTAGAGAATGCTGCCAGCCTGTTCTGACTAAATTACACACAATCTATGGTTTGCGTACTATGCCGATATTAGAAGATCAGCACATGTTCAGGATCTCTTCATATAATTTACGTCATAGTTTGCTAATTGAATAAGGGGTACAGCTTTGGTTACCTGTGCATAAGAAAGACCTTCAGAGGGTTCAGAACTGGGTTACCAATTTTACACCAGAAGGTCAATATGAGAGTGCACCCAGAGGGCTCATGGACAACCTCTTTCAGGGACTGTTAATATTTGAATAGGTGAAATACGATGGTGTAGTACCACTCCCATCTGCCAGATGGCGCTTTTAGACTCCATGGTAGCATTATTGTGATTTCCCATGTCAGCATTGATGGCTTATAGTGTTAATTTGATACCTTTGTTAGATAGAGATCCCTTAGATATGTCAAGACTAAAGACAGGTAGAAACTGTCAAATTTGTGTTATTGTACACTAGATAACATATGACAGAACAATATAGTGTGTAATTTCAGCACTTATTGTTTTATGTAGTACCTTTGAATCAAACACACGAGGGCACTCTACTTGCCTATACTTTTAATATATTTATGTACTTGCTTATGCTTTTAATATATATTTTTGCCGCTTACAATGAGATTCTAAGCGAGTCATATGCAGTAATATCTATGGTGTACTTCTATACACTACAGCTCTCATTATGTTATGTTTATAGAGCTTAGTAGATATGCAGTATTTATAAAATATTGAGAATATAAATAGTGAGTGCACTCTATTAACTGAAGTCTTTTCAATATACTGTATTAAATACATTTAATGCCCTTGATTAATTGAAGCCTTTATTCACTTTGTGACTCCTGCAGTGCAGATGTTGAACAAAGGTTGGATGCCAGGCTTTCTTGTGAAAAAATACAACTTTTTATTTACACACTTCCTCCAGCACATGAATCTAGATGAGTTGAAAAAACATTTACAAAATCAGTGACAGCCTTCTTTTGCATGAAACATATACACTGTGAACAGTGCCGTAACTAGACATTTTAGCGCTGTGTGCCAGAAACGGCATCGGCGCCCCCCCCAACGTAAACCGGCGGCAGTGCGCGCCGCAGACGCGCGCAAAAAATATAGGGGCGTGGCTTCACGGGAAAGGGGTGTGGCCACAAAATAATACCAATTCATATAATGGTGCACAGTAGTCTCCATTATTCAAATTACGCCGCACAGTAGTGCCACTACACCAGGTAGAGCCCTTTTTTACACATTACGGCAGACAGAGTCCCCTTTTTACACATTACGGCAGACAGCATCCCCGTTTTACACATTACGGCAGACTGCGTCCCCTTTTTATACATTACGGCAGACTGCGTCCCCTTTTTACACATTACGGCAGACAGCGTCCCCTTTTTACACATTACGGCAGGCAGCGTCCCCCTTTTTACACATTACGGCAGACAGCGTTCCCCTTTTTACACATTACGGCAGACAGCATCCCCCTTTTTACACATTACGGAACAACACAGTCACACAACCTCCACACGTGCCATGCCACCTCCTTCTTCCCTGCAGCCTGCATGACAGCCAGCTGTACTTACTATTGGTTATTTCAGCTGTCGCTCGGCAGCCCAGTCCTGCTCTGCTGCGCTGGCAGTGGCTGCTGTGAGGCAGTCAAGGAGGTGATCATCGCCGCGGATCGGATAGAGCAGCGGCTGCGTGCAGTGGTGAGGGAGTGAGCGGGCACAAGGACAAGTTGGGCGCTGCTGCTGCCGCCCAGGACACAGCACTGTCCCCTGCTGCAGCACACGCTCTGCGCTCAACAGGGTACAAGCGTGCGCCGGACCCGGCACCCGGCAGCTGTCCAATCATTGAGCTGACAGCTGCCAGGGCCGGAAGCTTTAAACCAGGTAGCCAGGCGCTGCAATATTTGTGCAGCGCAGCTCCATGTGTGTGGGCCAGCGGTGCGCCATTCTCTTAGCACACCTAGTTACGGCCCTGCAGGTGAAACTCAGAAAATTAGAATATCGTGCAAAAGTTAATTTATTTCAGTAATTCAACGTAAAAGTGAAACTAATATACTATATAGAATCATTACATGCAAAGTGAGATATTTCAAGCCTTTATTTGTTATAATTTTGATGATTGTGCTTTACAGCTTAAGAAAACCCCAAATCCAAAATCTGAGAAAATTAGAATATTGTGAAAAGGTTCAATATTGTAGGCTCAAAGGGGTAAATTTACTAAGATTCGTATTTTCCCGTTTCAGGTCAAAGTTCAATCACGAATGACATCGAAAGTGTAAAACTGCAACTTTTTGAATTGATTACGACTAATTTACTAAGCTGTCGTATTCGGGTTTTTCTTTTGTTCCGATGTCGATGTCATTCGTGGTTTTTTTTCTATTTTTACGGCAGTGATTAGCAAAACACTGCCGACTTTTTTACAATGAATCTCGGCCGGATCTGTGTGATCCGTGCTGGGGTTCATTTTTTTTGTTTTTTTTAAATTAAACACTGTCAAATATTTTAAAAAAAATTGCGTGGGGTCCCCCCTCCTAAGCATAACCAGCCTCGGGCTCTTTGAGCCGATCCTGGTTGCCGAAATATGGGAAAAAAAATGACAGGGGTTCCCCCATATTTAAGCAACCAGCATCGGGCTCTGCGCCTGGTCCTGGTTCCAAAAATACGGGGGACAAAAAGAGTAGGGGTCCCCCGTATTTTTAAAACCAGCACCGGGCTCCACTAGCTGGACAGATAATGCCACAGCCGGGGGTCACTTTTATATAGTGCCCTGCGGCCGTGGCATCAAAAATCCAACTAGTCACCCCTGGCCGGGGTAACCTGGGGGAGTGGGGACCCCTTCAATCAAGGGGTCCCCCCCCCCCCAGCCACCCAAGGGCCAGGGGTGAAGCCCGAGGCTGTCCCCCCCCATCCAATGGGCTGCGGATGGGGGGGCTGATAGCCTTTGTTGTAAAAGAAAGGATATTGTTTTTAGTAGCAGTACTACAAGTCCCAGCAAGCCTCCCCCGCATGCTGGTACTTGGAGAACCACAAGTACCAGCATGCGGCGGAAAAACGGGCCCGCTGGTACCTGTAGTACTACTACTAAAAAAATACCCCAAAAAACACAAGACACACACACCGTGAAAGTATAATTTTATTACATACATACACACATACATACATACTTACCTTATGTTCCCACGCAGGTCGGTCCTCTTCTCCAGTAGAATCCAAGGGGTACCTGTTGAAGAAATTATACTCACGAGATCCAGGGGTCCAGGGTCCTCGGGGAATCCAGGTGTAATCCACGTACTTGAAAAAAATAACAAAACGGACACCCGAGCCACGCACTAAAAGGGGACCCATGTTTGCACATGGATCCCCTTTTCCCGACTGCCAGAAACCCACTCTGACTGATGTCTAAGTGGGTTTCTTCAGCCAATCAGGGAGTGCCACGTTGTAGCACTCTCCTGATCGGCTGTGTGCTCCTGTACTGAGTGACAGGCGGCACACGGCAGTGTTACAATGTAGCGCCTATGCGCTCCATTGTAACCAATGGTGGGAACTTTCTGCTCAGCGGTGACGTCACTTTAGGTCAACCGCAGGGCAGAAAGTTCCCACCATTGGTTACAATGGAGCGCATAGGCGCTACATTGTAACACTGCCGTGTGCCGCCTGTCACTCAGTACAGGAGCACACAGCCGATCAGGAGAGTGCTACAACGTGGCGCTCCCTGATTGGCTGAAGAAACCCACTTAGACAGAAGTCAGAGTGGGTTTCTGGCATTCGGGGTAAGGAGTCCCATGTGAAAACATGGGGCCCCTTTCAGTTCGTGGCTCGGCTTTCCGTTTTCTGATTTTATGCAAGTACGTGGATTACAAATGGATGCCCCGAGGACCCTGGGACCCGCGATCTGGTGAGTAGAATTTATTCAACAGGTACCCCTTGGATTCTACTGGAGAAGAGGACCGACCTGCGTGTGAACATAAGGTAAGTATGTATGTATGTTTGTGTGCATGTATGTAATAAATCTTTACTTTCACGGTGTGTGTGTCTTGTCTTTTTTTGGGTATTTTTTTAGTAGTAGTACTACAGGTACCAGCGGGCCCGTTTTTCCGTCGCATGCTGGTACTTGTGGTTCTCCAAGTACCAGCATGCGGGGGAGGCTTGCTGGGCCTTGTAGTACTGCTACTAAAAACAATATCTTTTCATTATCACAAAAGGCTATCAGCCTCCCCATCCGCAGCCCATTGGATGGGGGGGGACAGCCTCGGGCTTCACCCCTGGCCCTTGGGTGGCTGGGGGGGGGGGACCCCTTGATTGAAGGGGTCCCCACTCCCCCAGGGTACCCCGGCCAGGGGTGACTAGTTGGATTTTTGATGCCACGGCCGCAGGGCACTATATCAAAGTGACCCCCGGCTGTGGCATTATCTGTCCAGCTAGTGGAGCCCGGTGCTGGTTTTAAAAATACGGGGGACCCCTACTCTTTTTGTCCCCCGTATTTTTGGAACCAGGACCAGGCGCAGAGCCCGATGCTGGTTGCTTAAATATGGGGGAACCCCTGTCAATTTTTCCCCCATATTTCTGCAACCAGGATCGGCTCAAAGAGCCCGAGGCTGGTTATGCTTAGGAGGGGGGACCCCACGCAATTTTTTTAAATAAAATAACAACTTTCCCACCCCTTCCCACTGATATACATGCACGGATCTCATGGATCCCTGCATGCCTATCCAATCACGGAAAAAAAAAGTAGGTCTGTTTTTTTTTAGCACTTTTTTACGAGTTGTAATTTTTCACGGCAGTGTTTTTTTTTTTTTTGCTTTGCACTTCTTAGTAAATTACCGAGATTCATACTTAAACAGCCGCGTTTTGACCGATGGTGTATTCATTCGTAATTTTTTTCTTGGACTTGCAAAAAATTACGAATGCCCTCATCACTGCCGTGATTATTGCTTAGTAAATTACCGAGATGACACTTTGATGAAAAAACGGCATCTCGGTCAAAGTCGGGAGCTTAGTAAATTTCCCCCAAAGTGTCACACCCTAATCAGCTAATTAATCCAAACCACCTGCAAAGGGTTTCTGATCCTTTAAATGGTCTCTCAGGCTGGTTCAGTACAATTCACAATCATGGGGAAGACTGCTGACCTGACAGTTGTGCAGAAAACCATCACTGACACCCTCCACAAGGAGGGAAAGCCTCAAAAGGAAATTGCAAAAGAAGTTGGATGTTCTCAAAGTGCTGTAGCAAAGGGATGACTGCAGCCTGGAGTGGATTGTCAGGAAAAGGTCATTCAAAAGTGTGGGGGAGCTTCACAAGGAGTGGACTGAGGCTGGAGTTAGTGCATCAAGAGCCACCACACACAGACGGATCCTGGACATGGGCTTCAAATGTCGTATTCCTCTTGTCAAGCCACTCCTGAACAACAAACAACATCAGAAGCGTCTTACCTGGGCTAAAGAAAAAAAGAACAGGTCTGTTGCTCAGTGGTCCAACGTCCTCTTTTCTGATGAGAGCAAATTTTGCATCTCATTTGGAACCAAGGTCCCAGAGTATGGAGGAAAAATGGAGAGGCACACAATCCAAGATGCTTGAAGTGCAGTGTGAAGTTTACACAGTCTGTGTTGATTTGGGGAGCCATGTCATCTGCTGGTGTTGGTCCACTGTGCTTTATTAAGTCCAGAGTCAATGCATCCGTCTACCAGGACATTTTAGATCACTTCATGCTTCCTTCAGCAGACAAACTTTATGGAGATGCTGACTTCATTTTCCAGCAGGACTTGGCACCTGCCCACACTACCAAAAGTACCAAAACCTGGTTCAATGACCGTGGGATTACTGTGCTGGATTGGCCAGCAAACTCGCCTGACCTGAACCCCATAGAGACTCTATTTGACATTGCCAAGAGAAAGATGAGAGACATGAGACCAAACAATGCAGAAGAGCTGAAGGCCGCTATTGAAGCATCCTGGTCTTCCATAACACCTCACCAGTGCCACAGGCTGATAGAATCCATGCCATGCCGCATTAAGGCAGTAATTCATGCAAAAGGGTCCCAAACCAAGTACTGAGTACATATGCATGATTATTCTTTTTCAGAGGGCCGACATTTCTGTATTTAAAATCCTTTTTTTTTATTGATTTTATGTACGGTAATATTCTAATTTTCTGAGATTTTGGATTTTTGGGTTTTCTTAAACTGTAAATCACAATCATCAAAATTATAACAAATGAAGGCTTGAAATATCTCACTTTGCATGTAATGAGTCTATATAATATATTAATTTCACCTTATTAAGTTGATAAGTTGAATTACTGAAAGAAATGAACTTTTGCATGATATTCTAATTTTCTGTGTTTCACCTGTATGTTTCAATCCCACTTTGACACCTCTCTTCTAGCACAGTAGTTTTGCCGATGTTTTTTTTTGCTTGTTACTGCATTCATAGTCTCCTCACTCCACCAGCATTGTTCTTAATGACAGCGACAATGGGGCTAATTCAGAACTAATTGCTGCTGTGCGTGTTCGCACAGCAGTGATCAGGTCTGAACTGCGCATGCGCTGGCACCGCAGTGCACCGGCGTATTCCAGACAGCCGACGGTTGTCTTAGCCCTGCGATTGCCTCTGCCTGATTGACAGGCAGAGGCGGTCGCTGGGCGGGCCGGCGGCATTTGGCCACCATTTAGGGGGCGCGGTCTGGGCAATGCAGGTGTGCCCGGACCGTTGGGGGAGGGCGGGCCGCTGCGGCTGCATGACATCACACGCTGCCACCCAGGCTACAATGAGTAGCTTCCTGCCAGCGCGCAGGAGCTGCGCTGGCTGGGAGCTAGTCTTCAAGTACAAAAGCATCGCCGCTGTGCGATGCTTTTGTACTTGTGCGACGGGGCAGGGAATGACTAGCCCCTCTGAATCACCCACATTAGCTTACAAATACAATGTTCTTGGAGCAGCAGTGTCACTGTCACTCAGTGTTATATCGCTCTGATTACCATCCATTGCATCACTAATCACTCCTTGAAGCTCACTACCATTCTCTTAGCTAGTAGCTGAACCTGTAGCTTAAGGTGCATACACACAGTGAGATATTGTCTATGCCCGATTTTGACTGTGCGATTTCCCTTGAACTCCCCACGAGCCCTGGTGAACAAGCCTATCTACAGGTGAAATGGCTGTTTGGTGAAGGTATTGGGCAGGGCACAGCCCATCCCCAGGGCGGTACCCTGGTTCAGTAGGTGCCTATTTGGGCTTGATTTTTTCTTACCTTATATTTGTCTTCAGATGTTTGTATACTTACTTATACTGATGTACTGTATGCCATATGCAACCTATTTCCTAACGAAAACTGTAAAGCTTGATGACTAAAGTTTTTTCTTTACAACCTGCTTACCTGTCAGTTAATTACAGGTAATATGTATCATAGACCAGCATTTCTCACTGATATAACCTATCGTAATTAGACACACAACTCAAGTTTCAACCTTGTGAAGTCACAGTTTATGCAATTGAATGTATCTCTTTCCTCCTACTTATAATACCACTTTCTCTTCCACCAATCTGAATGTGCTCTCATCCAAAAAAGTGCCAGATTCTAAACCCTGTTTCAGGGATATATGCGCACACTAATTCTTGGAAAGCAGAAGCACTCTCTTTTTCTGTGGAACAAGTACTCTGTCATTTAGCAAAATTATTGCCACACTCCACAGGACACGCCCAATCTCATCCGATCTCAGAAGCTAATCTATGGTGGGCTTGATTAGTACTTGGATGGGAGGGGAGGCAGTCTATTTACCGCCTGTCCGGATCAGGTCGGGATACTGACGCCGGAATCTCGACACCAGCTGAAATACCGGCGGTCAGAATCCCGACTGCTGGATGGGACACGCGCTCCCACCAGGCTCGAGGGGACACACGCTCCCGCCAGGCTCCCGGCTGACGGGCTCCCGGCTTCGGTCTTCTGACCGCCGGGATCCCGACCACCGGGATCTCGTACTGATCCCGGCTCAGAGACCACGTAGGAATATCAGGTGCAGTAAACAATTGCTGAAAAGCAGAAGGAAGAGATTCACATCCTAAACTCTGAAAATCTCTGCACTTCCTATACTTACTTTATCAGTTTTCTGATTTACTGTGACTCCCCTATAGGAAACATACAGTAAGCAATGTTTACATATCACATTGCATGAATGATTTGCATGAAATAATTTTTTTCTATTGTGGGATGTCATTTCTCTTGATTAACTCTCTATCTGTGTAACCATGATGCGAGATACAAGACTGACATAGTTTGGTTCATGTGCTAAAAGGATCACATATAGAACCTGCGAACACTCTACCAATTATCTTGCCTAACAAACTGCCTATTTGCTACACTTCTGCTAATCGCTGACGCAGTTAGTGACATACAAGGCAACACTAACATCATTCGTTATACTGGGTTATAAGTCCCCAAAGGTCTTTACTTAATAAGAAATAGCACTCATTATATTTATATTGGTTAAAACAAACATAAAAGACAAAATAGGAGTAACCCTATGAGAGTAATTAAACTGTCAAATAGTAACAAACTCCATGACAGATCATACTGTACTCCGTATATTATTGATTTTTAACAATATTTTCACCTGGGCTTATTTAAGCTATTGTATTAAGTACACATTGTAATATAATATTCATGTGTGAAATGTTCTTTTTTTGTTAACTCAGTACATGGTTTTTGCCAAATAATTTTATTATATTTACTATTAAAAGTTAAATTTTACTACACCTTTTTCACAACATAAGAGTGCCCCCAGAGCCGTCCCTAACCAATATGATGCCCTAGGCAAAATTTTGGCTAGTGTTCCCCAGCACTGTCACTAGTTCTGCCTCTGACCCTGCGCCCCTTTCCCAGCACCATCACCCCTCACCCATAGCAGTCCTCATTTTGGTCCTCCTACTCCCTATATTTTAAATAGAAATAGAGCGCACATTTGGCGCACAGCCCAAAAAGGGCGTGTTCTTGGTGGGAAAGGGCATGGCCACACAATAGTACCCCCAATTCAAATTACGCCACACAGCAATGCAACTTTATTCACGTTATATCATGCAATAGTTTCCCTTATTGATGTTACATCACACAGTAGTACCACTTTACCTTTTATACGATACTCCTCATAATAGTGCCCCTTATTCACATAACATCACACTGAATTGCTCCTTACTCACATTACACCACACCATATTGCTCTCTATTCAAATTAGACCACACAGTAGTGCCCTTTCTATAATTACGCCACACAGTAGAGCACCTAATATACATAATGCCACACATTAGTAATGCCTTTATAGTTTATACACATAATACCACACAATAATTGCCCCTTACACATATTATTAATGTCCTTATAAACATAATGCACCTTACACATTATGCAAACCTTTATTAATTCCCTTATACACATAATGACCCTTACCCATATGCCACACATTATTAATGCATTTACACACATGACTCACGTAATGCCCCTTACACATATGCCGAACACTATTGCACAACCAACCCACCCGCACACAGCACTCACACGGTCGCTAACACTGTGACCTCTGCCTCTGCTTGGTTACAGATGTGTCCTGATACATCTTGCCACAATAAGCTATGCTCTAGACCAGCTCTGCTAACGTTGGGAGTCTTGTTTTGCTGAAAATGCATCTTATTTGCATTCCTATGTGACTAAGATGCACAAGCAATTTCATCTAATTAAAATGATATGCTATATGCCTATATTCTGTGCACAACTGTGGCTGTGGCTATATCTGCATACACAATGCTAAGTTAGAGTGATTTCCAGAAATACACTGTAACATAGCATTTCGTATGCAAATACAGCCGCAGTCACACACAGAATATAGGCATGCCGCATATCATTTTAATCAACAGAAGCTGCTTGTGCCCCATGGCATTCCAAATACCCTAGGCATTTGCTTAGTTTGCCTATGCCTAGGACCGGCTCTGAGTGCCCCAACAAAGAATCTTTCTTTTTTCTTTGTTGTACATATTTACAGGACAGGGACATTTATGGTAGTGGACTGTCACTTGTCATATATTTACAGTACAGTCACTTTTACAGTATAGGGACTGCCATTGGCCATACATTTACAGTACAGGAATGGTCATTTCCTGGTAACACTGCCGCTTGATGCCCTTCCCACTCAAGTGTGTTTCCCCCTAACCCTCTTCCTACATGTACTTGGACTCGCTCCATCTAGCCAAGTGTCTACTTCCCTCCTGAGTATCTATGCTGCCGATGCAATGACTCCCACCCCTCTGAGTATCTATGCTGCCTGATGTAATGACTCCCACCCCTCATGGCATATGACATGAGGGTTATACAAGTGGGCACATAGATAGCAGTAGCTGCTGTGGCCTATGGGCTACACTTCACACATGACCATGGTCAGCAGGCTGCACATGAGTAGTAACACCATGTGGTTCCAAAAAGAAGTTAAATTATTGCATTAGGGATCATTTCACTTTACATGTTGCAAGGACATTGCAGCCCCTATACCTTGCATCACATGAGGGTTAATGCAATACGTTTCCAGATGCACAAAATGTATTATATTTACAAACGACATGAACATTACATTTTTTCAAAGTAGTCGTTAGAGGAGTCTATGTAAAGTTGCATGTGCTCAAACCACTTGGTGAAACAGCTGGACTAGTTCGAAGCAGGAATGTCTTCTACATGCTGGGTGAAGGTTCCACTGCAGCTTCCAGTGACTCAAAATGAATCCCATGCATCTTGTGCTTGAATTGTGTGAACACAAAGAAGTCACAGGGGGCCAGGTTTTGATCAGTCCATGGATTGGTGGGCTCAACGCCACAGTGCATACAAGCTGTACCGGCCACACGTTGTGACCCATCACCCATATTACTATTAAGTGACTTTACACCGATGAGTCCAGATTTTATTAGTAACTACCTGAATATTTCTCCTTTCCAAATAATTTTAAATTTACCTTTAAAATTAATTCTTTAACAGAGACACAAGCATCTGACTCCGGCTGTGAAAGGGTTCAAGCGCACAGCAGGGCCATTGAATTAATAGAGAGTACAACAAGAACCAGCTATACCTTGATAGCCTTCAGTACACCAACCAAATCCTAATAGAAGTACTCTATGGGGGTCATTCAGACCCGATCGCTGCTGTGCGTTTTTCCACAGCAGCGATCCGGTCTGAACTGTGCATGCACCGGCGCCGCAATGCGCAGGCACAAGGCCCCGCCAGCGCTGGGGAGCACTGGACTGCGCCGGGATGGACAACGAAAGTGATTACACCGGCGATCGCAAGAAGATTTACAGGAGGAGGCCATTTGTGGGAGTCAACTGACCGTTTCCAGGAAGTGTCCGTGAAAATGCAGGCGTGTCCAGGCGTTTGAAGGGAAGGTTCCTGACGTCAGCTCTGGGCCGGATCATCACAGAGGAAAAGTAAGTCCTGAGCTGTGCAGAGACTGCACAAACTTTTGTTTGTGCAGCTCTCTGCACAAGCGATCGCACCTCTGCACATCGACTACCCCCTCCCCCTGTAGGCGGCAACTACCTGATTGCAGGGATGCAAAAAATGCACCCTAGCAATCAGGTCTGAATTAGGCCCTATATTCTAAGATTTTTTTGGAGGGGTGGGGGGCACAGTCCTGCAGTGACTAGGTAAGGTCCACTACAGCCTATTACTTTACATTTGGAACCGTAAAATAAACAGTGTAGACTTTATTAATATGTCCAAATTTAAGGGAGATATAAAAACATCTAAAGAGGGCAAGTGGAAGCAACCAATCAGATTGTAATTATTTTATAGGCTGCACTAGATAAATCATAGCTAGGATCTGATTGTTATGCAAAACCTCCAACTGTCTCTGTAGAAGGTTAGATGAATTTTCCCCTTTAATCCTTAGAAAGCATAGGTCAATAAGTTCATTAGTATACTTGCCGACTTTTGGGACCTGTCCTCTTGGATGTCCCAGGGAGGAAGTTCTAATGACAAGTGCACGGGGTGGGGCAATGTGATTCATACCATAATGGCTGCCTACTGAGGCATAACGCTTCTTAAGTCTCTTTTACATTCCAGAATGGTAGGCTAGTATGGTTTTCACTAGACATTAATTAAGTCGAGCTTCGTGGCACAATAAGTAATTTTGCAAAGGTGCAAAGTTACTGTATTACAGTACAATAGTCAATTTCTACTTTTAATTCACTATTCTGTTTGATGTAATTTCACACTGTATTTATTATCAATTTCCAGGAGAGAATGCGCAACATTCGGTGGCCAAATGCAGAATAAGGCGAATATTCCGCAGAACAGTTGGAACATTTTCTCTCCCAGTACTTGTTGAATTCTGTCCCAAAATGCTCACTGCAAGTCTGTTTACGTTATCAGTGCTTGTTTGCTGCGGGTTCCAAAGCTGGTATCCGGTCTCTAGGTCGACAAGACTTAGGTCGACCACTAGTTGTCAACAGTAACTAGGTCCACAGGATTTCTAGGTTTCTAGGTTGACAGGGTCTCTAGGTCGACATGTTCTAGGTCGACAGGTCAAAAGGCCGACATGAGTTTTTAATTTTTTAAACTTTTTCATACTTTACGATCCACGTGGACTACTATTGGGAACGGTAACCAGCGACCATGCGAGGGGACGCAGTGCAGTAATTGGGGTTCCCGGTCACTGTACGGCAAAAATTACACCAAAAAAGATTTAAAAATTCATCTCAAACTTTTGACCTGTCGATCTAGACCATGTTGACCTAGAGACCCTGTCGACCTATAATCCATGTCGACCTAGTTACTGTCGACCAATAGTGGTCGACCTAGACACTGTCAAAGTGTGGTCGACCTTCAATACCACACCCCTACAGCTTATGGCGGTTTTGTGCATGTGTGTATGTTTTTTTTTTTTACAAAAAACATTCATATCGCAAAACTTTACTTATACAGTAATATAATAATATAATATATCCAGAAAGACAATGCCAGTGGTACTCCTAGAGATACGACACCCCACCTTTCGGCAATAATATGTGAAGGCCCAAATCCAAGCCCTGCTTGGTGCCCACACATTCCCCCACACACTTACAACCACCTCTCCCCTTACAGTCCACTGGCACTGGGCATTGGCGTATGATGGAGCCAGGTGGAATCATCAGGTTGAGTGCCCTGAACATGCAGAAAGAAATTCCCGGAACTAAGCGTAGACTACTACTACAGCAAACTGTGTGTTCTGTTGCATAACACTGGCAGAAGCTGTTTGTGTTCCCGCTCTGTTCGCTGCATGACATGGATCTTATTAGTGCAAATTGTAATACAATAAGAATCTGTTCTCTTAGGACAACACTGGATACTGTGCTTAACGCAATCAGCAAGCATCTGGGGTCAGTTCCGAGTAACCCAGGACATTTTATGGTGACTCCATTTCTTTCTTGTAACCCACATTAAGTTACAATTTCCGAGGAAGTCACTGTACTAATAGTATGATAGATGCAAACAGCAGGTCAATAGATGGGACTTACAAGCCAGAACTGCATGGCATTTATATCTGATTATAAAATGAGAACTATACCATATAGTTCTATTACTACAAGCAACCATTTCCTCTCCCAACTAGGAAAACTGTTAGGAGGGGCAGAACTACAGCTGTCACTGGGGGTGACTCTATAGGCCCACAAGTGACCAGACCTGACACCCACTGAGCCTGCTCTGCTTTTCTAAGCATCACCAGTGGCTGGCACATGTGGGGCCCAGTATGGACTCTTATTTCAACAAACTAAAGGGTTTCACTATGGCTTCCTTGGTCACCCACTCATCAGGGCACAAATAACAGGGGTGCTGCCACAGGGTTTAACTAACATTCGAACAGATACCCAGCAGCACCTGTTCCTGGATGCGGCGGCATGCAGAGTGCTGACTCCAGTGGCTCTCCAGTCTCTTAAGGGTTATGTCACATCTGCAATGCTTAAGGGAGCACAGAGCTGCTATGTCTTCACTGTACATTCTGGAGCAGCCCCGTCTAGACCTCAGTGTGAGGCCGCTGCCACTGCAGCATCATTAGGAGCCAGCCGGGAGTTACAGGAGAGTAGCACTAGTGGGCAAAATAGGGGACACTGCAGCATAGGGGGCACTGTATGGCATAGTAGAGGAACACTTGCATATAGGGAATACTGTTGCACTTGTGGAACCAGGGCCGGTGCAAGGTTTCTCGTCACCCTAGGCAAAACTTCAGCCTGCTCGTAACCCCCCAGCGACCAAAAGCACACCCCAGTATCCATTCTCCAGCTCATCAAACACATTGGACCAGGTAGAGCACGCCGTTATACGCATTGCACCAGGTAGAGCACGCCGTTATATGCATTGCACCAGGTAGAGCACGCCGTTATACACATTGCACCAGGTAGAGCACGCCGTTATACGCATTGCACCAGGTAGAGCACGCCGTTATACGCATTGCACCAGGTAGAGCACGCCGTTATACGCATTGCACCAGGTAGAGCACGCCGTTATACGCATTGCACCAGGTGGAGCACGCCGTTATACACATTGCACCAGGTAGAGCACGCCGTTATACGCATTGCACCAGGTAGAGCACGTCGTTATATGCATTGCACCAGGTAGAGCACGTTATACACATTGCACCAGGTAGAGCACGCCGTTATACACATTGCACCAGGTAGAGCACGCCGTTATACACATTGCACCAGGTAGAGCACGCCGTTATATACATTGCACCAGGTAGAGCACGTTATACACATTGCACCAGGTAGAGCACGCCGTTATACACATTGCACCAGGTAGAGCACGCCGTTATACGCATTGCACCAGGTAGAGCATGCCGTTATACACATTGCACCAGGTAGAACACTTAGCAATTATGATTACACAAACAGGACAATAAATTATTCTAAACACATTATTAAATAATACATTTTATATATGTAATGGGTTTATGGTGCTGCTATGATAGGAGCCACAGAACGGATTCAGACACTACAAAAGTGTTTCGGGAGGAGGGCGAGAGGGTGACAATGCTGCTGTGCTGTTATCATACCAGAGGTATGCGTTCAGGATTCCGGCAGCCGGAATCCCGACAGCCACCAGAATACCGATGCCGGCATCCAGAGGAGATCGGGATTCCGACTACGATATCCCGACAGTTGGGATCCTGAAAGTAAGTATGTACTGCCACCACTGGTTTAGTGTGCGGGGGGGGGTTTGGTTTAAGCACACTCGGGGGGGGGGGGGGGGGGAAGGGGGGGGGTATGGGAGGTTAGGGTTTGGCTTCAGAGAGAGAGGGGGGGTAGGGTTAGGCACTAAGGGGGCAGGTTAGGTTTAGGCTGTGGGTAAGGGGAGGGTTACGTTTAAAAACTACTGGGGGGAGGTTAGGGTTAGACTGTGAGTGGGAGGGTTAGGGGAAAGAGGTTAGGGTACTCTCTGCACCCCTGTCGGCAGTGCTGAGATTGGGATGCCGGTGTGTTTTCACATTTCTAGCCTTATTTCACGTAGCCCTGGCTCAGCTCACTTGTATAAGTGCTTTTGACCGAAGCACATGTTTTAGGCAGCTTGACATGATGATCCCAGAAGTAGCGGGTGCACCACAGGTAGCAGCAGTGCCTGCACAATAGCTTCATGTTGTATTCTCATAGATCCTTAGCTCGGTCTAGTTGTGAGTGTGGCGCTGCCCTGATATTCCCAGCGCCACTCACAACTAGACCAAGCTAAGGATCTATGAGAATACAACATGAAGCTATTGTGCAGGCACTGCTGCTACCTGTGGTGCACCCGCTACTTCTGCTTGTGGCCCAACCTCAGTGGTTGTTTCAGCCATCCACTACTAGTGGATACCCACCACTCACCTCATTCAACAGTCACGGCCATGCAGGCTGAGAAAGAAGGAGTCTGGGACCTGGGAGCACCGGGGAGGCAGCAGCTGCGGAGACAGACATGTGCGGATCGCGGCCTCACACACCGTCGGCTCTGCAACACCTCCTTGATATGTGATCCACCGCAAACATTTTCCGCCCTCCGCGGCTGGCTCACTCCCGCCGTTACCAGCATGTATAGGGAGGTGGGTAACATGCGGGAGAGGGGGGGTGGGATGTAATCGCGGGCAGGATGGTTTATCATGCGGGAGGGTGCTGTCATGGTGCTGGGCGGGAATATGCAGGGTTATCATCGCGGAGGGCGGAGGATTGTGAAAGAGGAGCGGTGAGCAGACAGTGGCAGTGCTAATAACATTTTACATAAGAGCCACCTTACTTACCGCCCGATGCGTTATACACACAGTTCTCACTGTCAGTGCCGGCTGATTATAGTTGGGCGGTGCAGCATCCCTGCTCAGCTGTGAAGCTCAGCTGAGCTAAGGGAATAAACAAAGCAGTCTTTCATCGACAACGTGCAGCGCCGCCCTCCAGTGGCCAGTGCTCATAGGCACTTTTCCTTTGAAAAAGTCACGTTAATCGTGACGAAACGCGTTAGGCTCCTCCCTTTCTACTCTGATTCACCGGCACTACAGCTCTAAGGAACTTTGCCTACAGCGGAGAGTTCATTTGTCTGCACGGTGGCTCCATTGCGGTCTCTGCACGGCACCAGCCTGTATTGTCTGACGGCTGCAATTGGCCGCGGGACATCGCCAGCCTGTATCATCTGACGGCTGTGTCTGACTGTGGGATAACGCCAGCCCGTATCATCTGACGGTAATATCTGGCTGTGGGACGCCAGCCTGTATCATCTAAACGGCTACACTCGGCCGTGGGACAGCGCTTCAGTCCTTGAAAATTCAGTGCCAGCAACGGCTCCGGCTAACGTCACACCTGTGCATCTTCTCCGCAATTAGTGGCCACAGCGTGTGCTCCTCTGATGTCTTGGAAGATGTGTGATTCCCTACATCTAGGGCAATAAAAGGATTTCCACCAGCCCAAGGGAATATACAGGCATCTGTCCTGCATCCAGGACTTACAGATTAAGGAGCAAGCTTGGATAATCACTCCCTTATTGAATTTCTCTCCCTAGCATCACATTGCGGGCTCTATATAGGACTTTACTGAGGACGCTCGGAAATACCAGCCCCTAGGAGAGGTAACATTGCATACTGCTCATTGTATATTTGACCGCTGGGCCCTCCTTTCTTCTCCTATTACTTGAGAAAAAGTTCTGTTACTTTTATATATTTCAGTTACAATAAACTGCAGAGAGTAAAATTGTAACTATTTAGTTACATTATTGTTACAATTTCAAAGAGTATCAACCTCATACCCTGAATCAGGGGAATACTATACACAAGCTCTGATTGATACTTTGTGTTCATATAACGGTGTTTTAGAGTATAGATATTCATCTTTTTACAGATGGTTAATTTTATTTGCTGTTGATGTATTTTACACTATAATAAATAATTTTATATAGAAGACTGTCAACTCTCCGTGATTTACACCCATTTGCAACACCCCAAGCGCAGCCGTTTTTCTTCTCTTTTTTCATTATTGTATCCACAGGCACATGCACAGTGCCAATCATCGGCAGCGCTCAGGTGTGATTGCATTTTGGTAGTTTATTTATTTAGGCGCTGTCAGCAATTTGTTTGCTTCCCCAAAGAGAGCCTGACCTGTGTAGGGTAGGGTTTCCACACCTCTCCTGGATTCCGCATTGGTAGTCCACTGGCGCAGCCACAGTCCTCGACGAGCTGAGACAGACATGGGAGAAATTCCTGCAGCCATTGAACCCAGGTCCTTCATGGATTCCACCATAAATCCTGCAGAATCCTGAATGTTACGTAAAAACAATTCTACGTCACTTTTATCCATAGTAGCCAAATCCTCAAGTAACATGCCTGACCACTTTACTATGGCTTTGGAAATCCATGCACAGGCAATAGTAGGTCGCAGTATCGCCCCTGAAGCCGTGTATATGGATTTGAGCATAGTATCAATTTTGCGATCAGCCGGCTCCTTTAAGGCGGTAGATCCTGGAACAGGTAAAACCACCTTTTTTGAGAGTCTGGATACAGACGCGTCCACTATGGGTGGGTTTTCCCATTTTTTCCTATCTTCCTCAGGGAAGGGAAAAGCAATCAGAACCTTTCTAGGGATCTGGAATTTTTTCTCCAGGTTTTCCCACGCTTTCTCAAATATAGCATTTAATTCTTTGGATGCAGGGAAGGTTAGCGAGGCTTTCTTATTGTCAGTGAAGTAAGCCTCCTCAACCTGCTCTGGTGTTGTATCTGCAATATTCAACACATCCCTTATAGCCTCTATCATTAACTGCACCCCTTTAGCAAGAGATGCGGCCCCCTAAGCACATCCCCAACACCGTCTGTCGTGTCAGAGTCGGTATCCGTGTCATCCTGCATAATCTGTGCAAGAGCACGTGTATGGGAAACTCCTGAGGGGGGCCCTGAGGTAACAGAACCAGACCAAACCGCCTGAGTTGCAGATTCATTCTGTGTAACCCTAGTAGAAATCTGAGAAATCATGCATTTGATATAGGATAACCATTCAGGCTCCCTTGCTGGTATCTGTGCTAAAACAGTGCAATCCTGATTACATGGAATGGGATCATCCTGAGAGGACATATCCTCTGCAGCATATGACACAGAGTCCCTGGACATAGCTAATGGAGACCACAGACACCACACACACACACACACACACACACACACACACACACACACACACACACACCATACTTGCCTACCCTCCCGGAATGGCCGGGAGGCTCCCGAAAAACGGGTGACCCTCCCGGCCCCCCGGAGGAGCAGGCAAGTCTCCCGATATCCGCGGATCACCACCTGCCCGCCGCCCACTTAACGAGTAAAGTGGGCGGTCCGGGCAGGCGATGACGCGATTCTTGTTGAATCGCGTCATCGTAACCACGCCCCCTGCTGTATAATGCCGGTAATCGCGGCATTACACAGCAGTGGGCGTGGCTTAAATGAAGCGGCCCAGAAGCCACGTCCTGTTCTGCCTCTGGTCCGCCTCCGTTCCGCCTCTGGCCCGCCCCCCTGTCACGTCGCCTCACTGCCCGCCTCCCCCCCTGCTTAGCCGACGGGCTGCTCTCTCCCGGAGAGAGCAGCCCAGAAGTCGGCAACTATGACACACACACACACACACACACACACACACACACACACACACACACACACACACACACGTACAGACAGAGTTTCACCCCCAAGAATGGCAAGAGAGACACAGAGATCAGAGCCAACCCACACACAGCGCTTTCCAGGTATAGGGAGACCCTAAACCAGTGCTGACTTTGTACCTTAATAGGTTACACAGATAGCTGGAGTTGCTCTGGAGGGACTGCTCTTCACTGTCAGCGTTTCTGCAGGCAGGAAAATGGCGCTGAGCGCTGCTGGTTCCGCTCTGAGTAGAAGCTCCACCCCCTTAATGGCGCTGTCTTCCCGCTCTTCACAGGATTATACTGGCCTGAGGATTTATGCTGGCAGAGATCCTGGGACCCCGACAGGCTGTGTGACAAGTGTAGGGTGTAGGCACTGGCTCAGGGCGCCCCTCACAGCGCTGCACTATGTACCGCTGAGCCCTGGAACAGTTAGTACTGAGCTCCATACCCTGTTACCGCCATCTTTACACCGGCTCCCCACTTGCTAGGGGGGGCGGTGATTAACTCGCCACCGATCTTCTAGCTCTGTAAGGGGGTGGCGGCATGCTGCCCGGGGGAGCGATCCCCTGTGGCGGGGAACTTTTGATCCCCTCAGGAGCTCAGTGTCCTGTCAACGGAGACAGTGGCTCAGACCCCGCAGGGCGGACACTACTCCCCCCCCCCCCCCCCCCCCTTAGTCCCACGAAGCAGGGAGGCTGTTGCCAGCAGCCTCCCTGTAAAATAATAAACTCTATAATAAACTTAAAGAAGCTCTGTAGAGCTCCCCTAGCTGTGACCGGCTCCTCCGGGCAAATTTTCTAAACCGAGTCTGGTAGGAGGGGCATAGAGGGAGGAGCCAGCCCACACTCTCAAACTCTTAACGTGCCAATTGCTCCTGGATGGAGCCGTCTACTCTATACCCCATGGTACTAATGTGGACCCTAGCATCCTCTAGGAAGTAAGAGAAAATTAAGTTACTGTTTTCTTTATTGTATTCACCATTTACTTAGTCTAACGATTTTGCTTTTTTTAAAAAAAAACATCAACACATTTTTCCCAAAAAAAATCTTAAAAAAAAAAAGAACACGGGAGGCATTAATATATGACAGTAGTATCATAAACCTCCCGGCTATGTGTACTCATGATTCCTTTAGGCACACCAGGGGTTAGCAATTTTATTGGGATGGTCTAAACCAGGGGTGGGAAACCTTTTTTCTACCAAGGCCCATTTGGATATTTATAAAATCCTTCGGAAAAATTCTCAACTAAAAAACTACCCTGCCCCACAGTAGTTATGCCCCTTAAAAGTAGAGATGAGCGGGTTCGGTTTCTTTGAATCCGAACCCGCACGAACTTCACTTTTTTTTTCACGGGTCCGAGCGACTCGGATCCTCCCGCCTTGCTCGGTTAACCCGAGCGCGCCCGAACGTCATCATGACGCTGTCGGATTCTCGCGAGACTCGGATTCTATATAAGGAGCCGCGCGTCGCCGCCATTTTCACACGTGCATTGAGATTGATAGGGAGAGGACGTGGCTGGCGTCCTCTCCATTTAGATTAGATTTAGAAGAGAGAGAGAGAGAGAGATTGCTGTGATACTGTAGATTAGAAGAGAGTGCAGAGTGCAGACAGAGTTTAGTGACTGACGACCACAGTGACCAGTGACCACCAGAGACAGTGCAGTTGTTTGTTTTATTTAATATATCCGTTCTCTGCCTGAAAAAAACGATACACAGTCACACAGTGACTCAGTCTGTGTGCACTGCTCAGCCCAGTGTGCTGCACATCAATGTATTGTATATAAAGCTTATAATTGTGGGGGAGACTGGGGAGCACTGCAGGTTGTTATAGCAGGAGCCAGGAGTACATGATAAATAATATTATATTAAAATTAAACAGTGCACACTTTTGCTGCAGGAGTGCCACTGCCAGTGTGACTAGTGGTGACCAGTGCCTGACCACCAGTATATTAGTAGTATTGTATACTATCTCTTTATCAACCAGTCTATATTAGCAGCAGACACAGTACAGTGCGGTAGTTCACGGCTGTGGCTACCTCTGTGTCGGCACTCGGCAGGCAGTCCGTCCATCCATAATTGTATTATAATATATACCACCTAACCGTGGCTTTTTTTTCGTTCTTTATACCGTCGTCATACTAGTTGTTACGAGTATACTACTATCTCTTTATCAACCAGTGTACAGTGCGGTAGTTCACGGCTGTGGCTACCTCTGTGTCGGAACTCGGCAGGCAGTCCGTCCATCCATAATTGTATTATAATATATACCACCTAACCGTGTTTTTTTTTTCGTTCTTTATACCGTCGTCATACTAGTTGTTACGAGTATACTACTATCTCTTTATCAACCAGTGTACAGTGCGGTAGTTCACGGCTGTGGCTACCTCTGTGTCGGCACTCGGCAGGCAGTCCGTCCAACCATAATTGTATTATATACCACCTAACCGTGGTTTTTTTTTCATTCTTTATACCGTCGTCATACTAGTTGTTACGAGTATACTACTATCTCTTTATCAACCAGTGTACAGTGCGGTAGTTCACGGCTGTGGCTACCTCTGTGTCGGCACTCGGCAGGCAGTCCGTCCAACCATAATTGTATTATATACCACCTAACCGTGGTTTTTTTTTCATTCTTTATACCGTCGTCATACTAGTTGTTACGAGTATACTACTATCTCTTTATCAACCAGTGTACAGTGCGGTAGTTCACGGCTGTGGCTACCTCTGTGTCGGCACTCGGCAGCCCGTCCATAATTGTATATACCAGTGACCTAACCGTGGTTTTTTTTTCTTTCTTTATACATACATACTAGTTACGAGTATACTATCTCTTTATCAACCAGTCTATATATTAGCAGCAGACCCAGTACAGTGCGGTAGTTCACGGCTGTGGCTACCTCTGTGTCGGCACTCGGCAGCCCGTCCATAATTGTATATACCAGTGACCTAACCGTGGTTTTTTTTTCTTTCTTTATACATACATACTAGTTACGAGTATACTATCTCTTTATCAACCAGTCTATATATTAGCAGCAGACACAGTACAGTGCGGTAGTTCACGGCTGTGGCTACCTCTGTGTCGGCACTCGGCAGCCCGTCCATAATTGTATATACCAGTGACCTAACCGTGGTTTTTTTTTCTTTCTTTATACATACATACTAGTTACGAGTATACTATCTCTTTATCAACCAGTCTATATATTAGCAGCAGACACAGTACAGTGCGGTAGTTCACGGCTGTGGCTACCTCTGTGTCGGCACTCGGCAGCCCGTCCATAATTGTATATACCACCTAACCGTGGTTTTTTTTTCTTTCTTTATACATACATACTAGTTACGAGTATACTATCTCTTTATCAACCAGTCTATATATTAGCAGCAGACCCAGTACAGTGCGGTAGTTCACGGCTGTGGCTACCTCTGTGTCGGCACTCGGCAGCCCGTCCATAATTGTATATACCAGTGACCTAACCGTGGTTTTTTTTTCTTTCTTTATACATACATACTAGTTACGAGTATACTATCTCTTTATCAACCAGTCTATATATTAGCAGCAGACACAGTACAGTGCGGTAGTTCACGGCTGTGGCTACCTCTGTGTCGGCACTCGGCAGCCCGTCCATAATTGTATATACCAGTGACCTAACCGTGGTTTTTTTTTCTTTCTTTATACATACATACTAGTTACGAGTATACTATCTCTTTATCAACCAGTCTATATATTAGCAGCAGACACAGTACAGTGCGGTAGTTCACGGCTGTGGCTACCTCTGTGTCGGCACTCGGCAGCCCGTCCATAATTGTATATACCACCTAACCGTGGTTTTTTTTTCTTTCTTTATACATACATACTAGTTACGAGTATACTATCTCTTTATCAACCAGTCTATATATTAGCAGCAGACACAGTACAGTGCGGTAGTTCACGGCTGTGGCTACCTCTGTGTCGGCACTCGGCAGCCCGTCCATAATTGTATACTAGTATCCAATCCATCCATCTCCATTGTTTACCTGAGGTGCCTTTTAGTTGTGCCTATTAAAATATGGAGAACAAAAATGCCACTCCTAGATGGGCCCGGTGTTTGTGTCGGCCACTAGGGTCGCTAATCTTACTCACACAGCTACCTCATTGCGCCTCTTTTTTTCTTTGCGTCATGTGCTGTTTGGGGAGGGTTTTTTGGAAGGGACATCCTGCGTGACACTGCAGTGCCACTCCTAGATGGGCCCGGTGTTTGTGTCGGCCACTAGGGTCGCTTATCTTACTCACACAGCGACCTCGGTGCAAATTTTAGGACTAAAAATAATATTGTGAGGTGTGAGGTATTCAGAATAGACTGAAAATGAGTGTAAATTATGGTTTTTGAGGTTAATAATACTTTGGGATCAAAATGACCCCCAAATTCTATGATTTAAGCTGTTTTTTAGTGTTTTTGGAAAAAAACACCCGAATCCAAAACACACCCGAATCCGACAAAAATAATTCGGTGAGGTTTTGCCAAAACGCGTTCGAACCCAAAACACGGCCGCGGAACCGAACCCAAAACCAAAACACAAAACCCGAAAAATTTCAGGCGCTCATCTCTACTTAAAAGTACTGAGTGCATGCACCGAAGATCTGGCGCTGTGGGGGCATTTGTGGATCTGGCGCTGTGGGGGCATTTGTGGATCTGGCGCTGTGGGGGCATTTGTGGTTCTGGCACTGTGGGGGCATTTGTATATCTGGCACAGTGGGGGCATATGTGTATCTGGCACTGCACTATTGGGGGCATATGTGTATCACGTCCCATTTTAATTGGCCACACCCATTTTTTGAGTGAGCGGCGGGTGGACCAGAACAAATGGCATTGCAGGCCTTATACGGCCCGCGGGCCAGATGTTCCCCACCCTTGGTCTAAACCATACTTGTCTACCCTCCCGGAATGGCTGGGAGGCTCCCGAAAATTGGGTGTTTCTCCCAGCCCCCCGGAAAGGTGGGCAAGTCTACCGCTTTCCCAGGCAGCCGCCAGTACCCTTCCTTGGCTTCCCACAACAGAGAACAAGTGGGCGGTCCGAGGGGGATATGATGATGTGATTTGCGCTGCATCGCGTCATCATAGCTCCGCCCCGTGCTATTCAGTGCTAGTTTTCTCTGCACTGTCTAGTGTGGGCGGGGCCACGATGACGCATTCGTGCTGCCACGCCCCTGGACTGCCCACTTCCCCCACTGGTCATGCCCCCAGACTGCCCCCATTGCTGCCGGCCACGCCCCCCATTAGCCTACCACGCTGCCATCTCCCGGAGGAGGGTGCAGCAAGGTAGGCATATATGGTCTAAACGTGTTGCTAGGGAAATTTGATTGGATAATTAGAAGGGGTTGTACTTGTGTAGAGTGAAGCCAGGGTGTTACCAAAGAATCAATCTCTTTCTCCTGAGACGTTAGGACAGAGAAGTACTATGATTTATAGTGTGTTGTATGCTTATGCGCGTTTCTCTTATTTCTGACTGACTTTCCCACTTTGATCTATCTGTTTTCAGCTACTCTTTATTCCTTACTAAATTTTTCTTATATTTTATCTCTCTTAGCTCTCCCCTCTCCCTGTCCTTCATTTTCTTTCATTCTCCCTGTCCCTCATTTTCTTCATTGTGCAGTATAGCGATGGATAGGCTACGCAGAACTGTGGCGCTGCCCGCCCTTTACCTCACGGGTGCTGGGGCAGCCGTCATGGTGGGTGGCCCAGTCGGGGCTGGGCCTGCTGGCGTGGT
Source organism: Pseudophryne corroboree (assembly GCF_028390025.1). Taxonomy (NCBI): domain Eukaryota; kingdom Metazoa; phylum Chordata; class Amphibia; order Anura; family Myobatrachidae; genus Pseudophryne; species Pseudophryne corroboree. The sequence continues at coordinate 161,507,055 of NC_086449.1, forward strand.
TACCGAATGGGGTCACGCGCTTTCAAGCTTCTCTGGTGGGAGCTACTGCTCCGGCTGCGGAGGGGGTGAGATGTCGCGGGTGTTCCCGGGATTGGGCTGCGATCCGTGGTCTCTCCGGCTCAGTGGGGTGCGGGCGCGGCCTGGGTGCTTCTGGCAGATCCTGATGCCTGGGCGGCGGCGGGCACACTCCTGCTGGTCGCAGGTCCCAGGTGGGGAGCTGTGCGGAGGCCGGCAGTCGGGCTCGGATGGCGGTGAGCGCTGGGGTGGACAGGTGTTCTCCTCGCGGTCGCATGGCTGGTAGCCGCACGGCTAGGGGAAGTGTGGCATTACGTGCGGGGGTTTCAGCTCTTGGCATCTGGGGCAGGTTGCAGGATAGTGGTAGGGCTGGCAGGATGGACATCCCGCAGGATGGTGGTGTGTGGGAGGCCGCTGTGGGCAGCTCTGATAATGCCAGGGTGTGCAGGAGGTTTAGGTGCTGGCGCCATTTTACAGAAGCTGAAGTGGTAGCATCTCCTCACAGGAGTTGGAACTGATGATGGGAGATTTTGGTAGGGCCACAGCGGGGGGGGGGGGGGGGGGTATGCACCTACCACTCGTAACAGGGGTGGTGCTGCGCCCTCCTTTTTGGATTCTCGGTCCTATGAGGAGGTGGTTAGGTCCCCTGGCAGGCGAGGGGTGCGTCCGGGGCACGTGCAGGATGCGGTAGGTACACCAGATGACCTGGGGCATCGATTGGACACCGCTGGAGTGTCTGCCATTTGCGCAGCAGTTATGTCTGCATTGGTCCCTCTCCTTACCACCGGTCCCGGTGGGGAGTTATCCAAGGATGTTGCTAATTCTGGCACGATAACTGCACGTATAGTTCAGGTAGTAGCGCCTGTGGTGGCCGCGGTGGTGGCAGGCGCCTCTAATGGTGGGTTGTCCAATGCCACTGGTGGGGACAGTGTGCCTGTAATGTCGGGAGTGTCTTCTCCTGTGTCTGCAGGTGTCGTGCCCAGGATTGGAGAAGGCATCATGGAGCATGCGCAGACAACTTTATCCACTGAGGGGGCTTCTCAGGCTGAGGGACCTGCTGCAATGTCTGGTGAGTCCTCCGTTGACCCTGACTGGATTGGTTCAGAGTCTGGTCATGACGGCTCTTCAGTGTCGGCTGTAGATAGCTGTTCGGCATCTGTCAATGAGATAATCATCATTTCGAATTTCGAATTAAAACCCTCAAGTATACCTACACTTTACTTATAATTAGCTCAAGAATGTCTCCGCTTTGTGCAATAAAACTCCCCTTCTTGCATCTGATATGGGCACATTCTGCCTTCTGCCCTCTTTCAAGATGGCCCCGTCAACATCCGTCATGTGATGCGTGTTACTTCTGAATACACCAATGGTTTTCCTGCTTCTATCTGGCAACAGCCGCAGACGTCAGCGGCACGGACTCATGGGAAACTAACACCGGCAATTACGCTCCTCCCTTATGAAGGATGCGCCGGCATTGATTGGCTTGTGCTGCCATATGAGGCACTTTTATACTTCTCTGTTTACCCGCTTCCATACCCAGGAAGTGAACAAGCCCTGCGGGGTGAAACACGTTTTCCTGACACAGCGGGTCCACCAGTACCAGCCCCAGCACACGGAATAACACCCTCGTCGCTGGATACACACATGTTATGCACACTAACTGTGCCTTTGACAATACTTTGGTATTCTTTACTCAGTGTCAATTTCAGGGGTGACCTATATTTATTAACCTACTCTCTTGTGTATTGGCAACAGTGTTTAATCAAATTGGACTCTGACAGGCTTATTTTAAGCCAATATATGTGTGTCCCCCTTTTTTTCTTGGTCATCCATACTGTTTATATGAATACATTACTCAGGCTGTCATTTCAGCCGGCCTTTTAGGCTAACACCAGCCTCTCTTGTGTACACAGGCACATTGTGCAAATAATAGGAACTCCTAATATTGGGTTATTCTGAGATACTTCAGTTAGCCGACATAAGGACTCCATACCAGTGTACAGTCTGTTTTCCGTTTGTGGGACAATTATTTATGTGCTACAAGTGTGTATAAGCAATATGATTTACATATACCTTTATGCTTTTTTGCAGTAACCTTTTCTTTTAGGACTATTCCAATATACATTGTATATAATTTTGGTGATTTCTGCTTTCATTTCTTTTTATTTCTGTGGACTCTCATCTACGATCCAGGGTGCACAATACCACAGATGTGGGATTTGATGCATCCAGCCTAACGTAGAAAGCAGATCCACATCTTTACTTACTGTATGTCACCCACTGTCACACTCTCCTATTTAGGTGCACTCTCATTGGTGTCCAACCCACCCACCTTCTCTACTATCAAACCACACTGCCAGTGCCCGATCTCGTCTGATCTTGGAAGCTAAACAGTGTTGTGCTGGGTCAGTACCGGAGGAGGAGACTCACAGGGAATACCCAGTGTTGTAGAGCAGGAATTATTTTACATGATGTGCGTTATATGACACCAACAGCAGTATCACCACTTGTCTCTATTTTTCATTAACTTTTCTTTGTTACTGCATATAACAATTAATTAATCTTTAAGACCATTGCTAGTCTTTCATATTTATAAAACACTTGTGCATTTCCTGTTGACCGGTATGAACTTTATACTGTCCCATCAATTACTCTGACCCTCTTAATACAGACTTAATATCTAATTGACCATACGGTGGTCTCATTATACAGATTGTCTGTACTGGTCGGGCTGAAATGGACTTTGAAGTGTCTACAACCTTTCTTATCACATTCCGTGAGACAGGACCAGAACATTTTTACATATTTTTCTAATTCATATCTTATCTTTAACATATTTATTTTGGATCATATGTTCTTCAATGGGCAATCATATTAATTTTAATTAACATCCATTAAAGTTATGTTTTACCAGTATTGTTTATGATCAATTAAAAATTATTGAAATTTATTTCAATTAACCAAGAGTGCGCCCACACAAGAGCCTTCTTTCTTTCTCTCTTCATTGACACGTTTTTCCTGGCTCTGGGCGCACCACCAAACTGGACGAAGATCTTATCATTCAATGCAAAATTGTCCAAATTTTGGTTTCACTATATTAGATTCTGACTTTGTTATGACCAATGCCGGGTCGCCCCCTTTTTTTCTTTAGCTCTTCGGGATCGGCAAGCGATCGCAAGCGCAGATGTGGGTGGCGCAGGCAGGGTCAGGGGGGGTCTGGCCTGTCTTCAACTTCATCTGATTCTTCTGAATCATCTAGACGGGCTTCCAGGCATAGGGGTGCTAAGAGGCGGCGACGGTCCTCAAGCTCGAACATGTCGGTTGAGTCCGTCCAATCAGATGAGGTGCACTGCACTAACACTGCAGTGCTCAGAGGATTGCGGCCTAGGGTGAAGTACCGCATTAGGAGAGGTTGGTATGTGAATATTTTTGCTTTAACAAGTAAAGTTAAAAAGGCGTTGACGGCGGAACGAAAAAAGGGTTGTGCGGTGGAGGACGCATACATGTCTTACTATAACTGGCTGCGGGGCATGTACGTTTTTGCTGCGTGCTATCTGGAAACATGGCTGGATGAGCACATTAATGTAGTCCGTTATATGTTCCTTGTCTATAGACTTTCTTTGCGGGGTGCTGCTTGGAGGACTTATGATGAGGATTTTCGTTGCAAGCAGCATGGGCGCGAGGTGATGGACCTTGATAAGAAGGATGTCAAGCTGTTTGTAGACATTGCTAATCATGATGAGTCGCCTGAGGAGGATGGTCCTGCGCAGCGAGGGGGTCGTGGCTCGTGGAATACGTCATCCAAGGCGGTCCCCGGTAGGTCCGGCGGCTCGCGTACCGGTCATGGGAAATGTTTTGCTTTTAATAATTTGCTATGTTCCCTGGGTACGAAATGCACCCGATTAAGGATTGCACGCAATCGGGCGGTGGGGGCGCAGCAGGTCAGCAAAGCCGCGGTCCCGCAGCAGCCACTTCTAAGTAGGGCCCCCACTCTGGTGCGCTTGGGGAAAATGTTAGGCTGGCTGGACATTTACCCTGATCGTACGGCGGCGGAGTTTCTTAAATTTAGTTTCTCAGTGGGTTTTCTCTGCCTGTCGATAAGGAAGTTAGGGCGGGATCGGCTGGTAACTTGCGTTCGGCGAGGGATTTTCCCATGGTGTTGCGCAACAAAGTGATGGCTGAGGTGGAGTTGGGCCACATGGAGGGTCCATTCCTGGAACCCCCTATTGACGGCCTGATGCTGTCACCGGTGGGGGTCGTACTTAAAAAGGCCCTCGGAAAGTTTAGGTTGATTCAACATCTGTCTTCCCCGGCGGGCTCTTCTGTGAACGATGCTATAGATGACATTCTCTGTATCGTTACATATCAGTCCTTCGAGTCGGCGTTGGACATTGAGGGTCATTCCGAGTTGATCGCACGTAGCAACTTTTTGCTGCTCATGCGATCAACTTGGCGCTGCCTATGGGGGAGTGTATTTTAGCATAGCAGGGCTGCGATCGTTTATGCGGCCCTGCTATGCTAAAAAAGTTTCCTGCGAAACAAGACCAGCCCTGCAGCTACTTACCCAGTGCGACGGATCCAGCGATGAAGGTCCCGGCTGTGACGTCAGACATCTGCCCTCCAAACGCCTGGACACGCCTGCGTTCGCCTTACCACACCCGAGAAACAGTAAATAGACAGCCTGATCCTCCTTCCCACTGTCAATCTTCCTGCGATCGCGCCTGCGATCGCTTTCATTCCTTCCGTATCGGTGCCGCTACGGCTGCTGCCGTGGAGGGTTGGTCCATAAGCGATATCCGCGCACTGGGCAGGTATATTTCGTAGATACATCAGACGCTGACCTGGTCAGTGCAACCTAACTTGAGTAGTAGCTACTCGTCACCATTAGGTGTTTTTTGAGGAATTTTTTGTTTAACCGTCAGTTTTAATTAGTTTCTACCGGCTGATGGAAGTTTGTGTTTTTTGCCTCAAGTCAAGTTAGGAGACCCTTGCCCGTCCCTCCCCATCCCTTCATATGGTCAAGTTAGGGGTTTTGCCCTTACTAGATCCCCAGTTCGTGCTTAGAAGTTGCTTGCTTGTTTTTTTCCATTTCAGTTTTTCTTTGGTTGGCTCGTTATTAATGGTTTTCATTAATTTTTCTACAGGTGGGCATTTAGACAAACAATTTATATGGGTGATAGGTCACTCATTTGCGTATTGGGTGGCTCGTTCTTTGTGGTCGGCGGATGTCGCTAGATACCCTGAAGCCTTGTTTCTGCGTTGGATTTGTTGGAGGGGATTGCGATGGGAGGCATTCTGCCAGAGATTGGATGAGGCCGTGGGTTTGTTTGGCTATCCGTTGTTCCTTATTGTACATCTGGGGGCAACAATTTGACATCCAGGTCGTTTCTGGACCTGAGATGTTATATTAAACGACAGTTAGTGGACTTGATTGCATGATGGCCTTTCTGACGTATCTGGTGGTCGGACATCATCCCGCGTTTGGTCTGTCATGGTGCTGAAAGACCGGGTGCCATTGATCTGGTACGTAGGAGGGTGTACGCGGTTGTGGGCCATGCTGTGAGGGTATGCGTAGATTTGTGGGTGACATTTTTAGGGGTATTCGGTTAGCTTAGGGCTGGCAGTTAGAGTAGGTTTAGAGTATGGTGGCAGCCAGGTTTTTTTTATAGATTAAACCTTTGTGTTGGCCGGGCTCAGAACGGCTTATGTGTAATTCTTGTTAGGATAGGTAAATTGTTTCCTGGGGGGCAGTTCAGTCATAGAGGAGTCTGGGCATGGATCAGTGGGGGACCGGAGTGGCATCACCGGACCAAGTGGGCCCTGATTTCTCCTTCTACATGGCTGAACTGCTGCCTCAAGTCGATGCTGGTGTGGGCAGATGGCCTCATCGGTTTGTGGTGTTGTCCCCGCAAGGCTTTGGTGGTTGGCCCTGCCTTGGCGAGTCGGATGGGCAAGGAAGGTGGCAGTGGGCTCTTCCTTGCCTGTCGGCAGTTGGCCGTGGTTCTTACAGTTAATGTTAAGTGTTTGCTTATGCTAGGCTGTTCTTATTCTGCCACCATACTTTAGTTAGCTTAAAACTTAAATAGTTAGTTTAAACCATTTCAATAAAAAGCTGACCCCATTTCACCGCAATTACAGTGGTCCGTGTATTTATTTATTTAGATTAGTGGGTGTGCATGGAGTGTGAGTGCATCGGCCGTGGAGAGTTTAATATAAATCTTTGACTTCTCCAATGGTGCAAAGTTTTCTGTAACTTACATCAAGAAAAAAAAAACACACAGCAGTATAGTCTTAAACAAAGAAGCAAAACAAAATAAATCTCTAAACTAAAAATGTAATAGCTAAAGATCCCCGAGAATGGAAGTGGTTTTCCTGGCTTCATAGACAATTGCTGCATTGACTGACCGTTTCCCCAGTGATCTTCAATGTTACCATAGTAAACGTGGCCCTGAAAACTGCATGCAATATGTGGCAGGTTTGCAAACTGATACCACATCCAAATCACTGAGCAAGTTTCCCCTTTTGTGTCTCTCCAGTCACAGCTGACTAAGAGTTCCTACACTTAGACAACTACTGGTTCTTGGGAGTTGCAGGTTCATAGAACCACAGACTGACTATTAATGCTCTACATAATCCTCCCTGGGACGCGGTTAAGATACCTGCTGTCAGGATTCTGGCAGTTGGAATACCGACACCCGACAGAATGCAGTGCCAGAATCCCGACAGCCATCATCCGGACCGTAAGTATAGCGGATGGGTTAGGGCCGGTGGTGAGGGGGAGGTTAGGATTATGCTCCACCAGTGGTGTTAGGTTTAGGCTGCAGGGGGGGGGGGGTAAGGTTAGGCTTAGGCTGTGGGGAGGGAGGGTTAGGGTTAGGCACCAACGGGGGAGGTTAGGTTAAGGCACTAAAGGGGTAGGATTAAACTGCAGGGATTAGGGGGGGTAGGTGTAGGCACCACTAGGGGGAGGTTAGGTTTAGGCACTAAGGGGGGTAGTTAGAGTTAGGGAAGGGTGGGTTAAGGGGTAGTGGAGAGGGGGTAGCATGCTGTCCTCGTCATGTCCGGTTTTTAAAGTCGGTATCCCGTCCACCATTAATAGTTACCGAACCCTCCTCCCTTACATACATTCACTTTCTTAGCCAAAATCTTACTCTAGCTTTCAAAGTACTAAGGAATGCTTCATAATCTGCTCCACACTATTAGGCCACCCGGTGATAATATAAAAGGCCCATTCTATGGAATTTACAATCAAATTGCTATACAATAAATATACTACAAAGTCAGCTACAGTACCTCACAGTCACATTAAGGTCAATATGACACATGCGAGTCACACCTAGCAGCCATACCGTACACAATATATGGCACGTACCGCATGCCTACATTCTCATTCTGTTATTTGGTACAGTACATGCTGGCAGAGAAGCCTGTTCATAAACTAATCCATGATCACTGACCCTTATCTCCCTCTCTGCCAACTAATAGTGATGATTGCTGGTTGCTACAGCAAGTGACACAAACTGCTTGTGTATATTCCGGAGTTACAGTATAGGCTATGCAGGGCCCACCTTGCATTCACATCACACGTCTCTTGTCATCACCTCAGGGCTGCAGGGTGTCAGCCGCACGCATGTGGAATCTGCAGGCGGCGGAAGTTGGGATTAATGAGCCTGCACGCTATATTCTGTTTCGCTGTTTAGTACTGGGTACTGGATCTAAATGAGATTGCGGGTCTGTGTCAGTTCTGCAACACGTATTGGATGATATACATCACACTACATTCAAGAATTCAACTTATCCTGTGACAGACATGTTTAGCAGGAGATCACACCTAGCAAAACAAATTAGACTGTAAGCTCTACGCATCAGGGAACTCAGTCACATATTTGTACTTTATATGGTACTCACTATATTTATTGTTTTTTTAATATTAAAGGGTGTTGTTACTATAGACCTGGTGTTGGGTTTGATGCATCTTGCTTTCTGAATGTACAGTAAGCACAGTGCTCTCCCGAAAAATTCCCCAAAGCCGGCTGGTAACATAAGGCTGGTGGGGGGCACTGCGGGAGAGGGGTATGTGGGGCGAGGGAGCGAGCAGACTGAACCCCTTCACAGGAGGCAAGCACTTGCCCATCGCTCACCCTCCCCCCTCTCTACCGACATCTCACACACTGCCTGTCACAACTGAGGGCTGATGTTGGTAGCGGGAAGCCTCAGTTGTAGGGGTTGACGGGTACTTAAGCTTAGGAGGTGAAATGAGACTCCTAGACATGCGCAGAGGCACAAAAGCCCGAAGGCGTGACCATGACAACTAGAGGTATCTTTGAGGTGTTTTATTAAATCATAAAAGTCATGAAAAAGTGCAACAAAACAAGAACTATTAGAAGAGTCTCTGGATTCCCACTGGTTTGAGACAAGTATCTTGGGAATAATTTAGGGTGTTTAATGATGCTTGAGATCATTGGTGAAATAGTAGAATGATGCTTGAGATCGTTGGTGAAATGGTAGAATGATGCTAGAGATCGTAGGAACAGCGCTTAGCTGTACTATTGAATACTGAGATTAATGTGAACAAAGTTCCGCTGGAGAAGCTACGGGTAGCCAAAGCATATACTCTGCTGACACAAGGTGCAAATAGTAGGAAAGTCAGGCTGCACCACTGAGGGTTATCACAGGAGAAGCAGGCTGCACCGCAAAGAGTAGACACAGGGGAGTCAGGCTGTACTGCAGGGTATAACACAGGAGAGTCTCTAGTGAAGCTGAAGACTGGAATCACTGGAAAGACAGTTGAAGCACTGACAACTTCCTGGGTGTTGAGACAGGATATTTATACCCACTGGTGAACAGACGTTGGCTGACAACTTGACACAGGCACCAGCAGCGCTGCGGATTGGAAGAAGAATGACATGTGACTTTGTCCAACATGGCTGCGCCCATGACAGTGTTTTGAAGGGGAAAGAACCATGTGCCAAACAACAATGGCGGAGGAGGCCGCGGCAGCAGAGGACTCCACGCTCTCCTACACACGCACAGCAGCCACAGAGATGACAGCGGCGGCTGCGGCTCACAGAGGACGCCACACTTAAGTTTGCGGGTGCGGCAGTGACGGCCGCGACGGGGCTAAGAGTGCCAAACCCAGCTAAGTGGAAACACTAAGAAGGCCGCTGAGCCGGCACTACAGGTAACATAAAAATGAAATGTAAAACACAGTTATGACCCGGGCCTGGCATGCTGAGCCAATCTCAGGAGACCCCTAACTGGTAGAAAATGGCGACCAGACACCCGGATCGTGACATTGCCTGGGAGAGGGGGAGGCTGCAAGTCCTCAATGCCTGCAGTCCACCTCCAGTGCAGAGTGGGCTGGTACTGAAGGCTTAACACATCTCCCCTTCGGTGTTATCGCTATCTTCTGCACTATCTTGATCTCAGGAACTTCATTTCTTTCTGTATCTCTCTGGTAGTTCAGTTCTATTGATTGCTATGTCTCAGGACTCAGGCATAATACATCCAAACTCAACACAGCTCACAGACCATACCCACTTATGTTGCTTGGAACATGTATTCCTTGCTCCATACCCCCAACAGAGCTTCCATTATACACCTCTTCATCCAAAGTGAACATATGAACTCACAATTAAAATGTCACACACCTTACTTGGCAAGTGTGGGAGGAGTTGTGGGGCCTTTACATTTGGAGTATTCATTAGGCGTTACCATTGTTATTATTATACAATGTTTACAGTTAGCATTAGGTTTGATTCATTTTGCTACCATGCTAATTTTTTACGCTTTGCAGAAGGTCCGATCCCTAAAGTGTGTCATGATGTCATCTCAGCCGGCTTCCAGATGCCAGCTGGGGACAGTATTTGGATGGGGATAACGGAGACAATAGACTTCATTCTGTTAACTGTTAGGCATATGTTTATTTTTTTTTCGTTACAGTAAGTGAAGTATATAAATAGTTCTTTCCTTTTAAAGCCATCTCCGATCTCCCATAGTATGGCCCACACTGTGTTGCCCTGGTTTGAAGTATGATGTTAGTAGTAGAACACGCGCTGTGCTGTGTTTCTAAATCAAATGCATACGATGGATGAGGTAGGTAAAAAAGTTATTTAATGATAAACATAAATATATAAAACTCTAAAACCTAAAGGCCCATACACACTTGACGATAAAATGAACGACGTCGTTCATTTCAGCCCTCATCAACGACGTCGCTCATTATATCGTCAAGTGTGTATGCATCCGACGACCACCGATGCGCGGCCCCGCGGGACGTTAACGACCCTCGCTTATCTGTGGAGCATGTATGCTCAATTTCCACTATGGTCGTTACCGACCAGAGACGTCGTTGAATGTGTATGGTGTGAAAGACCAACGACCAACAACCAAGCCACTGTTCACCAGCCCTGTTCCCAGCTCATTATTTTAATAAACTGTTCAGCTTGGATGCTTCAACGATGAATGGTCGTTGGTCGTTGTTCGTTGGTCTTTGGTCTTTGGTAGTGTGTATGCTCATGTCGTTTGCTCAGCTGTTCAAGGGAAGTTCAAGGGAAGTCGTTAACGACGGTCGTTAACGATGTGTGCATCGTCAAGTGTGTATGGGCCTTAAGACTCTAATGGAACTTCTGATGAAGCTAGGTGACTGAGCCCAGGGAAATGCGTTAAGGACACAAAAACTGCCACCAAGATTACCTGCTCTCCACCTATTCAAAGGATCTTGATGTGGACCCTGACCCACTGCTTCCTGTGGATTAACGCCTCCTGAAATTTACCATTGCACGTCAGCAGCATTTATCCGGAAATCCATAGAGCCACGGAACACAGCTAAAACAACCACTGTATGTCTACGGACTGTGTGAGAACATCATTTATCGTGGTTTGGGTAATACCAGCTGACTTATTTAATAAGTGCTTTATTATTGGAGACCTTTATCACTGCGTAGCCCGGGATCCAAATCTGTGGAGTTTTTACTTGACTGGCAGAGTATATTAAGTTCCATTACATTCTCATCTTTTACAGTTTTATATACAGTGTATATATATATATATATATATATATATATATCTGGGGCTGACAACTCACTTTCCTGCTGCTTTGACAGCGCGTTGGGATGATTGTTTTCTTTTATTACTTGAAGTATGATGTACCTTGTGAAACAGTCATGTGGAACAGTCCTGACCCCTAGCTCACAGTCACCATGACTAGACTGGGGCTGTGGGGCATGGTACCAGAAGTATGGAAACATGGCCCAGTAGTGTGGGAATGAGATATAGGGGTGCCAGGAAATGGTCTAAGTGGCCCAAGTTTTTGTAAATGCTTGAAGGTATGCTAACGTAACTATAGAACATTTGCATGTCTTGTATAGTGGAGACTTATTTTGTTCACATTTTTGTGCTCTAGAGCTCATGTTTAATTAATGACTTATCTTTGAAGGAAGAAGCAGTCTGGTCCCAAATACAATACAGGACTGTAGGAATGGAAGTGTGTTTGCCAGAGTTTTTCCTATTAGGGCCTGCCAGTGGAGGTGATTAGTAGGTCACTTAACCAAGAAGGTGCCCCGCTGCTGTTGGAATTGTGGAACACTGCATCTCCTTCTATTCTGTGTGTCAAAGTATGAGTTACAAATTCCTGAGAATTTCTTGGCTACAATAACAAACTGATTGACAACATAATAAGTTACTGAAGACTGTCCAACTGGCTGTCAGTGGGCTTCATGTGACCCCTAACTTCCTTGAAAGCTGCATACCCTTTTTTGGATGAACACTATTCATCCCATGACCGCATAAATGGAATGTGGCCCTCTTTATGGAAACACTTGGACAGCACTAAGCCTCAATCTCAGGTCAGCAACAAGAGCTGCCTTAGAGTGCGTCTCCGTACCAAAATCTATTATTGTTCATCTACCATGCCCTATGAGACAAGGACCTGGCACATGAGGAGACTAGAAGGTGTAGTTTTCGGGAAAAAGGATGTACAGGACAGTAATATTTATCATATGATATACTTGTGCTCTCTCCCACTCCCGCCCCCTGCTACCTCAACAGTACACCCCCATGCACCAGTGGGGAGGCGGTCAGGATCCCGCCGGAAGGAATCCCGGCCGTCGAAATACCGACGTTGGAATCCCGACCGGCACAATCCCGACATATTCTCCCTCCGTGGGTGTCCACGATACCCATAGAGGGAGAATATAATAGTGTGCCGAACGTAGCGAGGGACCGTGCCCGCAGCGTGGCGAGTGAAGCGAGCCCACAAGGGGCTGCGTTCCGCTCGCCACCCCTGTCGGGATTCCGGCGTCGGTATTTCGACCGCCGGGATCCCGTCCAGTGGGATTTAGTACTGATTCCCACCAGTGACGTTGCCAATCCCACACTCCAATCAATCCCCCTCGCCTGTACCCTTGGGAATGCCAGGTCTGTAAAAACTGGCTTCCATCTATGACCACTTCATCTCCAGCTTACCTCAATATCGTTGCTGTCACTAAACCTGGCTCTTCCCATCTGACACCACTTCTCCTGTTACCCTCTGTTTTTTTAAAACCTCTGATTCTCCCACAGTTCTCACCCTGTAACCTGTCAAGATGGTCCCTTCCTGCCCCATTAAGGTCATTCCCCCTGAATCCTCCATCTCCTTCTACTCCTTTGAAGTCCACTATATCCACTTCTTCTACCTAGTTCTTCATGTGGCAGTCATCTACCATCACCGTGTCCCAACCTTCCAATTCTGGTTAACTTTGCTGACTGGCTCCCCATTTTCTCTCCTGTGACCTGCCTTCCCTCATTCTGGGGGCAGAGCCTTATTATCCATAAGGCTGACTAGGCTGAAGCCTAGGGGCCCCACAACAATATGTTTTGCTCAGGCACTGTTACCTGCGCCTTTGGGATCCGGTGTAAAAAGGCACTTTGCATTCAGCGCTGTAGCAAGGCACACTCGCAGTCAGCAGATATTTTTTGTTGATACAATGGGGGTTAGGGGTCAGAAAGCAGACCAATAGCGCACTAGCAACTATTTCAAAAGAGAAAAGAAAAGTAAGAATGATTGTGCTGTGTCAAAAGAGGTCAGCAGAGTATTTCAACTGGATATTGGTGTCCGTGTAAATACTGAAAGTGTAAATTATGGCATAAGCTCTGCTTCCTAAATGACAGCTGTAGTGGGGTGAAAGATTGAATTGCCAGAGGAGTCCCAAAATACTTTAAAGGCTAGGGGCCTGGCCATGGGTTAATACGACCCTGCCTGTGGGACTTCATCATCCCAATAGACAATCTCACTGATGCTTTTACCTCCAAACTTGCATCCATTTTCTTCCAGTCTTGGATTCCAGTATACTTCCTCCCCCACTTCTCTGACTTCACCATTTCCTTTCTCTAACCACATTCTTCTCTCCCAGTAACAGCTGTCCTTTTTGATGATAGGACTTTTGTGAAAAGAAGCCTATATGTTTCTGCTGGGTAAAGATGGCATTACACACCGGGTCCAAGCTTCAGAATGTTTTGCATCCTGGAGTATGGTGCAGATGCAAAAAGTGGCCAAACCTCCAAATATGGCATTTTTGACAAAAATAGCATTAATGTATCTCATCCTTAGTCTTTCCCTTCCCGTCTCCTGTTCCCCCTCCTAAGGCTACCAAATGCAACGTGGCTATGTTCTCATCTTCTCTGGACTCACTTCTTGTGCCATCTCTACCCTCTCCTGCCTTGAACAGGCTCTGGGGGTCATTCCGAGTTGATCATAGCTGTGCTAAATTTAGCACAGCTACGATCAGGAACACAGACATGCGGGGGGACGCCCAGCACAAGGCTATCCCGCCCCGCATGTCAGTCCCTGCCCCATCGCTGAAGTACAAAAGCATCGCACAGCGGCGATGCTTTTGTATTTGAAGAGTAGCTCCAAGCCAGCGCAACTTTTGCGCGCTGGCCGGGAGCTACTCGTCGCTGCCCAGCTCACAGCGGCTGCGTGTGACGTCACGCAGCCACTGTGGCACCCCCCCCGCACAGTCCGGCCACGCCTGCGTTGGCCGGACTTCTCCCACAAAACGGAGGCCAAACGCCGCCGTGCCGCCCCCTCCTGCCTCTGCCTGTCAATCAGGCAGAGGCGATCGCTAGGCATCGACAGCCATCGGCTGTCAGCTATGCGCCAGCGCCGCATGCACACTTCTGACCTGATCGCTGTGCTGCGATAAACTGCAGCGAGCGATCAGATCAGAATGACCCCCCCTGTCCCTCTATAACTCAACCCTCATTTCTGCCCTGTACTCTGTCATACCAACCTTGACACTCCAAAGTCACCTGCTACCTCCAAAAATGCTTTTCAGTGCAACATGGTTTTGCCCAGCTGGTTGATAATTTGCTTTACTTACAAACATGAATCAGGCCCTATGTGTATTGTGAATCTTCTAACAATTTGAAATTTGCTTTCTTCAATCCATTTGGCAAAAACTATTTAAGGGCTTACACCAAAAAGATAAAAGTCATTGTCTACACATCCATGTACTTAACACTGCATATGGTGATCCTTGATAGACATTTATTCCACTAATACCTGTACAAAAACCAATGTAATAGAGGGTTTTTGTCATACATATATAACTGTCACTACATGTTGCTAATGATTTCTAAAGAACAAAAAATATAACATATCTGTATTACGTATCAAGATTTAAAATCCTAACAAGTAAAGTGATTTTGTAAAACATTGATTATAGATTACTGGTATTTCCGCATGTCAGTTCGGAAATATTGTCATTTAACTATTATTGAAGCACACTGATGCAGTAAAAAAGAGGCACTGTTTACATTACAAAAAACAAGGGTTATTTTAATATTATTTATATGATACAATGCTATGATTACATAGACCACCAATAAAACTTACACTGCATGCAAAATTTCCACGGACCACACCTGCAATGCACTACATGAGGAAAGCACTCAGCTGTGGTGGCAATCATCCCCCCCAACACAGACCTAGGCAAGGGGTGAGCTGCAGCCAGCTGGCCAAATGCAGTATTGTTTTATTTTTTTATTGAATCCTGAGGTTCATGCACCACTCACCCAGTGCAGTGCAAAACTGTTCTGGGAGCTTGGGTCTTTGGACCCTCTCCCCAGCCCCTCAGACCCAAAAAGCCCCAGTCAGGGGGAAAAGGAATCTTCAGATCCCTCTTAGCCAAAGCTAGGGGGGGCCCTTGATCAGGGCCGTCTTTTCGTATGGACTCAATGGGCAGTTGCCCAAGGGCCCCAGGAGTATAAGGGCCCTAGGCTGATAGCTGAGGGTCCCTTTTTTTCCAGGGGTATCAGATTTTTGAAAATCGGCCTGGGGGAACCGGAGATAGGAGATAACCAACTTCAAAGCAGTGGTCCCCATCTAAACCTGTTAATTGCTCTTCCCAGCCAGATATATCAGGCTCTCTCTGACTTAGAGTTTATTTGAGGGCATACTCTAAAAGCTGAGCCTCTTCCCTTTCGGTGTACACTGGTAGCTTGTCTCTACTATGCCCAGAACCAGATATATCAGCCTTCCAGCAGTTAGTCCCTGCTCCAGCTCCATACGCCTGGTATACAGTTTATATATTCGTCGGTGGATTGCTCTGACTCTTGAACTCCCATCCCCAAGTCCCCATTACCTCCTGAAAGGTGGAACTCTCTAGTTTTTTTTATCCCATTTAAAGGCTAAGAAATCTAGGAATTGGAAATATCTGCAGTCAAACAAGCTGCCCTCCCACCGGAAAATGATAAATATTAAGCCAACTCCACTATCCACCCCTCCCCTGCATATTAAACACCTCCTACCACCCTGGAAGTCATGTACCGGGACCTTTTTATTCAGCACAATTCCCCCTTCTACAGTTTAGTGTTCCCCCTCCTGCCCTATCTTCCGCCATCTTTGCAGTAAAGGAATAATTAGCAGAAATTACTGCTCAAGGTCCTACATGCTAAGCGGAAGATAGAACACCCCCTACCAACTCTGGGACATCAAAGCTGACACTGATACCACCCCCCACCCCTACTACTGGAGGATGTGAAGGGTACCCAGTGCATTGCTTTGCCCAGGGGCCAACACTGCTGTTAAGACAGCCCTGCTCTTGACATCCTCCAACTCAGCATTAGGGGGCAAGGGTCTTCAGACTTCCCTCCGCCACAAGATTTGGGGTCACCCGTTTCTACCCAGATTGGCCGAATCTTCCCCTGGGGAATGGATTCTTCTACTCACCCCAAAAGAAGAGAGCCTCAGATAACTTGTGGAGAGGGTGGCCCATTAAGGTCTACACCCAAAACACCACAAAAAAGAGAGAGACACACACACACTCATAAGTAAATGAGTAGGCCCTAGCTTTTAATCCAGAATACAAGTAATTATTCTTGCCCCAGCCAGACGTCAAAGGCAAAGGACAAATGGTGATTACTGAAAAAAGAAGTGCATGGTGCAAAGTGCCTTTTAAGTGTAAAGGAGCAGTCCTTCACCAGTGCATTTTCGGGCACCCCTGGCTCAAGCGGCACTAGAGACACATAGCACTTCAGACTTCAGGCAGCAGCCTCTTGACTAGAAGACCAGGTGAAGGCCTATCACCTACTTGGAGCACCAATAAGCCCCATCGCGTACATAGGCATCTACACCAGGTCTTAGCCAAAAGGCCGAGAAGTGATATCTTGGGAAGCAAGCAAAGTCCAGCGGTACTATACACTGTACTTTACAACATATTTTCCACATGCCATGTGTTTACATTAAATTGCATCTGTCTAATGGGGATGCAGTCAAAATGCCGGCTGTTGGGATCCCAGCGTTCAGGAGACCGACGCTGGAATCCCAAAGCCAGCATTTTACCAGCGGTCGGAATACCGACACATGCCCGTAATTCCCACTCGGTTAGTGGGTCCACGCCTCCAATCGAGTGGGTATAGAACCCGTGGCGAGCAAAGCTCACCACCGGGACCATGGTGCGGCGATTGCAACGAGCCCGCAAGGGGACTCGCTGCCGGTATTCCGGCAGACAGGATGCCGCTGTTGGTACACTGACAGCCGTCATCCCCGTCTGCTGGTATTACATACCGGGTCTGTCTAATGATGCAAGCTGGCATTGGTGTTACCTACCCAATGCAGAATGCCACATTTGTTTTCCTTACATAGTGTAGCAATTTAAGATATCTAATTTGCAGAGATTGTTAGGTACTTAATTTTACACTCTCCATCTTATCAGCATTGCAGAAAAGGACATTTATTCATAACAGTGGAGTCACGTTACAAAGTTGTAATAGAAAAGTCTGTGGAAATGGGAAGAAGGAGATAGACAAACACATTTATGGCAACCTCAAACCACAAAATAAGTAAAAAATCCAAATGAAACAGTAAGCTCAAATAAATACTTTAGCAAATGCTGTAAGAAATGAACAGAGGGGAATGAAAACCTGCTCTGCAAATACAGCAAAGAGATTTAAAGAGACATACACAAATAAAACACATAGTGATGTGCACCGGACATTTTTCGGGTTTTGTGTTTTGGTTTTGGATTCGGATCCGCGGCCGTGTTTTGGATTCGGACGTGTTTTGGCAAAACCTCCCTGAAATTTTTTTGTCGGATTCGGGTGCTTTTTTACAAAAAACCCTCAAAAACAGCTTAAATCATAGCTTTGCACCGAGGTCGCTTTGCACCGAGGTCGCTGGATGACTAAGCTAAGCGACTCAAGTGGCCGACACAAACACCTGGCCCATCTAGGAGTGGCACTGCAGTGTCAGACAGGATGGCAGATTTAAAAAATAGTCCCCAAACAGCACATGATGCAAAGAAAAAAAGAGGTGCAATGAGGTAGCTGTGTGACTAAGCTAAGCGACCCAAGTGGCCGACACAAACACCTGGCCCATCTAGGAGTGGCACTGCAGAGTCAGACAGGATGGCAGATTTAAAAAATAATCCCCAAACAGCACATGATGCAAAGAAAGAAAGAGGTGCACCATGGTCGCTGGATGGCTAAGCTAAAATACCCAAGTGGCCAACACAAACACTTGGCCCATCTAGGAGTGGCACTGCAGTGTCAGACAGGATGGCAGATTTAAAAAATAGTCCCCAAACAGCACATGATGCAAAGAAAAAAAGAGGTGCAATGAGGTAGCTGTGTGACTAAGCTAAGCGACCCAAGTGGCCGACACAAACACCTGGCCCATCTAGGAGTGGCACTGCAGTGTCAGACAGGATGGCAGATTTAAAAAATAATCCCCAAACAGCACATGATGCAAAGAAAAAAAGAGGTGCACCAAGGTCGCTGGATGGCTAAGCTAAAATACCCAAGTGGCCGACACAAACACTTGGCCCATCTTGGAGTGGCACTGCAGTGTCAGACAGGATGGCAGATTTAAAAAATAGTCCCCAAACAGCACATGATGCAAATAAAAAAAGAGGTGCAATGAGGTAGCTGTGTGACTAAGCTAAGCGACCCAAGTGGCCGACACAAACACCTGGCCCATCTAGGAGTGGCACTGCAGTGTCAGACAGGATGGCAGATTTAAAAAATAATCCCCAAACAGCACATGATGCAAAGAAAAAAAGAGGTGCACCAAGGTCGCTGGATGGCTAAGCTAAAATACCCAAGTAGCCTACACAAACACCTGGCCCATCTAGGAGTGGCACTGCAGTGTCAGACAGGATGGCAGATTTAAAAAATAGTCCCCAAACAGCACATGATGAAAAGAAAAAAAGAGGTGCAATGAGGTAGCTGTGTGACTAAGCTAAGCGACCCAAGTGGCCGACACAAACACCTGGCCCATCTAGGAGTGGCACTGCAGTGTCAGACAGGATGGCAGATTTAAAAAATAGTCCCCAAACAGCACATGATGCAAAGAAAAAAAGAGGTGCAATGAGGTAGCTGTGTGACTAAGCTAAGCGACCCAAGTGGCCGACACAAACACCTGGCCCATCTAGGAGTGGCACTGCAGTGTCAGACAGGATGGCACTTCAAAAAATAGTCCCCAAACAGCACATGATGCAAAGAAAAATTAAAGAAAAAAGAGGTGCAAGATGGAATTGTCCTTGGGCCCTCTCACCCACCCTTATTTTGTATAAACAGGACATGCACACTTTAACGAACCCATCATTTCAGCGACAGGGTCTGCCACACGACTGTGACTGAAATGACTGGTTGGTTTGGGCCCCCACCAAAAAAGAAGCAATCAATCTCTCCTTGAACAAACTGGCTCTACAGAGGCAAGATGTCCACCTCCTCCTCATCCTCCAATTCCTCACCCCTTTCACTGTGTACATCCCCCTCCTCACAGATGATTAATTCGTCCCCACTGGAATCCATCATCTCAGGTCCCTGTGTACTTTCTGGAGGCAATTGCTGGTGAATGTCTCCACGGAGGAATTGATTATAATTCATTTTGAATTGGCTAGTGGTTCAGCTTCACATGAGGATGGAAGCACTCATCCTCATCCTCAAATTACCACCCGTGAATCCTGGTTAAGCGAATGAAGGGCTCCATCCACAAGTCCCACATGCCTAGCGGAATCGCTCTGTTTTAGCTCCTCCTTCAATGTCTCCAGCTTCTTCTGCAAAAGCCTGATGAGGGGAATGACCTGACTCAGGCTGGCAGTGTCTGAACTGACTTCACGTGTGGCAAGTTCAAAGGGTTGCAGAACCTTGCACAACGTTGAAATCATTCTCCACTGCGCTTGAGTCAGGTGCATTCTCCCTCCTTTGCCTATATCGTGGGCAGATGTATAGGCTTGAATGGCCTTTTGCTGCTCCTCCATCCTCTGAAGCATATAGAGGGTTGAATTCCACCTCGTTACCACCTCTTGCTTCAGATGATGGCAGGGCAGGTTCAGGACTGTTTGCTTGTGCTCCAGTCTTCTGTACGCGGTGGCTGAATGCCGAAAGTGGCCCGCAATTCTTCGGGCCACTGACAGCATCTCTTGCACGCCCCTGTCGTTTTTTAAATAATTCTGCACCACCAAATTCAATGTATATGCAAAACATGGGACGCGCTGGAATTTGCCCACATGTAATGCACGCACAATATTGCTGGCGTTGTCCGATGTCACAAATCCCCAGGAGAGTCCAATTGGGGTAAGCCATTCTGCGATGATCTTCCTCAGTTTCCGTAAGAGGTTGTCAGCTGTGTGCCTCTTCTGGAAAGCGGTGATACAAAGCGTAGCCTGCCTAGGAACGAGTTGGCGTTTGCGAGATGCTGCTACTGGTGCCGCCGCTGCTGTTCTTGCTGCGGGAGGCAATACATCTACCCAGTGGGCTGTCACAGTCATATAGTCCTGAGTCTGCCCTGCTCCACTTGTCCACATGGTCGTGGTTAAGTGCATTGGGTACAACTGCATTTTTTAGGACACTGGTGACTCTTTTTCTGAGGTCTGTGTACATTTTTGGTATCGCCTGCCTAGAGAAATGGAACCTAGATGGTATTTGGTACCGGGGACACAGTACCTCAATCAAGTCTCTAGTTGCCTCTGAATTAACGGTGGATACCGGAACCACGTTTCTCACCGCCCAGGCTGACAAGGCCTGAGTTATCTGCTTTGCAGCAGGATGACTGCTGTGATATTTCATCTTCCTCGCAAAGGACTGTTGGACAGTCAATTGCTTACTGGAAGTAGTACAAGTGGTCTTCCGACTTCCCCTCTGGGATGACGATCGACTCCCAGCAGCTAAAACAGCAGCGCCAGCAGCAGTAGGCGTTACACTCAAGGATGCATCGGAGGAATCCCAGGCAGGAGAGGACTCGTCAGACTTGCCAGTGACATGGCCTGCAGGACTATTGGCTTTCCTGGGTAAGGAGGAATTGACACTGAGGAAGTTGGTAGTGTGGTTTGCAGGAGCTTGGTTACAAGAGGAAGGGATTTAGTGGACAGTGGACTGCTTCCGCTGTCACCCAAAGTTTTTGAACTTGTCACTGACTTATGATGAATGCGCTGCAGGTGACGTATAAGGGAGGATGTTCCGAGGTGGTTAACGTCCTTACCCCTACTTATTACAGCTTGACAAAGGCAACACACGGCTTGACACCTGTTGTCCGCATTTGTGTTGAAATAATTCCACACCGAAGAGCTGATTTTTTTTTGTATTTTGACCAGGCATGTCAATGGCCATATTCGTCCCACGGACAACAGGTGTCTCCCCGGGTGCCTGACTTAAACAAACCACCTCACCATCAGAATCCTCCTTGTCAATTTCCTCCCCAGCGCCAGCAACACCCATATCCTCATCCTGGTGTACTTCAACAGTGACATCTTCAATTTGACTATCAGGAACTGGACTGCGGGTGCTCCTTCCAGCACTTGCAGGGGGCGTGCAAATGGTGGAAGGCGCAAGCTCTTCCCATCCAGTGTTGGGAAGGTCAGGCATCGCAACCGACACAATTGGACTCTCCTTGGGGATTTGTGATTTAGAAGAACGCACAGTTCTTTGCTGTGCTTTTGCCAGCTTAAGTCTTTTAATTTTTCTAGCGAGAGGATGAGTGCTTCCATCCTCATGTGAATCTGAACCACTAGCCATGAACACAGGCCAGGGCCTCAGCCGTTCCTTGCCACTCCGTGACATAAATGGCATATTGGCAAGTTTACGCTTCTCATCAGATGCTTTCAATTTAGATTTTTGGGTAATTTTACCGAACTTTTGCTTTTTGGATTTTACGTGCTCTCTACTATGACATTGGGCATCGGCCTTGGCAGACGACGTTGATGGCATTTCATCGTCTCTGCCATGACTAGTGGCAGCAGCTTCAGCACGAGGTGGAAGTGGATCTTGATCTTTCCCTATTTTAACCTCCACATTTTTGTTCTCCATTTTTTAATGTGTGGAATTATATGCCAGTATCAATAGCAGGGACCTACTACTATATATACTGCGCACAACTAAAATGCACCACAGGTATGGATGGATAGTATACTTGACGAAACAGAGGTAGGTAGAGCAGTGGCCTTCCGTACCGTACTGCTATATATACTGGTGGTCACTGTCAGCAAACTGCAAAACTAAAATGCACCACAGGTATAGAATGTAGATGGATAGTATACTTGACGACACAGAGGTAGGTAGAGCAGTGACCTTCCGTACCGTACTGCTATATATAGTATACTGGTGGTCACTGTGTCAGCAAACTGCAAAACTAAAATGCACCACAGGTATAGAATGTAGATGGATAGTATACTTAATGACGACACAGAGGTAGGTACAGCAGTGGCCTTCCGTACCGTACTGCTATATATAGTATACTGGTGGTCACTGTGTCAGCAAACTGCAAAACTAAAATGCACCACAGGTATAGAATGTAGATGGATAGTATACTTAATGACAACACAGAGGTAGGTACAGCAGTGGCCTTCCGTACCATACTGCTATATATAGTATACTGGTGGTCACTGTGTCAACAAACTGCAAAACTAAAATGCACCACAGGTATAGAATGTAGATGGATAGTATACTTAATGACGACACAGAGGTAGGTACAGCAGTGGCCTTCCGTACCGTACTGCTATATATAGTATACTGGTGGTCACTGTGTCAGCAAACTGCAAAACTAAAATGCACCACAGGTATAGAATGTAGATGGATAGTATACTTAATGACGACACAGAGGTAGGTACAGCAGTGGCCTTCCATACCGTACTGCTGTATATACTGGTGGTCACTGTGTCAGCAAACTGCAAAACTAAAATGCACCACAGGTATAGAATGTAGATGGATAGTATACTTAATGACGACACAGAGGTAGGTACAGCAGTGGCCTTCCGTACCGTACTGCTATATATACTGGTGGTCACTGTGTCAGCAAACTGCAAAACTAAAATGCACCACAGGTATAGAATGTAGATGGATAGTATACTTAATGACAACACAGAGGTAGGTACAGCAGTGGCCTTCCGTACCGTACTGCTATATATAGTATACTGGTGGTCACTGTGTCAGCAAACTGCAAAACTAAAATGCACCACAGGTATAGAATGTAGATGGATAGTATACTTAATGACGACACAGAGGTAGGTACAGCAGTGGCCTTCCGTACCGTACTGCTATATTTAGTATACTGGTGGTCACTGTGTCAGCAAACTGCAAAACTAAAATGCACCACAGGTATAGAATGTAGATGGATAGTATACTTAATGACGACACAGAGGTAGGTACAGCAGTGGCCTTCCGTACCGTACTGCTATACAGTGGCGTAACTACTGCCCCCGCAGTCCTCGCGGTGGCTTGGGGGCGAGGGGCTGCGGGGGCGCCACTGATTACAGCAGACTGACATGCGGACGAGCGCCCGCATGTCAGACTGCTTTCTCCTTCCCGCCGCCGCTTGTTGGAGGGACACGGAGGGCACAGATCGCCTCTCCTGTGTCCCTCCTGCTGCATCATCTCCGGCGGCCGCGGGTCTAATAGGGGGAAGTGCCGTCCGTGAGCTCTAATTGGCTCACGGACGGCACTTCCCCCTATTAGACCCGCGGCCGCCGGAGATGATGCAGCAGGAGGGACACAGGAGAGGCGATCTGTGCCCTCCGTGTCCCTCCAATAAGCGGCGGCGGCGGCGACGGCGGCACTGGGAGGAATATCTGGCACTGGGGGGGGGATGTCTGGCACTGGGGCATATATGGCACTGGGGGGGAGATGTCTGGCACTAGGGGGGATATCTGGCACTGGGGTATATATGGCACTGGGGGGGGGGGATGTCTGGCACTGGGGGGGATATCTGGCACTGGGGGGGGATGTCTGGCACTGGGGCATATATGGCACTGGGGGGGGCATGTCTGGCACTGGGGGGGATATCTGGCACTGGGGGGGGGGATGTCTGGCACTGGGGCATATATGGCACTGGGGGGGAGATGTCTGGCACTAGGGGGGATATCTGGCACTGGGGCATATATGGCACTGGGGGGGGGGGATATCTGGCACCGGGGGGGAGGGGATGTCTGGCACTGGGGGGATATCTGGCACTGGGGGGGGGGGGTGTCTGGCACTGGGGCATATATGGCACTGGGGGGGGGATGTCTGGCACTGGGGCATATATGGCACTGGGGGGGGGATGTCTGGCACTGGGGGGGGATGTCTGGCACTGGGGCATATATGGCACTGGGGGGGGATGTCTGGCACTAGGGGGGATATCTGGCACTGGGGGAATATCTGGCACTGGGGGCATATGTGGCACTGGGGGGGAATATATGGCACTGGCGGCATATCTGGCACGGGGGGAATATCTGGCACTGGGGGCATATGTGGCACTGGGGGGGAATATCTGGCACTGGGGGCATATGTGGCACTGGGGGGGGGGGGGTATATGTGTACCTGGCACATGGGGGGGGGGCTATATTTGGCACCGGGGGCATGTGAGTACCTGGCACCGTGGGGGAATATCTGGCACTGGGGTCATATGTGGCACTGGGAGCACAGCCCTAGCAACAAGGACTACCTCCTAGCAACGAGCATGACACCCAGTGCATGAAACACCTGACAACGAGCATGACACCCAGTGCATGAAACACCTGGCAACGAGCATGACACCCAGTGCATGAAACCCCTGACAACGAGAAGGTAATTGAAAAGTAATTAGAAGCCTTACTGTAGGACTTAATGTGTAATGGGCATTACGGTGTGTGGCATAATGTATCACGGACATTGCGGTGTGTGTCATAATGTGTCACAGGCATTACGGTGTATGGTATACTATATCGCGGGCATTGTGATATGTGGTATAATGTCTCAGGGTCATTGCAGTGTGTGGCATAATGTATCACGGACATTGCGGTGTGTGTCATAATGTGTCAGGCATTACGGTGTGTGGTATACTATATCACGGGCATTGTGGTATGTGGTATAATGTCTCAGGGTCATTGCAGTGTGGCATAATACATAACGGGCATTGCGGTGTGTGGCATAGGGTATAACGGGCAGGGCATTGCGGTATGTGTCACAGGCATTACGGTGTATGGTATACTATATCACGGGCATTGTGGTATAATGTCTCAAGGTCAATGCGGTGTGTGTCATAATGTGTCACAGGCATTGTATGTGCTATAATGTATCAGGGGCATTGCAGTGTATAGCATAATGTATAACGGGCATTGCGATTCCTGTCATAATGTGTCGGGGGCATTACGGTGTGTGGCATAATGTGTCACAGGCATTACGGTGTGTGGCATAATGTGTCACAGGCATTACGGTGTGTGGCATAATGTGTCGGGGGCATTATGGTGTGTGGCATAATGTGTCATGTGCATTATTGTGTGTGGAATAATGTCTAAGGGCCATTGCAGTATGTGGCATAATGTATACTGGGCATTACTATAAGGAGGAAAAATGACAAATAATGTAAGGGGCATGAATCAGGATTATTTTTCTTTCCTGTGGTGGCTAACGTCTGGGCGTGCAGGTTGCAAAACTGGGGTATAAGGTAGTCTTTTCCTGCAATACCACGCCCCTTTATGAGAAACCACGCCCATTCCAACAAAACCACGCCCCTTTTTTATGCGAGCGCATATTTATCTTTTTCTTGCTCCCAATTATGCGGCGGGCGGGGGGGGGGGGGGGGGGGGGGGGGTCGCCAAAGAATTTTTTGGCTTGGGGGAGAAAAATTTCTAGTTACGCCACTGCTGCTATATATAGTATACTGGTGGTCACTGTGTCAGCAAACTGTAAAACTAAAATGCACCACAGGTATAGAATGTAGATGGATAGTATACTTAATGACGACACAGAGGTAGGTACAGCAGTGGCCTTCCGTACCGTACTGCTATATATAGTATACTGGTGGTCACTGTGTCAGCAAACTGCAAAACTAAAATGCACCACAGGTATAGAATGTAGATGGATAGTATACTAAATGACGACACAGAGGTAGGTACAGCAGTGGCCTTCCGTACCGTACTGCTATATATAGTATACTGGTGGTCACTGTGTCAGCAAACTGCAAAACTAAAATGCACCACAGGTATAGAATGTAGATGGATGGTATACTTAATGACGACACAGAGGTAGGTACAGCAGTGGCCTTCCGTACCGTACTGCTATATATACTGGTGGTCACTGTGTCAGCAAACTGCACAACTGAAATGCACCACAGGTATAGAATCTAGATGGATAGTATACTTAATGACGACACAGAGGTAGGTACAGCAGTGGCCTACTGTACCGTAATGCTATATATTATATACTGGTGGTCACTGGTCAGCAAAACTCTGCACTGTACTCCTCCTATATAATATTATACTGGTCGTCCCCAGTCCCCACAATAAAGCAGCACACTGAGCACAGATATGGAGTGTTTTTCAGGCAGACAACGTATACTAGTGGTCACTGTCAGCAAAACTCTGCACTGTACTCCTGCTATATAATACAGCTGCTCCCCAGTCCCCACAATTAAGCAGTGTGAGCACAGATATATGCAGCACACTGAGCACAGATATGGAGTGTTTTTCAGGCAGACAACGTATTACTGGTGGTCACTGTCAGCAAAACTCTGCACTGTACTCCTCCTATATACAGCTGCTCCCCAGTCCCCACAATTAAGTAATAAGCAAGCACAAAATATTTGCAATGCATCAACATAAACGGAGAGGACGCCAGCCACGTCCTCTACCTAACATTTCCAATGCACGAGTGAAAATGGCGGCGACGCGCGGCTGCTTATATAGAATCCGAATCTCGCGAGAATCCGACAGCGGGATGATGATGTTTGGGCGCGCTCGTGTTACCCGAGCCATACGGGAGAATCCGAGTATGGCTCGGACCCGTGTAAAAAGGGTGAAGTTCGGGGGGGTTCGGTATCTGAGAAACCGAACCCGCTCATCACTAGTAATATATCAATAGCAATGGCCTACTGTACCGTACTGCTATATATTATATACTGGTGGTCAGCAAAATTATGCACTGTCCTCCTATATATACTGCGCACAACTTAAATGCACCACAGGTATGGATGGATAGTATACCTGACGACACAGAGGTAGGTAGAGCAGTGGACTACTGTTCCGTACTGCTATATATTATATACTGGTGGTCAGCACAATTATGCACTGTCCTCCTAATATATATACTGCGCACAACGTAAATGCACCACAGGTATGGATGAATAGTATACTTGACGACACAGAGGTAGGTAGAGCAGTAGACTACTGTACCGTACTGCTATATATTATATACTGGTGGTCAGCAAAATTATGCACTGTCCTCCTACTATATATACTGCGCACAACTTAAATGCACCACAGGTATGGATGGATAGTATACTTGACGACACAGAGGTAGGTAGAGCAGTGGACTACTGTACCGTACTGCTATATATTATATACTGGTGGTCAGCAAAATTATGCACTGTCCTCCTACTATATATACTGCGCACAACTAAAATGCACCACAGGTATGGATGGATAGTATACTTGATGACACAGAGGTAGGTAGAGCAGTGGACTACTGTACCGTACTGATATAATACTGGTGGTCACTGGTCAGCAAAATTCTGCACTGTCCTACTATATACTACAATGCAGCACAGATATGGAGCGTTTTTCAGGCAGAGAACGTAGATATTTTCAGTACACTGAGCACAGATATTTGCAAGCACACTGAGCACAGATATTTGCAGCACACTGAACACAACTGAGAGAACGCTGCACGTCCTCTCCCTATCATCTCCAATGCATGAGTGAAAATGGCGGCGACGCGTGGCTCCTTATATAGAATATGAATCTTGCGAGAATATGACAGCGGGATGATGACGTTCGGGCGCACTCGGGTTAACCGAGCAAGGCGGGAGGATACGAGTCTGCCTCGGAACTGTGTAAAATGGGTGAAGTTTGGGGGGGTTCGGATTCCGAGGAACCGAACCCGCTCATCACTATAAACACAGACTCTGGATTACGAGGAATAAAGTGTATATTTGGGGTTGGGCACGCGTTGCCGGCTGCGGGGATCTCGGCGGTAAGCATACTGACCCCGGATCCTGGCAGAAGAATGCCGGCGGGGGGAGAGGGGGGCGAGTGAAACAAAGCCCCTTTGCGTGCTTGCTGCACTCGCCATGCAGTGGTCACAGGTTGTCGTGGACACCTACGAGTGGGAATAGACCTTGTGGGTAGGCATTCTGACTGCCGACATTTTGAGCACTCGGGATTCCTGCGTCGGCATGGTGTCTCATCTCAATTCCTCTCACTCTCACTTTCAAGACTACTCTCATGCTGCCCTGCTGCTCTGTAACTCACTTCATCTTCCTATAAAACTCTCCTCCAGTGTCCACACGTTTAACTAGGCTCTTAAGACTCACCTCCTCCTAAAAGCCTATAAGCTCTCTGGATAGCCCTATACTTTACTCCTCTGCCCTCGTTCCCATTTCACTCTTCTGGTTAGATGGTAAGCCCTCATGGGCAAGGGACAGAGGGGGTAATTAGAAGTTGATCGCAGCAGGAATTTTTTTAGCAGTTGGGCAAAACCATGTGCACTGCAGGGGGGGGGGGGCAGATATAAGATGTGCAGAGAGAGATAGATTTGGGTGTGGTGAGTTCAATCTGCAATCTAAATTGCAGTGTAAAAATAAAGCAGCCAGTATTTACCCTGCACAGAAACAAAATATCCCACCCAAATCTAACTCTCTCTGCAAATGTTATATCTGCCCCCCTGCAGTGCACATGGGCCCTCATTCCGAGTTGTTCGCTCACAAGGCGATTTTAGCAGAGTTACACACGCTAAGCCTCCGCCTACTGGGAGTGAATCTTAGCTTCTTAAAATTGCGAACGATGTATTCGCAATATTGCGATTACAAACTACTTAGCAGTTTCAGAGTAGCTTCAGACTTACTCGGCATCTGCGATCAGTTCAGTGCTTGTCGTTCCTGGTTTGACGTCACAAACACACCCAGCGTTCGCCCAGACACTCCCCCGTTTCTCCAGCCACTCCCGCGTTTTTTCCGGAAACGGTAGCGTTTTTATCCACGCGCCCATAAAACGCCGTGTTTCCGCCCAGTAACACCCATTTCCTGTCAATCACATTACGATCGCCGGAGCGAAGAAAAAGCCGTGAATAAAAAAACTATCTTCATAGCAAAATTACTTGGCGCAGTCGCAGTGCGAACATTGCGCATGCGTACTAAGCAGAAAAACGCTGCGATGCGAAGAAAATTACTGAGCGAACGACTCGGAATGAGGGCCATGGTTTTGCCCAACTGCTAAAAAATATCCTGCTGCGATCAACTTGGAATTACCCCCAGAGTGCTCTTCCTAGTTCTCTACTCCTAGCACTTTCCCTGTCGCTAGTGTGCCTTTGTTCCCACGTCCCCATCCCCCAATGACAACTTTGATTCAGGGTGGGATGTACTAAAGTAAAAATGTGCTAAAAACCCTAGAGATGTGCACTGGAAATTTTTCGGGTTTTGTGTTTTGGTTCTGGATTCGGTTCCGCGGCCGTGTTTTGGATTCGGACGCGTTTTGGCAAAACCTCCTTGAAATTTTTTTGTCGGATTTGGGTGTGTTTTGGATTCGGGTGTTTTTAAAAAAAAACAACCCCTCAAAAACAGCTTGAATCATAGAATTTGGGGGTAATTTTGATCCCATAGTATTATTAACCTCAATAACCATAATTTCCACTCACTTCCAGTCTATTCTGAACACCTCACACCTCACAATATTATTTTTAGTCCTAGAATTTGCACCGAGGCTGCTGGATGACTAAGCTAAGCGACCCAAGTGGGCGGCACAAACACCTGGCCCATCTAGGAGTGGCAATGCAGTGTCAGACAGGATGGCACTTAAAAAAATTAACCCCAAATATCACATGATGCAGAGATAAAAAAAAAAGAGGTGCAAGATGAAATGGTCCTTGGGCCCTCCCACCCACTCTTATGTTGTATAAACAGGACATGCACACTTTAACAAAACCATCATTTCAGCCACAGGGTCTGCCACACGACTGTGGCTGAAATGACTGGTTGGTTTGGGCCCCCACCAAAGAAGAAGCAATCAATCTCTCTGTGCACAAACTGGCTCTACAGAGACAAGATGTCCACCTCCTCCTCATCGTCCGATTCATCACCCCTTTCACTGTGTACAGCCCACTCCTTACAGAGTATTCATTCGTCCCCACTGGAATCCACCATCTCAGGTCCCTGTGTACTTTCTGGAGGCAATTGCTGGTGAATGTCTCCACAGAGGAATTGATTATAATTCATTTTGATGAACATCATCTTCTCCACATTTTGTGGAAGTAACCTCGTACGCCGATCGCTGACAAGGTGACCGGCTGCACTAAACACTCTTTCGGAGTACACACTGGAGGGGGGGCAACTTAGGTAAAATAAAGCCAGTTTGTGCAAGGGCCTCCAAATTGCCTCTTTTCCCTGCCAGTATACGTACGGACTGTCTGACGTGCCTACTTGGATGCGGTCACTCATATAATCCTCCACCATTCTTTCAATGGTGACAGAATCATATGCATGACGACATGTCAGTAATCGTTGGCAGGTCCTTCAGTCCGGACCAGCTGTCAGCACTCGCTCCAGACTGCCCTGCATCATGGCCAGCGGGTGGGCTCGGAATTCTTAGCCTTTTCCTGTGAAGGAGGAGCTGTTGACGGGTCATGTTCCGCTTGACTTGACAAGTGTCTCACCAGCAGGTATTTGCACCTCTGCACACTTGTGTCTGCCGGAAAGATAGATACAACGTAGGCTTTAAAGTAACCTAGGATCGAGCACGGTGGCCAAAATGTAGTGCTCTGATTTCAACAGATTGACCACCCGTGAATCCTGGTTAAGCGAATGAAGGGCTCCATCCACAAGTTCCACATGCCTAACGGAATCGCTCCGTTTCAGCTCCTCCTTCAATCTCTCCAGCTGCTTCTGCAAAAGCCTGATGAGGGGAATGACCTGACTCAGGCTGGCAGTGTCTGAACTGACTTCACGTGTAGCAAGTTCAAAGGGTTGCAGAACCTTGCACAACGTTGAAATCATTCTCCACTACGCTTGAGTCAGGTGCATTCCCCCTCCTTTGCCTATATCGTAGGCAGATGTATAGGCTTGAATGGCCTTTTGCTGCTCCTCCATCCTCTGAAGCATATAGAGGGTTGCGTTCCACCTCGTTACCACCTCTTGCTTCAGATGATGGCGGGGCAAGTTCAGGAGAGTTTGCTGGTGCTCCTGTCTTTGGCACGCGGTGGCTGAATGCTGAAAGTGGCCCGCAATTCTTCGGGCCACCGACAGCATCTCTTGCACGCCCCTGTCGTTTTTTAAATAATTCTGCACCACCAAATTCAATGTATGTGCAAAACATGGGATGTGCTGGAATTTGCCCACATGTAATGCACGCACAATATTGGTGGCGTTGTCCGATGTCACAAATCCCCAGGAGAGTCCAATTGGGATAAGCCATTCTGCGATGATGTTCCTCAGTTTCCGTAAGAGGTTGTCAGCTGTGTGCCTCTTATGGAAAGTGGTGATACAAAGCGTAGCCTGCCTAGGAACGAGTTGGCGTTTGCGAGATGCTGCTACTGGTGCCGCCGCTGCTGTTCTTGCTGCGGGAGGCAATACATCTACCCAGTGGGCTGTCACAGTCATATAATCCTTAGTCTGCCCTGCTCCACTTGTCCACATGTCCGTGGTTAAGTGGACATTGGGTACAACTGCATTTTTTAGGACACTGGTGACTCTTTCTGACGTCTGTGTACATTCTCGGTATCGCCTGCCTAGAGGAGTGGAACCTAGATGGTATTTGGTACCGGGGACAGACTACCTCAAGAAATTCTCTAATTTCCTGTGAATTTACGGTGGATACCGGACACACGTTTAACACCAACACAGCTGCCAAGGACTGAGTTATCCGCTTTGCAGCAGGATGACTGTTGTGATATTTCATCTTCCTCGCAAAGGACTGTTGGACAGTCAATTGCTTACTGGAAGTAGTACAAGTGGTCTTCAGACTTCCCCTCTGGGATGACAATCAACTCCCAGCAGCAACAACAGCAGCAGCGCCAGCAGCAGTAGGCGTTACACTCAAGGATCCATTGGAGGAATCCCAGTCAGGAGAGGACTCGTCAGACTTGCCAGTGACATGGCCTGCAGGACTATTGGCTTTCCTGGGTAAGGAGGAAATTGACACTGAGGGAGTTGGTGGTGTGGTTTGCAGGAGCTTGGGTACAAGAGGAAGGGATTTAGTTGTCAGTGGACTGCTTCCGCTGTCACACAAAGTTTTTGAACTTGTCAATGACTTCTGATGAATGCGCTCCAGGTGACGTATAAGGGAGGATGTTCCTAGGTGGTTAACGTCCTTACTGCTACTTATTACAGCTTGACAAAGGCAACACACGGCTTGACACCTGTTGTCCGCATTTCTTTTAAAATAATTCCACACCGAAAAGGTGATTTTTTTTGTAATTTGACCAGGCATGTCAATGGCCATATTCATCCCACGGACAACAGGTGTCTTCCCGGGTGCCTGACTTAAACAAACCACCTCACCATCAGAATCCTCCTTCTCAATTTCCTCCTCAGCGCCAGCAACACCAATATCCTCATCCTGGTGTACTTCAACAGTGACATCTTCAATTTGACTATCAGGAACTGGACTGTGGGTGATCCTTCCAGCACTTGCAGGGGGCGTGCAAATGGTGGAAGGTGCCACCTCTTCCCGTCCAGTGTTGGGAAGGTCAGGCATCGCAACCGACACAATTGGACTCTCCTTGGGGATCTGTGATTTAGAAGAACGCACAGTTCTTTGCTGTGCTTTTGCCAGCTTAAGTCTTTTCATTTTTCTAGCTGGAGGATGAGTGCTTCCATCCTCATGTAAAGCTGAACCACTAGCCAAGTTTATGCTTCTCCTCAGACGCTTTTAATTTAGATTTTTGGGTAATTTTACTGAACTTTAGTTTTTTGGATTTTACATG
Organism: Pseudophryne corroboree; assembly: GCF_028390025.1. Classification (NCBI taxonomy): domain Eukaryota; kingdom Metazoa; phylum Chordata; class Amphibia; order Anura; family Myobatrachidae; genus Pseudophryne; species Pseudophryne corroboree. Next base: position 161,539,914 of record NC_086449.1, read on the forward strand.
CTCTCTACTATGACATTGGGCATCGGCCTTGGCAGACGACGTTGATGGCATTTCATCGTCTCGGCCATGACTAGTGACAGCAGCTTCAGCACGAGGTGGAAGTGGATCTTGATCTTTCCCTATTTTTCCCTCCACATTTTTGTTCTCCATTTTTTAATGTGTGGAATTATATGCCATTAATATATCAATAGCAATGGCCTACTGTACTGTCTGTACTACTACTGCTGGTCACCAAAATGCTGCACACTGAGCACAGATATTTGCAGCACACTGAGCACAGATATGGAGCGTTTTCAGGCAGAGAATGTAGATATTTGAAGCACACTGAGCACAGATATTTGCAGCACACTGAGCACTGATATTTGCAGCACACTGAGCACAGATATTTGCAGCACACTGAGCACAGATACGGAGCTTTTCAGGGAGAAAACGCAGCCTCGTCCTCTCCGTTCAATCTCCAATGCACGAGTGAAAATGGCGGCGACGCGTGGCTCTTTATATAGAATACGAATCTCGCAAGAATCCGACAGCAGGATGATGACGTTCGGCTGCGTTCGGGTTATCCGAGCAAGGCGGGAAGATCCGAGGCTGCCTCGGAACCGTGTAAAATAGGTGAAGTTCGGGGGGGTTCGGATCTCAGAGAACCGAACCCACTCATCTCTATTTTCCATATGTACTTAGGTGCAGCCTATTGGCTTCTTTCTGCATTCCCTCTGAGAGGGATCCAATCAGATCCCTCGCAGCACCCCCACAGCCTAGGCCGCATCCCTCTGCGCATGCACGGAACTCCCCGAGGCCGAAACCCGGAAATGACTTGTAAAGTGAATCTCTTATGAGGAGAGCTGTCCTTTGCTATACTAATTGCATACAGCAAAGGAAAATGGATTATACAGATTGCGCAGTTAACAGGAAATACGCAGCAGATAATGCCACTTGTCAAGTAAAACACCAATACTTGTGGAAAGGAAACTATGGTAAAACAAGAAATATCAGTGACAAAATCTTTGCGCTGTTTAATGAAGGATTACTCATCTATTTGTGGGGATCAATAATTTTGGTTACCCAAAAATATCCACACTAGAATACTAATTGTATGGTGAAAAGGGGAAATACACATTTATTGTAACACATATGTTATATATATATAAAGCAATGAAGTGTCACAGTGCACAACTTCATGTAAACATAAGCAAAGATAAAGTACAGTTGTAAAAACAAACACATACTGTAAGTAAAAAATCATGATAAATACTCCTTTCTCATACCATAAAGGGCGGGGGTGTGTGCCCATGTAGTGCGGTTTAAAGATAAATACCACTCAGCTTTGCCCAGTGTTTGGAAGAGTCCTTAGGAGCTCATCCCATAAAGCATGGCATTCAGAACAACGCATTTTGGATATGAAGTTTAATCCTTTATCAAGTGCATATTGCCGTGTCTCTAGTTTGCTTATTTAAAGGGTAAATCCAGAAATTAGCCCCCATGTGATTTTTCGCCTCGGTTTTCTGCGGTTTGCATTCCACCGCGGGAACCGGAAACAGGAAGTATGTGCTCCACAACTTGGTTCCGGAAACTGGAACTTGTCATTTTTCCAAAAATTGACAATGTGGTTCACCACTCAGCTTCAGATCTGATTGTATTACATGTTGACCTCCTTTGTAAACTTTGACTGTGCTTTCCAAGGCCAGGAAATAGCGGCAGCAACTTTATATTTTGATGTTTGACCATTGATAGAAGAGGATACAATTCCATTTGTCCAATAAAACTAGTACAGTACATTTTATTCCCATACAGTCAAACCCTAAATGGAAAATGGAGTTGCTTTAAAGTGCTCACAAGTAGGTCCAGGGGGTACATGTATTATTATTATTATTATTATCCTTTATTTATATGGCGCCACAAGGGTTCCGCAGCGCCCGATTACAGAGTACAAATGCACATAAAAAATAGGAAAACAGTGACTTACAGTTGAATACAATATAGGACAAGTACAGGGCAGCTAAGCATAACTACACCAGTAAACATAGAGATAAGTTCCAGGTGGTCAAAAAACTGTGGGATCTGGGCGGTTGAGGATTATTAAAGTAAGAAAAGTATAAGCACATGAGGGAAGAGGGCCCTACTCGTGAGAGCTTACATTCTAAGGGGAGGGGTAGACAGACAGGGAAGACACAGATGGGGTACATAGAGAGCGTGGAACAGAGGGTTATGTTGAGATTTGGCTACGTTTGGTAAAGAAATGGGTCTTAAGAGCCCGTTTGAAGTTTTGTAGAGAGGTGGAGAGTCTGAGGGGGAGAGGTAAAGAATTCCAGAGAAATGGAGCAGCACGTGAAAAATCTTGGAGATAGGAGTGGGAGGAAGTAATCAGAAGACAGGAGAGACGGCGTGCATTAGCAGAGCGAAGAGGACGGGTGGGAGAGTAAAGGGAGATAAGGTCAGAGATGTAGATGGGAGAGGAGTGGGTGAGTGCTTTGTAAGTGAGTGTGAGAAGTTTGAATTGGATTCTGAAAGGGAAGGGAAGCCAGTGGAGGGCCTGTAGGAGGGGGGAGGTAGACGTAGTGCGTTTGGTGAGGAAGATGAGCCGGGCAGCAGCATTGAGGATAGATTGGAGTGGAGAGAGGTGATTGTCAGGGAGGCCAGTTAAGAGGAGATTACAGTAGTCCAGTCTGGAAATAATCAGTGAGTGAATAATGATCTTAGTGGCATCCTGTGTGAGAAAAGGTCTGATTCTAGAAATGTTTTTGAGATGAAAATGACAGGTTTGTGAGAGGTGCTGAATGTGTGGTTTGAAGGAGAGGGAGGAGTCAAGGATTACGCCAAGACAGCGTACTTGGGGGCTAGGGGAGATAGTTGTGCCATCAATGGATAAGGAGATAAAGAATTAAAGAAGACCAGGTAAAAATCGGAGCAATAAAAGCATATTGTAAACAATTAGTAGCAGGCACAAATAAATCAGTTTAAAAAACATATCTACAGAAATCTATTTAATAAACATTTTAATTAGACGTCTGAATTAAGACCACCTGGCGTTGAACTATTTAACAAATAAATCCATTGCATCTCTCTTTTGGCCAGTCTGGTATATTTTGATCCCCAAGACTCTTTTATTTGTTCTATTCCTATATATATATATATATATATATATATATATCTTCTTAATACCAAACTCTGAGTTTATGGGAGGACTTAATACCAAACTCTGAGTTTATGGGAGGACTGTTCCAAAGACTGGGCAAAGCTGAGTGGTGTGTTGCTGAATAGCCACCAGGGCCGGCAACAGAAATTTTGGGGCCCGGTACACAGATATTTAAGCCCCCTCCATCAACCCCTGTATATATACAGGTGTGTGTGTGTGTGTGTGTGTGTGTGTATGTGTGTATATATATATATCTATATTTATCTATCTACACACACACACACACACACACACACACACACACACACACACACACACACACACACACACACACACGTGGTGAGGGTGCCAGGAGCCATAGGAACTCACCACAGCCAGGGTGTCTCGTGTCTGCAGGGACAGCAGTGTACCTGCGGGTGGCTGCTGCCGCCATAGTGTGCCTGGCAGGAGGTGCTCTGCTCCTCGTGGCAGCAGAAACAGGCATGGAAGGGCAGCATCACGCCATGTCAGCAGCGCAGGAGGGATCACTGGACCGCACCAACTGACAGAGTAATGGGGGAAGGGAGCAGAAGGTGTGCAGCCAGTTCATTGGTTTTTACTCACTTAACTGGGAGGCGGACTACTGTCTGGTGGGCAGACAACCCCACTTTTTGTGCCCATGAACCTTGGGGCCCCCTCTGAACTGTCGTGCCAGTTACAATTGTCCCCTTTGACACCCCCTGTCGCCGGGTCTGGGTCTACCTATATGGACTTTTAAACTACACTACATGGGCACACACCACCAGCCTTTTATGGTATGAGCAAGGAGTATTTATCATGATTTTTTTACTTTTGTGTTTATTTTTACATCTGTACTTTATCTTTGCTTATGTTTACATGAAGTTGTGCACTGTGATCCTTTTTATTGATTTATCCCCACCTTATTAACAAACATTTTGGCCCAGGTGAGTAGTTTTTTAACCGGCGCTTCAATATTTTTGCATTATATCGGGGGGGGGGGGGGGGGGGGGGGGAGCTAATAACAAATCCACCATATTTTTCTTAATTGGGTTAAAATTAGCCATCCCTCAAAAAATCTTGAAAAATGGGTAGGAAACTACCCACCCGGGCCAAAACAGGTTAAGTACAGGATCAGTGAGTGGTGTTTTCTACCTACTCCTCCTCCAAGTGTATTTTCATTACTCACTTTTACTAAGCATAATGAGACTCTCTACCCTTCTCCTCTCCTCCCCTAGTTACTCTACCCTACATTGGTTGTATCATATTATAGTTGTCCTATGCTTTGTTGTTCAATTGTAATGGTTGCCCATGTACATTGCTGCAATAATTTGTGGCACTGGCACCCTTTAAATAAAAGATGATGATGATGATGATAATAATAATAATAATAATAATAATAATATTGTTACAGACAAGTTGTTTGCATGCCTTGCTCCTCATGCCTAGGTATGTTTTACATTAGCTGCTTCGGCTATAAACTGTAACATGAGGAAACAGAGGTATATACTGTATGTATTTGCTTGAGACAAATAATAATGAAAGAGAAGTTGATGTCTTGTCCTCTTAGAGGAAAACACCGTAAGGGTTTAAGGCAGGCTTGGGGCCGCATGTGACCCTCCAAGCCTTCACTTATGGCACCCAGCTTCGTTGCTGTCATATTAGTTTGCTATAGCTTATGGCACTGTTCTATAAGACCTGCTGATACGTTACTGTAGCTCCAACAATCTCACGATGCTCCAGGGCTCTCAGCTTGGCGCGCACACGTATGGGAAAATGTGAGGCACTATGATGTGTAATACAATGAAACTATGTTTTCCATCACAGGTACAGCTGCAAAGTTTCAAACCTTTATTAGTTCTATATTCCTTTTTCCCTTTTGTTTTTAGGGTCATATGTGAATGCCGAGGTTGCTGGTGTGTTTGGATTTTGGATATAAACTGCTGCAGATGGAGTCTGTCGAAGCGGTCTCTCCACTCGGTTGTCTTGGTAACCAATAACTACAGCAGTTCTTAGCTGGGGAGGGGAGGCAGGGGGTTAATTACCCAAATATTTATTTTTCATGAAGTTCTGTTTAAAACAAACATAAAAGGAAACCTGAGGTCAGTCACCCTTACCCTAACACATTCGCTGAGAAGCAATTCTTACAATTCACCACCCTCTCTGCCAAGTGGCACTTAAGCCCAGGACACAATTCTCTGGACACGTATAGGTGGGAGACTGCTATAATCCCTTGTCTAACCATGGTGTGAGATTAAAACTAAGCAGCTTTTTGTTCTTTCACAAGCGCCTATCCTGTCCAAAAAAGCACACATGCCAGTTTTATAACCAGGTTGTGTTAGGGGCAAGTATACACATTAATGAATGGAGTGTGCCATGACTACAAAGACAGGACAATGCAGAATAATCTCCAAACGCACTCCAACATCAACAGTCAAACTATAAGACTCTTTAGAGATTGGACAATAATATGTGTTATCTCCGCTAAGTACCCACAAATCTGATGAAAAAAATGATGAAATCCTTGGGATCGGGAACCCTTGTATGATGTGTGTCAGAGCTGTCTGCCGCTGTCAACTTTTAAGTGGTTTAATTGCTAAATAATCTTCTCTTGTATGGGAGCGGGGCCCTTATCCTTTCTCCTCTCTTCTCCCTACTCGCTAGGGACGGAGATGCACTTGGGGAGTTATCTGGAGTCTCTGGCTGGCGTTCATGTGCTGAGAAATCACTCAGGCTCTCTGCTCTATTGGCTACATCTGTCACTAGGTCCCCTCTCCGAGCTGTCATGGGCTCCTCTAACTCACAGCCTCTTCAGTCAGCGGATTTAACCCTCTCTAACCTTACTGTATTGTCCACTTAGAGGGGAATGTTTTAAAGATATTGTGCATCAATTGCTGCTTTCTTGCATTGAAATATGATGTGCAACTTGGACGGCCAACAAAGGTGGCACTCTCTGAAGGTTCCGTCCAAATTTGACACTTTACTAGTGTGCAGCTTTAGACTTGTGACAAAAACATAGCCGGAAAATTACGTATTCTATTGGACAGAGTACATAGCACCCACCCTCAATGTTTATCACAAATCAAACATGCACCCATGTTCTTGACTTGCATATATTTGATTACTTTAGTGTCTACATTAAGATCAGTGGTGTTTCACATTAACTTAGGTAGTTTTTTTTATTTTCTGTTTTATTTTTAATTAAACCTGTGCATACATGCTGGACGCTAGGACCCAGGGAGGTATGTCCTCCAATCTGAGGTGCCGCTGCGCCATGTGACTGCAGCTATAATGCAGCCATCTTGAGCCTTACTTTAGGACAGTAAAGGGACAGAAGAGACACAATGAAAAGAAAAGTCTTTCACTTAGCTCCAGAGAAACATGCAATATAAAGCTGGCCCACATTAGCAGCATATACCTCCCTTTGCTCGTAGCTTTGATCCATTACTAGTGTGTATATCACATTAAGTACAACTGTACCTGTTATACTTCAATAAACCAGTACCACTGCTTAAGTAACTGAACTGTTCATAGCTTGAGTCATCCGCTGGCGTGTGGCTATATAACTCTGCAGTATTATCATCTGCACACATATCATTCCCAACAATAACTACAGTAGGTGGAAGGAGGCGCCATACAGTCAGGCCCGGCGACAGGGGGGGTCAAAGGGGACACCCGTACCGGGCCCCGACGTTGTGAGGGGCTCCAAGGATCTGGGCATCAACCATGGCATCAAGCTGTGTCAGTGCAACACGTAGGATGGGGTAAAATTTAAATGGATTGCGCTGGCCGGAAGAGAGCCGTGGCACTGTATAGTTGATAACTCCATCGGTGGAACCCATACGCGCACGCAGGGGGGGTTTCCGAGTACCTAGAAACCCCCCCTGGCCGCCGATCCATCTGCGCTGCTCAGAGCCGGCCATAGGCATAGGCAAACTAGGCAATTGCCTAGGGCATTTGATATGCCTAGGGGCATCATCAGCTTCTGCTGATTAAAATGATATGCGACATGCCTATATTCTGTATGTAGCATTTCATATGCAGATACAGCCACAGTCTCACACAGTATATTGGCATGCTGCATATCAGTTTAATCAGCAGAAGCTGCTTGTGCATCCTAGCCACATAGTAATGCAAATAAGATGCATTTTCATTAAAAAAGTGCACAATGTTAGCATTGATGCAAGATTTGTGAGGACACATCTGTATCACAGATGTTAGTGGAAGTGTGAGTACTGTGTGCATGTGAGTGGGTTGGTTGTGCAGTAGTGTTCAGAATATGTGTAAGGAGCATTATGTGTGTCATGTAAAAATGCATTAATAATGTGCAACATATGTGTAAAGGGCCACTATGTGTGTCATTATGTGTATAAGGGCATTAATAATGTGCGGCATATGTGTAACAGGGTACTACTGTATGTGTGTCATGTGTATAGGGGCACTAATAATGTGCAGCAAATGTGTAGGGGGCACTATGTGTGTCATTATGTGTATAAGAGTATTAATAATGTGCGGCATATATGTAAGGGACATTATGTGTAAAAGGGCATTAATAAAGGTTGTCATAATGTGTAAAGTGCATTATGTTTATAAGGATATTAATGTGTTTCATATGTGTAAGGGGCATTACTGTGTGGAATTGTGTATAAATGCATTACTAATTTGTGGCATTATGTGTATAAGGTGCTCTACTATGTGGCGTTGCAAATAGAAAGGGCACTACTGTGTCGTCTAATGTGAATAAAGAGCAATAAGGTGTGGTGTAATGTGAATAAGGAGCAATTCAGTGTGATGTAATGTGAATAAGGGGCTCTACTGTGAGGAGTAACGTTTATAAGGTAAAGTGATACTACTGTGGGATGTAATATGAATTATGGACACTATCGCAAGATAAAATGTGAATAAAGTTGCAGTACTGTGTGGCATAATTGGAATTGGGGCTACTATTGTGTGGCCATGTCCCTGCCCAGCAAGAAGATGCCCCTTTTTGGGCTGTGCGTCAAATGTGCGAACTGTTCCTATTTAAAATATAGGGGGTACAAGGTGAGGGGTGATGGTGCTGGGAAAGAGGTGCAAGGTCAGAGGCAGAACCAGCGGTGGTGCTAGGGGGCACCAGCCAAAATCTTGCCTAGGGCATCATATTGGTTAGGGCCGGCTCTGGCGCTGCTGATCGTTTTTTGTGTGTGTATACAGCGTGAGGAACTGACAGGCTGCAGCAGCTCCATCCTTACACAGAGACGCTTGCTTCTTGGTGCCTGTAGAGGGAGCTGCAGTGACAGCGCAGCACACAGCTCCTCTCAGGAGGTACTGTACTTGTACGTGAGGTGAAAGAGAAAAAGGCTGGTGACGTTGAGGGCACTGGGTAGGCAGTGGATGTGTCCAATACTCTCACTGAATCCAGGTGGGTGTTAGATACTGTATGTTGGGATTGAAGGAGAGGCCGATGGTGTGTAATAAAATAGGCTGGCTGGGGGGGATGGTGATGGAAGACTGTAGTTACTTATAATGGTGTGTGTATGTATGGCATGTGTAGTGTGTGTGTATGCAAAGCATGCTATATGCATGTATAGTGTGTGTGTATGTATACTATGAATGCATGTATGTATGCATGTATACTGTGTGTATGTATGCTATGCGTATGTATACTGTGTATGTATGTATGTATGTATGTATGTATGTATGTATGCAGTGTGTATGTATGCTGCGTGCATGTATACTGTATGTATGCTGCATGCATGTATAGTCTGTGTGTGTGTTTGTATGTATGCTGTGTGCATGTATACTATGGGGTATATTTACTAAAATTCGTATTTTTCCGAAAAAGGTCAAAGATCAATCACGAATGACATCGACAGTGTAAAATTGCAACTTTTTGAATTGATTACGACTAATTTACTAAGCTGCCGTATTTTGCCTTTTCGGGTTTTCCGATGTCGATGTCATTCGTGTTTTTTTTCTGTTTTTTACGGCAGTGATTAGCAAAACACTGCCGACTTTTTCAAAATGAATCTCGGCCGGATCTGTGTGATCCGTGCTGGGGTTCATTTTTTTTTTTTTTTTTTAAATAAACACTGTAAAACTTAAAAAAAAATTGCGTGGGGTCCCCCCTCCTAAGCATAACCAGCCTCGGGCTCTTTGAGCCGATCCTGGTTGCAGAAATATGGGGAAAAAATTGACAGGGGTTCCCCCATATTTAAGCAACCAGCATCGGGCTCTGCGCCTGGTCCTGGTTCCAAAAATACGGGGGACAAAAAGAGTAGGGGTCCCCCGTATTTTTAAAACCAGCACCGGGCAACACTAGCTGGACAGATAATGCCACAGCCGGGGGTCACTTTTATATAGTGCCCTGCGGCCGTGGCATCAAAAATCCAACTAGTCACCCCTGGCCGGGGTACCCTGGGGGAGTGGGGACCCATTCAATCAAGGGGTCCCCCCCCCCCAGCCACCCAAGGGCCAGGGGTGAAGCCCGAGGCTGTCCCCCCCATCCAATTGGCTGCGGATGGGGGGCTGATAGCCTTTTGTGAAAATGAAAAGATATTGTTTTTAGTAGCAGTACTACAAGGCCCAGCAAGCCTCCCCCGCATGCTGGTACTTGGAGAACCACAAGTACCAGCATGCGGCGGAAAAACGGGCCCGCTGGTACCTGTAGTACTACTACTAAAAAAATACCCAAAAAAAGACAAGACACACACACCTTGAAAGTAAAGATTTATTACATACATCCACACAAACATACAAACATACTTACCTATGGCCCCACGCAGGTCGGTCCTCTTCTCCAGTAGAATCCAAGGGGTACCTGTTGAATAAATTATACTCACCAGCTCCAGGGTCCCAGGCTCCTCGTAGCATCCATTTGTAATCCACGTACTTGAATAAAATAAAAAAACGGAGAGCCGAGCCACGCACTGAAAGGGGACCCATGTTTGCACATGGGTCCCCTTTCCCCGACTGCCAGAAACCCACTCTGACTTCTGTCTAAGTGGGTTTCTTCAGCCAATCAGGGAGCGCCACGTTGTAGCACCCTCCTGATCGGCTGTGTGCTCCTGTACTGACTGACAGGCAGCACGCGGCAGTGTTACAATGTAGCGCCTATGCGCTCCATTGTAACCAATGGTGGGAACTTTCTGCTCAGCGGTGAGGTCACTTTCGGTCAACCGCAGGGCAGAAAGTTCCCACCATTGGGTTGAGTATCCCTTATCCAAAATGCTTGGGACCAGAGGTATTTTGGATATCGGATTTTTCCGTATTTTGGAATACTTGCATACCATAATGAGATATCATGGCGATGGGACCTAAATCTAAGCACAGAATGCATCTATGTTTCATATACACCTTACACACACAGCCTGAAGGTAATTTTAGCCAATATTTTTTTTAAACTTTGTGCATTAAACAAAGTGTGTCTACATTCACACAATTCATTTATGTTTCATATACACCTTATATACACAGTCTGAAGGTCATTTAATACAATATTTTTAATAACTGTGTGTATTAAACAAAGTTTGTGTACATTGAGCCATCAAAAAACACAAGTTTCACTATCTCACTCTCGCTCAAAAAAGTCCGTATTTCGGAATATTCCGTATTTCGGATATTTGGATATGGGATACTCAACCTGTACATCTGAATAGCTACTTAAATTGCTTAGGTTTGGTTTAGTGCTGTCCTTTACAAACTGTACCACACATTTGGATAGTAGGAATGCCTTTTTCATGTGAATAATTTGCAAACAAAGTTACATAAGACTGGCAGTAAAAAGCTCTACAGAAAAGTTCAGTCTTTGTAGTCAGAAGTGAGGATTTGCAGAGAAAATAAGAATTTACTTACCGATAATTCTATTTCTCATAGTCCGTAGTGGATGCTGGGAACTCCGTAAGGACCATGGGGAATAGCGGCTCCGCAGGAGACTGGGCACAAAAGTAAAAGCTTTAGGACTACCTGGTGTGCACTGGCTCCTCCCCCTATGACCCTCCTCCAAGCCTCAGTTAGGATACTGTGCCCGGACGAGCGTACACAATAAGGAAGGATTTTGAATCCCGGGTAAGACTCATACCAGCCACACCAATCACACCGTACAACCTGTGATCTGAACCCAGTTAACAGCATGATAACAGAGGAGCCTCTGAAAAGATGGCTCACAACAATAATAACCCGATTTTTGTAACAATAACTATGTACAAGTATTGCAGACAATCCGCACTTGGGATGGGCGCCCAGCATCCACTACGGACTATGAGAAATAGAATTATCGGTAAGTAAATTCTTATTTTCTCTGATGTCCTAGTGGATGCTGGGAACTCCGTAAGGACCATGGGGATTATACCAAAGCTCCCAAACGGGCGGGAGAGTGCGGATGACTCTGCAGCACCGAATGAGAGAACTCCAGGTCCTCCTCAGCCAGGGTATCAAATTTGTAGAATTTAGCAAACGTGTTTGCCCCTGACCAAGTAGCTGCTCTGCAAAGTTGTAAAGCCGAGACCCCTCGGGCAGCCGCCCAAGATGAGCCCACTTTCCTTGTGGAATGGGCTTTTACAGATTTTGGCTGTGGCAGGCCTGCCACAGAATGTGCAAGCTGAATTGTACTACAAATCCAACGAGCAATAGTCTGCTTAGAAGCAGGAGCACCCAGCTTGTTGGGTGCATACAGGATAAACAGCGAGTCAGATTTTCTGACTCCAGCCGTCCTGGAAACATATATTTTCAGGGCCCTGACTACGTCCAGCAACTTGGAGTCCTCCAAGTCCCTAGTAGCCGCAGGTACCACAATAGGCTGGTTCAAGTGAAACGCTGAAACCACCTTAGGGAGAAATTGAGGACGAGTCCTCAATTCTGCCCTGTCCGTATGAAAAATTAGGTAAGGGCTTTTATAGGATAAAGCCGCCAATTCTGAGACACGCCTGGCTGACGCCAGGGCTAACAGCATTACCACTTTCCATGTGAGATATTTTAAGTCCACAGTGGTGAGTGGTTCAAACCAATGTGATTTTAGGAACCCCAAAACTACATTGAGATCCCAAGGTGCCACTGGAGGCACAAAAGGAGGCTGTATATGCAGCACCCCCTTGACAAACGTCTGAACTTCAGGAACTGAAGCCAGTTCTTTCTGGAAGAAAATCGACAGGGCCTTCTTATGATTCTCAGTACCTTGGGTATGAGAGGCAGAGGAGGGAACACATACACTGACTGGTACACCCACGGTGTTACCAGAGCGTCCACAGCTATTGCCTGAGGGTCCCTTGACCTGGCACAATATCTGTCTAGTTTTTTGTTGAGGCGGGACGCCATCATGTCCACCTTTGGTTTTTCCCAACGGTTCACAATCATGTGGAAGACTTCTGGGTGAAGTCCCCACTCCCCCGGGTGGAGGTCGTGTCTGCTGAGGAAGTCTGCTTCCCAGTTGTCCACTCCCGGAATGAACACTGCTGACAGTGCTATCACATGATTTTCCGCCCAGCGAAGAATCCTTGCAACTTCTGCCATTGCCCTCCTGCTTCTTGTGCCGCCCTGTCTGTTTACGTGGGCGACTGCCGTGATGTTGTCCGACTGGATCAACACCGGCTGACCCTGAAGCAGAGGCCTTGCTTGACTTAGGGCATTGTAAATGGCCCTTAGTTCCAGGATATTTATGTGAAATGACGTTTCCATGCTTGACCACAAGCCCTGGAAATTTCTTCCCTGTGTGACTGCTCCCCAGCCTCTCAGGCTGGCATCCGTGGTCACCAGGACCCAGTCCTGAATGCCGAATCTGCGGCCCTCTAGAAGATGAGCACTCTGCAACCACCACAGGAGAGACACCCTTGTCCTTGGAGACAGGGTTATCCGCTGATGCATCTGAAGATGCGATCCGGACCATTTGTCCAGCAGATCCCACTGAAAAGTTCTTGCGTGGAATCTGCCGAATGGAATCGCTTCGTAAGAAGCCACCATTTTTCCCAGGACCCTTGTGCATTGATGCACTGACACTTGGCCTGGTTTTAGGAGGTTCCTGACTAGCTCGGATAACTCCCTGGCTTTCTCCTCCGGGAGAAACACCTTTTTCTGGACTGTGTCCAGAATCATCCCTAGGAACAGCAGACGTGTCGTCGGAATCAGCTGCGATTTTGGAATATTTAGAATCCACCCGTGCTGTCGTAGTACTTCTTGAGATAGTGCTACTCCGACCTCTAACTGTTCCCTGGACCTTGCCCTTATCAGGAGATCGTCCAAGTAAGGGATAATTAAGACGCCTTTTCTTCGAAGAAGAATCATCATTTCGGCCATTACCTTGGTAAAGACCCGGGGTGCCATGGACAATCCAAACGGCAGCGTCTGAAACTGATAGTGACAGTTCTGTACCACAAACCTGAGGTACCCTTGGTGAGAAGGGCAAATTGGGACATGGAGGTAAGCATCCTTGATGTCCAGAGACACCATATAGTCCCCTTCTTCCAGGTTCGCTATCACTGCTCTGAGTGACTCCATCTTGAATTTGAACCTTTGTATGTAAGTGTTCAATGATTTCAGATTTAAAATAGGTCTCACCGAGCCGTCCGGCTTCGGTACCACAAACAGCGTGGAATAATACCCCTTTCCCTGTTGTAGGAGGGGTACCTTGATTATCACCTGCTGGGAATACAGCTTGTGAATGGCTTCCAATACCGCCTCCCTTTCGGAGGGAGACGTTGGTAAAGCAGACTTCAGGAACCGGCGAGGGGGAGACGTCTCGAATTCCAATTTGTACCCCTGAGATACTACCTGCAGGATCCAGGGGTCCACTTGCGAGTGAGCCCACTGCGCGCTGAAATTCTTGAGACGACCCCCCACCGTACCTGAGTCCGCTTGTAAGGCCCCAGCGTCATGCTGAGGACTTGGCAGAAGCGGGGGAGGGCTTCTGTTCCTGGGAAGAGGCTGCCTGCTGCAGTCTTTTTCCCCTTCCTCTGCCCCGGGGCAGATATGAGTGGCCTTTTGCCCGCTTGCCCTTATGGAGACGAAAGGACTGAGCCTGAAAAGACGATGTCTTTTTCTGCTGAGAGGTGACCTGGGGTAAAAAGGTGGATTTCCCAGCCGTTGCCGTGGCCACCAGGTCCGATAGACCGACCCCAAATAACTCCTCCCCTTTATACGGCAATACTTCCATATGCCGTTTGGAATCCGCATCACCTGACCACTGTCGCGTCCATAACCCTCTTCTGGCAGAAATGGACAGCGCACTTACTCTTGATGCCAGAGTGCAAATATCCCTCTGTGCATCTCGCATATATAGAAATGCATCCTTTAAATGCTCTATAGTCAATAATATACTGTCCCTGTCCAGGGTATCAATATTTTCAGTCAGGGAATCCGACCAAGCCAGCCCCGCACTGCACATCCAGGCTGAGGCGATTGCTGGTCGCAGTATAACACCAGTATGTGTGTATATACTTTTTAGGATATTTTCCAGCTTCCTATCAGCTGGCTCTTTGAGGGCGGCCGTATCAGGAGACGGTAACGCCACTTGTTTTGATAAGCGTGTGAGCGCCTTATCTACCCTAGGGGGTGTTTCCCAACGCGCCCTAACCTCTGGCGGGAAAGGGTATAATGCCAATAATTTTTTAGAAATTAGCAGTTTTTTATCGGGGGAAACCCACGCATCATCACACACCTCATTTAATTCATCTGATTCAGGAAAAACTACGGGTAGTTTTTTCACACCCCACATAATACCCTTTTTTGTGGTACTTGTAGTATCAGAAATGTTCAAAGCCTCCTTCATTGCCGTGATCATGTAACGTGTGGCCCTACTGGAAAATACGTTTGTTTCCTCACCGTCGACACTGGAGTCAGTGTCCGTGTCTGGGTCTGTGTCGACCATCTGAGGTAACGGGCGCTTTAGAGCCCCTGACGGTGTTTGAGACGCCTGGACAGGTATTAACTGTTTTTAGGCTGTCTCATGTCGTCAACAGTCTTTTGTAAAGTGCTGACGCTATCACGTAATTCCTTCCATAAGACCATCCAGTCAGGTGTCGACTCCCTAGGGGGTGACATCACTATTACAGGCAATTGCTCCGCCTCCATACCATTTGCCTCCTCATACATGTCGACACAACGTACCGACACACAGCACACACACAGGGAATGCTCTGATAGAGGACAGGACCCCACTAGCCCTTTGGGGAGACAGAGGGAGAGTTTGCCAGCACACACCAGAGCGCTATAGATATACAGGGATAACCTTATATAAGTGTTTTTCCCTTATATAGCTGCTGTTTTTATTAATCTGCCAATTTAGTGCCCCCCCTCTCTTGTTTTACCCTGTTTCTGTAGTGCATGACTGCAGGGGAGAGCCAGG
Organism: Pseudophryne corroboree; assembly: GCF_028390025.1. Taxonomy (NCBI): domain Eukaryota; kingdom Metazoa; phylum Chordata; class Amphibia; order Anura; family Myobatrachidae; genus Pseudophryne; species Pseudophryne corroboree. The sequence continues at coordinate 161,555,357 of NC_086449.1, forward strand.
GAGCTTCCCTCCAACGGAGCTGTGAGGGAAAATGGCGCTTGTGTGCTGAGGAGATAGGCTCCGCCCCCTTCTCGGTGGCCTTTCTCCCGCTTTTTTAAGGAAAAACTGGCAGGGGTTAAATGCATCCATATAGCCCAGGAGCTATATGTGATGTATTTTTAGCCATCTAAGGTGTTTTTATTGCATCTCAGGGCGCCCCCCCCAGCGCCCTGCACCCTCAGTGACCGGAGTGTGAAGTGTGCTGAGAGCAATGGCGCACTGCTGCGGTGCTGTGCGCTACCTTATTGAAGACAGGACGTCTTCTGCCGCCGATTTCCCGGACCTCTTCTGTCTTCTGGCTCTGTAAGGGGGCCGGCGGCGCGGCTCTGGGACCCATCCATTGCTGGGCCTGTGATCGTCCCTCTGGAGCTAATGTCCAGTAGCCTAAGAAGCCCAATCCACTCTGCACGCAGGTGAGTTCGCTTCTTCTCCCCTTAGTCCCTCGGTGCAGTGAGCCTGTTGCCAGCAGGACTCACTGAAAATAAAAAACCTAATTTAAACTTTTACTCTAAGCAGCTCAGGAGAGCCACCTAGTATGCACCCTTCTCGTTCGGGCACAAAAATCTAACTGAGGCTTGGAGGAGGGTCATAGGGGGAGGAGCCAGTGCACACCAGGTAGTCCTAAAGCTTTTACTTTTGTGCCCAGTCTCCTGCGGAGCCGCTATTCCCCATGGTCCTTACGGAGTTCCCAGCATCCACTAGGACGTCAGAGAAATGTATTTTTAGAAAGCTTAGCTGATGTCTAAACTTGAGAAAGAATGAGGTTCCTCGAGGGAAGTTACAGCTTTATTTGGGCGTTATTAAAACGGTCTCCGGTCTCTAGGTTGACCACACTTAGGTTGACACTGTCTAGGTCGACCACTATTGGTCGACAGTAAGTAGGTCGACATGGTTTCTAGGTGACAGGGATTCTAGGTCGACATGTTCTAGGTAGACATGACAAAAGGTCAACATTTTTTTTAACTTTTTTATACTTTATGATCCACATGGACCACAATTGAGAACGATAACATGTACCGAGCACAGCGGTAGCAGAGCGAGGCACCTTGCCCGAAGCATGGCGAGTGAAGCGACCCATGCGAGGGGACACGGTGCACTAATTGGGTATCCCGGTCACTGTATGGAGAAAACAACACCAAAAAAAGTGCAAAAACTCATGTCAACCTTCTGTCATGTCGACCTAGAGTCCCTGTTGACCTAGAACCTACTTACTGTCGACCAATAGTGGTTGAACTAGACACTGTCGACCTTAGTGTCTAGTTCGAACACACCCAATAAAACATTGTCAATATCAACTGGGGCATCACAAGGAACTTGTCCAGCCTGAGTATACAGACTGCGGCCGTCTGCCTATTTGCATAGTATACACCTGGCTGTTGGCCACACCTAGAAATGTAAGGCTCCAGGAAGATTATGTTTATGCTTTCCTGTTATCCCTGCATCCAAGACTGTAGACTAAAGGTAAGTACATGCCTTTTGTACACTTCCCCCAAGGTAGAGCACACTCTGGGAAACAAAAGAAAAAGTCAGAGGAGGTCATTCCGAGTTGTTCGCTCGCTGCTATTTGTAGCAGAATTGCTAACAGGCTAAAATCCGGCAGTTCTGCGCATGCACCGCAGGGCGCACGCGCTAAGCAATTTTACACAAAACAATGCTATTTTACTCACGGGCGAACTAAGCCTTTCAGTCGCTCTGTTGATCGGAGAATGATTGACAGGAAGTGGGTGTTTCTGGGTGGTAACAGCGTTTTCTGGGAGTGTGCTAAAAAACGCAGGCGTGCCAGCAGAAAACGCAGGAGTGGCTGGAGAAACGGGGGAGTGGCTGGCCAGACGCTGGGCGTGTTTGTGACGTCAAACCAGGAACTAAACGGACTGAGGTGATCGCAATCTAGGAGTAGGTCTGGAGCTTCTCAGAAACTGCAAGGAAATACTTAATAGCAGAATTGCTAATCTTTCGTTAGCAATTCTGCTATGCTAAGATACACTCCCAGAGGGCGGCGGCTTTGCTTTGCATTGCTGCTAAAAGTAGCTAGCGAGCGAACAACTCGGAATGACCACCAGAGACAGGTGTATGGAAGCAACAAAGACATCTATATCATCAGAGGGATGTCCATATCATCCAGAAGAAGTTAGCAAGTGTATCACTTGGCAGCGGCTCCCTGCTCTTTCATTTCCCCGCTGCACATTGTATGGCAATTTGGACGCTGATGCCGCAATCCTATTATACTGCTTGAGGAATGCACTTCTTAGGAGAGTTCTGATTAGTCCTTTAGGACTTTAGTGGCAGGAAGCACAGAGCCTCCCTGCCAATGATAGCATCTTGCTGCCTTGCTCTTGCACCCTGTGCATATCTGCCTGATTTTCTTCTACTGCTCTCAGCCTTGACCAAACTTATTGCTGTGGAGTAGAGTTTCTGCCACCTGTTCTGACCATGGCTAGGCTTCTAGACTATGCTGTTTGCAACCTGTCCTGACCTCTGGCTACAGTGACAAATATTCACTCACTTGCTGCCTGGCCAGACCCATTGCTTGTTTCCATATTTCTTTGCTACCTGACACTTAGGACCTGATTCTGATTTGTACGCAAAAGCCTACACAGCTGTGATTTTTTTAGCCCACGGAGATATGAAACAAAGTAAGTGAAGCAGCCGCCCAGAAAAGAATAGAGCCATACACCAGAACCACTCAAAGTCCCTAGCAACTGCGTACACATATGCAGCATCCACGCAGAAATTAGAAACATCGACTCCCAGAGTGAGCATGCAGTCACACAGACTGACTGCGGGAGCAGAGACGATGGTGCCATGTTTTCTGCATGCATGATCACAGCTTAAGGCATAAACACGCCCTGAAAATGGCTGTGGCACACCTGCATTTCTGCCACCACTTCATGTTACTTCCCCCCAGGCGGTCCCTTCCTGTCAACCACTTTGTGACTGAATCTTCACTGCCAGCGCATTGCAAAGGCTCATTTGTGCACATGCAGTGTGATTGCGGTGCACTTGGCCGATAATGGCTCAGTTGCGTGAACATCGGCATTGCGTACAAATGGAAATCTGCACCTTAGTCCCTACTACTCTGAGCTTGATTTCCCAGGGCATACATCTACTTATTGTACTCTAGGGAATAAGTAGCTGACTATAAGTGAAGACCTCTATAATGTATAGTACTAGGGAGTTATCTAGTGCTCAGCAGTATCCCAAACAAGCAGAAAATAGACAAAACAATATTAATAAGCAATATGGATAATATGAGCAACTTCTGGACCCCGAAAGGCTCCTCTGTGGCTCCTAGCTTTCAACATATCAAGAAGAATCACATTGTATGTTTTTTCAGATGATAGTCATAAAGTTAAAAGCTACTGTGCACCACCTATCAAACAAACAGAGGGTTATATTACATTACTACAGACACAACATCAATGTATTTTTAATGTCATGGCAACAAAAATGATTGTGGGTGGATTTTATGAAGCCCTTCCAGTTAACAAATATTATTTAGGATGATGGAAAAAGTACAAATGTACTTCCATTAGTATACCATTATGTGAATATATTTAACAAGAGACAAGCTGAGAAATTACCATCTCACAGAATTTACAACAGACAACTGATCTTCTGCCTATACTTTACGGAGTTGTTACCCACTGCCTAGGATCACAAACACTTGGAGAACCACAATAATAGTAGTTTCAGAGTGATTTTGGTAAAGGTCAACGGAAATGACGGAGCTGGAGGAGACTGTTCCCTCTAGCAACCGGAGATGGGACAAAAGAAAGTACCTAGTGTGGTGGTAGGGGATTCTATTATCAGGAAGACAGATAGGGCAATCTGCTACCGGGTCTGTGATCGCCGTATAGTCTGTTGTCTCCCGGGTGCTCAGGTATGGCACATCGCAAACTGGGTAGAAAGATTGTTGGGAGGGGCTGGAAAAGACCCGGTGGTCTTGGTGCACATTGGCACCAACGACAAAGTTAGTGGTAGGTGGGATGTCCTTAAGAAAGATTATAGGGACTTAGGCCATAAAGTAAAGGTAAGGACATCTAGGGTAATATTCTCTGAAATATTACCTGTGCCACGCGCTAGCCCAGGGAGGCAGAGGGAGATTAGGGAGGTAAATGTGTGGCTTAGGGACTGGTGTACGAAAGAGGGGTTTGTGTTCCTAGAACACTGTGCGGAATACTCAGTCAGGCGCCATCTTTTTTGTTGCAATGGATTGCACCTGAATGAGGAGGGCAGGGCCGGCGACAGGGGAGGTCAAAGGGACACCTGTACCAGGCCCCAAGGGTCAGAGGGACCCCAAGGATATGCCACTTAGTGCCTGGCAGGAATATGAGTCATCTTGTCCAAATAGGGCAACGGGCTGTAGGAGGTGCGGGAGCAGCCCCAGAGTGACAGGAGCCTCTCACACACAGTTACTGTGCGGCACGAGTGTGCGCTTGCTCATGGCAGCAGCGCTGTTGGTTGGGATTCTGGTGCCCTGCGCTGGCCTCTTCTGGTGGGGTGTGAGGGCCACATGGAGCCTGCTGTGCGGTGTTCAGGTCTGGATACTGGGGAGTGCAGAGCAGGTGAGTCTCTCCCCAGGTTAAGAGTGGATTGGTGAGGGGGTACAGGGCTTTGGCATGGGGTGAGGGAGCTGGGAATGCAGCATGGAGTCACTGGGGAGAAATAGACTGTGGAGTGTTTGGGAGGAAGGAGAGTGGGAGATACAGACTGTGGTGTGTGTGAAGGAGTAAGGAGAGATATACATATTTATATATGTGTATATATGTGTCTAAATAAATATATATATATATATATATATATATAGCAGAAAACATACTGCGGCACTCAAAGGTTTAAGTGAGTCAAATTATATTTCAAAATAGCAACATGAAAGCTCCAACGTTTCAGGGCACAGCCGCCCCTTTGTCAAGGTGCATACGCACCTTGACAAAGGGGCGGCTGTGCCCCGAAACGTTGGAGCTTTCTAGTTGCTATTTTGAAATATAATTTGACTCACTTAAACCTTTGAGTGCCGCAATATGTTTTCTGCTATGTGATACCATTGGAACTGAGGGCACCGGAGTCCAGTGTTTTACTTGAGGGAGTGCCGGTCTGAAGGAACTGTTTATAGCTATATATATATATATATATATATATACATATATATATATATATATATATATATTATTAACAGTTTCTTACATAGCGCAGCAAATTCCGTTGTACTTTAATATACTGTATATATAATCTGAGGGGGCCCCAGAGAATCATTGTACCGGGCACCAAGAATTATGTTGCCGACCCTGGAGGAGGGGGCAGCAGTGCTGGGGGGAAGGATGGTTAGAAGGTTGGAAGAACTTTTAAACTAGGTGCCTGGGGGGAGGGTTTAGCTAGAAACTACGGGTCATGCAGTGAGAATAGTGAGGGAGGAAGTGAACGAAATGGGGGTGGAGAAGGGGGAGGGAAAGAGCAGCCAGCAAGGATATTAACATGGGTACTAACAAGAGTATTACCAAAGATATTGCCAAAACACGACGATTATGGGTCATCATTACTGCATATAGAAAATTATGTCCCTAGCACAAGGGGAAATACTTATCTTAAATGTATGTATGTAGACGCTAGAAGCCTTACAGGTAAAAAGGGGGAACTAGAAGTCCTTGCAGCAAGCAAACAGCATGATATCATAGGCATTACTGAAACTTGGTGGGCCAAATCTCATGATTGGACAGTCAATCTAAAGGGTTATACGCTGTTCAGGAGAGATAGATTAATTTAATGGGGCAGAGGGGTATCTCTTTAGGTAAAGCCATTTTTAAAACCTGATATGTCGGAAGATACTCACGAGGGGACTGTAAATACTGTTGAGACATTATGGGTAGACATTGATGTGGGGGAAGGGGAACAAAAAAGATAGTATTGGGGATATGCTACAAGCAACCTGGTATTAATGTGTCTGATGAGGAAATGTTACTGAAGCAAATTGAAAAAATCAGCAGAGGTAGTGATGGGAGATTTTTTTTGTATAAACTGTTTTTATTAAATTCGGTTCACATGGAATTAGCCACTTACACCAATAAAATCGACATATGTGACAAAACCAAAGTCAAGCATTTTTATAAAGAATAACATGAAACAGTACTAGAGAGAAAAAGAAGAAAAGGAAAAGGAAAAAACTAGAGTAGAAACCACAGTGGAAGAAGGAATGATAGATGAAAGAAGAAGAGAGAGGAAGAGGAATAGAAAAAGTAGAAGAACCCGAGAGCCAGTGAGACAAGAGTAACAAAAGTAAGAAGAGTAAAATTAATTTTCCGAATTATCTGTTCCCGTAGTTGCATAGCGGGGCCTACGGTGGATGTAAAAATCAATCAGTCTATGAAGGTGGAAGACAAGAGTTGTCTATGTAATTTTTGAAATAATGGGGTATTTTTGAATTCCAGCAAGGTGACCATGTTGCTGAAAAACCAGAAATGTTGCCTGTTGGGAATTAATTAATATCTTCCATCTCCATATAGTAGTCAATCCTCCTAAACCAGTCTCTTATTGAGGGGGCCTTTGTTGATTTCCATAGGGTAGGTATGACTGCTTTAGCAGCATTATTGAGATGTCTAAGTATCAAATGTTTGTATGCCATGGTGTCTGCTGTGGTGATGTTTAGCAACCAGAAACCTGGACCTTGAGGTACCACGCCCTTCAATATTGCTTCAGTGCATTTAAATAGATCAGCCCAGAAGGGAGAGAGAACCAGGCAGTCCCACCATATGTGTAAAAAGCTGCCTACAGCAGACGTGCATCTCCAACAAGTATTGAATATGGCAGGGTACATTTTGTGTAATGTTACTGGAATCCTATACCAAAGGTATATAATCTTATAAAGGGTCTCAAGTGTTGCTAAACACAAGGAACTTGCGTGAGTATTGTTGACTATTGCCTCCCAATCTAGATCAGAAACCCGTCCCTGAAGTTCTTTCTCCCACGCCCCTATAAACGAGGGTGGACTAGAAAAAAGATTTTCAATAAGGGTTATATAGAGTTGTGAAATGGTATGTGAAGGGAGTTGGGGATCAACACATAATCGTTCAAAAAGTGTAAGATTCCTTGGTAATTTAGTATTTTTACAGATTGAAGACAGGAAATGACGCAATTGTAAAAATTTTCAGAATTCAGTAAAGGCCATAGTGCTTGAATGTCAGGGAAGGAGCACAACCCTCCCGGACCGAACATTTGGCCTATTCTGAAAATCCCCGCCTCCGCCCATAATTTGAAAGAAACAGTTTGAAGGCCAGGAGGAAAGTCAGGGTTATAAAGGAAGAAAGTCAAAGGTGATATTTTAGAGGAGATGTGTGGAAGTAAGCGTAGTTTCTTCCACATGGTAAGGGTGGGAGCAATAGTGGGGTGGTCTATTCTTGGTAGGTTAGGTAGCCATGGAGTAATCTCAATATAGTGGGCAAAGTTTTTTCCTCTAGGGCAACCCAGAGTTTAGTATCCTTTGCACGAGTCCAGTCAAGGACTCGGTTCAAAAGTATGGCTTGGTAGTAGCCGGGAATATGAGGGAGCTGCATGCCCCCCATGTGTTTCCATCTTAAAAGAATGTCATGTTTGAATCTGGTATGAGATTGTCCTCAGACAAATTTGCGTATAAGACTTTGAATTGCGTGGAGCCATGTAGTGGGAATGTGTATAGGAAGCGTTTGGAGGAGGTATAACATTTTTGGAAGGGAATTCATTTTCACTACACTTATCCTACCAAACCAGGACAAATGTAGAGAATGCCATTTTTGATAATCTGTTCGTTGAGAATTTAACAGCGGAGAGTAGTTTAAAGAGAACAATTGGGAGAGGTCCTTAGGAATTTGTACTCCTAGGTATTTCTATTTGGAGTCATGCCAGGAAAAAAAGAAGGAATGTTTCAGGTTGTCGACCGCGGACACTGGGGTGTTGAGATTCATGATGACCGATTTGGAATAGATAATTTTACAATTTGGGAGATTCCCATATTTATGGAATTCTGCGATCAAATTTGGGAGGCCAGGGCTAGTAGATCATCTGCAAATAAAGCAAGTTTGTATTCTTGCTCCCCCATCTTTAATCCTGAAATATTTGGATTAAGACGTATCGCTCTGGCCAAAGCCTTCAAGCATAACACGAATAGCAAGGGGGAAAGGGGGAATCCCTGCCTGGTTCTGTTGGAGATGTAAATGGACTAGAGAGTGAGCCAATAACCTTAATCTTTGCAGTGGGGAAATCATATAGGGCCAAGATTCTATGGAGACAGGTACGGCCAAGTCTCAGGTGTCGCAAGATGCCAGTCATAAATTCCCACTCAACCCTGTCAAAAGCTTTCTCAGCATCTGTAGAAATTAATATTGAGGGTGTTGGGGATTGCAGAGCATAATGTATCATATTAATGACTTTCGTAGTATTATCTTTGGCTTCGCGCCCCAGAACGAAGCCGACCTGGTCTCCATGAATCAGTTTCATAAGAAGTAGCTTTAGACGGTTTGAAATTAACTTGGCAAATAATTTCAAGTCAACATTTAATAAGGAAATGGGCCTGTAACTGGACCATCTTTGGGAAGGACAGTGATATGTGCTTCCAACGAATGTGATGAGAAATGAACTTTGTCAGATATTAAGTTGAATACGCGTGTAAGAAGAGGGGCAAGTTTGTCTTTGAAAGACTTATAATAAGCTATGGTAAATCCATCAGGGCCTGGACTCTTACCCGATGGAGAGGATTCTATAGCTTTAACCACTTCCTCAACAAGAAAGGGCTTGTCGAGAAAGTATGCCTCACCTTGAGTTAGAGTGGGGTAGTCTATCGATTTTATTTGTGACCGCCGCTCTAGGTGATTCCAAATTCAGTTTGCCAACATCACTGGAGAGGTTGTATAGTTTGGAATAGTATGATTTAAATGTCTCGGCTATTGCGGTTGTGTGGTTATGGGTTTGACCTAAGTCATCTTTGATAGTGTAGATGAAGGTAGTGGCTCTTTGTTCACGAAGAGCTTTTGCCAGAAATCTCCCGGGTTTATTGCCCCACTGATAGTGACGACTTCGGCATTTGCTATATGAGAGTTTAAGTTGATCTCGAAGAAGACCATTGAGAGAAGCGTGAGCTTCCTCAAGTTCAATACAATAAGAGGGAGATCTGGATTGTTTGTGGGATGTTTCGAAAGATTTAATTTTGGCAAGAAGGTCTGCTGTCTTTTGTGTTTTTTGTTTTTTCAGAAAAGAACCCAATTGTATACAGGTACCCCTCAGCACACACTTGTGGGCTTCCCACACTGCTAGTTTGAAAATATCTTCAAGATCATTAGTTTTGATTAGAGATGAGCCGGTTCGGTTCCTCGAGATCCGTACCCCCCCGAACTTCACCTATTTTACACGGTTCCGAGGCAGCCTCGGATCTTCCCGCCTTGCTCGGTTAACACGAACGCGCCCGAACGTCATCATCCCACTTTCGTATTCTCGCGAGATTCATATTGCATATAAAGAGCCAGGGGTTGCCGCCATTTTCACTCATGCATTGGAGATGATAACGAAAGGGCGTGGCTGCATTCTCTCAGTTTCTGTGTTCAGTGTGCTGCAAATATCTGTGCTCAGTGTGCTGCAAATACCTGTGCTCAGTGTGCTGCAAATATCTACTGCCATTGGAGGGTTCCCTGTTATATGCCTCCTCAATGCCTCACACAGACGCTGGTGATAGCTTCCTGCATGCTGTTCCTACCTGGTAACGTCTGTTCCTGATTTAGCTGTATCTGGTCGATCCTGCTCCCTGTGCTCCTGAGTCCTGGAGTTCTGAAGCCGGTCCTGGGAATCCTTCCTGTCCAAAACGAACCTGTTGCAGTCATCCGAGGGTTCTTGTTATTTGGGGTTCTCTCCCGGTTTCGTGAGTAGCGGCTTCTGCCGCGAGTTGCGGCCTAGGCCGCTTTAACTTTGTATTACTTTTGTGTTGGAGGTTTTTGCGGAGGTTTCCACTTTTCACTGTCCTCCCCGGAACTCGGCGGTGCCGTGTGGGGGAACGGACAGTGGTATCTTTTGTTGTCCTTTTTCCTTGGCGGCGTGCCGCAAATACCTTTAGTTTTAGGGTTGTTAGTAGCCCCTAGCTTCTGTTTGTTTTAGTTAGAGGTCTCCTTGTTATTACCCTGTCTCGGTTCACGCTTTGTCTCTCTCTAAGACCTGGGGGCATCAGAGTTGGGCAGACCTAATCCGCCCTTCAAACGCGGCTGCCGTGGGCCCAAGAAACCATAGTCACTCAGGCGTGAGTCGACCACACGGGTAAGACAACGGAGGTAGGGTGCTAGGGGCTATTCCCGTACCTCTCCTTAGTTCAGCGTCACGTTCTGGTGCTCTGAACTCGCATCACTACATCTCTCCAGTTCTGAGCATCAGGAACGTAACATTATCACCGGCCATAAAAAAAAAAAAAAAAAAGAGTTAATTTTTTCTTTTGTATTGGTGGGCCTAGAAATTCGGCCTCATGAATCCGGCAGTTTTAGGTCCAAATCCCAGCCAGCTTTTTGCCAACCAGATTCAGGAACTAACTCAGATGGTTCAGGACCTTACTCTTCGGGTGAGATCGCAGGAAGATCTTTTGCGAGCCTCCCCGAGTATGGTTCCAGAACCAAAAATGCATTTACCTGACTGTTTTTCGGGTAACCGAAAGGATTTTTTTAATTTTAAAGAAGCTTGTAAGCTTTATTTTCGTTTAAGGCCCCGTTCCTCTGGTACTGAGACTCAACGGGTCGGGATTGTGATGTCTTTACTCCAAGGTGATCCACAGACTTGGACTTTTGGGCTAAGAGCGGATGATGTTGCCTTGCTTTCAGTAGATGCCTTTTTTAAGTCCTTAGGCCTTTTGTATGATGACCCTGATAGAGAAGCATCAGCTGAGAGCCACCTGCGTGCACTTAAGCAAGGGAAAAATCCAGCAGAGGCGTATTGTACCGAGTTTCGCCGTTGGTCGAACGACTGTGGCTGGAATGACCCGGCCCTGCGCAGTCAGTTTCTCCTCGGTTTGTCTGAAGTTATTAAAGACAGTCTCCTTCAGTACCCCGCTCCTGAGACGCTAGACAAACTCATGGAGCTCGCTATTAAAATTGATCGTCGTCTCTGAGAGCGGAGGGCTGAAAGAGGAGCTACTTTTAGGCCTAGTCCATGTGTATATACTTTTCCTGAGGACATCGAGGAGCCCATGCAAATGGGTCTCTCCCGGCTGTCCCCAGAGGAAAGAACCAGAAGGTTAAATTCTGGTCTTTGTTTGTATTGTGGTGGCAAGGGACATATCGCACGTAATTGCCCGAATAAGCAGGGAAACGCTCTGACCAAGTGAGTAGTGAGGGGGTTCACTTGGGTCTGCAGTTAATCTCCTCTAATGATTCCTTATTAGTTCCTGTAAAAATTTCCTTTGGTAGCCTCAGTTCGTTGGTGTCGGCCTTCGTCGACAGTGGAGCTGCGGGAAATTTCATGGATCTTGGTTGGGCTCAGGCTTTAGGCATTCCACAGATACCCTTGGATAAACGTATCACCATGCACGGCTTGGATGGTGGTCCGCTTTCTAATGCGGTTATCACTCACCGCACACCTCCAGTACAACTGACAGTGGGGGCCCTACATTCAGAGAAAATCGAATTTTACCTTACCCATTGTCCGGCTGTCCCCGTAGTTTTGGGTCACCCCTGGCTTGCCTTTCATAATCCCACCATAGATTGGCGGTCTGGGGAGATTTCCCAATGGGGTCCCTTTTGTGTTAAGGAGTGTATTTCCCGTCCAGTCCAGGTTGCGGCAGTCACCCCAGAACTTATTCCTTTGGAATATCAGGACTTTGCCGATGTTTTCTCCAAGGGTAATGCGGATGTACTGCCTCTCCATCGGTCCTATGACTGCGCTATTGATTTAGTTCCCGGTGCCTCTTTACCTAAGGGGAGATTATATGCCCTGTCCGGGCCGGAAACCACGGCAATGAATGATTATATTCAGGAGAGCCTAAAAAAAGGCTTAATTAGGCCCTCGAAATCTCCATTAAGTGCAGGGTTCTTTTTTGTTGAGAAAAAAGATGGGTCGCTCAGACCATGTATTGATTTTCGGGCTCTGAATAAAATTTCTGTTAAAAACACCTACCCCTTGCCATTGATTTCAGTACTGTTTGATCAGCTCCGGTCTGCAGTTATCTTCTCCAAGATCGATCTTAGAGGGGCTTACAATCTCATCCGAATAAAATCTGGGGATGAGTGGAAGACGGCTTTCAGCACACAGTCAGGACATTATGAATACCTGGTGATGCCGTTTGGGCTGTCAAATGCTCCTGCGGTATTTCAAGATCTCATTAACGACGTCCTTTGTGACTTTCTTGGAAAGTTTGTAGTCGTTTATTTAGATGACATTTTGATTACTCTGAGTCTTTTGAACAACATATTACCCATGTGCGACTGGTCCTTCAGAAGTTACGGGAAAATCATTTATACGCCAAACTGGAGAAATGTGATTTCCACATCACAGAAGTGTCCTTCCTGGGGTATATTATTTCTCCCAAGGGGTTTTTCATGGAACCAAAAAAACTCCAGGCCATCCTAAATTGGGCACAACCCACGAACTTAAAAGCAATTCAGCGCTTTTTAGGGTTTGCAAATTATTATAGGCGTTTTATTCATACCTTCTCTGATTTGGTCGCTCCTATAGTAGCATTGACTAAGAAAGGAGCGGACCCTTCCAATTGGTCGCCTGAAGCCGAGTCTGCCTTTCTGGCCTTAAAGCAGGCCTTTGTCTCAGCTCCTGTTCTCAGGCACCCCAACCCGGAGCTCCCCTTTATTGTCGAGGTAGATGCCTCAGAGGTTGGAGTGGGGGCTATCCTTTCTCAGGAAGACCCGGAGTCTCAGGAATTACACCCTTGTGCCTTCATGTCCAGGAAATTCTCCTCCGCAGAATCCAACTATGATGTTGGTAATCGTGAATTGTTGGCAGTTAAATGGGCTTTCAAGGAGTGGAGGCATTGGCTGGAAGGAGCTAGGCATACCATTAGTGTTTACTGACCACAAGAACCTGCAGTATATTGAGTCAGCTAAACGGCTTAATGCTCGACAGGCACGTTGGGCGCTGTTTTTTACTCGTTTCAGGTTTATTATCACCTTCAGGCCCGGTTCCAAGAATACAAAAGCTGATGCCTTGTCACGTTGTTTTCTTCCGGTTCACAATAACCATCCGGCTACTACCCCCATAGTTCCGTCGTCTGTCATCCCGGCAGGCCTCACACAGGATTTATTTACACAGCTAGTCCAGCTTCAGCAGCAGGCTCCCAAAGTTACTCCTGCGGACCGTCTCTTCATCCCTGAATTTCTGAGAGGCACTGTTCTAGCTGAGTTTCATGATAACAAAGTTTCCGGTCATCCGGGTGTTACTAAAACCTTGGAATTAATTTCTCGCTCGGTGTGGTGGCCTAATCTTTCCTAGGACGTAAGGGAATTTGTCCTTTCTTGTCAGGTCTGCGCTCAGCACAAGATATCCCGATCGTTGCCAGTCGGGCAACTCATGCCTTTAGCCATCCCTCTTAGGCCATGGTCACACATTTCCATGGATTTTGTGGTGGACCTTCCTCTTTCATTTGGATTCCGGGTCATTTGGGTGGTGGTAGACCGTTTTAGTAAGTTGGCCCACTTCATTGCTCTTCCCCGATTACCCTCCGCTCAAGTTTTGGCAGTTTTGTTTCTCCGCCATGTCTTCAGGCTCCATGGTTTACCCATGGATATTGTCTCTGACCGGGGACCACAATTCATTGCCCGTTTCTGGAAACGTTTTTGTGCCTCATTTAATATGAAGCTCTCTTTAACATCTGGATACCATCCACAGTCTAACGGACAAACTGAACGTGTTAATCAGTCATTAAAGCAGTATTTACGGCTGTATTCGGCCAAACTTCAGAATGATTGGTCTGAATTTCTTCCTTTGGCCGAGTTTGCCTATAATAACTCTTGCCATTCTTCCACCAAGGAGTCTCCTTTCTTTTCGGTCCTGGGCTTTCATCCTAGAGCCAATTCCTTTTATCCTCATTTTCCAGGCTCTTCGTTGACCTTAACTTCCCGCCTCAGAATAATTTGGAAAAAGGTGCACCTTGCCCTGAAGAAGGCTGCCTTCCGAGAGAAATTTTGTTCGGATAGGTTCCGACGCCCGTGCACTCTTAAGGTGGGAGATAAGGTGTGGTTGTCAACCCGTAACATCAAGCTCCGACAACCCTCGGCTAGATTGGGACCCAAATTTATTGGACCGTTTCTTATTGTCAAGAAAGTCAATCCAGTGGCTTTTCGGCTGCGGTTGCCTAAATCACTTAAACTTGGCAACACTTTCCACTGCTCTCTTTTGAAGAAATATATTGTTTCCAGGAGGTTCCCCCGGAAGATTTCCCAGGGTAGACTTCTGGTGGATGTTCAGGGTCAACAAGAGTTCCTGGTGGAGAAGGTTTTAGATTCTAAGCTTTCACGTGGCCGGCTTTATTTTTTGGTCCACTGGAAAGGTTATGGCCCTGAAGAAAGGTCTTGGGTGTTGGATAAGGATTTACATGCTCCTAAACTTAAGAAGGTATTCTTTCAGGAGTTTCCTCAGAAACCCGGCTCTAGGGGTTCTTTAACCCCTCCTCAAGGGGGGGGGGTACTGTTAGGCGCAGCGTTTTTTGTCCGCGCTCTGACCGAGCAGCGGTCACGGCCGCCGCGCCTCTCGCTCTGTATGCTCCCGCACGGAGCCTAGCAACACCGGGACGCCGTGCGCGCGATAGCCGCCGGGTCCCTGGCAACGCTAGGACGCCGTGCGCTCAGGGCCGCCGGGTCCATGGCAACGGGGACGCCACAGGCGGACCGCGTTCCCCGTTGCCATGAGAGTACTAACACCTGTTCTCCCCTGCTCGTGCAGCAAGGCAGCTGCACGACATTCATCAATCAGGCTCTGCACTGCCATTGGAGGGTTCCCTGTTATATGCCTCCTCAGTGCCTCACACAGACGCCGGTGATAGCTTCCTGCATGCTGTTCCTGCCTGGTAACATCTGTTCCTGATTTAGCTGTATCTGGTCGATCCTGCTCCCTGTGCTCCTGAGTCCTGGAGATCTGAAGCCAGTCCTGGGAATCCTTCCTGTCCAAAACGAACCTGTTGCAGTCATCCGAGGGTTCTTGTTATTTGGGGTTCTCTCCCGGTTTCGTGAGTAGCGGCTTCTGCCGCGAGTTGCGGCCTAGGCCGCTTTAACTTTGCATTACTTTTGTGTTGGAGGTTTTTGCGGAGGTTTCCGCTTTTCACTGTCCTCCCCGGAACTTGGCGGTGCCGTGTGGGGGAACGGACAGTGGTATCTTTTGTTGAACTTTTTCCTTGGCGGCGTGCCGCACATACCTTTAGTTTTAGGGTTGTTAGTAGCCCCTAGCTTCTGTTTGTTTTAGTTAGAGGTCCCCTTGTTATTACCCTGTCTCGGTTCACGCTTTGTCTCTCTCTAAGACCTGGGGGCATCGGAGTTGGGCAGACCTAATCCGCCCTTCAAACGCAGCTGCCGTGGGTCCAAGAAACCATAGTCACTCAGGCGTGAGTCGACCACACGGGTAAGACAACGGAGGTAGGGTGCTAGGGGCTATTCCCGTACCTCTCCTTAGTTCAGCGTCACGTTCTGGTGCTCTGAACTCGCATCACTACATCTCTCCAGTTCTGAGCATCAGGAACGTAACAATGTCAAGCCATGTGTTGCCTTTGTCAAGCTGTAATAAGTAGGGGTAAGGACGTTAACCACCTAGGAACATCTTCCCTTATACGTCACCTGGAGCGCATTCATCAGAAGTCATTGACAAGTTCAAAAACTTTGGGTGACAGCGGAAGCAGTCCACTGACAACTAAATCCCTTCCTCTTGTAACCAAGCTCCTGCAAACCACACCACCAACTCCCTCAATGTCAATTTCCTCCTTAGACAGGAAAACCAATAGTCCTGCAGGCCATGTCACTGGCAAGTCTGACGAGTCCTCTCCTGACTGGGATTCCTCCAATGCATCCTTGAGTGTAACGCCTACTGGTGCTGGCGCTGCTGTTGTTGCTGCTGGGAGTTGATTGTCATCCCAGAGGGGAAGTCGGAAGACCACTTGTACTACTTCCAGTAAGCAATTGACTGTCCAACAGTCCTTTGCGAGGAAGATGAAATATCACAACAGTCATCCTGCTGCAAAGCGGATAACTCAGGTCTTGGCAGCCTAGGTGGTGTTAAACGTGTGTCCGGTATCCACCGTTAATTCACAGGGAATTAGAGAATTGATTGAGGTACTCTGTCCCCGGTACCAAATACCATCTAGGTTCCATTTCTCTAGGCAGGCGATACCGAGAATGTACATAGACGTCAGAAAAAGAGTCACCAGTGTCCTAAAAAATGCAGTTGTACCCAATGTCCACTTAACCACTGACATGTGGACAAGTGGAGCAGGGCAGACTAAGGACTATATGACTGTGACAGCCCACTGGGTAGATGTATTGCCTCCCGCAGCAAGAACAGCAGCGGCGGCACCAGTAGCAGCATCTCGCAAACGCCAACTCGTTCCTAGGCAGGCTACGCTTTGTATCACCGCTTTCCATAGAGGCACACAGCTGACAACCTCTTACGGAAACTGAGGAACATCATCGCAGAATGGCTTACCCCAATTGGACTCTCCTGGGGATTCTTGACATCGGACAATGCCACCAATATTGTGCGTGCATTACATATGGGCAAATTCCAGCACGTCCCATGTTTTGCACATACATTGAATTTAGTGGTGCAGAATTATTAAAAAAACGACAGGGGCATGCAAGAAATGCTGTCGGTGGCCCGAAGAATTGCGGGCCACGTTCGGCATTCAGCCACCGCGTGCCGAAGACTGGAGCACCAGCAAACACTCCTAAACCTGCCCTGCCATCATCTGAAGCAAGAGGTGGTAACGAGGTGGAATTCAACCCTCTATATGCTTCAGAGGATGGAGGAGCAGCAAAAGGCCATTCAAGCCTATACATCTGCCTACGATATAGGCAATGGAGGGGGAATCCACCTGACTCAAGCGCAGGGGAGAATGATTTCAACGATGTGCAAGGTTCTGCAACCCTCTAAACTTGCCACACGTGAAGTCAGTTCAGACACTGCCAGCCTGAGTCAGGTCATTCCCCTCATCAGGCTTTTGCAGAAGCAGCTGGAGAGATTGAAGGAGGAGCTAAAACGGAGCGATTCCGCTAGGCATGGGGAACTTGTGGATGGAGCCCTTCATTCGCTTCACCAGGATTCACGGGTGGTCAATCTGTTGAAATCAGAGCACTACATTTTGGCCACCGTGCTCGATCCTAGGTTTAAAGCCTACGTTGCATCTCTCTTTCCGGCAGACACAAGTCTGCAGAGGTGCAAAGACCTGCTGGTGAGACACTTATCAAGTCAAGCCGAACGTGACCCGTCAACAGCTCCTCCTTCACATTCTCCCGCAACTGGGGCTGCGAGGAAAAGGCTAAGAATTCCGAGCCCACCCGCTGGCGGTGATGCAGGGCAGTCTGGAGCGAGTGCTGACATCTGGTCCGGACTGAAGGACCTGCCAACGATTACTGACATGTCGTCTACTGTCACTGCATATGATTCTGTCACCATTGAAAGAATGGTGGAGGATTATATGAGTGACCGTATCCAAGTAGGCACGTCAGACAGTCCGTACATATACTGGCAGGAAAAAGAGGCAATTTGGAGGCCCTTGCACAAACTGGCTTTATTTTACCTAAGTTGCCCCCCCTCCAGTGTGTACTCCGAAAGAGTGTTTAGTGCAGCCGCTCACCTTGTCAGCAATCGGCATACGAGGTTACTTCCAGAAAATGTGGAGAAGATGATGTTCATCAAAATGAATTATAATCAATTCCTCCGTGGAGACATTCACCAGCAATTGCCTCCAGAAAGTACACAGGGACCTGAGATGGTGGATTCCAGTGGGGACGAATTAATAATCTGTGAGGAGGGGGATGTACACAGTGAAAGGGGTGAGGAATCAGACGATGAGTAGGAGGTGGACATCTTGCCTCTGTAGAGCCAGTTTGTGCAAGGAGAGATTGATTGCTTCTTTTTTGGTGGGGGCCCAAACCAACCAGTCATTTCAGTCACAGTCGTGTGGCAGACCCTGTTGCTGAAATGATGGGTTTGTTAAAGTGTGCATGTCCTGTTTATACAACATAAAGGTGGGTGGGAGGGCCCAAGGACAATTCCATCTTGCACCTCTTTTTTCTTTAATTTATCTTTGTATCATGTGATGTTTGGGGCCAATTTTTTTTAAGTGCCATCCTGTCTGACACTGCAGTGCCACTCCTAGATGGGCCAGGTGTTTGTGCCGGCCACTTGGGTTGCTTAGCTTAGTCATCCAGTGACCTCGGTGCAATTTTTAGGACTAAAAATAATATTGTGAGGTGTTCAGAATAGACTGGAAATGAGTGGAAATTATGGTTATTGAGGTTAATAATACTATGGGATCAAAATGACCCTCAAATTCTATGATTTAAGCTTTTTTTGAGGGGTTTTTGGAAAAAAAACACCCGAATCCAAAACACACCCGAATCCGACAAAAAATTTTCAGGGAGGTTTTGCCAAAACGCGTCCGAATCCAAAACACGGCCGCAGAACCGAATCCAAAACCAAAACACAAAACCCGAAAAATGTCCGGTGCACATCTATAGTTTTGATGTAGGAGTCTGTAGCCGATTCTAGCTGAGATTTACAGTAGGGGTCCTGCAGGAGCGTATCATTAAAACGCCAAGTCCAGTGTTTCTTTGGGGAATGGGAAAGTGAAAGTTGTAGAAAAACGGGGGCATGATCAGACCAGGTTATCTATCCTATAGAAACATCTAATAGGAAGTGTAGGTAATGGTGGTTCAAGAACAGATAGTCAATCATAGAGTAGGTTTGGTGTGCATAAGAGAAGTAAGTGTAATCTAGGTCAGTCGGGTGGGAAATTCTCCAGACATCCATTAGTTGATATCTAGAAGGGCACGTCGCATCTTTCTATAATCCTTCCTAGATTTATACGAGGATTTGTTGGAGGTGTCCTTTGTCGGGTCTAGAGGCCGATTCATATCACCGCCCATCACTACTATCCCCTCTAAAAGGGGTTCAGCGGATTCAAGTATGGAGGAAATGAAGGAAGGCAGTTTTGTATTAGGGACATATATATTTAAAAAGGAGTAGAGTTGGTTATAAATCTTACATGTGACCAGCAAACTCCTCCCTTCTGCTAGTTTATGTGAAGAAACATTTGTAACAGGGAGATGTCTGGCTATCAAGATCGCTACTCCCAAAGTTTTCCCGGAAGAGTTGTTTGACATATAAACGTGTGGATAATAATGACATTTAAGGGAAGGGGCGCTGCCAGATCTAAAGTGTGTTTCCTGGATAAGTGCAATGTCTACCTTATCATCTCTGAGACATTTGAGTAATTTTGACCTCTTCTCAGGTATATTTAGTCCTTTAACAATAAAAGTAGCGATCTTCAAATTGTTGTGTCCTGTCATGGGTATATGCATAAACGGGGGGGGCACAAGAGAAAAGTTCAGCTCCCTGGCTCTCAGGGTAGGAAAAAGAAAAGAAGAGAAAGAGAAAGAAACAGTAATTTAGACATTGTACAATGGAAATATAATTAAAAAAGTCGAGAACATAAAACAAGTAATTTCGGGGAGTAGACTGCAATTGGGCCAAGAGTGGTATCCAGCCAACTCCTGGTCCAATAAAATCGGAAATGCAGCTACAAGGGGGGTTAGAAGGGGGCCCGCGACCCCGACGACAAACTAATAAAGTAAGAACAACATTAGGAATGAACTTTTACACAACAGGGTGTCTGCTGTGGGGAATATTCTCGATACAGAAAACGGCAATCGTAGTAAACCGATAAAGAATATATACGGCAAAAGGAGCTAGGTCCCTTGGAGACAGTGTAACTAGTAGTAAAAAATACAAAATAAATATCACTAACAAACCGTCAATTAAGGTATAACAAGCATGAAGGCATATAATGATTAATGATATAAAATGAAAATAAGCAATATTTTAGCAACTATCAATACTGTGAGGAAGGTAACATAGTAACATAGTAACTAAGGTTGAAAAAAGACAATTGTCCATCGATTTCAACCTATTTGTGGTCTCCTATGCAGTCTTATTATAGGACTAGTTATTTTTATGTTAGGACTAGCTATATTAACTATAATGCGTGCCTACCAAGGTTCAAGTTGCTTCCGCAGATTGAGACTGTAATGGTGATTTGCATCTTCTCCTCGCGATGGAGGGTCGTTTCCAAAGGTCATCTTTGGAAGGGAGTGGTGGGAGTTCTGGGTGACCATGGAACAAATCCCAATCTGGAAGCTCCACTGGTTGTAGACCAAGCAAGGAAAGAAAGGTGGGTAAATCTGTCGGTTTTTGGAGAGTAAAGTTTTTGCTGTTGTGCATGATTTGTAGTGAAAAAGGGTATCCCCAACAATATTTTAATTCTGATTTGTGCAGGACATCAGTGAGTGGTTTCAATGCTCGGCGTTGCTGGAGGGTAGACCATGCCAGGTTGGGAAATATCTGAATCTTGACCCCATTGAAGACTACGCCTTTGAGCTGGCGTGTTTTCTGCAAAATGTCCTCTTTTTGCGTGTAGTAATGAAGTCTACATATCACATCTCGGGGTTTATCAGTAGGAAGGCCTCTAGGTCGTAGTGCACAGTGAGCTCTATCGAAGAGGATGTCAGAGTTAAGGTCCAGAGTCCAGACCCAGCAGCTCGCCGAAGATCTTTGTGAGGACATCAACCAGTTTGGATTGTTGAATATTTTCAGGGAGGCCCCTGACCCTGATATTGTTCCGCCTTCCGCAATTATCTAAGTCCTCACGGCGGGACTTGAGAGTGCTTATCTCAAACATTTGATGGGAAATTACATCTTTAAATCAAGAAAGGGTATCAATCATCGCAGACTCGTGGTCTTCCAGAGAATTGGTGCGAGCAGCCAATTGGGCCATATCAGTTTGTATAGTGGCGACCTCTTGCTTAATGGTCGTTAATAGATGATGCTCTAGGGATTGGAAGTCTTGCTTTGCTTGATGTGTAGAAGTATCTCACCAATCTCCTTATTGGGAAAGGAAACCGGCGTGGAGGGAGTACCTTCAGAATTAGACATGTTCCCTGAGGATGCAGAGGGAGATATAGCGTCAGGTGTAGAACAGCCAAGAGGGGGATTAGAAATAGTAGGGGATTTCAGAAACTGGTGGAGGTCAGAAGCTGGTTTCTCAGGATGTTTCGGGGTCCCCTCCGATTTAGATTTTCTATTTTTCACCATAGAACCAGTTAGAGCAACACCATATCAACGTTCCAGGTCAGAATTATATGTTGCGCAATCGATCAGAATATCATATGAGGGAGTAAGTCATCGCTGCGAGCTGGCCCCCACATGGTTCAGG
Organism: Pseudophryne corroboree; assembly: GCF_028390025.1. Classification (NCBI taxonomy): domain Eukaryota; kingdom Metazoa; phylum Chordata; class Amphibia; order Anura; family Myobatrachidae; genus Pseudophryne; species Pseudophryne corroboree. The sequence continues at coordinate 161,576,811 of NC_086449.1, forward strand.
CTGCCGCCATCAGTGGAGTAGCGGCATCACGGCAGCCAGATTTTGGGCCATTACATAATACAGAATACACTTGTCCTCAAGGATAGAAGGAGTGAAATAATGTTGTAAGAGTCAACAATAGACATCATAAAGGTGTAATGTCATAACTCCAGCAGCCACAAGATGGAGCACTGCTCCTCTCAGTGTGGACTAAAGTGAGGGTTACAAGCAATGTAGTTTGAGTAATAAATGAAGAAAGGCAGGCTGATGTGGTCTTTCAAATGTGGAGAGTGTCAAAAGTCATGCACAACACCTATTGATGTAACAAATAACTTGTTGAGGTCCAACATAGACGGGAAGGGAGGAATCACCTCCAGTGTAAATGAATCCCCAGGCTAGAGGCAGTGCAGCAAGAAGCCTGTGTAGCTTTAGATATATGTAAATAAAATGGCCGCCGGGCGTCTTACCACTTGCAGGGCCGTGGACTATACCAGCCACAAAGCCCACTCACTGTGTCCCTGCAGCATCTAGGCCTCCTGTGCAGTCAGTTGCGGCCGAACTAGCGGTGGCCGAGATAAGGACCCGCGGCTCTGATCCCCCCGCAGTTGAAGATCCGACCGGGCAGCGTCTGAAATCGAGGCCCCGGTCTGGGGTCAGCAGAAGGCCGCAATTCGTGGGAGCTCCGGAGGTAGCTCCCCGATTCCGCGGCGCACACCGGACCTCTCCAGAAGGGGTCAGGAGGTAACAGGAGGCTGGCAGGTATGATAAGGGCGCTTTGTAGATGTAGGCAGTCCAGGAAAGTATTGAGTGGAGAGGAGCCTGAGTGAATCGTGTCCTCTCTCCTCGGCAGCAAGGCCACGCCCCCGTGATGGGAGATTTTAACTATCCGGAGATAAATTGGACAAATGATTCATGTGATACTGCAAGGGGTAATATGTGTTTAAACACACTAAATGATAACTACTTTCTTCAACTAATCGAGAATCCAACTAGGTACAGTGCAATCATAGACCTGTTATTAACTAACAATGGGGAATTGATATCAAATATTATAGGAAGGGAGCCCATGGGAAAGAGCGACCACAATATGGTCACATTCAATATCAGTTTTCCTAAGCACTCCTATATTGGCTCAACTGGGACTCTAAACTTTAGCAAAGCCAACATAATGAGGGAAGCTTTAAGGGACATTGAATGGGAAATTTTGTATCAAGGAAAAATACTACAGAGAAATGGGATGTATTAAAATAACTGCTTGTTAATAATACTCGTAAATTTATTCCCATGGGCAGCAAACACAGATCTAAAAATAACAAACCAATGTGGCTTAACAAGAAGATTAAGGAACTAATGGGCAAAAAAAGGCAAGCATTAACAAAATACAAATCAGACGGGAACGCGGAGTAATTACAGCACTATAAGGATTGTAACAAAATGTGCAAAAAAGAAATAAGAGCGGCTAAAGTAGAAAATGAAAAGCTAGTAGCAAAGGAAAGCAAATCAAACCTCAATTTTTTTAAAAAATATATCAACAGCAAAAGATTATAGAAGGAGAGTATAGGCCCTTTAAAGGACAAGCTGGGAGTCTTAATCAAAAACGATAATGACATTGCCAACAAATTAAATGAGTTTTTCTCATTGGTATTCACAAGAGAGGGCCAGATGCAGGGATTAACACACAATTGCAACAAAGATAATGTCTCACTACTAAGTGCTTATTTAAGTGAGGAGGTAGTATGTGACAGATTAAAAGAATTTAAGATTAATAATTCACCTGGTCCCGACAGAATTCACCCAAGGGTTCTCATGGAGCTTCCCTCTGAACTAGCAAGACCACTATTTTTGATCTTCAATGACTCAATGACAACAGGCATGATTCCAAAGACTGGCGTATAGTGGAAGTAGTGCCAATATTCAAAAAGGCCAGTTAGTCTTACATCTATAGTGGGGAAAGTACTAGAAGGTATTCTAAGGGACAGTATACAGAAGTTCATTGAAGCCAATAAGTTTATTAATAGGAACCAACATGGATTTGTGAAGTATAGATCATGTCAAACAAACTTACTAGGCTTTTATGAAATGGTTAGTGCGAACCTTGATCAGGGTAAGGAGGTCGATGTAATCTTTTTAGACTTTGCTAAAGCTTTCAACACAGTACCACTCATGAGACTTATCTATAAGTTACAAGAACTAGAGCTAGGGAGCACAATATGCACTTTCGTCAGAAATTGGTTCGATGATATGGAGCAGCGCATTGTGGTAAATGGAACTTTTTCAAATTGGACTGAAATACTAAGTGGTGTGCCACAAGGGTCTGTACTTGGACCACTATTGTTCAACATTTTTATTAACGATCTCGAGATCATGGTGTCAATTTTTGCAAACGATACCAAATTGTGTAAGGTTATAACTACAGAGGGAGATGCTGAGTCTGTTAAGAGTGACTTAGTCAAACTGGAAGCATGGGCAGCAAAATGGAGAATGAGCTTCAATACATACAAGTGTAAGGTAATGCACTTTGGTAGCAAGAACAAAAATAAAACCTACATACTAAATGGGGTAAAATTAGATTATTTTGTACTGGAAAAAGACTTAGGTGTTCACATAGATAGCAAACTAAGCAGCAGTACCCAAAGTAGGATTGCAGCAAAGAAGGCTAACAAGGTATTAGCATGTATAAAGTGGGGTGTTGACCCAAGAGATGAGAGCAGGGCCGCCATCAAGGGGATTCTGAGGGTACTTTTGTCCTGGGCCCGGACAGAAATGGGGCCCGGATGGCAGCGTAATAGATAGCACTGGGCCGCCAGTGTTTCAGGTAGCTTACCGGCAAGCAGCAGCCATATTGTAACTAGAGACAGTGCCAGCAGCATTACAATCGTGACACCAGCCATGAACCAATGGGAGCTTCTAGACAGCTAGCCAATCAGGAGCTGGAGGCTTGTGGACTGGCAGCCAATCAACAGCCGCAGCTTGCCATTGCGCTAGTGCAACACTGGCGGCCCGGCGCTTTCTACACCACTGCCACCCGGGCCCCGAATATGTGGATTAAGATTATCAGCAGCGCACTCCCTGATCACTCCTGTCTCCAAGCCGCCAGCACCTGTCACAGGCACTACAGTGTCTTCCGCTCTGTGTGGCTAAGAGCCTTGATGCTGATTAGTGAATGGCTCTGTCATCCACCAATCACAGTGGTGGGGTGCTTCAACGCACTGATGGATGGATGGCTGGAGCTGTCCACCAATCAGAACGCATGAAGCTGTAAGCATAGCACTTAGATGGCAGGACAGAAGGCAGCTCACCCAGCAGGTGAGTATAGTAATCATCTTATATGGTCGCCCCACATTGATCTGAGGTCTGCTGATTACTTTTTTTCTTCTTCATGGAATGGGGACATATAAATATATATTTGTTAGCCAGCACTCAAAACAATAATGTTACCTGGTGGCCTCCATAATTCAGTTTCCTTATATAGAACATACAAAAAAACAAACATAGGTGGCAACAGCAGTCATGGGGCACAAATATGTTCTACTTACAACAGTCAGCCTATTGCCACCGCCTATGTTTCCTTCATTTTGTATATATACGGGATAGATAGATAGATATGCATATATATTTATATATTTTGATGTCCAACTCCCGCTTTAGCTCCACCCACATTTCCACAGCTCTGCCCACATCTGCTTCCCACCTGGGGCTCTGCCTATTTTGACGTTACCGGGCCCCAAAATTTCTGATGTCAGCCCTGGTTGAGAGTGTTATACTCCCATTATATAAATCCCTAGTGAGGCCACATCTTGAATACTGTGCACAATTTTGGGCACCATACTATAAAAAGGATATCCTGGAACTAGAAAAGGTTCAGAGGCGGGCGACCAAACTAATTAAGGGGATGGAGACGCTGGAACATGAGGAAAGGCTTGCAAGGCTTGGCATGTTTACACTGGAAAGGAGGAGACTAAGAGGGGACATTAACAACATTTACAAATATATAAGGGGACAATACAAAAAGCTTGTGGGTGATCTGTTTTTGGTAAGATCGACACAGAGGACACGTGGACACCTGCTTAGGTTAGAGGAGAGGAAATTTCACACACAGAGACGTAATGGTTTCTTCACAGTAAGGACAATACGTGTTTGGAATTCCCTGCCTGAGAGAGTAGTAATGGCGGACTCGGTCAACACGTTTAAGAATGGGCTAGATAAGTACCTAATGGATAAGGATATACAGGGTTATGGTGCGTAGTCATGCACTATAGTTATTTAAAAAAAAAGAGGAATACACACAACAGCAATTAGCAACAGACTAAATTAGTCTTAAAAATAATACAGCATAGGAGACCACAAATAGGTGGACAAATTGTCTTTTTTCAACCTCAAAAACGATGTTACTATGTTAACATCCACTGATGCAGCCTCACAAGGAGACTGTCCATTCTGAGTTATAGACAGCACCTATTTGTAAATACTGCAAATGGGAAACGTGTGCAGATGTAGGTTTTCCTGGGGCACAATATGCCAAGTAGTTTGTTCTTGTATTAAAATAGAGCAGTGTTTCCTAGCTTTAGTTCTCAGGGACCCCTAACAGTGCATGGTGTATAGACCTCCAAGTTGGTGCACAGGCGTATTTATTACTGGATGACACATTTCAACACATTTCAAAACATGTACCGTTAGGGGCTCCCAAGGACTGATGTTTGGAAACACTGAAATAGAGCCTGCAGATACAAAAACCATGCATTCTGCTGTAATATATTGTACACGCAATACAACAGACCAGGGCCGGATTATGGGAGGGGCGACAGGGGCTATTGTCCCGGGGCCCCCACACATTAGGGGCCCACACACACTGGCGTAACTACCATAGGTTCCAATTCTTCCCTCTCCGAGTGCACATTTGCCTATTGAGCATCAGTGCAAGTGCTGTCCTGTGTGTCTGCTGCTGAAAGGGGGAGCGTAGGGGGGAAGTGTTGTGACGCCCGTTGCCGCTTCCACTGTTCTGTGGAGGCAGGGAAGAGGACGTTCCAGGCAGCTTTTCACGCTGTCTGTTGCGGGTGAGGGGGTGCCAACCGCAGCTGCTCTGTGGACGAGGGTTTCTGGTGAGAGGGCAGCGGGGCAGTGGCGGCAGGATAGAGGGTGTGCTGTATGTACTAGATGGAGGGTGAGATTGGAAGTATTGGTGTGTTATGAACTAGCATTCCGTATGCAGAGGGGGTAGGGGGGCTGCTACATGCTACCTATGCGGTGCCCTCCTCCTAGCCCTCCTTAGATTATATATAAAATACACATACACACTGTGCTCTTCAATATATATAGATAGATAGATAGATAGATAGATAGATAGATAGATAGATAGATAGAGATTATATATATATATATATATATATATATCTATCTCAATGTATAAAAGGTCCCTGGCACTCCGGGCTTATGCACACCTTGCTCCGGTGCCCTCCCTGCAGAACAACGTCCGGGTATATTTCCTTTGTATGGGTGGCACTCAGAGACTTGCAACCAACATGTAAAGTGCAGAAAAAGACCCCACCGGGCCAATTTATTAGTTAAATTGGCCCGGTAGGGTCTTTTTCTGCACTTTACATGTTGGTTGCAAGTCTCTGAGTGCCGCCCATACAAAGGAAATATACCTGGACGTTGTTCTGCAGGGAGGGCACCGGAGCAAGGTGTGCATAAGCCCGGAGTGCCAGGGACCTTTTATACATTGAGATATATATATATATATATATATATATATATATAATCTCTATCTCAATGTATAAAAGGTCCCTGGCACTCCGGGCTTATGCACACCTTGCTCCGGTGCCCTCCCTGCAGAACAACGTCCGGGTATATTTCCTTTGTATGGGCGGCACTCAGAGACTTGCAACCAACATGTAAAGTGCAGAAAAAGACCCCACCGGGCCAATTTATTAGTAACTAATAAATTGGCCCGGTAGGGTCTTTTTCTGCACTTTACGTGTTGGTTGCAAGTCTCTGAGTGCCGCCCATACAAAGGAAATATATATATATATATATATATATATATATTCCAATACACAGAGGCACTCCCGGACTTCAAAGTTAGTGAAACAATGTGGTGATTTAATTAAAATTCACTGCATTGTTTCACTAACTTTGAAGTCCGGGAGTGCCTCTGTGTATTGGAATATATATCAAGGGGTTGATTGGCCCTGAAAGCTCTCCAAGGAGTGCCGGCTTGTGGAGGTTGTTTTATATATATATATATATATATATATATACACGCACGCACATATATAGTCTATACTGATGGTCTTGTGAACTTCACGGAGCTTGGAAGTTTTAACTGCAATGTATGTGGATATATGTGGATATTGCTTTTTTCTATATAAAGTGAATTATTTTACATTTACCAGTGCGCTCTCCTGATTTGTTTTTAGCATATATATATATATATATATATATATATATACACGCACGCACATATATAGTCTATACTGTATACATATATTTTATATGTTTTTATACGTGTGTGTTTCTGTGTGTTAGCACAGGTGCATAGCAGTACCGATTGTACGTGCAGGGGTGTGTGTGTGTGGAGGGGGGGATTGAGATGGAATTCAGGGGTGTTTGGCAGCAATTTTATTAGTGGGGGGCCCCAACAACTTTTATTGCCCCTGGGCCCCCACAAGCCTTAATCTGGCCCTGCAACAGACCCTTTAAATAAGCACAGGAAGACTAGTTTGGCTATATCCCCCTGCTGGACGCACATTTGTTCTGCACCAACAGTACTTTGGGGGTTATTCAGAGTTGGTCGCAGATTTGGCTAACGCAGCAAAATCTGCGACCACTAAAACCACATGCTGGAGGCCGCCCAGCACAGGCCATGGCCGTCCAGCATGTGTGGCTCAACCCCACGATGCGATCTTAATTTAATTGCGGTCACATTGAATAAAGGTAGACCCCTGCCTATGAATCATGGCTGCGTTTGCAGGCAGTCCGGTGCCATGTTTCCACTCATAGGAAACGCAGGTGACGTCATCGGGCCACCCTGAAAACAGCCATGGCATACTTGCATTTCTTGCTGCCCTTCACCCCCACCCCCCAACGCTGCATCGCTGCCCCCCGGATACCCATCACCTGTCAATCATGATACGATCACATCCTTCTGGAATGTCATCATGATAGCCCGTGTACTTCTGCCGCTAGGCAGGCACAGACAGGAAAAACATGGCCTTGTGAGCGATCTCAGCCATAGTTCTGAATATGGGCATTTATTCCATTGCAAAAAAGACTATTAGTAAACTTTAAGGGTTTCAAGGGGTCCTCCCACCATCCTATTTTTGCTGCTATAGGATTCATGCAAAACATACAGTAATATAATAAAGCAATATTTTCCATAATCTATATACAGAGGATCTCTTTATAACTTTGCAGCCATTGGAACTACCCTGATTATGTTTCTATAATGAGATAAGGGTTATATGGAATTTCTGGGAATAACCCCAAGAATTTAGACTAGTGCGTACATGTCTAGAAGGGGGCAGCTTAGTGAGCGGTGTGGGGTCATGGCACAGGCAAGTGGAGGGTGTGGTGGGAGTGGCTTTGTGAATGCATCGTGACCCTGTCCCTATAAAAGCGGTGATTCCCTGGCATTCTACACTTGGGTGTCTAATATTGCAGTCTTGGTTGGACCTTATAGATGTCCCTCAGCTGATAGACTGGAAAAGGTGACAGCATCTAGTGGAAATTCCAAGCTCTTATTTCCTATCTTCCATGTTCCGAAGCCTCATTTTTGGAACTCAGACATACTTGGGCAGCAGCATTGCAATAGTCTGATCTTGGGGTTGTATAGCAGTTGGGTTTAGTCAGCATCACTCAAATTGACCAATGTCAAAAGGCTTATGACTTGTACAGACATGACACCTAACCCATGACATCTCACACACCTCCACTGAGTCATTAAGCTGGGCCTGGGGACTGGTGGCTTTTTCTCCATGCCAGGCACATCTCTTCACATCTTTGAAGTTATCAAGAACTCATCCGATACATGCATCTGAGGCGGAGCACACGCAATCTTCTCAGGGACAATGAATCTCCCTACAGTCGATCAGATGTTATCATATTTGCAGTATATAGCACTCTTCTGCTACAATGACAATAAATGAATGGTTTTGAACCCACTTTAAAAAACTGGGACAAAATCTGTTTCACTATAAATACAGATTAGTATGCTGTATTTTCTTTTAGGCGATATTAGACCTTAAGTGAATAAAAGCAGCAAAACTATAAAAAAAATATGCTAAACTAAATTACTGACTAAGTGTACTGAATATTACATATTTTGACTCCTAATTATTAAATAACTCCTACATATGGAATAATCTCTCTTTTGAAACTATTCACACATTTGACACAGACTGTACCTGTTTGAACTTTAAACATTACTGAAGCTCATTTAAACCCTTACCATATGTTATTCATTGTATCTAGAGAATGACAATGTGATTTAGTGTAGCTATTACATCATTTATTAATGTTTAATGCTTGATACATTACACCACCTCAGGAGATTTCCCCTAAACCATCAGCATTTTTGCTTAATAACACTGCTTACATATCAGGAATTATAATATTTTTTTCATGAATTACAGTAGAGTATAAACCAGGACTGTAACTTTGGACAGGTTCATAATCTGACAATCTGTTCTACTCGGAGAATTCACTTCCCATAATAACCATTAGTGGACATGCCTTAGATAGGAGAATGTGTCCAATGGGGGTGGATGGGTCAACATAAAATGTATCAGCATCTCTATCGCCTGCAGTATGTGCCCTTTATCATCCCAAGTGTCACCAGGCAGAGAAAAAACACTGCTAGCAACATCCTGACTCCCAGAGAAAAAAGGCGACATTAATGAATGATCCACCTCCTGTTCAATGCTTGTAACACCTTACATCAGCCACAATTGTCAGAGGTACAGTATATATATTTGCAAAAGCCTTGATATTGAAGGTTCCTCCTTTCAGAACAGGGCTTTTTCCAGAAGCTGTAACTCAGTAGTGGAGAACGTCCGGCCCATGGGCCATATAAGGCCCGCTGTATAATTTGGTCTGGCCCGGCCAAGGTCTGGCCTGCTCAAGGTACCAAGGCAACCACAGGCAGGACTAGGAGGGGGCATAGCCTGGCTGGCTTCGGTCACGATGGTCATGAAGCTGCAGCGGTATCCTTTCCAACTGGCGCATATACGGGTAGTGAAGCTGCGGAAGCTCTACTTCCTATTTATCCACTCGGCGCCAGAATTCACCACATCTCTGCCCTTGGGCATCTGGTGTCAGCACTGCCGCCCGCTGCCCTCCTGTTCCCCCATCCAGCCAGATCAGCGGCTCCCTGTGGCCGGGGCCCTGAGTTCTACGCCCACCATCTTGGATCTCCCAACCAGCAGCAACATCAACACTGATTAGAGGAGATGGTGGGGAGTTCTGGAGGCCGGATAGTGTGGATGGACAGTGACCTCGGTCTTTGCACTCAGGTCCACACACACTTCCTTACCCCATTTGCCTTGTGCAATCACTTGTGTGTAGTGCAGAATACTCTGCAATATTTTCTACTACTCCCACTGTTTGTATTATTTTATGGTTGTAGATATCACAAATATATTATTGCCTCGCTCTCTTGTGACAATATATCTAGGAGCTTTTTTCAGAACTTATACATTTATGACCAAAGAGAAGCAGTTCTAGCCATCACATTAGGTGTGATTTAATCACATTTTTTTATCAAATATAGCAGGCTAATTTTTAAGTTTAAAAAAAAGAAATAATATCCAAAGGGAGCACTCATAAAAAATCAATAAGCCAAAGGCAATTTATTAATAGTACATATAATATACTTGTAAAATACAATAAACAAAGTTTAAGCACTGTTAAAATAGCTCTACATAATAGCACATAATTATCAGCACACAATATTATCAATGTGAATATCCACAGTATATTTTAAGTTCCTGTGGTGTTTTCTTTAGTACTTGACAACCAGTATGGAAAGTCTCAACATGTATTCCCAAGCATATGTGAAACCCACAATGAGGAGTGTAGTTAAGGTGCATACACACGGAGAGATTTTGTCTATGAGAGATTTTGACTGAGCGTTTTCCCTTGAACTGGCAGTAGGAGATTTTGACTAACTTTACCAGCGAATTTAGCTATGGGCGATTTTGGCTAACTCATTTAAGCAAGGGGATGCTTTTTCTTTTCCAGCGACCTAGCCAAAATTGACTTGCCTGCACAGTCTATTTTTAGCAGCGATATCGGCCTGGCGGGGACGTGCATCGCTATCGCTGGCTGTGTACACACAGAGCGATATGCACTAACTTTCTGAGTGATTTTGACTATATAGTCAAAATCGCTCAGCAATATTGTTCCGTGTGTATGGACCTTAAGTGTCCTCTGTAGAAAGCCCTCAGAGTGTGCGCTATGCTTCCACCTCCCTGACCGCAAAGAGTCGATGCTCACCGCTAGGTCAGTTTGTCTGACTAGGACGATGATCTTTAAACTGTGTCCATATGTATTGCGGGAGCGATAGTATGCAGACAGTTCACAGGGAGGGAGGGCGCAGCTCTCAGTGTGGGGCTGGGGCAATATACTTGTAAAGATTCTCTAGTTAGGTTAGCTGCTTACTTTTGAATTTTTAAGTTGATCATTTTTGTATGGCCCCCGAAGGATTTTACAAACATCCAAATGGCCCTTGGCAGAAAAAAGGTTCCCCGCCCCTGCTGTTACTCCAGGCAAGTAAAGTGATAAGAGATGTTACAGTACTTCAACGAAGCTGCACTCTGGAGCAACCTGTTGTCTTAACAAAGCTAGCCTGCGAGGGTACATGTATTACTGATCAAAACAAGTCTAATGATGTTTGAAGCAGTTGCAGCAGCTGGAATCTATCCCTTGCACAGTAGCTGATCACTGGGCTGTGTGTATGGGATAGTATTGGGCACTTGGGATGCCGGTAGTCACAATACAGACAGCGGCACCCTGACGTTCAGGATCCAGACACATACTAGGTAAGTATGCTATACCTAATCCCTAACCTCCCTAAAGGGGGGTACTCACAGAGCGATTGCTGCTTAAAATCTAATCAATCTGACTAGATTGCTTAGATTTTAAGCACGATCGCTCTGTGTGTACCCCTCACAGCGCATCGCTATCGCTGCTGCTAGATTGGCCTACATGCAGGCCAATCTAGCAGGTCGCTCATTTCACCCGCTGGGTGGAATGAGCGCCCCCCCCGTCTCCCTCGCTCAGCACACATTTCTCCCGCATCGGCCAGTGAGTACTGGCCTTAACCCTAAACCTGCTCACCTGCAGCCTGATTCTAACACCCCCCTTACCCCTTGCAGTCTAACCTTAAGCCTCCCAGTCAGAGGTGGAGCTACCATTGGTGCAGCAGGTGCATTGCACCGGGGCCCCTGGGGACTAAAGGGCCCACTGTTGCCCAGATCAGCAATGCGTTATGCCATGGTCTCCACTCCGCACATTGTTTTGAGCAATGTCGGCTGAATGGCCCAGTTCAGAGAGACTGTCTGGGAGACCTGCCCCTTACCTTAGGGAGCAGGGTTAACCTTGAGTGTGCTAGACTAATAGAGGAGTCCTGCCACCTATCAGAGCTGATGATCACAGCCACATATTGCCACTAATTACCAGAGAGCTGTACATTATTTCTAAATCAATGCTGTCTGTGAATTAAAGGCAGCTCACAGCCTGTATAACTGGCACTGTCAGAGTCTGCCTGACCAAGTGCCAAACTGAGGAAAGTACATGGGAAGGGGGCCCATGTCACAGACAGCATAGAGGCACCAAAGTACATGCCACCTGTTCTCTGCACCACGCAGGACATTGTGCTTGTAATTCTGTCGCTCACTCTCTATCCTTGTCACCATATCCTTATCAACCACTGTCCCAGCCTGTCACTCACTATCTCCCTGTCATCCACTGCCTCCCTCTGTCACCCACTGCCTCCTTCTGTCACCCACTGCCTCCCCTGCATTCTGCTGTCACCTTCTGCCGCCCCTTGTCTTCTGTTGTCACCCTCTGCCTCTCCCTGACACCCACTGCCATGTGGCATATTCTAAACTTGGGTTGGGGTGGAGGAGAGTAGCCCAAATTATATTTTTGCACCTGGGCCCATCAGTCACAAGTTTTGCCACTGCTCCCAGTGGTGACTAAACCATAGTCAGATTAAGGGGGGGATGCAGGGCATACTGTACCCTGCCCCCCCCCCCCCCACCCCACCTTTGTCAGCCCCCCCCCCCCCGGCCAAAGCACACTGATATCACTAGCTTTCCCTCTTAGGGGGGAATTCAAATGTTTGAAAAATCAGTTGGGTGTCTGCTTTTTCCTATTTAATAGACAGAAAAAAACAGACACCCAACCGACTTTTCAAACATTTAAATTCCCCCCTTAATGCGAGATATAGAATTCGAGCAGGACAGTATGCAGTGCAGGCAGAGACACAAGAATATCATGTTTCATGAGCTACTGATGGAGCTTTCTTACCAGAGGAGAGATAGGAGGGTGGAGAGAGCTGTAAGTGACACAGGGATCCCAGCTTCTCCTCCTCCCTGCCTGGGTTTCTGAGTCCTGTGTAAACTGTTATGCAACTAAACCATTTGGGTCTAGAGAGAAACACACACACACACACACACACACACACACACACACACACAGTCCTCCTGAGTCCTGTCCCAGTGTGTAAGTAGTACAGAGGCTGCTGCTATTCTTGCATATGACAAGATAAGTTATTTTATTTTTCTATGTGTACGATCAGGTTGCTTATGTTGTCTTTGTTCCATTAGAAGGAAATTTTATAAAATAGTTGTCTTTCAATTAGGTGGAGCTACTGTATAAACAGTACCCAGGCATTATTAAACTATTACTTTAAAACTAATATACACCATTGGTTTAAATTTAATATACACAATCCATACCTTCCACCATGACCCATTCCGGGAGGGACAACATGCTCTCTACCTGGACTTCCTTCTTAATTTATGATTGCAATCACCTGTGCTGAAAGACCTTTCTTATCATTTAAATAGTTCAACACAGGTGACAGCAATCATATATTAAGAGGGAAGTCCAGGTAAAGAACATTTTATCCCTCCTGAAATGGGTCATGTTGTAAGGTATGCACAATCTAATACACATCCGCCACTTTCCACAGGGGCCCCCCTGTATTAAGTGCCCCAGGCACCCCCAAGGCTTAATCCAGCCCTGGATCAAACCTTATCTTCCCTCCCCTGCAGCCTAACCCTAACCTCCCCAGTGGTGCCTAAACTTAAACCCCATTCCCCGCAGCTTTGGCCAAAGAATGGTACAAGAGGTGGGAAGGGGCACACACCCACACACTGTAGTTTGGTGGGGCATGGTTACATACACACTGTGGAGGACTGGTAGAGTACAAAATGAAACACACACACACTGCAGCTTGGTGGGGATGAAGAGACAGCTACAGTGCTAGGCTGGGGCAGAGCAGCGTTGCTAAGACTGAACTTGAGAACGCAGTAGTGGTTGGTTTTCAGAGGAGCTCAGAACAGGCAAACAGAGTCACCTTGATCAAAGTTGCTGCTAGGACTTCGGCTCTGAATATTGGCGGCAGTGCTACTACTGGCTCCTCCTCTGTCACTTTTTCATTGGCTACATCGTGGGGAGAAAGAAAGGGCGGGGACAGCTCGGCAGCGGGGTATTCCATTACTGTTGGAGCCTGCCCCCGTCTGCTGCCGCTCCACTCACATCACGCCTCCACATGCCTGCACATCCCACGATGATCACCAATGGTAAGAGCGATACTGTATGCAGCTCATCCCAGTGATGGCTGCGGAGCACTGTCTCTCACACAAGTTACTAATGTGGGTGGGGGCAGGCCGGATGATGAGAGGGGGAGGGCCCTGAACATCCCGCACTGCTGGATGAGGTAAGCCGGACTGTGATGCCACCTGGCTCTTTGCTCCTTTATTGGAGGCAGAGGTAGGGAGAGGAGAGTCATTTGTACTGCTGCAGCATGAATGTGTCAGTCGGGGCCCCATAGCAGCCTCATCCCCTGCACCTATGGTAGTTAGCACCTATGGTAGTTACGCCACTGCCCAATGCACATCTGCTGATGACGTCTCAGGAGTCCCATATTGATCTAAAGAAACATTTGAAAAAAAATGGGAAAAGTTGATTTTATAAAACCTTTTATGTTTTGGCAGTTGGGTTCTCTCGTCATACCTATATTGGATTCTCTTTGTTTACTCTCTCTCTCTCTCATTGACTTTCCTCTTATTACTTTCTCTTTTACTGAATGACTCACTCTCTTTTTATCTTTATTTTTCTTTTTTCTTACTAATTTTAACGCTTAACTTTCTTGTTACCCCTTTTCTTCTCTCTTTTGCTCATTTTGTTTACTCCCTTTTTCACACCTTTTTCTCTTACGTCCTAGAGGATACTGGGGTCCACATTAGTACCATGGGATGTAGAGGGGTCCACTAGGAGCCATGGGCACTTTAAGAAATTAATAGTGTGGGCTGGCTCCTCCCTCCATACCCCCCCTACCAGACTCAGTTTAGAAAATGTGCCCGGCGGAGCCGGTCACGCTTTGGAGAGCTCCTGAAGAGTTTTCTGCTTTTATTTTTAATGTTTGTTATTTTCAGTCAGGGCTATTTATGCAACAGCCTGACTGCTTTGTGGGACTTAGGGGGGAAAACAGCCCAACTTCCTTAGAGTTAATGGTCCCGTTTCTCTGCTGGCAAGCCATACCATGGTGCAGCGAACCCTCCCGCAGCATGCAGCCAGCCCCTAACATAGCCTGAAGTCTGAAGAGTGGTGAGTACAGCGCTGGTGACCCGGTTAGCGGGTCGCCGGCGGGAATGCCGGCACTAGGGTAGGAGCGCAGCTCTATATGCAGGCTGCTCTCCAGGGAGGCTCAGACAGACACACCCTGCAGCGGGTCCCGCTGTGAGGGGCGCGCTGGGCCACCCAAGATACCCACACTGGCCAACTCCTATTAACAAGTGTTTCTACACTGTGTTAAGTAAAAATTACCTCAGGGCCAGTATAAAATAAATGTGGGAAGCCACGCGCCATTTTAGGGGGCTCTCCGGTGCCATTTCCCTCTGCAGCTCAGACAAGCACTACACAGGGATGCGCAGCACCTCTATCTGGACCCCAAGTCTCCTCAGTGGTACCAGGGGATCTTAGAGGCGGGGGAGCAGTGTACATATTACAAGCACTATTCCGGTGTTTGTTTATTGCAACCCAGCTTAGTTTTGCTATTGCTACAGGGCCGTGGCATGCAGTGAGGTCAGTGCCTGATGAGGCACTACAGCCATAATGTCCGCCGAATCCTGCCGATGACCCCTACCGCCGCCGAGCCACTGCCCGCTACTGCCTCTGAGCTGATGCCCGCTGCCACCGCCAATGGCTTACAAACTCGCCCACCATCAACTGACCCAGCCATCCACCACTAATTTGCATCTCAGTCCGATGCTGCCAATGCCCACTGCCTGCCTGCTCATCATACTTGTGATATATTGTAAATTTTTATATAAAAAAAAAATTAGTGTTTGGGAAGGGAGTGGGAGGAGGACATGAATGCAATTTTGTTGTCCAGGGCTTCCATTAACTTAATGGAGAAGGGTCTGAAAAGGTTAAAAAAAAATGCGTGTGGTCCCCCTCCTAAGTATAACCAGCCTCAGGCTCTTTGAGCCAGTCCTGGTTGTTCAAATACTGGGGGAAAAATTGGACAGGGGTTCCCCGTATTTAGACAGCCAGCACCGGGCTCTTAGACTGGTCCTGGTTCCAAAAATACGGGGGACAAAAGATGTAGGGGTCCCCTGTATTTTTAAAACCAGCACCGGGCTCCACTAGCCAGGGACATAATGCCACAGCCGGGGGACACATTTATGTAGGTCCCTGCGGCCGTGGCATTACCCCCCCAACTAGTCACCCCTGGCCGCGGTTCCCTGGAGTAGCGGGGACCCCTTAAATCAAGGGATCACCCCCCTCCAGGCACCCAAGGGCCAGGGGTGAAGCCGAGGCTGTCCCCAGCACCCCTGGGCGGTGGGTGCCGGGCTGATAGCCATGTGTGTAAAAAAAAGAATACAGTTTTTTGTTATGGAACTACAAGGCCCAGCAAGCCTCCCCGCTTGCTGGTACTTGGAGAACCTCAAGTACCAGCATGCGGTGAAATAACGGGCCTGCTAGTACCTGTAGTTCTACAACAACAAAAATACCCAAATAAAAATACAACTCACACCGTGAAAGTAAAAATTTATTAAATCACACTTACACACTCACACATACTTACTTACATCCCACGCCGGTCACGTCCACTTGTCCAGTAGAATCCAATAGGGGTACCTGTAAAAATGAGAGAGAGATTACTTACCTACATCGCACAGCGATCATGTCCACTTGTCCAGTAGAATCCAATTTGGTAGGGGTACCTGTAAAAATGAAAATTATACTTACAAACTTCAATCCACAGGGGGAGAGAGGGAGGCAGAGAGAGGGAGAGGAAGGGAGAGAGAGAGAGAGAGGGAGAGACTAACCTGCTGCTGCTGGGGAGAGCCACACACACTGCAGGGCCACGCCGCTGCTCCTGTCAGCGGGAGGACGGAGCCGGCAGAGGAGGGGGAGAGCCGCACACCGCCGCTCCTGTCAGCGGGAGGACGGAGCCGGCAGAGGAGGGGGAGAGCCGCACAACGTCGCTCCTGTCAGCGGAAGGACAGAGCCGGCGGAGGAGGACAGGGGGGAGAGACGCACAAATGGCATACGCCACTCACCGCCGGGACCCGCCGCCTCCAGCGCCGCGTGTGGGTGATTGGACAGCGGATCCAGCACTTGATCCGCTGTCCAATCACAGATGCCTCGCTGACATGGGGGTGGTGTCCCTGTCAGCGAGGCACTTGTTTCAGTACCGCTTTCCCCATCTGTTTGAATGGGCTTTTACAGCCCAGTGCTTGGCCCCTCCCCCCACTCTGTCCCGTTTCCATTATGTATGGGAGGCACTGCTATCAGTGCCTACCAAACACATTTAAACCAGAAAAAATATTAGAATTAAATAAAGAAGATACTTATGACACAGAATATGTGTCATAAGTATCTTCTTTATATTATTGTAATAATTAATCACAGGGGAGGCACTGCCTCCCCTGACTGCACGTCCCTGCTACAGGGACGATGTGTGGCTGGCTCTGAATTTTGTGTTTTTCCAAGACCCTGCCTACATATACTGTGTTTTCACCTATTGTGTGTGTGTGTGTGTGTGTGTGTGTGTGTGTGTGTGTGTGTGTGTGTGTGTGTGTGTAGGGGCCCCTTTACAATCATGTCCAGGGACTGTGTTTCTTGTACAGCTGAATGTCTCTCATCTCCTGGGGACTCACTACCCTGTACTCAGGATAGTGTTCACTCCCAGTCCAGAGTGGCTGAACCCCCCGTGGTTGGCTTCCATTAAAGGGATTATTTCAAATATTTCTACTAAGTTGTCTAATACTGAAAAGGAGACACAATTCTTGTGGCAGTCTATGGATGACCTGATAAATAAAGATTCAGCTCCCATGCCTGCACCCCAAGCTCTCGCCATTTGCCCACAAAAACGTACTCTGGCACAAATCATGCAGGGTGATACGGATCCTGATACGTCGGATCCAGAGGAGGATGAGGTGGATGCGAGCGGGGGGATGTGGGGGTTTCGGGGGGGGGGGCTTGGGGGGTTGCTGTCTTATCACAAGGCATACAGGCCCTGATAGAGGCTATCAGAAATGTCCTGCACATTCCTCTGCTACTTTTCCTGCATCAAAGGAATTGAATGCCCTGTTTGAAGAAACTTGGGCTAACCCTGACAAAAAATTTTAGATCCCTAAAAGATTGATTACATCCTTTCCCTTTCCCCTGGAAGATAGTGTGAATTGGGAAAACCCGACAATTGTCAATGCATCGGTATCCAGGTTGTCACGTAAGATTGTCTTACCTGTGCCCTGGGCTGCGTCCTTAAAGAACACAGCGGACCGGAAAATTCAAAATACTCTCAAATTACTATACATGTCGGCAGGAGTGGCCCAGAGGCCCACTATTGCTTGCGCATGGATCACTAGAGCCATCGCAAAATGGTCAGGTAACCTAACTGACAATTTGGATTCCTTACCCGAGGGGAGAAGGTTTTACTCCTGCAGCATATCCAACATTCTGCAAACTTTATGGTGGAGGCCTTGAAGGAAATTGGTTTGCTCAACGCACGCACCACTGCCATAGCGGTGTCAGCACGCAGTGGTTTGTGGCTATGCCAGTGGACTGTGGATGCGGACTCCAGGAAAGGAGTGGAGATTAAGTATACATACCTTCCTTCCGCAACACCTCCAGTTTGGAAATCCTACTCTGCTGCAACTCTGCAGTCCTTTCGGACAGCAAAGTTAAAGGGCAAATCCAAGGGTTATTCTACAACCTTCAAAGGTAATAGAGGTAAAACCAGAAAACCAGCAGCTGCAGGTTCTCAGGAAAAGGCATCCGGGTCTGCTTCCTCAAAGCCTTCAGCATGACGGTGGTCCGCACTGCCTGGAGGACAGGCAGGTGAGAGCTCGGTTACGTTATTTCAGTCACGTTTAGAAAACAGCCTGCCAGGATCCCTGGATCATAGACCTTATCACCCAGGAATACAGACTGGAGTTTCAAGAACTCCCACCTCACAGGTTCTTCAAATCAGGCTTACCAGCTTCTCTGGAAGCAAGTACCACGTTACAGGCAGCAATTCAAAAACTGGTACAGACTCAGGTCATTGTACCAGTTCCACCTCACCTACAAAACAAAGGTTATTACTCCAACCTGTTTGTGGTACAAAAACCGGACGGTTTGGTAAGACCTATTTTAAACCTCAAGTCACTGAACCCGTACTTTAGGGTGTTCAAGTTCAAGATGGAGTCTCTGAGAGCGGTGATCTCAGGTCTGGAGGAAGGGGAATTCCTGGTGTCTCTGGATATCAAGGATGCGCACCTTCATCTTTGGATTTGCCCATCTCATCAGGCTTATCTAAGGTTTGCACTGCAGGACTGTCACTACCAGTTTCAGGCCCTGCCATTTGGACTCTCCACGGCACCGAGGGTATTCACCAAGGTGATGGCAGAGATGATGTTTCTCCTCCGCAAGAAGGGAGTGAATATAATACCGTATCTGGATGACCTGCTGATAAAAGCGCCTTCCAGGGAGAGGTTGTTGGACAGCATTGTCCTCTCAACCCGATTGCTTCAGGATCGCGTATGGATTCTGAACCTACCAAAATCCCACTTGGAACCAACACGGAGGCTTCCATTCCTGGGGATGATACTGGATACGGAGGAATAGAAGGTGTTCTTTCCGTTGTAAAAGGCATTGGTAATCCAGTCGATGGTGCGGGAAGTTCTGACACCAGCCTGGATATCGGTGCATCTATGCATTCGCCTTCTGGGGAAGATGGTCGCCTCTTACAAGGCTCTGCAATATGGAAGGTTTCATGCGAAGCCCTTCCAGCTGGATCGCATCTTCACATGCACAAAAGGATACATCTGTCGCCAAAAGCCAGGATCTCTCTTCTGTGGTAGCTTCATGCTTCTCACCTGACCGAGAGTCGAAGGCTCGGGATTCAAAGTTGGATTCTGCTAATCATGGATGCGAGGCTCAGAGGTTGGGAAGCAGTCACCCAAGGGAATCAGTTCCAAGGAAAATGGTCAAGTCAGGAAGCCATTCTTCCAATCAACATTCTAGAACTAAGGGCCATATACAATGCCCTTCTACAGGCATCGCATCTTCTTCAAGCTTAAGCCATCCAGGTTCAGACGAACAATGTGACGGCAGTAACGTACATAAACCGACAGGGCGGAACGAAGAGCAGAGCAGCAATGTCAGAGGTAACAAAGATTCTCCTCTGAGCAGAAAGACACGTGGTGGCACTGTCATCAATCTTCATTCCGGCAGTAGACAACTGGGAAGTGGACTTCCTCAGCAGACACCACCTCCACCCAGGAGAGTGGGGCCTTCACCTGCAGGTGTTCGAGTCCTTGACACGTCGGTGGGGAATTCCACCGAATTCTATCGGCTCAACAAGAAGCTCAAGCGGTATTGTTCCAGGTCGAGGGACCCGCAAGCAGTGGCGGTGGATGCTCTGATGACTCCATGGGTCTACCAGATGGTTTACATGTTTCCACCTCTTCCACTGATCCCAAGAATTCTCAAAAGAATAAAAAGGGAAAAGGTTCAAGCAATTCTTATTGCTCTGGATTGGCCAAGGACAGCCTGGTACGTGGATCTACTGGAGATGCTCCTAGAGGACCCATGGCCTTTACCTCTTCAAGAGGATCTTCTAAAACAGGGCCATTCATCTATCAAGACTTACCGCGGCTACGTTTGACGGCATGGAAGTTGAGCGTCAAATTTTAGCCCGAAAAGGCATTCCGGACAGGGTTATTCCAACCCTGATCCAGGCCAGGAAAGGGGTAATGTCTAAACATTACCACCGTATTTGGAAAAAATATGTCTTGTGGTGTGAAAACAGGAAATTTCCTGAAATGGAATTTCAGCTGGGACATTTTCTCCTTTTTCTGCAGTCAGGTGTGGATGTGGTCCTACGTCTGGGATCCTTGAAGGTCCAGATTTCGGCTTACCCATTTTCTTCCAGAAACAATTGGCTTCCCTCCCTGAGGTTCAGACGTTCTTGAAGGGGGTTCTGCACATCCAACCACCCTTTGTGCCTCCCACGGCGCCTTGGGATCTTAACATGGTGTTGCAGTTCCTACAATCGGATTGGTTTGAGCCTTTACCGAAGGTTGACGTAAAGTTTTTTACGTGGAAGACCATTACACTGTTGGCCTTAGTTTCTGCAAGGCGTGTGTCAGAACTGGGGGCGTTGTCTCACAAGAGCCCCTATTTGATTTTTCATGAAGATAGAGCTGAACTCAGAACATGTCAGCAATTTCTTCCTAAGGTGGTTTCTTATCAACCAACCTATTGTGGTTCCGGTGTTTACAGACACATCTGCTACCTCAAAATCCTTGGATGTGGTGAGGGCTTTGAAGATCTATGTAAAATGAACAGCCCGTCACAGGAAATCTGACTCGCTGTTTGTTCTCTATGATCCCCCAAAAAATGGGTGTTCTGCTTCCAAGCAGTCTATTGCTTGCTGGATCAGGTGTACTATCCAGCAGGTTTATTCTATGGCAGGATTGCCAGTTCCTAAAGTACAGGCCCACTCGACTAGATTGGTGGGTTCTTCCTGGGCAGCTGCCCAGGGTGTCTCAGCTTTACAGCTCTGCCGAGCAGCTACTTGGTCAGGTTCGAACACGTTTGCTAAGTTCTATAAGTTCGATACTTTGGCCGCTGAGGACCTGCAGTTTGGTCAATCAGTTCTGCAGGAACCTCAGCACTCTCCCACCCAGTTTGGGAGCTTTGGTACATCCCCATGGTACTAATGTGGACCGCAGTATCCTGTAGGACGTAAGAGAAAATAGGATTTTAATTACCTACCGGTAAATCCTTTTCTCGTAGTCCGTAGAGGATACTGGGCGCCCGCCCGGTGCTTCATTTCTGCACTGTTACTTGGTTAAGTTTTTGGTTCAGCCATTGCTGTTCCTATTCAAGTTGAGTTAGCTTGGCTTTCCTCTTGTTGTGTGTGCTGGTTCAAATCTCACCACTGTTCAGTTAAATCTTTCTCTCAAAGTATGTCCGTCTCCTCGGGCACAGTTTCTAGACTGAGTCTGGTAGGAGGGGCATGGAGGGAGGAGCCAGCCCACACTGTTAATTTCGTAAAGTGCCCATGGCTCCTAGTGGACCCGTCTATACCCCATGGTACTAATGTGGACCCCAGTATCCTCTATGGACCACGAGAAAAGGATTTACCGGTAGGTAATTAAAATCCTATTTTTTCTTCTATTGTACCCTTTCCTTTTTAAAATAAATTCTGTCTCATGCTAACGCTTCTTTCTGCATTACTTTACAACCTACTTTTTTACTCTGTCTTCATCCTTGCGCTATGTACATTTTTAAGTATCTGCATATCAACCCTAGACCCTAATTACTCTCAGAACAACCATAGAAATCATTCAGTCATCTGAGCATGCTCATTGTAAACACATCACTACACTGTCAGCCATCTGTTGGTGATTCCATGCAATCAATGGGGTATTTAACATGATAGCTAGCAGTTAATCATGGCCAGATTATTACATTTCCTTAGCTTGTTCCAGAACTACGTTTTATCCATTGGTTACAGCTTGTTGTATGCCTATTTCTGATCAGTTCTCGCCATAAGTTCTAGTGCCTACCCATCACTTGCCCTCACTCTATGGCAGATATGACCCTTTTATCAGCAGGAAAGGAGAAGCTATGGGGATTGAAGGGGATTGAAGGTGTTTGTGGACCACACACCCAATAAGTGTGAATTCTATTCACCTTATCTGTAGATAGCTCTCACAAATTCCACTTTAGAATTATTGGGTCATTTCATCACACAACTGGAAAACCCCAATGTCTTGGTGATCTAGAGCACAGGTTCTCAAACTCGGTCCTCAGGAGCCCACACGGTGCATGTTTTGCAGGTCTCCTCACAGAACTGCAAGTGAAATAATTAGCTCCACCTGTGGACCTTTTACAATGTGTCAGTGAGTAATTAATACACCTGTGCATCTGCTGGGTTACCTGCAAAACATGCACTGTGTGGGGTCCTGAGGACCGAGTTTGAGAACCCCTGATCTAGAGGATGGGATTTAAAGTCAGTTCGATACTTTGTGGCATTTGCCTATTACTAGAGGTGATTTATCTGTAACTTCTCCAAGCAGTCCTGACTCACAGGGGGATTGTGTAACCACTGGTTCACCAATTTTCTACAGGCTTTTATTTTGAAAATATTATTATTATAGCCTCATATGAATTGCACAATCGGAACATAACATAATTAAGCACGTCTTGTACAGAAAAAATGACCTGAGATATCCACCCAGGTGATTTACAGAGATCATAATATCAGACGGTAACATAGAGAATGCACAAACATGTAGAACTGAGCAGTGTAGGTAACAGCCAAAATCTTGCTCTCAAAAGAAATGTTTATAAGCAGAATACAGGGTAAATGTGCAAGGACGTCATTAAATAGTTCAACAAGAAGGATGAATCAGAAAGTCAAACCTGTTAAGTAATATGGATATGAAAGCTAATTTAAACATAATATTAAAAAAGCTAATTTTCAAACCCGCCCCACCCCAGGGGATCACCACAATACCAACCCCTCAAGTGGTATCGGAAAATGGACAGAGCCAAAAACAGTTAAATAAATATGTGCAGGAGTGGAGTGGAGGAGCGTCCCATAAGGAAACTCCAATATGTAGAAAGATACGTTTGGTGAAAATTTTTAAAAAACATTTTGGTATACATGGCCAATGGGAATGATCTATAAAATATTTAGCCAAACGTGAGGGAAACTGTGGTAACCATTGTGCCATCTCTGCAGTAGAAATGGAATTATCCATGTCATCACAGATGTACACATAATAATAAGAGGTAGCTTTTTTAAGGATAATAGGGCGTGATAAGTGTGTATCCACAGGGTTTTGCCAATCATTAACCAAAAACGGCCAGACCACTGAACTAACATAGGGCCTAATTCAGACCTGATCGCTCTGCTGAACTGCTGCAAGCAGATAGTCGCCGCCCATAGGGGAGTGCATTTTTGTATCCCTCGTTCATCTCTGGGGTCATTTAACCTTGCCATATATACCATCAGTGGCGATGGGTATCCTGTAGTGCTCATGGTGAAACTGCTGCTATATCTATCACCTCAGTCCTACCTCAGCTTAATATAGCTCTGTCTCCATCTACTCCAGCTACTACCCTGTGATTACCCGTTGATTATATAAGCCCCTACTGTTCTGAGTTTTAAGACCTGGTGGCAACCTATGTACCGGTGAGTGTGTCAGACTCTAAGGGAACAACAGGCGACTGCTACAGGCAGAAGACCTCTTTAGCGTAACTCTGGGGGTCTTATATAATTTTCTGGGTGTTTCATAACAGTCTGGACCTTTTTTGATTTTTCAAGTGTCCAGAACAGATTGATTGGCTCCACTGATTGCCATCTATTATAAAAACTTTCCAACATTAAGGTATGTTGACTGCTCTTCAATGGTTACCAAAATCCCTTGGACATGTTTTATAGATTTACATTGATTTACATAAATGTTATCACAGAAAAGCAAATGGCTATGACATGATCTTCGTCATGGTACAGTAGATCACTATACTGAATAATTTCACTTAAGTAGACTCAAAGGCATTTCTTCTGCTTGCCAGACTGTCAGTTTAATCGATGTCCAGAAGATACTGTCTTCTAGGGGTGTTCAGTGTACAGTACCTGATGGCACTGGAGAGATTACTGTAAAAAATAGCAAATAGACTTATTATCCACTGCAACCCACTCACAGTACAATAGACAAACTAAGAAGGTCAATCAGAATCTAGTACAATACTATCAGCTCTGTGTGACTTTCCAACAAACTTTTTCTTCCAGAAATTTCTGACAGCAGAAATTTGTCTACAGTAATGCCAGCAATCAATCCAGCAGAGTTCTTGTACAGGCTTTATCTTAGGTGTTAACTATTCTCTCTGCTAGAATGTTCCTTATACTACATGTCAATGATATTCTCAAGACTCTTCGAAAGACCTTTGTCACAATTGCCTTCAGGGTCAGACTGGCCCACAGCTGTACAGGTGAAACCACCGGTGGGCCCCAGTGCCTGGGGGCCCACTCCTTCCTCTAGGGATCAGGTTCCAGACTGTGCACTTGTATTATACATGGTAGATATGCTGCATTACACTGCACAAGTCTATTGTCTATTTCAAGCCTCTGTGGGGGTTGGTCACACCCACTTTGTAGGCTAACCACACCCCTAAGTATGAGCCCCTATCACTGCACTGTGGGCCCTTCATGACCCAGTCTAACAGTGATTGCCTTAACATACATACAAACACCAGAACGATTAGGGTTGCTCAGTCCTATACCCTGATCATGTGGAATAACACCTATGGATATTTACCAAGAATTTCCATCTGGGATGACCTTAACAAAAACCATTTTACATTACAGCTTTTTTCTACCCCCTGACCTAACATGGAACACCAGAATGATTAGCCACACTCTATGTGATCTTCCATATTTCCTTCTAAAATTCTGTCTCCTAACTTGTGCTACAACAGTAAAGATCAATAACCATCTGGCAGGGGTGTAAATACAGGAGGAAATGGAAGGCAGTCGCCTACGAGAGCCAGCCCTAAAGGGAGCACACTGACCATTACTCCAGGCTCTGCTTTTTTCCCAGATGGCATGTGCTGGGATCGGGTGTTGGTAGTGAATGCGAGTGGAGCGGGGGCACCAAAAACTATGGCCCTCATTCCGAGTTGATCGGTCGCAAGGCGAATTTAGCAGAGTTACACACGCTAAGCCTACGCCTACTGGGAGTGAATCTTAGCTTCTTAAAATTGCGACCGATGTATTCGCAATATTGCGATTACTAACTACTTAGCAGTTTCAGAGTAGCTCCAGACTTACTCTGCCTGTGCGATCATTTCAGTGCTTGTCGTTCCTGGTTGACGTCACAAACACACCCAGCGTTCGCCCAGGCACTCCCACCGTTTCTCCGGCCACTCCTGCGTTTTTTCCGGAAACGGTAGCGTTTTCAGCCACACGCCCCTGAAACGCCGTGTTTCCGCCCAGTAACACCCATTTCCTGTCAATCACATTACGATCGCCGGAGCGAAGAAAAAGCCGTGAGTAAAAATACTTTCTTCATAGTAAAGTTACTTGGCGCAGTCGCAGTGCGAACATTGCGCATGCGTACTAAGCGGATTTTCACTGCGATGCGATGAAAAATACCGAGCGAACAACTCGGAATGAGGGCCAATCTTGCTTCCCGGCTCCTAGTATGAATTTATTCCCCTGTGATATGGAGTATACAGTAACAGACAACATTTTGGATTCTCAGCAGTTGAGGGGCACCTTTCTGTAATTAAATCTATGGTCTGGCCTCAAGTTCTGCTTCTGAAATCTGTCACAGAGGCTCATGCACACACACACTAACTTAAGGTAAAGGTGAAGGGTAATAGCAATCATTCAAACCATGCTCAAGATGAATAGCTTGTTAAACCCCCTTTCAGCTATTGGTATTCCCTGTAATAAGATTAATATAGCCATGTTATGTTTCGTGAGCTTGGCACAAAATACCTTTTTCAAGTCTCTTGATCTTTTGGTGCCATCTTACTAAGGGTTAAATTCATTTACAGTACATCTGATGTAATAACGCACATTCAAGCGTGATGTAAGTTCTACAGTATGTGTCAGACTCAGGTAAATTGCACGTTGGAGGGGCAATGTAGGGTGTGTTGCAGCAAGATGTTCAACTGGCGTGAAAATGACACTCCTGTTTATAAGTAATCATGCGCACTGCTGATATACTCTCGGCACAGCAAGACCACAAGTGGGTCCTGGTAATTGAACCTGTTCATCTTTATATTCCTATATGCACTGCTGCTATAGGCTGGGCACCTTCTGGTATTTCGACATATGGGTACTGCTGTGATAATCTGGGTTTTGTAATGTTAATTTTATCATTATAGGGAGGGTAACCCCATAAAGATTAATAATTGTAAATGAATTAAAGTGTAGTTTTAAGCTGAGCACACACAATACAATTATTGGGTATAACAGTCGACATTTGTATGATCGGATAATTGCTCTGTCGGATTGGACAGAGGTGTACCCATCTTATGAATGATGTGAGGTAATGACTGCACAGGTAGCATTAGGGTTGGAGATATATAGGGCCTTAAAACTGTTACCCTGCCAAGGGCCACAGTATTAGGCCTATTCATTATTGGGGTGCATTGGTGATCTAGATTTTAACAACAGTATGTAATGCAGAATCAGAATGTGCATTGGCAGAGCCGTGCAGATTATGTGGGGGGACTTAGACGCATGCATAGTAAACTGCTCCACTACTGCATGTCCGACATTGGCAGTGAGTACGCTCCTGAATCAGGCCCATATTGAGTGTAAGGGTATTAGTGAGTTTCACTGATATTTCTACTGCAATGGGGGATCTTCATTTTCTGCATGCATCATACTGCCCAGCATTTCATTATGTCCAAACCGTTAAATTAGTATCTGACAGGACAGCAGGACAGTACTCGTAACTTGGGTAGTTGGTAAGTATAGTATTAGCCGCTGGGCACATCTATTGCAGTATTGTACAGGATATTGTTTTTGGTACTATGGTACTTGACCTTTATTAAATAGTATACCTATCTTTTTTTTTTTTTTACAAATAATAAAGAAATGTTTGTTGTATTGAGGGAAGGGGGTAACTATATGGAATAGCTAAATAAAATTAATCTAATAATGTAGTTATGGGTGGGCTTCACTAATATAATTTGAGACCACAAGTGCTATTTAACTTCTGCACACTGGGCCTCATTTACGGTTGTACATAAACCCTCCTGTGTGATTACTCGCAGTCGCCCATTATCCGCTGCATGCTTGACATGCTGCAGTGTTAGGGGCGCAGTGATGGGCACCTTTATACAAAATTAGGGGTGCCACCCCCATTTCGTAGGCAGGCCTATCTTAGGGTATGCATCTTTGAACGCAGGCTTCCTGACTCCGGCAGAGGAGTTTCGGTGGCCAGTCTGAGTGGGTTTCGACTTACTCAGATGGGCGAGGGCTGCATGCAAACATCATGACCAATGGGTGTGGTGGTGATCCCATGCCGCGTCATTTTCCTACAGACGCCTTCAGCAGCATTAGCAAATCAGATGTGCAGTATTGCACAGCTGCTTCCCTATGGTGAGGAAATATTGTACATCTCTGAACCAGGCCCACTGTTAACGGCAATCCCATGTGGTAATATTCTCTCCTACTAGTGCACGCTTTTCTCACACTAAGCAATATCCCTCCCTAGTGAACTTGCCATTTGCATGTGTAGAGATGTGCCCTGTGGGCACATCAGTGTTGCTGTCCCTAGCTGGGGACAGTGCTGGGGCAGCTTGTCTGTCACCAGCGCTGGGTGCGTGGCGGCGGGTGTCCGGTGCAGGGATTACCCTTTTCCCTGCACCGGACCAGAGGCTGCGGGGGCATTTGAATGTTGGTGCCCTCCGGGAGCCAATCGCGGCTCCCGGAGCGGCAGCCAATCGGAGAGGGGCGCGGCGAGCCAATCGGCGCTCGCCGCGTCATAGGCCCCGCCCCCGGCATCTGACGTCAGACGCCGGGCGGGAGCCTGAAGAAAAGACCGCGCACGGGGGCGCGAAGTCAGAAGAGGACGCCGGGCGGGAAGAGCAGAGAGAAGACGCCGCGCCGCGCCGAAGAGCGGTGAAGAGGTCCTGAGGCCGCGGAAGAGGCCAGGAGATGCCAGGCCACTTGAAGAAGATGTCCAGCGGCGGCTGGATGCGGAGAAGAGACGGAGGCGCCGCTGGCCAGGACGGGCCAGCGGCAGAAGAGGGTGCCGGAGACCCCTGGATCAGGTGAGGCCTCAGTGAGGCTACCCTCACCCCCTCCCCTTTTCTTCCCTCGACCACCAGGGCCGGGCATTAGGCCCGAGGGCACAATTCGGGCACTAGGCCTGGGCGCAGATAGGAGATTGTGGGCCATTATTTGATTAGGTGGTTTGGGCATTAGGCCCAAGCCACCCTCTCCCTGTGGCACCAGTTAGGCGGGCACTAGGCCCGGGGGCATATCAGGCAATAGGCCTGTGGGGCATTAGAGGGCATTAGGCCCTAGGGTATTTTGGCCAGCTAGGGATATCTAAAGGTGACGCTGGGTACTAGGCCCAGGTCACTCCGCGTGTGACAGGTTAGGCGGGCGCTAGGCCTGTGGGTGAAATCAGGCTTCCGGCCTGTGTGCAGCTAGGGGGCGCTAGGCCCAGTGAATAAGACCCCCGAGGTGAGTACAGGTGGCACTGGGCGCTAGGCCCAGGCCACCCTGAGGTATTTAGGTAGGCAAGCCTGAGGCCCACATAAGGGAAGGTACAGGAGGTGGGTAGGCCGTGCGGCGCCCACCCCCTTTCCAGCGGGAGGGATTTAAAGGGACAGCACCGTGTGATCTTGTATTCCGATATTGTGATGTATGTTGTTACCGTGCAGGGCAAAGTGTCTGTTTGTTTAAGTTGTGCATAGTTGTGTTGCACCACCCACACGAGCTAGTTTGAGGGCTCTGTTTATGTAGCTAGTGTAGCGGACGCACACTAGGGTAGTTCTTGGCCCTGCACGGCTGTTTCTCTTTGCCTCCTTACAGGGACCTGTAAGTGGAGAAGATCGGAGTGCAAGACTTGTGACGGTGAGTAGCATCCGTGTACGTTTGTCCCTTGTATGTCCCCGAGCGCCGAAGTCGGGATTGCTCACGGACGTGAGAATCCTTTTCATCACACTACGTGCGCGAGCGCGAGTGTGTGAAAGCTGGGTGGCTGAGGCTTTGTGCCAGTGATGACCTTTCACCCAACCGGTGAAGGTCGCGGTCACCCCTGGGGTATCCCCTGTTCCAGTGGAAGGCTCGGTCGTCGGTCAGCTCCGAGAGGGAATCGCCGTGTCCGGATCTGACTGAAGATTTCCAAGTCCGTTGAAGGTTCCGGTACCTGAAGGTGAGAGAGAGCGGTGCCTGGTGAGTACCGAATCTACACCTGCACGGCAGCAGGCACCACCATACGCAGCCGCACCTCTTACACATGCATGGGAATGCCATGAGAAGGGGTGTCGCCGACACTTTCTTTTCATCATTTTCTAAATCACGGACGAGAGAGGAGCGCAGCAGAACCATAGGGTCCTTCAGGAAGACCTACAGGTCACTGTAATGCTCCTCCTAACATAAGCAGCATGATGTATTTTGTCTTATGCTAGTGAATTGTATTTATATGTTACTAATGGATAGTAACCCCTTTGCATCTGTGCTGGGCATTAACTAGGGGGCAGATTTATTAAGTCTGGTGAAATGATAAAGTGGAAGGTGATAACGTACCAGCCAGTCAGCTCCTGTCATTTTTCAAACCCAGCCTGTAACATGGAGTTAGGAGCTGATTGGCTGGTGCATTATCACCTTCCACTTTATCACTTCACCAGGCTTAATAAATCTGCCCCTAGGTGTTTAAGAGTGGTGCACTCCCTGTTGGCCTCACTGCCAGGGGCCCCCACCTCCTTCTCTATGGATCAGGTTCCAGACTGAATTATACATTATACATATGTCATATTATACTGCACAGGACTGTGATATATTCTCTACAGTGCATTGCTGTTCTTAATCTGGTACATTATCATGATGCACTACCAGTTTACTATATCAAGTGGCCCAGACAATGCATTCTATAATGGTTAGCTGGTCACACCCCCTCTGGAAACCAGCCACACCCCTAAGCATTTTCCCGGTGGGCCCTTCATGCACCAGTCCGACACTGGGTACCAGCACAATTGTTCAGACAGCTAATTAATTTCTTACCTTCAGGTTATCTGTGATATTTTTACAAGTATTACAGTATGTCGTCAAGAATTTGCTTTGTCAGTTTCTTCCCTATGAAAGAATAAAAAAGGACCAATTTAAGAACCCCCCCTCCCCTTTTTCCTTTCCTCCAGGGAAGTGTAGTAATGTGCACCAAGGTGGTCATTCCGAGTTGATCGCTAGCTGCATTTGTTCGCAGCGCAGCGATCAGGCAAAAAAAATGGAAGTTCTGCGCATGCAGTTTTGTCAGGATCTAGCGATGCATTTCAGTTGCACTGGTTGCCGCAAAGTGATTGACATGAAGTGGGCGTTTCTTGGTGGCAACTGACCATTTTCAGGGAGTGGGCGGAAAAACGCAGGCATGCCAGGGAAAACGCAGGCGTGGCTGGGCGAACGCTGGGCAAGTGTGTGATGTCAAATCCGGAACTGAATAGTCTGAAGTGATCGCAAGCACTGAGTAGTTTTTGAGCTACTCTGAAACTACACAAAAAAATGTTTGCAGGCGCTCTGCGATAAAAACGTTCGCACTTCTGCTAAGATAAAATACACTCCCAGTGGGCAACGGCATAGCGTTTGCACGGCTGCTAAAAACTGCTAGCGAGCGATCAACTCGGAATGACCCCCCAAGTGCTGCTGAGAATGTCTCTACTATAGACAGAATTTGCACTAATTATGATCCAAGTTAGATCAATGCAGAAAAGTCACAGAAGATCTGCTCAATTAGTCCCATTTTCCTTTAACAAAGTAACTTTTTTTGGGTTCCTGTCAGACACATGGTAGAGCTTCGAGAGCTGTGACATCAGTGCTCACTGGTCCTTCTGTCTTCCGTCCAGCTCACTTTCATGGCCTGTCATTGGATAAACCATTTATGGCGGTGATGACAGATGTCTTTAATCCTTCGGATTAAGTAATAAAATGACAGTGACACATTTAGTGAGCGTGTTTAATGACTTGTCCCACAGCTTCCAGCAAAGAAATAGTGCAGTTGTCAGTTGTGCAGCTTACAGAAATGTGTTGTGTTTTCCCCCATTGACTTGTTTCATGCTATAACCCCTCTGGACCCCTACTCTGTAGCCCATGCAAGGAGCTGTCCTCCTCGCTAATGAAGATAGATGGGTTCTTTGTGTAAACAAGGAAGTTTTCACAAGGCCATGTTGTGATTTGGCCTCTTCTTTTTTCACTTGGCTCTGCTTCATCTTATAACAAAAACACAGCCCCTCTCTCCCACCTCTCTCCACAGCATCAAAGACCCACGTTTTCTCAAGAACCCCAAAATATTGTTTAACTCTTTAAAGGAGTTACCTACCTCCAGATCATTATTTTGCTTGTACCTACCTTTATGCAATTTGTATTAAGCACATTGCATTATCTTTATAGATTCCCACTGTGCTTTTCAGCCTTGCATTTACACCATTGGTTTGATTTGTTTATGTTTCCTAGGGATACACTTCAGGACTGCTGTGGTAACTGCATTAGATGATATTATTTCCAGACAGAGTAGTGTGGTCCAGATATATCAAGTTTTGAGAGTGATAAATTGTACCAACCAATCAGCTCCTAAAGGGGCATACACACTAGGCGTTTTTGCCCAGTGTGTATGCAGAGAGATGATGTGAAAATTGCTGGCCTGGAAAATCACACAGTGCATACACACTGAGCGATTTTCATCTGGCCCAGCGATTTTCACAAGGGTGAACCACTGTCCACAGTAGAAGACTGTGGAAAGTAGTTCACTCGGCTGGTAAAACAGGCTTACCGCTCATCGCCCGGCTATACACACAAGGCGATTTTGAGCTTAATGTAGCTCAAAATGCCAAAAATGAGCTATTTTGAGCTCAAAATCGCCCAACTGTCATTTTTCAAACAGCCTGTAACATGACAGTTAGGAGCTGATTGGTTGGTACTTTATCACCGTGCGATTTATCACTCTCCAAGACTTGATAAATCTGGGCCTGTATACCAAAGCAAGGAGAAGAAACAACTCTGGCTGATGGTGTAAAAATGCAGGGCCGGTGCAAGGTTTCTCGGCACCCTAGGCAAAACTTCTGCCTACTGCCCCTTCCCCCTACCCACCCTTCAGATGAAAGGCATGCTGCTCTCACCCCCTCCCCCCTATTCTGTTAAATGTCTGCTGTTCTATCCCCACCACCATCTGTGTGCATGGTGCTGCTGATCCCCCCCCAGACTGTGTGCATGCATGCCTGCTCTTTATCTCCCCCCCCCCCCCCCCTCACCACACTGCTGCTCTCGCCCTCTTTCCTTATCAATGCAGAGAATGCACTGTGCAGCCACCTTACCTGCAGACTGCAGTGCAGAGTTGGGACAGAGTAGTCTGTGAAAGAGCCTGGAATGAAGAGCAGTGCTGCATGTCACCCCCAGCCAGGACTCCAGGAGCTGTCAAAGTTACTGCCTGTGTCGGGTGGAGGTGGAGCTGAAGGCTGCAATACGGGAGCCTAGCAGTCGTGGCTACTGTAACATACGAGTTCTGGGGGATTGCAGCGGCTGGGAAAGGTAAGACCATTCAACCTTTTTCAGGCAGCTGTAGCAGGCTACCCCCTCAGGTCCCGGCGCCCCTAGGCAGCTGCCTAAAGCTGCCTAGTGGAAGCTCCGGCCCTGTGTAAATGTCTAGCTGAATAACAAAAACACAGGTTGCAGGAGTATGTACGCAAGTGAACAGAATCTAAATGTCTGAAGGTACAAAAATTTAGAACATTTAGGGGGTCATTCCGACCCAATCGCTCGCTGCAGTTTATTGCAGCGCAGCGATCGGGTCGGTACTGCGCATGCCAGCCGTCGTTGCCTAGCGATGGCCTCTGAGGCAGAGGCGGTCGCTGGACGGGAGGAGGATGGACGGCATTTAGGGGGCGTGGTCCGGCCACTTACATGCGGGGCGGCCTAGCCCTGTGCTCGGCGTCACCCCTCATGTCTAAGTGCCTGATCGTAGCAGTGCTAAATTTAGCACAGCTACGATCATCTCGGAATGACCCCCTTACTGCTATGTTCTAACAGGCATACTTCAATGAAGATAAAGCTGGAACATTTTCCAAAAACCTTCATTACATTCATTATCTTATGCAATAAAATTGTAACACCTACATTAGCAATGCAAAAAAATCATATTAAACTAATTAATATTGAAAAATGTATATGGATCTCAGTTTGGTCAATGGGGGTCATTCTGAGTTGTTCGCTCGCAAGCTGATTTTAGCAGATTTGCTCATGCTAAGCCGCCGCCTACTGGGAGTGAATCTTAGCATCTTAAATTTGCGAACGATGTATTCGCAATATTGCGATTACACACCTCGTAGCAGTTTCTGAGTAGCTCCACACTTACTCGGCATCTGCGATCATTTCAGTGCTTGTCGTTCCTGGTTTGACGTCACAAACACACCCAGCGTTCGCCCAGACACTCCTCCGTTTCTCCGGCCACTCCTGCGTTTTTTCCGGAAACGGTAGCGTTTTTTCCCACACGCCCATAAAACGGCCTGTTTCCGCCCAGTAACACCCATTTCCTGTCAATCACATTACGATCGCCAGAACGATGAAAAAGCCGTGAGTAAAATTCCTAAGTGCATAGCAAATTTACTTGGCGCAGTCGCAGTGCGGACATTGCGCATGCGCATTAAGCGGAAAATTGCTGCGATGCGAAGATTTTTACCGAGCGAACAACTCGGAATGACCCCCAATGTTATGGGTTGTACACAGAGAAAGCATGTAACATTCCAAGATAATGTAAGGGCTTATCTCTCCTGTTTTTTAAATAGCATAAATTGAATCTGCAAGTAGAGCATTAGTTAACATAATGCAGATACTAGAACTGGACAGAAATTCAGAGACATGGCGAAATATAGTGAGCAGAGGGATATGAATTACATGTATCTTATAACAACCAAATTTAGGTATGAGGCAAACCTTATTTTAGGTTTATCACCAAAGTCATTTGACAATTATTTAATTGTCTCGACTCAACATTAAAGTGCACCCATAAGCTTGACATCACGGAGGCTGCCATTTTGTGATCTGCACTAATATACTAACGTACT
This sequence comes from Pseudophryne corroboree, assembly GCF_028390025.1. NCBI lineage: Eukaryota > Metazoa > Chordata > Amphibia > Anura > Myobatrachidae > Pseudophryne > Pseudophryne corroboree. The sequence goes on from NC_086449.1 coordinate 161,611,326, forward strand.
CGCGAGAATGCAATTTGGTCCTAGTATATTCATAGGCTGAATTCTCATGGAGGTTCGTTCAGCCCACAAAATGGCTGCCACCAAGTCTATGTCAGTTTTTCAAATAAGTGAGCGTGCCTGTGGGAGAATTGCCTGTTCCCTCTAAAGTCTGACAGGTCTCCCCTAATTTGGGAGTCTGCTGGACAGTCGATGTGTTGGCATTTATAATGAGAATTATATTGTATTCCACTCCTGCGGTATATTAAGATATTATATTACATATGAGAAGCTTCACCCACTGTGTTGTGAAAATATGATTTTCAAAAATGAAGGAATAAACATACAGACACAATTGATGGTTTGTTAAAAAAATATATAGTGGCTAGATGACAATCATACTATAGTACTGTATTTACAATCAAATATATATATTCATACATTACAAATTCATTTAATGCCATCAAAAGAAGTGAGACATTATGTTGAGGTGCAGATTACAATGAAAGCACAGAAATATACACAATATTTAACAGGAAAAGACTCAGTTTCTCTTATTGCATCACATGTTGATCAGACCCTCATAATTGGGTCTTGGTTATCCTTTATCCTGTATTCCGTACAACCTTGTAACACCCAAAACATTCTCATGTAGAATAGAACATCCTCATGTAGAATAGAACATTCTCATCTGCTTAATACCATGTATTCAAATCACAACCTTTGGTGTCAGATAGTATACTCCCTTCTTATTGACTTAACCAATATTCCACCATCAGATTACGTGCTATTAATGATAGCCCCTTCATGTCTCAGTGATGTAACTAGATGCTGGTGACCAAATAGAATGAATATGGCCCATGGAGGGTCCTCCCTAAAATAGGAAATATTATTAGAATTCCATGGTGAATCCTGCATAAAGGGGTTTGCGTGGTAAGACAATTATTGCCCTTTTTCCAGATATAAATGCCCTTAATGCCCATAGCACATCATATGCTGAACTACTGTATTAAACTTGAAAGTAAATATGTATTTTAATTTCACAAAAGTGAATGTATTCCTTGACCTGTTGCTGGAGGGTGTGCCGGTATATCTGGACGGCTGTCACAGTGTCGGCATTCATCATGGTTAGCATTGGTAGCCTATCGACATTCATCTAATATGTCCCTAACCCTATCAGCAACTATGAAATAACAGCAATCTTAACACTAACCGTAATGGCAACCCTAGCACTAGCTGTAAGACTGTAAGCCTACTGGAAATGTCGATATTGTGACGGTATCAACATTTACATGTCAACATTTCAATACCAGCATTCTGTCAATGTTGACAGTTTGCGGGTTTTCGACATTAATGATGTCTACATCCGTCGACCTTCCGCTGTTAATATTCGACATTCTGAACACAACTTCATGACTGCATACCTTGCTGGAGGCAGAAGAAAATATGATGTTTACTAAGTCAGTTATAAGTTGGGACAGGACGACCTGTTCCTCATCGGTTTCACTTATGACATTGGGGGTAATTCTGAGTTGATCGCAGCAGGAACTTTGTTAGCAGTTGGGCAAAACCATGTGCACTGCAGGGGAGGCAGATATAACATGTGCAGAGAGAGTTAGATTTGGGTGTGGTGAGTTCAATCTGCAATATAAATTGCAGTGTAAAAATAAGCAGCCAGTATTTACCCTGCACAGAAATAAAATAACCCACCCAAATCTAACTCTCTCTGCAAATGTTATATCTGCCACACCTGCAGTGCACATGGTTTAGCCCAACTGCTTAAAAATTTTCTGCTGCGATCAACTTGGAATTACCCCCAATAAGCGGTTTTGGCTAAATCTGCGTCACCCTGTCCGCATCACTTATTCATTAATTCTATCACCGGATTATTACACGACTAATATTGGATTATTTCAGGAGTAGACTATATATCTGTCCTGGTACTATTAGCTTTGTTTAGCACACTGGAATGACGTACTGCTTGGGATAATGCATACAGATGAATAGGAAAGAGGTGTGTTCACAAGAGCTTACACTCTAGAGAAACGGAAGCAGTAATGGAGGGTATGATATTTTAAGTTAAAACCAAACTGCTATAAGTGTTCTGCTCCCACCAAGGTCAGTGGATCTCAAAAGAAGTCTTACAGGAGAGGAAAAGGGCATTGTCGGACAGGTCACGACCTCAGCGCCCCATAGAGACTGCACTGAACCAACAGAAGTTCTGGGACACAGGTTATGTAAGTGCAAAAAGGGCAGTAACTTATTGCAGCCAATCAGACCTTTCCTGTCATAAGTCTAACTTCCACTAGACCGATTAAAGCTCAGTACTGATTAGTTGCTACGAGTAACTCTATTGTGCAAATGTACACCCATGTATTAAATAAAGACCGTCCACTATATATCTTCCTGTGTGCGTACTGGAAAGTGACAACTAGCATATCACATGTTAAACCCCACAGCAAAGCTGCAGCGACTGGTTGGATGTGGATTTCCAAGTGTGCTGATGCCTATTAATGTATCAGTCAATCCTTCTCAATGGCAAGTCCGTTATCTCCTCTGGGACAGATAACATGGCCTTCGGAGTGTAAAGGGGGAGCAGGAGGATCTGCAAGCTCTCAGGCCCGGGAAGGAGGCAGCAGCGTCAGTCACACTCGCCCAAGAATCTGACAAATTTGCAGCTCAGTAAAAATAACGTGAGCTGGGTGTGTGGTTACTTTGCCCTGACACCTTGTTATCGAGAGGGTTAGTTGCTGGAGAGCAGCGGAAACATGGCAAGCCATACTGAGCAATGGGCAGAACACAGATACCTCCGGGACTGGAGAATACAAGAATTGTGAAATTGGTTTAGCAAGCAACTGAATTACTGCATTAGAATATGGCAAGTGTAGAGAAAGACGAGAACAAATATTACTTTACTGAAAGCTTCCCAAGAGTTTGTCCATATCAAAATCACAAGTCAAGTCTTTCTAGAACCTACAGTACAGCACATATGCAATATGTTTCACATATCCTGAAACACTTCCCCCCCGCATAACGGGGGTAATTCCAAGTTGATCGCAGCAGGAATTTTTTTTAGCAATTGGGCAAAACCATGTGCACTGCAGAGGAGGCAGATATAACATGTGCAGAGAGAGTTAGATTTGGATTGGGTGTGTTCAATCTGCAATCTAAATTGCAGTGTAAAAATAAAGCAGCCAGTATTTACCCTGCACAGAAACAAAATAACCCACCCAAATCTAACTCTCTCTGCAAATGTTATATCTGCCCCCCCTGCAGTGCACATGGTTTTGCCCAACTGCTACAAAATTTCCTGCTGTGATCAACTTGGAATTACCCCCAACATGTGTTAGCACGATACTGCCTTCTAACAGTACATTAACCTGCTCCAAGTTTTCAGGTCAGCGTCGGGATGGTAAATTAACCACAAAACCAAAACATACTTATGCAAAGTTCAAACTTTCCTCCCACAACCCCAGTTCTAGGGAAGGATCCAGGGAGCAAGAGCACATGGGAAGGGGCTGGCGTTTTATCTGTAGCCCTATATTAATTGGTTGCAGATTGTCAGCATCTGCGAACAGGAAAAGCAGTGTGTTTTGCCTCATCCCCTTCACTTTCCTCATGTTGGTGCAGACCTTAACCAGTGTACTGCTATGCTTTAATCTTATTTGCTGTGTATACGGGATGTAGTTAATATACCGGCGGTCGGGATCCTGGCGGTCAGAATACAGATGCCGGGATCCCAACCACTGAGAATGCCGACAGCTGCGCCAGGGCTATTCCTACTCGTGGGTGTCCATGACACCCAGAGAGTGGGAATAGAACCTGTGGCGAGCGCAGCCCTGGCTCGAGTCTGTAATCAGTTTGGAACTTAGGGGGACATTTACTAAGCAGTGATAAGAGCGGAGAAGTGAGCCAGTGGAGAAATTTCCCCATCAACCAATCAGCAGCTCTGTATAATTTTATAGTATGCAAACTATAAATGTTACTTCAGTGCTGATTGGTTGCCATGGGCACTTCTCCACTTGCTCACTTCTCCGTTCTTATCACTGATTAGTAAATGTCCCCCATAGATTTAAAAACTGAACTCTGATTTCATATTACATACCTCCCAACATGACCCTCTCCAGGAGGGACACAATGCTCTGCTCCTGCACTTCTCTCTTACTGTATGATTGCCACCACCTGTGCTAAAACACCTTTCTTATCCACTTACCTGTTCATCACAGGTGCCGGCAATCATACGTACACTAAGATGGAAGTCCAGAAGCAGAGCATTGTGTCCCTCCTGGAGAGGGTCATGTTGGGAGGTATGATATTACTTGTAAACAGGTACAAATTACATGATTTTAGTTGGCTTTACCAATTTTTATCAATGTTTATCGATCTTTTCGTCGATATTGAAGGAATCCAAAATGGAACCAAAAACTGAATCCTAACCTAAACACTTGATTTCAGCCAATAACAGAATTGGCTACACCAGACAGAAAAAGCAATTTAAGGCCCTAACATCAGGCTTTGAGATGCCAGTTATAGATTAAATGTTATCATTACGTAAAAGATCTTAAAAAAAATGTAAACTACCACTATAACTATATGTACTTATATTGGAATCTTGGGAAATCTCAGCCCACAGAGACCCTCTAGATTAGGAGACCCCTAGCAGCTAGAACTATAAATATATACATATATATTTTTTTATTTTTTTGCTGTGTCCTAACATAGGCCCTAAAAAGATCCATATCCACTTTTTGTGAACTTTACTTCTACAGCGTTCTCGTAATCTCTCCTATGAAGTTGTATAAGTGAAGCCTATACGCTTACTAAAGCCCCTTGGTACTCCACTGAACGCAGCTTGAACTGTACATGGCATTCAGTTACTTTGTATTCCCTATCTACTCTTTTGGTTATTTTCTGCCTGTCTAAAAACACATTTTCAGTCCAAGTCTTTGAAAATCCATTTCGCTTCTCACCACAAATCATTATTTCTTGACAGAACTGCTTTTTGTGCGATGTGTAAGGTACAAAAAACAATATAAAAATAAAGGTACGGAGGTTGAATCGACCATCAAGCTGATGTTCTGACTCTTTGATAATAACCGTATTACAGGTTAACTCTGAAGAGGTTAATGAAGACGTGTTTTCCCCCTCCCCGCCTTGCCCCCTCTCTCTCAGTTGCAATTTGGTGAGAAATGTATGCAGATCAATGTGAGGGCATCTGTATCTCATTACTCGGCGCAGTATAAATGTAATTACACCGCTGGCACACAGAGCCCACGTGTGCTGCGTCTTCGCTGTAGAGCCCTTAAACTAGGGGAAAAGTTACACAATAACACAATAAGTGCCTAGAAGAAGTTGTAGGGAGCTCCTTTGCTGCTGGGCTGAACAATTATTGTGTGACCAGTGGTGTATTCCTTTAACCCTTCCAGTGCAAGTTGAAGTTTATTACACCTCTTCTATAATTTTCCTAGACTACTGGGATTTAACTCATTGATTAAAGATGGGAAGTGGCTCAAAGGCTGATATTTGGGGTTAGTAATGACAAAAACCTAATTTTAAACTTTTAAAAGCGAACGCTGAGAGCAGTACCTGGGATTTGGTGGGATGGGGTATCAGCAGAGAAAGGGTTAACAGATCATACCATTCTTCAAGTCACCACTGCCGCTATGAAACGGTACCAATGACGCCATTATTGTAGTCAGTTGTCTCAGAGCTAGGACCCTGCTATACCCTTACAGCCCCTGTAGTCAAAGTTTGTGCCATTATCTAACCAATAATTCCACATCTCTCTAAATCAACACCTACAACCGTGTAACAATAAATAAAACAGTCTTTACCCAAAGCACACATACATGACAATGAGGCTACTGCAGATTATGTCACTCATGCATTTTGTCAGCTGTGCTGAATCTAGCATCTGGAGACTTTGGGGTACATTTACTAAGCAGTGATAAGAGCGGAGAAGTGAGACGGTGGAGAACTTGCCATGGTAACCAATCAGCACTGAAGTAACATCTATAATTTGCATACTATAAAATGATACAGAGCTGCTGATTGGCTGATGGGGAAATTTCTCCAATGGCTCACTTCTCCGCTCTTATTACTGCTTAGTAAATGTTCCCCTATAGCTGCAATGCTTGTTCTAAGATGAAAACTCTGGAAATGACATGACCCTGTACTGCACTGACAATCAATCTAGTATGGCTACTGAGTCCAGTTTTAAAGTTCATTTCACAACCGGTTGCAATAATGCATGAAGCAACTGGAGAAGCACAAGCGTTCCCAAATGCATGTGCCATTGCTAGTTGGGTATAGTCATTGGAACATGTTTTTACTAACATTATTAAATGCTAATGAAGGCATGTATGTTGGTGCCAGTGTTTGAGGGGTATAACTCTATTTTCCATTTGCAGAATGTTTATCTTAGAGAGAACAGTGAGTATGTTGCTTTAAGCATGTGTATAGTTCCTCTGTGTCAACAGCAGGTCACTGCTTTTAGCTGCAATTGTCCAAGGAGCCGTTTGAAAGTGGGGATAAGTTGGAAAGCAGGAATAAGTTGAAAAGCGGGCATAAATTTGAAAGTGGGGATAAGTTGGAAAGTAGGCACTCGTTGAAAAGTGGGCATAAATTGGAAAGTGGGGATAAGGTAAGCGGGCATAAATTGGAAAGTGGGGATAAGGTAAGCGGGCATAAATTGGAAAGTGGGGATAAGGTGGAAATCAGGAATAAGTTGGAAAGCGGGCATAAATTAGAAAGTGGGAATATGTTGGAAAGCTGACATACATTGAAAAGAGAGATAAGTTGGAAAGCGGGCCTAAATTAGAAAGTGGGAATACGTTGGAAAGCTGACATACATTGAAAAGAGAGATAAGTTGGAAAGCGGGTGTTGGTATCAGAGAGGGCAGCATATGATTGGCAGCGATACAAAGAAGCAGCAAATGCTTTGTGGGTCCAGCTCACAAAAAAATTAATTATATTATTCTCTGTTTTATTCTTCTCCCAAGACATTTTATTGTCAAAACAGAGATCGGCTGTTAATAATACAAGGGCGCTATACCACCTGCTTATGATATATTCACTGACCAGTTTTAGAACTGTTTATACAGGATAATAGTTCCAATACTGACATTGCTGCTTACAAATTATTCACATAATTACACACAAATCAATGTCCTGATCGGTGATTTATGTATGTGGTGCAATACATATAGTAGGGGATAATTCCTAAATGACTGCAGGGGGTCAGGTACATCTGTTATGTAGCCAATGCAGGTGCAGCATGTCACTGTACTTTTCCTATACATTTCATTTGTGCAAATAGCCTTAATTTGGACCCTGTTTCAATCATGTCCAAAATTTTCACCAGCATGAGCTGAATGTTTGTTGGCTTAAAGACATTGGTCTAACATAGGATATTGTTACATATTTCATTACTAATACTGCATTATTTTGGATGTCCTTTATGTCATTGCGTTATGTATCCCAACACTGATGTTGTGTGTGGTCTAGGTGAAAAGATCTATGGGAATCCCGCTAGCAGTGACCCAGCTTGTAATGATGTTCACCCTTTGACTGCTCCATGAATAAACAGAAGCACAAAGAAATTCAAAGAAGTCTCATTATAAATTCAAAGTGACTTATTGCTTAATTTACACAATTATTACAGTTAGACCCCTTTAGAGATGACGTCACCAGCAGTGATTAATTTACAGAACCATGGTGCAGTGCAATGCGGAAGGATACCTGGCAGCTCTATGTGAGCAGGCCGGACCGTGCCCTATTTGCCTTGCACCACATAGTGCCATATTTTAGGGGCATATTAATCACAATACACATTTTTAATGCGGATGTGATAAATCTTTTTTGCATAAATTTGCAACGTGAAAAGGAATATTTTCACTCAAATTCACTATTTATCTCTTTCCTGGAGACGGGCTCAGATAAGAGTCCATCCTGACGTAAGCTGGTAACAGTGTGATAACATAATGCTGCTTCCTGATTTGGGTTCCTCTGCAGCCAGAGATCCCTCCCTGGAAGATTTTGCTAAACAGTAGCCCATTGGCTAACGCCAACCTAGTAAATCCAACTGCATTGCAGCCCCCATAGAAACTTATGAGGGCTGCATTCGCAGTCGGAAATGAAGGGGCCGCGGTAGATATTGGAGGTATCTGCTGTGATCCCTCTATGGTGCATCTGGGGAATCTGAATATTTGTGGGTATTCACCAAAACATCTGTTTTAAGGGAATATCCCGCAAATATTGAATGATAAATATGCCCTGTAGAAACATATATTATCTGTACACACAATCTTAAATAAACTCTTTAAATAAGGAAATACAAAATGTACAAATTTACAAGTAGCCATCTCCCACCAAGAACTACTATCTGCACCCGCATTCTGACACTACCATACCCTCATATTTGAACTTGTAAGTAACTACTCCTGCGTCCCTGTACAGGATGGATATGGGATCCAGTTTAGTTGCGACACAGCAAGCTTTTGCTGCCTTTTGAGAGTTCTTCATGTGGATCAGAGTTTGAACAATCGCGTGTTTGGTTGGCGTGACATTTTCTGTCAAAGGGTAGGAGCACACGCCTCGGCACTCGTATGCCTCGTAACCTGTTGGGGCAATTATCCAAGAGTCCCATCCGATTTCCTTGAAATCAATGTACAGTGAGGTCTTCCTGCAGGTATTTCCCTTGGCATTTCTTCGGATGCGGGAGCTGGCATCATAGATAATGTTTGACCTCATCTGCAGCAAGGATTCCTCACTGGGAATATTACCTATTCCCCCAAATTCAAAGTTCTCCTGGTCTAAAGCCTGTTCGTGGCTGATCATCTCATTCAGTTCCTCCTTCTCCTCCTTTCTTTCGCTACTTTGATCATCTGAAAAAACCACAAGTAATGGTTCATGCTTAGTCTCCGGTCTCACGTCTATGTCCAGTTGTCCTTGACCAGCATCTTCCAGGTCAATGTCGGGAGTTTGTACATGGACTTCCAGCATATGAGTAGTCAATCCTAACCGGTTCCAGCGTCGTGCAGCCTCTGTGATGTCAAACATCTCCCACTCACTGTTGGTTTTGTACACCAGCCTGGAGGACAGTTCCACTGCCTTCCCCGCTCCTTCTTCATCACTGCGCATTTCATAAACAGTGATTTTCCTGCCTATTCCATCATACGGCACCCTGTCTCTTGGAACCAATATGTACAGCTTAAGCTCAGCCATTACTACTGCCTCATGGTGAGGAACAGACACGTTGAAAAGTAGAGGGTATTTCTTCACATCCAGGACGTCACTGTACGGCACAGAAAAATCTGATAATTAAAGAAATACATCAGATTAGAAATAGTAAGATAGCAACTGCTCTTTATGTATCACATATAAAAAGGGAAAGTTAATCTATAACTGTAGTAAATTTTAAGCAACTATTTAATAAATGACTTAGGGCTCAATGTACTAAGCCTTGGATAGAGATAAAGTACAAACCAACCAGCTCCTGTCATTTTTCAAACACAGCCTGCAAGTGGCAGTTAGGAGCTGATTGACTGGTACTTTATCTCCCTCCACTTTATCTCTCCAAGGATTAGTACATAGACCCCTTCGTGATATGTAAAATCAATAAGTGCTATGCAAATAGCCGGTTTACAACAAGCTGCTGGGGTTCCAACCATTGCCCTGGCATCTTGTGGCCACCATCATTGCATCTGGGTGATTCCATTAACAAAATAGCCCTTTGAGTCAGCATAGAATATATTAGTATGCTCTGCATGTAGAGGCACCCTTACTGATGGGGTCTATTCATGAAGCAGTGTAAAGTGTGGAGAAGTGAGCCAGTGGAGAAGTTGGCCATGGCAACCAATCAGCATTCAAGTAACATTTATAATTTGCATACTATGCAATTGTACGGAGCAGCTGATTGGTTGCCATGGGCAACTTCTCCATAGGCTCACTTTTCCACTCTTTCCACTGCTTCATGAATAGACGCCATAGTGAGCAGACTTATTGAGATTACTGCCTATGTTAGCACAACAAGGATGGAAGCAGCCTGTGTGCACTTATTATATTTATATATATATATATATATATATATTTATTTTGTGTCACTCGTATATAGTGGGTATTGACTCAAAGGCCTTCCATGTAAAAGGTGATTCACAGAAGTATTTTCTGATTGAGAGTTGGTTATCTGTATATTGCCCCTGGGGAGCAATGACAGTCATCGATAGCTCTACCATGTATGGTCGATGTTTTTTTAAGACATCGGCAGAAAATCATTGATGGATTGAGCCAACTACTGTACGTCTGAGTGATGCTCATGCACAGACTTACAACATCGACAGGCCACCAATGTTCCTCAACATTGAGCTACCACTGCAAATGGTGCAGCATCAGTGGCTCATCATTGTTGGTCAAAAAACACTTGCCATAAACCGTTGATAGATGCAAAACCATACATGGCCGATGGATATATCTACTAAAGAATAGATGGAAGTTCTGCCTGACACTTCTTGTCTCAGTGAGAAAAGCATTGCATAAAAATAGCTTTAAAACAGTAGTAATGATGCCCATAATCTAATGCAGTTACATATGTCATTACAACTCCAATCTAATATTAAACAAGAGAGGGAAATATGAATATAGAGTATTTTTACTTTCTTCACATAGGGTGGCTATTTAAGCCTTAGAGTGAGATAAAGTGGACGGAGATAAAGTACCAGCCAATCAGCTCCTAATTGGCATGTCACAGGTTGGATTTGAAAAATGGCAATTAGGAGCTGGCTGGCTGGTACTTTATCTCTGTTCAAGGCTTAGTAAATAGACCCCGCAGGGTGGCTATTTTTATTTTTGTACTACTGTAGTCCACCGTTGCTCATATTGCACTTTATACGTTATCAGCCTATATGAATAAATGAAGCAGAAAGGAGATTAATGCAATGGCAGAATTATACAACTGTTATATACTAATTGCATAGGCTATATAGGAATAGTACTGGAACAGCAGGTCAAGCTAAGCATATACAGAACTGTATTGGAAGATAGCAGATGACTATTGAAGATGAGATAGAGATTATTTAAGCAAGCATAAAAACATAAATGCAATTAAACACTAATAATAATGATAATATTAAACAGTTATACAGTATCTGGTATTTCGGAAGTGAAATACAGCGATACAGTTATAAGAATCCTAATTCTCACAGTGGATATTCAGCCTTTCAGGCAGTAAATTGCTTTATGTGACTAATGTTTAGGATAACACAATCCTGTATCCCCCAAACATCTTGCGTCACCCAGCACACCCTTACAGTTGCTAGGCACAGGTACCCTGAAATAGCCCAGCTGAAGAGAGAAGTCTGCTTAGCGTCTGCTCACACTGCCTACAGCTCAGCCCCGTGCTGTTAGCACCTTTCCTGCCTGGGAACTTGTGTACTGAGCATTCGCACATGTGTTTGGAGCGGGAGAATACATGTATTCACAACATATGGTGCTATAGCTTTAGCATCTGCAGGATTGACAGAGTGCCACAGATCTGCCTTATGGAGAATCCTCGCTAACAGATAACATACTCTGGGAATTTTTATATCTTTATCTCTTAGTTCAACATGATTCGGAACTGTTTGACACATGTTGAAAATTATTTAAGGTGCATTCTGTTGCCTATGCACGCACACACACACGCACACACACACACACACACACTCGCGCGCACACACGCACAATCTCACAATGCTCTACTGCAAGAGATTGTGACAAAATTAACCAATGGACAGATTCAGATTTGTATGCACACCCGATGATATACATACTAATCTGATGTATGAGGGTCTGCGCAAATGCAGAATGGGTCCTGCGTCATTGCTCGCATGGTTGACATGCTGCAGCATTTGGTGGGGCAGAGACCAGGTCCTTTCTACAAATGGGAACATGTTCCCCCTGTTTTGTAGGCGTGCCGAGTCCAGGGTCAGCGTCATAGGACACAGACTTCCTGGACCTGCCAGAGGAGTTCCGACAGTCAGTCTATGTAAGCTTCGGCATACGTAGCATCGGATCTACCATCGCCATGGTGATCTGATGTTGCATCTTCTCCTCTTTGCCTCCTGCTGCATTTCCATTTCAGTTGTACGGTATGGCACAGTCGCTTCCCTGTGGCTGTGCCGTACTGTACAAATCTGAATTATGTGCCATGTCCTGAACTGCCCAGACTGTATTCTCATCTTTTTTAACCTTCAAAATTAGGATTGTTCTGTAAATTTGCATCTGATGCAGCTAATTCTTTGCCTAATAGAAGAACCTATGTCATAGACAACCAATATTCATGGGTAATGCAGTCTATCCCTTTACTAGGGCAAATATTCATGCAAATGCAGCATGCGGAGTGTACTATTAGTCACCTTGATTTTTTTAATGGAAAAATTGGTCTTTTATTGCGATATATGCCCAATGGCCATAATCAGGCTATCCAACTATAGCCCATTTTTTTGCCCAGAAACAAATAGGGTCTGTGTGAAGTCACGGACCAACTGTATGTGTTTTTTCACAGCACTGATCGATAACAAGGGGCTTCTTATCTGGGATTTGGTTTTGCCAGCCTGGGTAGGCAAAACTAAATCACTGATACGTGGTGGCATTGGGGCTTAAAAGCTATAGCAACCACATGGTAAGTGTAGATGCATACATCCCCACGACAACATATGATTCTGGTAAAGCAAAAGTGCATAAACCTTGGAACATTTTGACAGTTATAGGAAATAAGCAGTTTACAGGCAGCATTTCCTTTTCCTGTGACACAGAAGAGAGAGATTGGTGGTGGTGGGACTGCCTTCATCTATTCCAATAAATAAACATGCCTAGGAAGCTCACAAACATGAATTAACATGCCATAAACTACTAATGAGGTTTTAATTACAGTTAGGCTTGAGGCTGGAAGGAGAGGGGCCCGGTGTGGTAATTGTTTGGTTACTCACAAACTCGGTTACACATCAGTGCTATCACTGTAAACAGGAGGGCAGACTTTTATAACTAGAACATGTCTACATGTGAACTAGTGTCTCAGCTGCTGTATTAACACTTTAGGTCAATGCTGGCTATGAGAGGGGACGGGACAGGTGGAAAATGAATGATAATCATTCGTAGTGCACCAATGGGCACTTTTCAGGTTATATCAAAAGTGTATTGAAGCCCTGCACAGCTCACTCAGTATTTTTAATGGTGGCCCAAAGGACTCACAGTTTCTCAGTTATTTGGGGTTAGTGCTTTGGAAGCAGCGGTGGGCAACCTTCTCCTGGCTGGGAGATGTATAGTAATTGCAGTAATAGCCCCAAAACTGAAAGATTTCCTTCCTGGCCTTAAAAGCTGGAGTTTCACATTCATCCTTGTTGACTGCCTCTGTGGTGGTTGCTGTGTTCACCATTAAATTCAATGAAACTCTTGCATAGACACAAAAATTGCAATTAGGGGTAATTACTGCATTTTATTTAATTGCACAGACTACCTCTATGTCAGCTGTGTCTAGGAACCTGGAGGACCTAAACCTGTTGCATGCAGTTACAGTCTCCACTTTAGAATTACACTATCTCGGTACATGCCGGTCAGGCTTTTTTTTTGAGTAGAGACGTGTTTCCCAAACTCGGTCCTCAAATCACCCTAATGCAGAGTATACACTGGACGATATATTGTTCATACAGCCGACACCTGATTCTCTGTACGTGTGTACACACAATATATCTGTGAACAATGCTGCACGGCAGGTGTGACATATCGTATGTGTGTACAGACAACCAAACGATTGCTCCATACTGTATGAAGGCCACAGGAACCAGTGAAATTGCCATCACAATTGGTCAGACATGCTGTATCGTATGAGCATCCTTACCAAAATCTGTACATCTGTACATAAGGCAGTTGATCAGATGATCCATCATCCTGTACCCCACACTACAGCCCAAATGTAAGGATTGTCATGCTTGCGCACAGATGATATAATCAAACTGAGGTACTAATTAAGTCACTTGTGCTTAAGCATGGATATCCTAGTAAAAACCTAGATTAGGTTTTAAGGATAAACCTAAAACCTAGGTTGCCTTGAGGCCCGAGTATGGGAAACATGATATACTGTAGAGTGTAGGTCAATTTTATTAGAGGCCAGCTTTACAGTGAGTCTTTCTTTCTGAGACAAGCTACCTCAGAAAAGACTTCAAATAGCCACTATAGACTATAAAAACACACTTTCTTGCAAGTGTTGGACATACAAGATGTTAAGTAGAACCTTTACATCTTGGTTCCGAAAACAAACTGAAGTCTCCTGACTTAAATATTTGCTGCTGAAAGCACACCACAAGTCCCAGGAATGTTTAACTGCAGAAGGATAAAGTACAACATGCAATGCCTCAAAATAGCTATTCTGTGATTAGCCTACCTTTCTATAAGTATAAATAATAGTCTCCCTATGGAGACCATGAATTGATAATTTATTGGTATGCTAGCTCACTGGTCACATGCTTCCATAAAGCAGCACAGTATGTGTAATGGTTAGCATTACTGCCTCACAGCACTTAAATCATGTGTTCGATTTCCACCATGGTCCTAACTGTGTGGAGTTTGTATATTCTCCCTGTGCTTGCGTGGGTTTCCTCTAGGTACTCCGGTTTCCTTCCACAATCCAAAAATATACTGGTAGGTTAATTGGCTCCCTACACACATTAACCCTAACATGAATATGTGTGCGTGTACATGTAGTAGGAAATATAGATTGTAAACTCCACTGAGATAGGGAGTGAATGGTCAAATATTCCCTGTAAAGCGGAATATATGTGTGCGCTATATAAATAATTGGTAATAAACAAATAAAGCAAGGCTGATGTTCATCATCAATCCAATATGGCAACCACAACCACTCTTAGTACTGTATTATATTCTAGAAGCTGAAAATCTCTTTTTCCTAATGAGTGTTTATTAAGGGCTAACCTGCAGAGGAAACGGAACATGATTAGGATAGATGACCTCGGTAATGGGAACAGACAACTATTCCTCTTCTGGTGATAGGTTTCCAGACTGTATTTCATCCAACGACGACGCTCATGAGCCAACTCTCTATAAAGGAGGCTATCATTAATGCATTGATCCTCACAATCCAACAAAATGTTCTGTTACTCATAGAAAGGACTCCTTGGGAATACACACTGACGATTGCAGCTTAGTTCACGCAGTTTTCTCAAGTCCAATAAAACATGTATTAACGAACTGCAGGAAATGTGTTATGTCAGTAGTATAAAGACTGGATTTGACAGGACTCGGCCTTGGAACCCCCACACATACTGTAAAGTCCACTTTATATTCACTGACAATCCTTAACATCCATAGGGAGGCACTGATACTTAATGACAAACAATCAAATAACGAGAGTTCTATCAATAACAGCCTCACAGAATGTGGTTAAAGAAACACTGGGGAATGTCATCGGGCTCACTACTAACTAAGGAATAATCCTAAAGGCTTTGAAATCTATAGCAGGTATAGTATTGGAAACATGATCTCTTATTCCCACACTTTTATTCATTTTTTTTTTATATGAACTTGCCAAATGGAGGGGTGCACAGCATTCTCCACCAGGCTTACACCATTAATTGTTGTAAGTTTAAAGGTCAGTGACATTTTTAAGCCAAAAGAATAATCATTGTAATGAGATTGTGGAGGACAAGAAATGGAAGTATGATGATCATGTAAAATATTGATCGAGTGTACTTTTTCAGAATGTATAGCCCACTGGGAACGAGGGAAGTTTAAACATAATTAAAGACAGACGTCTTGCCTGTACATTGTACACTTACAGATTTATTCTGGGAAGAAGCCAACTTGGCTCTGTAAAACACCCTTTGTGTTCTAAAGGGTTGCGGAACTCACGTTAATAAGTTACCACCCTCAAGTCTTGTATAGACCCATAAATTGACATATACTGTAACCTGACAGCACATGTCAAAGCTATCCCAACCACAAAAGCCCTTTTTAGCTGCAATAGGACATGACACCTTTATAGACAATAAGATATTTATTATTCACAATATGATACATTTATAGTGATTTTACATTCTGTACCTAACTGTGAGAAATGATAAACAGTGTCTCTAACATATTCTAGTGACAAGCCATGAAATCTGCTGCAATTATAAAAGTTACGTTTGGGGTTTTTATAATAAAACAAGCACCTTTTTAAGTCATATCACCTCACTAAGTGCTATTGTCATCCATGTCAGTTATTTTACAGCCGTGTGTTTTACATGTTTCCTATGTATTGTATGTATTATTATTATAAAATATGTCAGTTTGACTGACAGCACTTTATATTTTATTTCATTTTTGGGTTGTTTCTAAAGTGATGGGTTTCAGTAACCACCGGATTGGAGCTGCAGCCCTCCAGACTACAGCTCCAATCTGCACCTATTTCTCAAAAAGGGGTCTATTCATGAAGCAGTGAAAAGTGTGGAGAAGTGAGCCAGTGGAGAAGTTGCCTATGGCAACTAATCAGTGTTGAGGTAACATTTATAAAATGCATTCTATGAAATTATACTTAGCAGCTGATTGGTTGCCATGGGCAACTTCTCCACTGGCTCACTTCTCCACACTTTTCACTGTTTCATGGATAGACCGCCTGATTGGTTGCTTGATTTTTTTCCTCTACGTTGTGAAAATCTCCCTGCAGCAGATGTATATGGAAAATTAAAGCTTCCTGTATTAGACATCGCATAATATATACGGTATTGTCAATAGAGGAGTTCAATAAACTCGCGCATAAAGAGACTTGAGATATTTCACCATGCATTGTAGGTATTTGGTTTTCAAAATGAAGGGTGTATTTAGCAAGCACCCCCCTCTCACCGCCACCCCCAAACACTATATATAGAAAGTACCCCACTATTCTTTAATCTCTAGCAAAACGTTTAGGTGAGGCCTTTCCCACAACAGAATGAGTTTTATGTGAGCCTGGAGAGAGATTACTTGATATCAGAGATGAGAAGCAGCTGGAACTATTGTATAAAGTCCGATAGTTTGAAGTTTTTGTTTTTTAGAGCAAATAAATTGTGAAATGGTTGGAAGGATGTAGACATTCTACTTTCGTGTCTCTATTCAAGATGAGCGGGAACTTCAGAGAAAATCTCACAAGAACGAGCCAACTGAGATTAACCCTTCAGATGCGTTCTTCTAAAGAAATGATGGCACGCTTTGCTGTTCTAGTGAAATGTTTTGGGATGCTGAGATTAGCGAATCAGATGGACATTGCGTGAGTGCTGTGAATTGGTCCCAAGCTTGTCATGTGAGTTCTTTATACAGCTCGTTTTAATGTCAAGCATGTTTATATGATGGTGACTATATTATTATAACAAATGTTTCCTAAGATTTAACTGTAGATGTCTATTGTATTCAGAATTGCACAATTTGTTAGAATTGATTAACCTGCTCTGTTCTAAACGAGCATTTAAGATCGTATGGAAGAAAACAGGACATCTGAAATAATCTGCACCTGTCAATGTTTTTAGAAGACATTATTAAATAATGAAACCACGTAGAAGAATGCAGAATTTCAGTCATTGTGACAAGTGGCCTTACCTGCCTTGCCCCTGGAGCCTAAAGCTCATGTAGACTTCCCCATATGCAACATCTCAAGAACCACCCACAGGATATGCATGGCTGAGTGTGTCTTTGGAATTCAATGGAAATGCTCTAGAACCCAGTAATGTGCACACAGCCGAAAGGAGCATGCAGCAGAAGTGTGAAAAATCATAATGAACGAAAGTTTAATGCAATGTCTATCCCTATCTAATTACATCCTCTGTAGAGTTTTCATAACATCACATATCTTGTCTTTCTTTAGTCTCACACCCTCCTGACACTTGGATAACTTTGTGGGGTATCATCATACAACCCATTAAGAACCTAGCAATCTGGTGGACCATTATGCAATAGGTAGCATCAATCCTTGTGTATCTATGCCTATTTCCCTATAGATTGTAAGCTTGCGAGCAGGGCCTTCCTACCTCTGTCTGTCTGTTTTTACCCAGTTTTGTTCTATTACTGTTGTTCTAATTGTAAAGCGCAACGGAATATGCTGCGCTATATAAGAAACTGTTAATAAATAAATAAATAAATAAATGTCTGAGAAAGTGCCTGTATTTACCTTACCTTCACCTTGTGGGCCAGATAAGTTGGTAAAGATGAATGTGACCAAATGTTTCTTTTGGCCTGTTTTTCATAATGAAAGTCAACAATAAACGTCCACAAAAGTCAATCACAGTGTCTTACCTTCATTTTTGAAGCTGCGAACAATGTTGGCTGAAGGCATTGTGGTCCTGTCCATTGCAAATTTGTTGTAGATTTCCAGCATGTATTCTGGTGGTTCCACCATAACAGGTGTTTGCACTGGGATCCCAGAGAGGTTGAGTGTCTTCAGGAAGTCATCTTTCATTGTTTCCAGCAGGGAGTTGAAATCAACCCCATCCTGTTCAGAGAGGACTTCGTCATATAAAGGCATATCATCTTCCAAGCCCATGATGGGACCAGTTGATACACATTGCACCAGTAAACTCAGGGCCATGTATACCCGCAGAGAGATGGGATCCATGTTCAGTGATTGCTTCTGCTCACGATTAACCTCAGCTGCCAGTGGTGTCCGGTGTGTGTGCTTTACTCTCTTGAGAGGACACTGCTTTTGTCATCTGCAGTTGACAAGTATGGAAACACTCGTCTGAAACTTGTGACCATTCTCTCTCACTCATACACACTCCTTGCTCTCTCTCTCTCCCTCCCTCTCTTCTTTCCTTTCAAAAAAGCCAGATTTCACTAATTTGATAACATGTTCCTACAGCATCCCTACTTCTCTTATCTCCCACACTAGAAGCGACTCACCAGATTTCGCTGCTATCTCAGAATCCCACTTTTCCTAATGAGCATTTTGTAAACATTTCCATATTCTGACACTGCCTGTGAGATAGGCCAATTTTTCTCTCTGCTGAAGAGGGAAAAAAAAGTTTGCCCTTGGTCTGCAGCTAAACTTCCCTCTCGGAGTCTGCCAAAGTTTTCCTCAGAGAAGTTTTATGTGATTTTTAGCTAGCTTGTAAGAAGCATGTACTGTATAAGCTCTGAGTGAATGAATATATTTTTTCCAGGACAGATTTTAACATCGCTGCTAGAAGCTGGTTGCCTGTAAGAAAATATGTTAAAACTTAAAAAAAAGATTGGATCTTCCTAGTAAGGATGGGAAACAGTTTTTGTCTTAACTGTAATATTATGGAGGTCACAACCTTATCCAGGAATACACGGGCCTGCAAGTAATTTTCATCAAATGAGACCTCTTATATAATGGATTTTCAGCAAATGAGATTCTCATTATATGACTGAATGTGTTTATGGGTGAGAAAGACAACTCCCCTTGAGTGAGTTGCCTTCAGCATACAGTGAGCAGACTTTCACATACAGGAGGACCTACCCTTGTATGGAAGGTGGTGATAATGTTAGAAACCACTCTGTCATTGTGCAAGAGGCAAACCATTATTTATAAGGAGTCATGTTTGTAAACGGTCAGAAGATGGATGTTATCAATCTATATGTTGATTGTATATTTTATTTATATAGTACCACTAATTACACTAATTACACAGCACTGTACAGAGAATTTTTGTCATTCATATCAGTGCCTGTTCCACTGGAGTTTACAGTCCAAGAGGAATATGTATTAAACTGTGGAGAGAGATAAAGTACCAACTAACCAGCTCCTAACTGCCATGTTACAGGCTGTGTTTGAAAAATGACAGTTAGTAGCTGGTTGGTAGGTACTCTGGGGTAGATGTATAATGGTTTATTATGGGGGAGATGCGGTATCAGGGCACGTCATGTGGACTAATACCACTTCTCCTCCATGTATTACTGCGGCAATGTGTGGCAAGTAACGGGACTGTCGGTATCGGCGCTGCTATCTTTAAGATAGCGTGCCAATGTGTGGGACAATGTAAGAACGGTCAGTAGCACTGACCGTTCTGACACCTGCAGCTATCGATTTTGACAGCTGCAGGTGTCGTTGCCCATTGACAGCCACTGTAGTGGCTGCTGCGGTTACCGGCTCCAGGCTGCGCAAAGGAAATCTCATGATAGAGACGCCGGGGGTGAGAAACAGCACATCAGCACTAGGCTGATGTGCGGTTGGGCACTGGCAGGGATTGCTGGAGGGAGGGAGTTTTCACTCCCTGGCTCTGGCAAATGAGATGATCACATATCCGCGCCAGTATCATACATTCTCCCCACTATCTCTCTCCTTTATCTCTCTTCAAGGTTTGATACATCTCCCCCTTTGTTCTCTAGCACACAAACATACACATATTAGGGTACAATTTAGTCAGCAGCTAATTAACCTACCAGGATTGGAGTGTAAACTAGAGCATCTGGAGCAAACACACCATACAGATTGGGCCCTGGCTGGGAAACCGTGGTGAGGCAACATTGCTTACCATTGTGCCACTCTGCTGCCCAGGATCAATAATGGATGACAGAGATTCCAGGAACTGTGCACCTTTCTTGGGTCAAAGGGGCAACATGACGACAAATTGGACAGTAAACCTGTCATTCTGGTCTTGCTCCAAGTGACAGGATCAACTTTGAATTGCCAGCTTTACACAAGTATCTGTCAGCGTTCCCATTAATCTCTTAGGTACATTCAGTGTTAGGTATTCAAGTTCTTCAGCATTCACAATTACGTGTCCCCATATATTTAAAAAATTTGGGATATTTCATATTTGTCAGACTACTAATCTGTGCTATATACTGTATGTGCATAGCCGAGTTCAAGCTATTGTCATCTGTTATAATTGCTGACTATTATCTTTTATTTACATAGTGGTTATATATTTAGGTATTTTAATGCCTGCCCCAGCTGAGCTTACAATCAAGTTTTTTTTACCACAGATACAGAAACATGAGCACTAATTTTATCAGCAATGTTAAACGACTCTATCACAAATATTTTAGGTCCCAAAACTCCCCTGAAACAGTTATCTTTTAATGTAATACTAAGTATTTTATACAAAACAACTTGTTTCGATCATAACCCAATGCCTCATTACACAAATACAGTATTTGCCATCAGGCTATCATTATCTTAGGCATCATAGGCCCTCATTACGAGTTGTTCGCTCGCAAGTGATTTTAGCAGCTTTGCACACGCTAAGCCGCCGCCTACTGGGAGTGTATCTTAGCATAGTAAAATTGCGAACGAAAGATTAACAGAATTGCGAATAGACACTTAGCAGTTTCTGAGTAGCTCCACACTTATTCGGCAACTGCGATTAGTTCAGTCAGTTTTGTTCCTGGTTTGACGTCACAAACACTCCCAGCGTTCGCCCAGACACTCCCCCGTTTCTTCAGACACTCCCGCGTTTTTCCCAGAAACGGCAGCGTTTTTTCACACACACCCATAAAACGGCCAGTTTCCGCCCAGAAACACCCACTTCCTGTCAATCACATTACGATCACCAGAACGAAGAAAAAACCTCGTAATGCCGTGAGTAAAATTCCTAACTGCATAGCAAATTTAGTTGGCGCAGTCGCAGTGCGAACATTGCGCATGCGCAATTAGCGGAAAATCGCTGCGATGCGAAGAAAATTACCGAGCGAACAACTCGGAATGACCACCATAGTGCGTTCCAATATCTGCCATCTTGGCTACCGGCATATTTTTTACACAGTGGGGTATATTTACTAAGCTCCCGATTTTGACCGATTTTGTGTTTTTTCTTCAAAGTGTCATCTCTGGAATTTACTAAACTAAAATCTCGGCAGTGATGAGGGCATTCGTATTTTTTTTGAAGGCAAAGAAAAATAAATACGATTGAATACACCATCGGTCAAACACGCCTGTTATTTTATACAACTCGGTAATTTACTAAAAATTCATATTCACAATCACTGCCGGCAATAGCCAAACACTGCCGTGAAAAAGTACAAATCATAAAAAAAAAGCAGTTTTCAAATAGACCTGCTTTTTTTTACCGTTTTCTGATAGGCATGCACGGATCAGTGCGATCCGTGCATGTTTATCAGTGGGAAGGGGTGTGAAAGAGTTAAGACTCAGAATTTTTTTTTGCGTGGGGTCCCCCCTCCTAAGCCTAACCAGCCTCAGGCTCTTTGAGCCGGTCCTAGTTGTAAAAATACGGGGGAAAAATTGACTGGGGTCCCCCCATATTTAAACAACCAGCACCGGGCTCTGCACCTGGTCCTGGTGCAAAAAATATGGGGGACAAAAAACTTAGGGGTCCCCCATATTTTTAACACCAGCACCGGGCTCCACTAGTCAGAGAGATAATGCCACGGCTGGGGGACACTTTTATATTGGTCCCTGCGGCCCTGGCATTAAATCACCAACTAGTCAGCCCTGGGCGGGGTACCCTGGAGGAGTGGGGACCCCTTAAATCAAGGGGTCCCCCCTCCAGCCACCCAAGGACCAGGGGTGAAGCCCGAGGCTGTCCCCCCATCCGTGGGCGGTGGATGAGAGGCTGATAGCCTTTTGTGTAAAAATAAGATTTTAAACCTACCGGTAAATCTTTTTCTCGTAGTCCGTAGAGGATGCTGGGGACTCTGTAAGGACCATGGGGATAGACGGGCTCCGCAGGAGACATGGGCACTTTAAGAAAGACTTTAGGTATGGGTGTGCACTGGCTCCTCCCTCTATGCCCCTCCTCCAGACCTCAGTTAGAGAAACTGTGCCCAGAGGAGACGGACAGTACGAGGAAAGGATTTTTGTTAAACCAAGGGCAAGATTAATACCAGCCCACACCATTCACACCGTATAACTTGTGATAAACTAACCAGTTAACAGTATGAAAAAACCACATAGCATCAGTCGGAGACCGATGAAAACTATAACATAACCCTTATGTAAGCAAAACTATATACAAGTCTTGCAGAAGTAGTCCGCACTTGGGACGGGCGCCCAGCATCCTCTACGGACTACGAGAAAAAGATTTACCGGTAGGTTTAAAATCTTATTTTCTCTTACGTCCTAGAGGATGCTGGGGACTCCGTAAGGACCATGGGGATTATACCAAAGCTCCCAAATGGGCAGGAGAGTGCGGATGACTCTGCAGCACCGATTGAGCAAACAGGAGGTCCTCCTCAGCCAGGGTATCAAACTTATAGAACTTTGCAAATGTGTTTGAACCCGACCAAGTAGCAGCTCGGCACAGCTGTAGTGCCGAGACCCCTCGGGCCGCCGCCCAAGACGAGCCCACCTTCCTAGTGGAATGGGCCTTGACCGATTTTGGTAACGGCAATCCAGCCGTTTCATGTGCCTGCTGAATCGTGTTACAGATCCAGCGAGCAATAGTCTGCTTTGAAGCAGGAGCGCCAACCTTGTTGGCTGCATACAGGACAAACAGTGCTTCTGTTTTTCTGACTCTAGCCGTTCTGGCCACGTAAATTTTCAAAGCCCTGACCACATCAAGGGACTCGGAATCCTCCAAGTCTTGTGTAGCCACAGGCACCACAATAGGTTGGTTCATATGAAAAGATGACTCCACCTTAGGCAAAAATTGAGGACGGGTCCGCAATTCCGCTCTATCCATATGGAAAATTAGATAGGGGCTTTTATGAGACAAAGCCGCCAATTCTGACACTCGCCTAGCCGAAGCCAAGGCTAACAACATGACCACTTTCCAAGTGAGATATTTTAACTCCACCGTTTTAAGTGGTTCAACTTCAAACCAGTGCGACTTAAGGAAACTCAGCACCACGTTAAGGTCCCAAGGCGCCACCGGAGGTACAAAAGGAGGCTGAATATGCAGCACTCCCTTCACAAAAGTCTGTACTGCTGGGAGAGAAAATGGATAAGGCCAAAATCTGAACCTTAATGGAGCCTAATTTTAGGCCCAAATTCACTCCAGTCTGTAGGAAGTGAAGGAAACGGCCCAGATGGAAATCTTCCGTAGAAGCATTCCTGGCCTCACACCAAGAAACATATTTTTGCCATATACGGTGATAATGTTTAGCTGTCACGTCCTTCCTAGCCTTTATCAGAGTAGGAATGACCTCATCCGGAATGCCCTTTTCCACTAGGATCCGGCGTTCAACCGTCATGCCGTCAAACGCAGCCGCGGTAAGTCTTGGAACAGACAGGGCCCCTGTTGCAACAGGTCCTGTTTTAGAGGAAGAGGCCACGGATCTTCTGTGAGCATCTCCTGCAGATCCGGATACCAGGCCCTTCGTGGCCAATCTGGAACAATGAGAATTGTCTGTACTCCTCTTTTTCTTATTATTCTCAACACCTTTGGGATGAGAGGAAGAGGAGGAAACACATATACCGACTGGAACACCCATGGTGTCACTAGGGCGTCCACAGCTACCGCCTTAGGATCTCTGGACCTGGCGCAATACCTCTGCAGCTTTTTGTTGATGCGGGACGCAATCATGTCTATCTGGGGCAGTCCCCACTGACTTGCAATCTGTGCGAAGACTTCCTGATGAAGTCCCCACTCTCCTGGAGGCAGGTCGTGTCTGCTGAGGAAGTCTGCTTCCCAGTTGTCCACTCCCTGAATGAACACTGCTGACAGTGCGCTTACATGATTTTCCGACCAGCGAAGAATCCTGGCGGCTTCCGCCATTGCCACTCTGCTCCTTGTGCCGCCCTGGCGGTTCACATGAGCCACTGCGGTGATGTTGTCTGACTGGATCAGAACTGGTAAGTCGCGAAGCAAGGTCTCCGCTTGACGAAGGGCGTTGTATATGGCCCTCAGCTCCAGGACGTTGATGTGAAGACAAGTCTCTTGACTTGACCAAAGACCCTGGAAGTTTCGTCCTTGTGTGACTGCTCCCCAACCTCGGAGGCTCGCGTCCGTGGTCACCAGAACCCAGTCCTGAATGCCGAACCTGCGGCCCTCTAGAAGGTGAGCACTCTGCAGCGACCACAGGAGAGATACCCTGGCCCTGGGGGACAGTGTGATCAACCGATGAATCTGTAGATGTGACCCGGACCACTTGTCCAGTAGGTCCCATTGGAAGGTCCTCGCATGGAACCTGCCGAACGGAATGGCCTCGTAAGATGCCACCATCTTTCCCAGTACTCGAGTGCAGTGATGCACTGACACCTGTTTTGGTTTCAATAGGTTCCTGACCAGAGTCATGAGTTCTTGAGCCTTTTCCGTTGGAAGATAAACCCTTTTCTGGTCCGTATCCAGAATCATGCCCAAGAAGGTCAGACGAGTCGTAGGAACCAGCTGCGACTTCGGGATATTGAGAATCCAGCCGTGTTGCTGTAACACTCTCAGTGAAAGTGACACGCTGCTCAGCAACTGCTCTCTTGATCTTGCTTTTATGAGGAGATCGTCCAAGTACGGGATAATTGTGACCTCCTGCTTGCGCAGGAGCACCATCATTTCCGCCATTACCTTGGTGAAAATCCTCGGGGCCGTGGAAAGCCCAAACGGCAATGTCTGAAATTGGTAATGACAATCCTGTACCGCAAATCTCAGGTACGCCTGATGAGGTGGATATATCGGAACATGAAGGTATGCATCCTTTATGTCTAGGGATACCATAAAATCCCCCCCCCTTCCAGGCAGGCGATGACCGCTATGAGTGATTCCATCTTGAACTTGAACCTTTTCAAATATAGGTTCAGGGATTTTAAATTTAAAATGGGTCTGACCGAACCATCTGGTTTCGGGACTACAAACAGGGTTGAGTAATATCCCCTCCCTTGTTGCAGTAGGGGAACCTTGACCACCACCTGTTGAAGATACAATTTGTGAATTGCATTTAATACTGACTCCCTTTCTGAGGGAGAAGCTGGCAGGGCCGATTTGAATAACCGGCGAGGAGGCACCGCTTCGAATTCTAGCTTGTAACCCTGAGAAACAATTTGTACTGTCCAGGGATCACCCTGTGAGTGAATCCAGATGTGGCTGAAAAGTCGAAGACGTGCCCCCACTGGGGCGGACTCCCGTAGCGGAGCCCCAGCGTCATGCGGTGGATTTTGTAGAGGCCGGGGAGGACTTCTGTTCCTGGGAACTAGTTGTGTTGTGCAGCTTCTTTCCTCTGCCCTTACCTCTGGCAAGAAAGAACGCACCTCGTACTTTCTTGTTTCTCTGTGACCGAAAGGACTGCATCTGATAATGTGGCGCTTTGTTAGGCTGTGAGGGAATATAAGACAAAAAATTGGATTTACCAGCTGTAGCTGTGGAGACCAGGTCCGAGAGACCTTCTCCAAACAATTCCTCACCCTTGTAAGGTAAAACCTCCATATGCCTTTTTGAGTCGGCATCACCTGTCCATTGCCGGGTCCATAGGACTCGTCTAGCAGAAATCGACATAGCGTTGATTCTAGAACCCAATAGACCAATGTCTCTTTGAGCATCTCTCATATATAAGACAGCATCTTTTATATGTCCTAGGGTCAATAAGATGGTATCCTTATCCAGGGTTTCAATTTCCGCTGATAAGGTATCCGTCCATGCTGCTACAGCGCTACGTACCCAGGCCGACGCAATAGCCGATCTGAGTATTGTACCCGAATGCGTGTAAATGGACTACAAGGTAACCTCCTGCTTGCGATCACAGGGTCCCTGAGGGTAGCCGTATCCTGGGATGGCAGCGCTACCTTCTTGGATAAGCGTGTCAACGCTTTGTCCACCCTAGGGGAGGATTCCCACCGTATCCTGTCCTTTGGCAGGAATGGATACGCCATAAGAGTCCTTTTGGGAATCTGCAGTTTTTTGTCTGGAGATTCCCAAGATTTTTCACATAACTCGTTCAGCTCATGTGAGGGAGGAAAGGTTACTTCAGGTTTATTTTCCTTATACATGTGTACCCTCGTGTCAGGGACAGGGGGTTCCTCTGTGATATGCAAAACATCTTTTATTGCAATTATCATATATCGAATACATTTAGCCAATTTCGGCTGTAACTTTGCATCCTCGTAGTCGACACTGGAGTCAGAATCCGTGTCGGTATCTGTGTCTACTATTTGGGATAGTGGGCGCTTTTGAGACCCCAAAGGTCCCTGCAACATAGAGACAGACATGGGTTGATTCCCTGGCTGTTCCCTAGCTTCCGCTTTGTCTAATCTTTTGTGCAATAAATTTACATTAGCACTTAAAACATTCCACATATCCATCCAGTCAGGTGTCGGCGTTGTCGACGGAGACACCACATTAATTTTCTCCTCCTCCTCCGGAAAACCTTCTACCTCAGACATGTCAACACACGCGTACCGACACACCACACACTCAGGGAATCCTCTTATCTGAAGACAGTTCCCCCACAAGGCCCTTTGGAGAGACAGAGAGAGAGTATGCCAGTACACACCCAGCGCTATATGACCCAGGAAAAAACACAATATGTTTACCTAGATAGCGCTGTAATCTGTATATTGCGCCAAATATGTGCCCCCCCTTCTTTAAAACCCTCTTTCACCGTGGATAAGCAGGGGAGAGTCCGGGGAGCTTCCTCTCAGCGCTGTGCTGTGGAGAAAATGGCGCTGGTGAGTGCTGAGGAAGAAGCCCCGCCCCCTCAGCGGCGGGCTTCTGTCCCGCTCAAATATGTAAAAAACCTGGCTGGGGCTCTTTATATATACAGTGCCCAGCTGTATATATATACTTTTGCCAGAAAACGAGGTTTATTGCTGCCCAGGGCGCCCCCCCTGCGCCCTGCACCCTTACAGTGTCTGCCTGTGTGTGCTGTGTGAGAGCAATGGCGCACAGCTTTATTGCTGTGCGTTACCTCAGTGAAGATCTGAAGTCTTCTGCTGCCTCTGAAGTCTTCTTACTTCTCATACCCACCCGGCTTCTATCTTCCGGCTCTGCGAGGAGGACGGCGGCGCGGCTCTGGGACGGACGGCGAGGGTGAGACCTGCGTACCGATCCCTCTGGAGCTAATGGTGTCCAGTAGCCTAAGAAGCAGAGCCTTGAAACTCACAGAAGTAGGTCTGCTTCTCTCTCCTCAGTCCCACGATGCAGGGAGTCTGTTGCCAGCAGGCTCCCTGAAAATAAAAAACCTAACAAAATACTTTATTTCAGGAAACTCAGGAGAGCTCCCTGTAATGCACCCAGTCTCCTCTGGGCACAGTAGTAAACTGAAGTATGGAGGAGGGGCATAGAGGGAGGAGCCAGTGCACACTTATACCTAAAATCTTTCTTAAAGTGCCCATGTCTCCTTCGGAGCCCGTCTATCCCCATGGTCCTTACGGAGTCCCCAGCATCCTCTAGGATGTAAGAAAAAAAGAATATTGTTTTTTGTAGCAGAACTACAAGTCCCCGCAAGCCTCCCACGCAAGCTGGTACTTGGAGAACTACAAGTACCAGCATGCATGGGGGAAACGGGCCCGCTGGTACCTGTAGTTCTACTACAAAAAAATACCCAAATAAAAACAGAACACAGACACCGTGAAAGTAAAAGTTTAATGAACATACATGCACATTTACATACATACATACTTACCTATGTTGACACGAAGCACTCGGTCCTCTTGTCCAGTAGAATCCAGGGGTACCTGTAAATAAAATTATACTTACAAAGAATCCGGGGTAGATCGGTCCTCTTCTTCAAAGTTATAATCCAGGGACTTGGTAAAATAAAAAATAAAAATACCCGGTCCACGCACTGAAAGGGGTCCCATGTTTACACATTGAACCCCTTTCCCCGAATGTTGGGACTCCCCGTGACTCCTATCAAAGAGGGTCCCTTCAGCCAATCAGGGAGCACCACGTCATGGCACTCTCCTGATTGGCTGTGCGCTCCTCCACTGTCAGTCAGGCGGCGCACTGTGGATACAATGTAGCACAGCAGCGCTACATTATATCCAATAGTGGGAACTTTGCGGTCTGCGGTAGACCGCGAGGTTAAGTGGGGCCAACCACAAGAGTGACCCCACTTAACCTCGCGGTTGATGTTGAACTTCTCAGATAAGACTTTTATTATTTGCCCATTGTAAGGGTTTCTATTGAGTTCCACGGTGCTCTATATGTGTTGCGTCTGGGTTTTTGTTTTTTTCTTAGGAACTGCATGGTCATGATTGCCATATCCGTTTGTTTCTCATATGAAACTGGTTTTAAAAGGCATTCATTACAATGAAGCTACTCATAGAAACCTATATTACATTTACCTAATGTACACTGGAGTAACTCTGCCATCTTCCATCTGGCGTGTAATTTGCTAGACCATGAGCACTGGGATGTAGTCAATGTACCGGCTGTCGGGATCCCGGCGTTCAGGAGACCGATGCTGGAATCCCGACAGCTGTCATTTTACTGACAAGTGGAATCCTGACACCCACCTGGTATTCCCACTCAGTTGGTGGATCCACACCACCAACCAAGTGAGAATAAAACCTGTGTTGAGCGCAGCGAGCCACCGGGCCCCATGTTTGGCGAGTGCAACAAGCCCACGAGTGTACTTGCTGACGGGATTCCAGTAGATGTGATGCCGCTGTCGGAATAGTGACAGCCGGCATCCCGTCTGCTGGGAGATTGTATGTATTAAATAGCAACACCATGTATTGACATGATGTGAACTGTTGATGAACGCATATGGTAAGTAAGACAAGAAAATGGCATATGCATTTTGCTACCCAAAAACATACTTTTACTTAGAATCCCCGGTGGTAAAGATTTGACCATGAACTTATTTTGTCTCTGTTTGGAATTTGTATTTTTATTGCCGGAGATGTCCCTGTTTTTCAGTATTGAAATAATTAATGTTATGTTTTTCCTGCATGTTAGATGCCATTCATGCCATCTGTCCTTATTCTCTGGGCCTTATAGACAGTATAATGGAGTGTTTAAAAAGTGCTCTATAATCAACTCCTGATGATAGGAATCAAATCCAGACATGATGGGAATTGTAGTGCTCCAAGGTCCTCAGAGACAGACGTGCTAAGATGCAACCCAGATGTGTCCCTGTAAATGATTTTAAAATGTAATCAACTATGACCCAAACCAACTGCTGAGAAACTTGGTTTGATAACTGTATATAGTTAGGGCCGTGAAGCTTTGCAGAGGGTGTATTTCATGTGTGTTCAGGTGCACATGGCTGATGTTGACGCAGTGGGGGGGGGGGGGGGGGGGAATGGGATTGGATGTGACTTTCTGTGTATTGCCTACTGGGACGTGATTATACACCTTGTTTATATGCACAATACAACTAGCTAATGGGCATTTTTGGTATTTTGGTATTTGGGGTTTAATCATATTAATGTACATGTGTTTAGGGCAGACTAGATGGGCCAAGTGGTTCTTATCTGCCGTCAAATTCTTATGTTTCTATGTTAAATACTGTATCTAAATGGTTGTCACAAAATAACAAGTTACAGATGTAGCCAAGCTCATTAATCCTGCAGCACAGCCGCACGGGAACACATGCCACGAGTGCGACTTGTTACGCCAGGCTGCAACTATTCGCTCCTGCGATCACACCATAGAAAAAGCCTATAGGGCGGGTGCACATATACACACACACACGCCCCATTACTAAAGGATCGTGGGTGCTCCTAGTCGCAGCCAAGCTCATCTTGCCTACATCTTGATCTGTGCTTTTCTTCCACTCCAGATTTGTTGAATATGCACAATATTGTAAGGCTGCCAGAAGAAGGGTTGCTTGTGGTCACCTCGGAACGGGGAAATGCAGGACAGGACCAAGGACATTTATAAAGAAGGACAATGTGTGAGCACCGATCCTCCTCTGTGTCGACCGCAATGCCCTATCAGTCTGATTCTCTACAAGGAAATTAATACAGGATTAAATGGAAAATCATCTTTGGCATTTTTGGCCTCAGATCCTGCATTTCCACATAGCTGTACGGATGTACCAGGTAGAAAACTCTGACTCTATACTGGTGTGTAAGGCCCACTCTCGCACAGAAATATCTGAGAGACAGCAAAGGGTAATATAGACACTAAGGACCAGATTTATCAAGCCTTGGGCAGTGATAAATAGCACAGTGATAAAGTACCAGCCAATCAGCTCCAAACTGCAATGTTACAGGCTGTGTTTGAAAAATGACGAGAGCTGATTGGTTGGTACTTTATCACCGTGCAATTTAACACTCTCCAAGGCTCTATAAATCTTGGCCTTAAGGGCCCTACACACTTGAAGATCTAACTGAACGATATGAATGTTCTCGTTCATTAAGGAACTAGAACTTGTTCATATCGTTCAATGTGTAGGCACCAACGATGAACGATGCGCTGCCCCACGCTTGTTCATCATTGGTGCCGGGTCGCTTATGCATGCAGGCAAATATGGAAAATCTCATCCATATTAGCATGCACTGCTGTGGAACCGGGTGACGGGTGGAGTGAAGAAACTTCACTCCCCCCCACCGCCGGGTTGGATGTATCCGCCGTCGGGCAACCGAGTGTGTAGGGGCATTCGTTTTCACTATGGCTACTCTTGTCACCTTGACCCAATAGCTCTCTCACAGATCCCTAACTGTGAGAGAGCCAAATAAAGTGTGTCACGGGACTACTAAGCTTATCTAAACCAAACAGAGCCCTCACCCACAATATCAAACAGAAAAGAGTAACTCGCACCCTAGCTGCAGCTTTGTACTAAACTCTCAAACTCTCCTTGGTTAACATCCGCAACAAAAAATTAGAGTAGTCCATAAGCACTACTAGACAATTCACATCCCTATCTCTGAGGTTCCTTCCCAGATGTCTTCACCTTTCAGAGAAATTTTCAAGTGAAGACAAGAAATACAAATTCTCTTTCATATACTGGGCTCGCACCTCTGGACTGACCTCCTCTCAATAAGAGATGTGCATCAAAAGGTTTCTACAGTATAAATCCTTTCTTATAACTCCACACCACATCTAATGGACATGAGGGTCCTATCCCTCATGAGGGACACATCAACTCAATTCGGTTCCCTATGTGCCTTGAATGGTTTCTTTTCAATGTCACCACCCTGATTTCATCAGGATTCCGGATATCATCCACCACAGTAGTTATTAGAATAGACAATGCAGGTCGTGATAA
Source organism: Pseudophryne corroboree (assembly GCF_028390025.1). Taxonomy (NCBI): domain Eukaryota; kingdom Metazoa; phylum Chordata; class Amphibia; order Anura; family Myobatrachidae; genus Pseudophryne; species Pseudophryne corroboree. Next base: position 161,643,306 of record NC_086449.1, read on the forward strand.
AAGTTTATCAAAAAATTGGACATTTATTCCCAAAAATATAAAGGGTTAAATCCATTAAAAAAACATCATTAAAAACAACCCCAAATGGTCGTGGGTTTATTCTACCATAAACCCTCATTAAGCCGGTTCTTATAGATCATAGATCCTTAATTAGGATACAAAATGGTAAAAAACTTACAGCCTGGGGCCCAGTAGGTACCAACGCATCTCCGTCCTTTCTGCCTACACACAGATGGGCAATTCCTTTCTCCTAGGGCCATAGATTACTAAAGAAAAAAAAACAGAATCAAGGCCTACTGTCCTTTTAAAAAGGGATGACTGTGGCAGGTTTGAAAACACAGTTTGTTCTGGCAGAAAAAATGGACCCTTATAGCGGGAGGCCTGGAAAGCCCTTCACATCCTAAGGCCCCAGTGGGCATAAGACTGATGCCCGAAGTTATAAGGGGTGCAGGCCTAGCATCTGATTACGATAGCTATACAATATTCCCCGAATTCTGGGTGATCTAGTTAAATTTTACAGATAAGTGACGATGGCTCAAGGCTGTCTGCCAGAGGAAGTGCTGCTTCGTATTACCTATTTGCTGCCCACCACTGCAGGTCTCTCCCATCTTCAGCTTCAACCTTGACTCTAATTGACAGCCATCATCCTCAATCTATCCTCAGTGCTCAGCAGCCGCTTGTCGCCTATGCATGATTCTGGCTTGAGCACGCTTCTGCCTCTTCCGTGGCTGCCAAAACTCTTCTTTTTGGAGTTCTTCTTCTTGTCAAACTGCACAATCCGCTCCTGCGGCATCTGATATATGATACTGTGAGGGGGTGGAGCTATGATGCAGCAAGCTTTGATTGACTCCCTGCAGTAGCTCTTTATTGGTTGACTGGCCATGAGCCGTAATTGGTGCAGGGTTGGCGCCAAATTTAAAACATTGGTAGAGCTTGAATCTCACCAGAGAGTCTCATCATGCTAGAAAATCCCACAACATCGCTGCAAGATCCAAGGGCAACAGATTATTGGATATACCTCATTGACTCCAGGAACAGGTAAGCGTCCTGAGCCATACTCACCCACATCGTCACAATATTAGTACATAGCTGCTACCTTTTAAAAATAGCGCCAAATTTTGCTGCGACCTGATGTATCTGAGCACATAACCCACTGCAGACCTAGGAGAACTACTAGCCCCATTGGATTATGTTAGTTGGAAATTAATGTGGATATGTTATGTACATTATAAATGTTCCTATTCAATAAACTGAAACTTAAACTGCAATAATAATAATAATAATAATAATAATAATAATATGATAAGAATTCCATCCAATATGCAGAAAATAAGATTTTTATGATGCTGCTGGCCCACACAGGGACATGTCCAGAGACAACATTTTCCAGGGACAATTCGCATGCGGAGGCCTGCGCTTGTGCACTGCTCTAAAAAACGGGGAAATATGATTGCATCTCATATGCGATTAATGCTGAATAAGGCCCAAAATAAGGATAATACTAATGACTGCCCAAATAAATTAGGGACAGTTACACCATTCGATGGCTACATAATTCTAGCGTGTGTCAGTCCTTATCAGGGAAGCTGCATATCCAGAGCCGTCTTAAGAGCAGTGTAGGCCCCTGGGCACAGCAATGCACTGGGGCCCCTACCCACCCATCAGCAGTAGGGGTGGGGGATGCTGTCAGCGGCAGCTTTGATGTCCCGCGGGCAGTAGGGGGGTTCTGTCTTCCGCTCAGCATTTAGGACCTGGAGAAATTATCTCTGCTAATTACTCCTTTACTGCACAGATGAAGGGAGATGGGGCTGGAGGGAAAGCACTAAACTGTAGAAGGGGACATTGGGCTGAATGAAAGGGCCCCGGTACATGACTTTCAGGGTGGTAGGGGATGTTTAATACGCAGGGGAGGGGTGGATAGTGGAATGGGCTTAATATTCATCATTTTCTGGTGGGAGGGCAGCTTGCTTTACTGCAGATATCTACAGTTCCTGGAAATAGATTTCTTAGCTTTAATGGGATAAAACAAACTAGAGAATCCCACCTTTCAGGAGATACTGGGGACTTGGGAATCAGAGTTCAGGAACCAGAGCAATCCACCAACAAAATTATAAAATTGTATACCAGGTGTGTGGAGCTGGAGCAGGGATCAGCTGCTGGAAGGCTGATATCTCTGGTTCTGGGCATAGTAGAGACAAGCTGCCAGTGTCCACCAAAAGGGGAGAGTCCCAGCCTTTGGATTATACCCTCAGAAAAACTCTATGTCAGACAGAACCCGAGATATCTGGCTGGGAAGAACAATTAACAGGCTCGGATGGGGGGGCGCTGCTTTGAAGTCGGATATCTCCGGTTCCCCAGGGCCGATTTTCAAAAATCTGGTACCCCTGGAAAGAGGGGACTCTCAGCTATCAGCCTATGGCCCTTTTACTCCTGGGCCCTTGGGCAAGAGCCCACTGAGACCATACGAAAAGATGGCCCTGTGCATATCTGATTAACTTTATCCAACCTTGCTGTATCTCTGTGCCCTGATTATTTCCCTCTTGTGCCCCTGTCACCTTCTCTATCCTTGTGCGATTATCTATTGACTTACAATGTTTTCCGTCCCCAAACTGTGACTTGACACTTCTGTGTCCCTGTCAACAGCATGCACTGTGTATTACAGTTAGGACACTTAGATACATGAGATAGTAAAGCCTGTCCAGCAGATCTCTGTGTATTTATTCCAGTACAAATAAGCAATCAGTGCAGCTGCTTTCCTGTGATCCACGAATAATACAAACAACAGACATGTTGCATATAAAATACTTCATGAAACAGCAAACAAAGTGTGTGCATGTTTTAAATCTTGATCAAGATACACAATACAACTGGTGACAATATTGCCAGATTATTCTATGACAGTTTCTATGTGGAGTTTTTGTTTTGTTGAATGGCTCACTGGATTGGAATGGGTGCTGTTTTCATTTTATTACTAAAAGTGGAACCATTGCCACAGTCAAAACGGCCATTTTGTGTGCTGGACCAATAGTCTTTCTATCAGTTCACTAGGGTTGTTGACATTACTCATGATTCAACAGACAGCAAATATTGTGAATTATATAAAACAATGGTAAAAATTAAGCAAGACAATACTGCGTTTCAACATCTAACCTCCCAATTGACCATTGAACAAATTCCGTGGCTCTTTGGACACTTGCATTTTGTAGTGTATTTACATTTTTAGTTGTACCATAAAGCAGAGCAGAAATTTACAGTTCCTTAGGTCATGTCAAATAAAATCAGAGAACTCATAAACGCTATAGAGGAACATATCAAGCAGTCACACTGATAGCACCTTCTCCCGGATCTACCCCGGCACCAAAATTAATTTTTTTTAACACTTTTTCTGTAGGGGGCGTAGCCAGGCCTGCATTATTAGGCCACGCCTCCTACAGAAAAAGTGTTAATAAAATGTGATGGGTGCCGGGGCAGATCCAGGAGAAGGTGCTATCAGTGTGACTGCTTGATATGTTCCTCTAGGGCGTTTCTGAGTTCTGTGAACTGTAAAGTACTTGGGTCCGGCACTGCTCTCAACATATGTAAGCATGTAGAGACTTGCAGCCATCAACATAGCATTTTCTTACAATTAAAGCTCTTCTTGTCTTCATACACACCTCCAAAGGTGGAGATCCAGCCTTGGCATTTATTTTCAGTGGAACGTCTCTTGTAACCTCCAGGTGCACTTTTCATGGGAAACTGTATTTATATGGGCATTTCATTTACTAATGTAATCAAAATATTGTAATGTTTTCTATTGATAGATATAATAAATATATCCCTACTACTTGCTAGAAAAAAGTAAATGTTTAAATGAATGGGGGTTGAGTACAGTAGGCTAGACTAGATTGTAGGCTAGACTTTGTAGTGACGGGTTAAATCTTTCCACATGTGCAATTATAGCCAGATCCACAATTGATTTTACTGGGGCAGTTCCAAAAACTGCAATGTATGTGTGTGTGTGTGTACATTTGCGCGATATGAAATGCTCTATGGAGCTGCTTAATTTGCGGTTAGTAAATCACATTTTATATAAGCAAATGTCATTTTGGTTGGGTGAAAATTTTCAGTTTTGAGCAATGTTAGTAAATTAGCCTCATTAAAAGGAGACATTGTTATGTTGTGTTTCCACATTGCTGATCAGATATTGGCAAGCACAGCCAGCATACAGAACAAGAAAAGACCCACTTTGGTTGGTTAATTTCTAATTCAGTTTAAGGGACAGAAACTTCCAGGACTGTCCGTGCAAGTGAGAGGAAATCCTGCCCACAGCTGCTGAACATTAGTGCACAACTTTCTACACAGTGACATTCTTCCTCAGGGCTGGCACACGCTGCATAATGCCCAGAGGCCTCTGCCAACCTTATCTCGTGTCTTACTGACAGTGCCACTTGTCTGCTTATTAAAACATCTGCGCCATAGATAGAGCCCTTGACGTTTTCATAGAACACAATAGATTTTTTCCACAGACAGAGGCTTAACCTTAAATTGACAGGGAGATGTAAAAAGACGGCAGTAGAATATAGATGCTATATATGTAACTGCCGATTGGGGTTAATTCTATTGTGTAGTACCACAAACATACAGGACATATATATGGATAGAGAGAGAGAAGGTGAGAGAGAGAACTTGCTAACTTATAATAGCACATGCCTTTGAAGAGAGACGTTCCAGGGCTTTTCAGACCTTATACAGCAGTTAACATGGATTAACCTATTTTAACTGTCTACTGGGCATGAGTCAGGAGGTCTCATTTTAAGTAATTTTCCTATATATAACACACTTTATTTTTGCATTGTTTTTCACTTCCATATGATGAATTCTGTGTCATACTATCCTTACTGTTCCTTTCTACCTACAGTATATGGGTTCTAAATCTCTCATCCTTTGTTTATCTTGTGATTTCTCTACATCAGTTTACTTGCTGGTGTTGTGGCTTTTGGCAACTATTTTTATATTAAATATTTTTTTTATTCTTTGGCAAATGAATAAAGTTTTTAATAAAATGAATAATAAGAAAATAAAGTTAAATGGACATAATGTACTGTATTATATAAGGTTATAGGAGGGATAATTATATGACTTGTGTAAATGAAGAGATAGAACGGTAATAAAAAGTATTTTAGGAACAGCTACAATGGGAATGATATTCTATAAAATAATATTAGGCCTGTAGGATGGTATGGTAATGAATCAATTGTATTGCGCAGGAGGATTTATATGGAGATGTGATATGGAAGGTATGGCGATATATAGGAAGATCGATAGTAGGGGTTTTATGTAGAAGGATATATAAGTAGACCAGTCTGAGGACGTAGTACTGTGTTTATGGGGAGCGAAGACATTGTATTTTATACTTACTGATCTTGGCTAAATTCATAAAATACCCTGTTAAAATCTTATCCTTGGCATTGATGGGGTTAAAGCCATTATTTTTACTAACTGAAGTTTCGTGATTTACTCCAAAAGGGAGGAGACTACTGCACGCCTGTGTGTGAGTGGGCGTCCCGAAGGGGGGACCCCAGGGAATACACACCACGTTACATTTTCTCATCAGTGTTGCCAAAACTGTTTAATTTTATTCATGTGCTTGGGATGCCGAGTCAGCATGAAACTCCAGCTTGATTCTGTAACATTCAGCTAGATGATCCAGATAAGATCTGTGGGCTGTATTATTCAGTCCAGTTATGTAGAAGAGACCACCAAGACTTCAAAGTCTCTTCTATATGAAATTACTTTACACACCTGTGCAGGGGTGGGCTGTGACTGTCTTGGCACCTGTCTAGTGTTCTAGCCACATAATCTTTCTGTGCTGAGTTCTTCGTCATACAGTTTTGCACATGTCGTTCATTGCCTGGATCTCACTATAGCATATAGTAGGTACAACACCAACTGTACACAGCTTATTATACTAGATAACAGGGTAAATGTATCATGCTTTAACAAAAGCAGGGTCTGATTATGGGGGGAAGGTGGGTGGCCACCCAGAGGCTCCCACACAATGGGGCCCCCTACACTGCCGCAAACATTGCTCCTTGGATGGCTCCAGTGGTAGAGGCACGCTCTGTTCTGCCTCTGCTTACCTGCTACAGCCAGCAGGCACTAGGACTGAAGCCCGGCCATGTGGTTACTCCCTGCGTATTTACTTCTCATCTGACCATCATTGGAAGGATGTGCCCCTGTATTCTTCTCCACTATATACCTATAGAGACCCCAGAGTCCACTATACCATATCTCAATGTATTGTGCTCAGCACTCCATATCTATCAGGTTTTACATTCCTGACAGCGATTGAATAAATTTAAACTTTGAAATAGCAGTGGGGTGTTTACCCATGATTATCTATAAGTCCGTAAGTGTCGCCTTTATTTATGTTTGTTTGTATACTGTATATATATATATATATATATATTTGAATGAAAGTTCAACATTGATGGCACCCGGTGTACTGTTTGCACTTTTGATGAGGAGTGCTGAGTATCTACTATTGTTTTATATATATATATATATATATATATATATAGCAACCAATAGGTCCACACTCACATGTTGAGGGTTACTTGCTGGGGTGCTGTCACGATCCGGGTGTCTGGTCGACATTTCCTACCAATTAGGTGTCTCCTGAGATTGGCTCAGCGCGCCAGGCCCGGGTCATAACTATGTTTTGGTTACATTTCATTTTTATGTTACTTGCAGCGCTGGCTCAGTGGCCTTCTTAGTGTTTTCACCTGGCTTGGTCTGGCGCCCTTAGCCCCATCGCGGCTGTCACCGCCGCGCCCGTGATCCTGCCGCATGGAGACTGAGTGTGGCATCCTCTGTTAACCGCGGCCGCCGCTGTCATCCCTGTGGCTGCTGTGCGTGTAGCGTGGAGTCTTCTGCTGCCGCGGCTCCTGCCACCATTGTTGTTTGGCACATGGTTCTTTCCATTTCAAACTCTGTCAATGGGCGCAGCCATGTTGGATCAAGTCACATGTCAGTTTTTTTTACCAATCCGTAGCGCTGCTGAGTCGTCAGCCAATGCCTGCTCTCCAGTGGGTATAAATATCCTGTCCCAGCACCCAGGAAATTGTCAGTGCTTCAGTTGTCTTCACAGTGATTCCAGGGGTCAGTTTCACTAGAGACTCTCCTGTGTCATAGTCTGCAGTACAGCCTGACTCCCTGTGTCCATACTCTGCGGTGCAGTCTGCTTCTCCTGTGACAACCCTCTGCGGTGCAGTCTGCTTCTCCTGTGATAACTCTCTGCGGTGCAGCCTGCTTTCTCCTGTGATAACTCTCTGTGATGCAGCCTGCCACTCCTATGATAACTTTCTGCAGTGCAGTCTGACTTTAATAATAATAATAATAATAATAATAATTTTATTTATATAGCGGTCTTTCTCCAATAGGACTCAAGGCGCTTAACAGATACATAGCATAATATAGTACAGAAAACAATGAAGTACAGAACAGATTTTCATAAAATACAGAAGCATGGAGATACTAAAGGGACAATTATGGGAATGCTTGGGTAAAAAGGAAAGTCTTGAGTCTACTTTTGAAGGATTCTATAGTTGGGGCCTCTCGCACTGTCCGGGGAAGTGAGTTCCATAGAGTCGGAGCCGCATGACTAAAAGCTCGACCCCCAGATGAATTACGGGAGATTCTAGGTACTGCTAAAAGTTCTTCATCTACAGATCGCAGTAATCGAGTGGGGCAGTATGGGGTCAGTAGCTGCTTCAGGTACATTGGGCCCTGGTCATGTAGTGCTTATAAACTCAGTAAGCCAATCTTGAAGATGATTCGCCATCTTACATGCAGCCAGTGAAGGGAGTAGAGTATGGGTGTTATGTGGCTAGAACAGGGCTGGTTGGTTAACAGCCTGGCAGCTGTGTTTTGCACCAGCTGTAAACGGTGCAATTCTTTTGCTGGGAGACCAAGGTAGAGGGCATTACAGTAGTCTAATCGAGATGATACAAATGCGTGGATGACTTTTGGCAGATCATCTGAGGGAATTAAGTGCTTGATTCTGGCTATGTTCCTCAGGTGAAAGAATGAGGATTTGATTGTGGCTGATATCTGATGTTTAAGTGTCAAGCCACCATCCAGGACAACGCCAAGATTCCGCACACGATCAGTGGTTTGTAATTCCGAATCCCCGAGTGTAAGTCCAGTTGGTTGGCTATGCTGCAGTCTTGTCCTTTGATGTTGCGGTCCTATCATAAGGACCTCTGTTTTATCTGGGTTCAGTCGCAGCCAACTAGCACTCATCCACTCCTGGAGTTCAGCTAGACAGCCATTTAGGGTTGCTATTGGGTTATCAGTGCCCGGAGCAAAGGACAAGTACAGTTGTGTATCATCTGCATAGCAGTGGTAGACTAGCCCATGGCGCCTGATTATTTCACCCAGCGGGAGCATGTATACTGCAAAAAGCATGGGGGATAGTATAGAACCTTGTGGGACACCACATGGCAGTGGCACTGGTGGTGATGAGTATAATCCAGACGATACTCTCTGTGACCTGCCTGTGAGAAATGATTTGAACCAATTTAGGACTGTGCCATCCAGTCCACAAAAATGTATTAGACGCTCAATCAGAAGCCCATGGTCTACGGTATCAAATGCTGCAGAGAGATCCAAAAGGATTAATATTGAACAGTCGCCTCTGTCTCTTGCCGTCAGAAGATCATTTAACACACACACACACCAGGGCTGTTTCAGTGCTATGTCTTCTCCTGAATCCTGATTGGAATGGATCATAGATTTAATGGGTTGTCAGGCAGGTTTCCAGTTTATTTGCAACTATTTCCTACTATTGCACCCTGTGTCAGCAGAGTATATGCTTTGGCTAATAGTAGCTATTCTCCAGCGGAACTCTGTTCACATTTATTCAATACTACAGTTAAGTGCTATTCCTGCGATCTCTGGCATCATTCTCATATTCCTGCGATCTCTAGCATCATTCTCATATTCCTGCGATCTCTAGCATCATTCTCATATTTCTTCAACATTCTCAAGCATCATTAAACACCTTCAACTACATTTCAAGTTCTGGTCTCAAACCAGTTGAAGTCCAGAGACTCTTTTCACGTTTATTGTTTTGTTTCACCTTTCATGACTTTTATTATTTAATAAACACCTTAAAGTCACTTTCAGTTTTCGTGGTCACGCCTTCGGGCATTGGTGCTGCAGCTCCTGCACATGTCTAGGAGTCCCATTACACCTCCTACATTTCATTACCCGTCAGCCCCTACAACTGAGGCTTCTCGCTACCAATACTAGCACTCAGTTGTGACAGTAAGCACTGACCTAATGGAGCCGGTCGGAGATCAAGTCCAAGGGACTAGGCCAGTGCAAGAACTGGCAGCCCGCCTTGAACATCAGGAGGCTGCACAAGGTCATGTCGTCTGGTGTCTTCAGGACCTCTCCTCCCGGCTAGATGAAATTCAAGCAACCCTCCGTGGGTCAGGGGCATCTAGAGTACCGACTGTAGCACCTACGGTGGTGTCCCCACCCGCCATACCCGTTTCCGCTTCACGTCTCCATTTGCCGACACCTGCTAAATATGACGGATCCCCGAAAGCCTGTAGGGGTTTCTTAAACCAGTGTGAGATCCACTTTGAGTTGCAACCAGGCAGTTTTCCTACAGACCGCACTAAAGTTGCTTATATAATCTCTCTTCTCACTGGCTCCGCTCTCGACTGGGCATCACCTTTATGGGAAAGATCAGATACGCTGTTGTCATCCTACTCTGACTTCGCGGCAACTTTTAGACGCATCTTTGATGAGCCAGGCCGAGTATCATCAGCTTCTTCTGAAATCCTCCGGCTACATCAGGGGACACGAACTGTTGGCCAGTATCTAGTTAAATTCCAGACTTTGGCATCAGAAGTTTCCTGGAATGAGGAAGCCCTCTATGCAGCTTTCTGGCAAGGCCTGTCTGAACGTATAAAAGATGAGCTAGCTACTAGAGACTTGCCCTCGAAATTGACTGAGCTCATATCGCTCTGCACCAAGCTTGACCTAAGGTTCCGCGAAAGGGCTATAGAGCGAGGCAGATCAACAGTTCATAAGACTCCTTTTACTGCTCCTCCTCGCCAGCCATCTCCGCCCAAAGACGAACCTATGCAGATAGGTCACTCACGATTATCTCCAGCTGAGCGCAGAAGACGTCTATCTCACTATCTTTGCCTGTATTGTGCTGCATCGTCCCACCTCATTAACGCCTGTCCTGAGCGTCCAGGAAACTCCAAGTCCTAGCCCACCAAGGAGAGGGTCGGCTAGGAGCAATGAATTCCTCTCCGTCTTCAAGTGACTGCAACCTCTCAGTTTCTCTTCAGTTGGCTGAACGTACTAAGAATCTTGTTGCCTTGTTGGATTCTGGAGCAGCCAGAAACTTTATAACTGAGAAGTTCGTTACGCAGTGGTCTCTACCCACTGAGAGACTTTCATCTCCTATATCTTTAACTGCCGTGGACGGTAGTACGATTTCTGATGCAGTGATTACCTCCAAGACCCTACCTATCCGTCTGAAGGTAGGGGTTCTGCACACCGAACTGATCTCTTTCCTGGTAATCCCAAGGGCCACACATCCTGTGGTTTTAGGCCTCCCATGGCTTCGCTTGCATAATCCCCAAGTTGATTGGAGGACTACCCATATCCTGGCATGGGGTCCTTCCTGTTCTGAATCATGTCTACGGAAAGTGCTACCCGTTTGCAAATCCTCTTCTAAGTCCCCTGATGTTCCACCTACTCCTTATCAAGATTTCACCGATGTATTCAGTAAGTCTTCAGCTGATATTCTTCCTCCCCATAGAGAGTGGGACTGCCCTATTGATCTCATCCCAGGGAAAACTATCCATTGTCATTGCCTGAGACCCACTCTATGGAAGAGTATATTAAGGAAAATCTGGCTAAAGGGTTCATCCGGCCTTCATCTTCTCCAGCTGGCTCAAGCTTCTTCTTCGTAAAGAATAAAGATGGTGGCCTGCGGCCTTGTATTGACTACCGGGGTCTGAATGACATCACAGTGAAAAATCGGTACCCTCTGCCGCTTATCACCAAGTTGTTTGACCGCATCAGTAGAGCCACCATTTTTACAAAGTTAGATTTAAGTGGTGCTTATAATCTCATCCGAATCCGAAAGGGAGATGAGTGGAAGACCGATTTTAACACCCGTGACGGACATTTTGAGTACCTTGTCATGCCCTTCAGACTCAGCAATGCTTCAGCAATATTTCAACAGTTCATGAATGAAATTTTTAGGGACATTATCAACATGTTGTGGTTTATCTCGATGATCTCCTTATCTTTGCAAATTATCTGGAGGAACATCGGTACTGGGTGAAAGAAGTTTTGTCCCATCTCCGTACTAATCATCTGTATTGCAAACTGGAAAAATGCGTCTTTGAAGTTAAATCCATTCCATTCCTGGGGTATATTGTGTCCGGTTCTGGCCTGGAGATGTATCCTGAGAAGCTTTAAGCTATTCAAGTTTGGCCGATTCCTGTAACCCTCAAAGGCATCCGGAGATTTCTAGGTTTCGCCAACTATTACAGGAAATTTAATAGGGACTTCTCCACCATCACAGCACCTATTACTGCACTTACAAAGAAAGGTGCTAATCCTTCCAAGTGGTCAGAAGAAGCCGTTCAAGCCTTCCATCAGTTGAAACAGGAGTTCATCTCTGCTCCAGTATTAAAACAGCCAGATACCAGCTCGCCCTTTACCTTAGAGGTGGATGCCTCTTCTGTTGGAGTGGGTGCAGTCCTGTCTCAAAGAGCCAATGGTGGTCATCTACATCCCTGTGGGTTCTTCTCTCTGAAGTTTTCCCCGGCCGAGTGTAACTATGCCATTGGTGACCAAGAGCTTTTGGCTATCAAACTTGCACTGGAGGAGTGGAGATATCTGTTAGAAGGCGCTTCTCATACCATCACCATTCTGACGGATCACAAGAACCTTTTGTATTTAAAAACCGCTCAATGTCTTAATCCTCATCAAGCCAGGTGGGCACTCTTTTTCTCCAGATTTGCATACAAACTTCAGTTTTGGGTCACAGAATCGTAAGGCTGATGCCCTCTCCTGCTCTTGGGAGCAAGAAAATGAGTCTGAGTCTACTGACAAGCATTACATTATTGATCCAGTGGAGTTCTCCGCAGTGAGGATGGACTCTATGCCCCATCAGGGAAAAGTTTTGTTAAGCCGGCTCTCAGAAGGAAGCTCTTGCATTGGGCACATTCCTCCCGCTTCGCCGGACACGCAGGCATTCAGAAGACCTTAGAATTCATTTCCAGATCATACTGGTGGCCGACCCTGAAGAAGGACATAACTGAGATTGTTGCATCATGTCCAAAATGTGCTCAGCACAAAGTGCCCCGCCAGTCACCCGTTGGGCAACTGGTTCCGTTATCTGTCCCTCATCATCCGTGGACTCATTTATCTATGGATTTTGTCACGGATCTCCCTATGAGTAATAAGTTTAACACCAAGATGGCTCATTTCATTCCTCTTACCGGTCTTCCATCAGCTTCCAAGTTGGCACAAGTCTTCATCCAAGAGATCTTCAGATTACATGGTCTGCCAGAGGAGATTATTTCTGACAGAGGTGTTCAGTTTGTGGCCAAGTTCTGGCGAAGTCTCTGCCAGGCTCTCCAAGTCAAGTTGAAATTCTCTACAGCTTATCATCCCCAAACCAATGGGCAAACTGAGAGGGTGAATCAGGACTTGGAAGCCTTCCTCCATATCTATGTATCATCTTCCCAAGATGATTGGGTTCAACTTCTCCCATGGGCTGAATTTTGCCACAACAATCAGTACTATTATTCATCTTCCTCTACACCATTCTTCACCAACTATGGGTTTCACCCAAAAGTTCCAGAGTTCCAATCGCTTCCAATAACATCTGTGCTTGCAGTTGATATCACGCTTAGGCAGTTTTCTGACAATTGGAAGAATGTCCGAGCAGCTCTCCTGAAAGCGTCCTCCAGGTACAAGAGATTTGCAGATAAGAAGCGAAGGGCAATACCTGCTCTTAAAGTTGGTGATCGTGTCTGGTTATCTACAAAGAATTTAAGATTGAGGATCCCAAGCATGAAGTTTGCTCCCCACTATATTGGACCTTTCCTGATTGAACAAGTCATTAATCCTGTGGCTTACAAACTTCAGCTGCCTCCATTTCTGAAAGTTCCTAAGACATTCCATGTGTCACTCCTCAAGCCAGTAATCCTGAATCGCTTTCACTCAGCGTTTCCCTCTACTCCTAAGGTCCAGACTCAACGTGGTGTTGAGTATGAGGTTGCCAAATCCTAGATTCACGCTTCAGATATGGCCATCTTCAATATCTGATTGAGTGGAAGGGCTACAGTCCTGAGGAACGTTCCTGGACGAATGCATCAGATGTCCATGCTCCTAAAGTGGTCCGGGATTTCCATGCCAGATTTCCTCGGAAACCTAAGGCGTGTCCTGGGGCCACTCCTAAAGGGGGGGGGGGTGCTGTCACGATCCTGGTGTCTGGTCGCCATTTTCTACCAGTTAGGTGTCTCCTGAGATTGGCTCAGCGCGCCAGGCCCGGGTCATAACTATGTTTTGGTTACATTTAATTTTTATGTTACCTGCAGCGCCGGCTCAGTGGCCTTCTTAGTGTTTTCACCTGGCTTGGTCTGGCGCCCTTAGCCCCGTTGCGGGCTGTCACCGCCGCGCCCGTGATCCTGCCGCATGGAGACTGAGTGTGGCATCCTCTGTTAACCGCGGCCACCACTGTCATCCCTGTGGCCGCTGTGCGTGTAGCATGGAGTCTTCTGCTGCTGCGGCTCCCGCCGCCATTGTTGTTTGGCACATGGTTCTTTCCCTTCAAACTCTGTCAATGGGTACAGCCATATTGGATCAAGTCACATGTCAGTTTTTTTACCAATCCGTAGCGCTGCTGAGTTGTCAGCCAATGCCTGCTCACCAGTGGGTATAAATATCCTGTCCCAGCACCCAGGAAATAGTCAGTGCTTCAGTTGTCTTTACAGTGATTCCAGCGGTCAGTTTCACTAGAGACTCTCCTGTGTCACACTCTCTGCAGTGCAGCCTGCTTTCTCCTGTGATAACTCTCTGCGGTGCAGCCTGCTTTCTCCTGTGATAACTCGCTGTGATGCAGCCTGTCTCTCCTATGATAACTCTCTGAAGTGCAGTCTGACTTTCCTACTATTGCACCCTGTGTCGGCAGAGTATATGCTTTGGCTAATAGTAGCTATTCTCCAGCGGAACTCTGTTCACATTTATTCAATACTACAGTTAAGTGCTATTCCTGCGATCTCTAGCATCATTATCATATTCCTGCGATCTCTAGCATCATTCTCATATTTCTTCAACGTTCTCAAGCATCATTAAACACTAGAGATGTGCACCAGAAATTTTTTGGGTTTTGTTTTTTGGTTTTGGATTCGGTTCCGCGGCTGTGTTTTGGATTCGGACGCGTTTTGGCAAAACCTCCCTGAAATTTTTTTGTCGGATTCAGGTGTGTTTTGGATTCGGGTGTTTTTTTTAAAAAAAACCCTCAAAAACAGCTTAAATTATAGAATTTGGGGATCATTTTGATCCTATAGTATTATTAACCTCAATAACCATAATTTACACTCATTTCCAGTCTATTCTGAACACCTCACACTATTATTTTTAGTCCTAAAATTTGCTGGATGACTAAACTAAGCGACCCAAGTGGGCGGCACAAACACCTGGCCCATCTAGGAGAGGCACTGCAGTGTCAGACAGGATGGCACTTAAAAAAATTAGCCCCAAACATCACATGATGCAGGGATAAAAAAAAAAAAAAAAGAGGTGCAAGATGGAATTGTCCTTGGGCCCTCCCACCCACCCTTATGTTGTATAAACAGGACATGCACACTTCAACAAACCCATCATTTCAGCCACAGGGTCTGCCACACGACTGTGGCTGGAATGACTGGTTGGTTTGGGTCCCCACCAAAAAAGAAGCAATCAATCTCTCCTTGCACAAACTGGCTCTACAGAGGCAAGATGTCCACCTCCTCCTCATAGTCCGATTCATCACCCCTTTCACTGTGTACATCCCCCTTCTCACAGAGTATTAATGCGTCCCCACTGGAATCCACCATCTCAGGTCCCTGTGTACTTTCTGGAGGCAATTGCTGGTGAATGTCTCCACGGAGGAATTGATTATAATTAATTTTGATGAACATCATCTTCTCCACATTTTCTGGAGGTAACCTCGTACGCCGATTGCTGACAAGGTGAGCGGCTGCACTAAACACTCTTTCGGCGTACACACTGGAGGGGGGGCAACTTAGTTAAAATAAAGCCAGTTTGTGCAAGGGCCTCCAAATTGCCTCTTTTTCCTGCCAGTATACGTACGGACTGTCTGACGTGCCTACTTGGATGCGGTCACTCATATAATCCTCCACCATTCTTTCAATGGTGACAGAATCATATGCAGTGACAGTAGACGACATGTCAGTTATCGTTGGCAGGTCCTTCAGTCAGGACAGATGTCAGCACTCACTCCAGACTGCCCTGCATCACCGCCAACGGGTGGGCTCAGAATTCTTAGCCTTTTCCTCGCAGCCCCAGTTGCGGGAGAATGTGAAGGAGGAGCTGTTGACGGGTCACGTTCCGCTTGACTTGACAAGTGTCTCACCAGCAGGTCTTTAAACATGTGCAGACTTGTGTCTGCCGGAAAGAGACATACAACGTAGGCTTTAAACCTAGGATTGAGCACGGTGGCCAAAATGTAGTGCTCTGATTTAAACAGATTGACCACCCGTGAATCCTGGTTAAGCAAATGAAGGGCTCCATCCACAAGTCCCACATGCCTAGCGGAATCGCTCCATTTTAGCTCCTCCTTCAATCTCTCCAGCTGCTTCTGCAAAAGCCTGATGAGGGGAATGGCCTGACTCTGGCTGGCAGTGTCTGAACTGACTTCACGTGTGGCAAGTTCAAAGGGTTGCAGAACCTTGCACAACGTTGAAATCATTCTCCACTGCGCTTGAGTCAGGTGCATTCCCCCTCCTTTGCCTATATCGTAGGAAGATGTATAGGCTTGAATGGTCTTTTGCTGCTCCTGGAAGGCGCCACCTCTTCCCGTACAGTGTTGGGAAGGTCAGGCATCGCAACCGACACAATTGGACTCTCCTTGGGGATTTGTAATTTAGAAGAACGCACAGTTCTTTGCTGTGCTTTTGCCATCTTAACTCTTTTCAGTTTTCTAGCAGGAGGATGAGTGCTTCCATCCTCATGTGAAGCTGAACCACTAGCCATGAACATAGGCCAGCGCCTCAGCCGTTCCTTGACACTCAGTGTCGTAAATGGCATATTGGCAAGTTTACGCTTCTCCTCAGACGCTTTTAATTTAGATTTTTGGGTCATTTTACTGAACTTTAGTTTTTTGGAGTTTACATGCTCTCTACTATGACATTGGGCATCAGCCTTGGCAGATGACATTGATGGCATTTCATCGTCTCGGCCATGACTAGTGGCAGCAGCTTCAGTACGAGGTGGAATTATATGCCAGTAATATATCAATAGCAATGGCCTACTGTACTGTACTATGGGGGTCATTCCGAGTTGTTCGCTCGCAAGCTGCTTTTAGCAGCTTTGCACACGCTAAGCCGCCGCCTACTGGGAGTGAATCTTAGCTTATCAAAATTGCGAACGAAAGATTAGCAGAATTGCGAATAAACACTTCTTAGCAGTTTCTGAGTAGCTCCACACTTACTCGGCATCTGCGATCAGTTCAGTCAGTTTCGTTCCTAGTTTGACGTCACAAACACACCCAGCGTTCGCCCAGACACTCCTCCGTTTCTCCAGCCACTCCCGCGTTTTTCCCAGAAACGGTAGCGTTTTTTCACACACACCCATAAAACGGCCTGTTTCCGCCCAGAAACACCCACTTCCTGTCAATCACATTTACGATCACCAGAACGAAGAAAAAACCTCGTAATGCCGTGAGTAAAATACCTAACTGCATAGCAAATTTACTTGGCGCAGTCGCACTGCGGACATTGCGCATGCGCTTTAGCGACTAATCGCTCCGTTGCGAAAAAAAATATAACGAGCGAACAACTCGGAATGACCCCCAATATATGTATACTGTTGGTCACCAAAATGCTGCACTGTAATACTATATATACTGCTCACAATAATGCAGCACAGATATGGAATGGATACTTGCAGTGACACAGAGCTGCAAGATACAGCAATGGCCTACTGTACGACTATATACTGTTGGTCACCAAAATGCACTGTAACACTATATATACTGCTCACAATAATGCAGCACAGATATGGAATGGATACTTGCAGTGACACAGAGCTGCAAGATACAGCACTGGCCTACTGTACAACTATATACTGTTGGTCACCAAAATGCTGCACTGTAATACTATATATACTGCTCACAATAATGCAGCACAGATATGGAATGGATACTTGCAGTGACACAGAGCTGCAAGATACAGCAATGGCCTACTGTACAACTATATACTGTTGGTCACCAAAATGCTGCACTGTAATACTATATATACTGCTCACAAAAATGCAGCACAGATATGGAATGGATACTTGCAGTGACACAGAGCTGCAAGATACAGCAATGGCCTACTGTACAACTATATACTGTTGGTCACCAAAATGCTGCACTGTAATACTATATATACTGCTCAAAATAATGCAGCACAGATATGGAATGGATACTTGCAGTGACACAGAGCTGCAAGATACAGCAATGGCCTACTGTACAACTATATACTGTTGGTCACCAAAATGCTGCACTGTAATACTATATATACTGCTCACAAAAATGCAGCACAGATATGGAATGGATACTTGCAGTGACACAGAGCTGCAAGATACAGCAATGGCCTACTGTACTGTACTACTATTATACTGGTGGTCCCCAGTCCCCACAATAAAGCACACTGAGCACAGATATTTGCAGCACACTGAGCACATATATTTGCAGCACACTGAGCACAGCTTACAGAACTTTTCAGGGAGAGAACGCAGCCACGTCCTCTCCATGCACGAGTGAATATGGCGGCGACGCACGGCTCTTTATCTAGAATACGAATCTCGCGAGAATCCGACAGCGGGATGATGACGTTCGGCCTCGTTCGGGTTAACCGAGCAAGGCGGGAAGATCCGAGGCTGCCTCGGAACCGTGTAAAATAGGTGAAGTACGGGGAGGTTCGGATCTCGGAGAACCAAACCCGCTCATCTCTATTAAACACCTTCAGCTACGTTTCAAGTTCTGGTCTCAAACCAGTTGAAGTCCAGAGACTCTTTTCACGTTTATTGTTTTGTTTCACCTTTCATGACTTTTATTATTTAGTAAACACCTTAAAGTCACTTTCAGTTGTCGTGGTCACGCCTTCGGGCATTGGTGCTGCAGCTCCTGCACATGTCTAGGAGTCCCATTACACCTCCTAAGTTTCATTACCCGTCAGCCCCTACAACTGAGGCTTCTCGCTACCAACACCAGCCCTCAGTTGGGACAGGTGCATTCCAATGAAGGAAAAAGCATCAGGTATTCATTCCAATATATCCATGTAAAATGGGAGCACTCACCAGACTTCACCATACACTTTATAGCCAAGCGCTCCTTCTCTACCATGGTGTATTTTTGTTCCCTCTGCAACGACTTCCTAGTCAAAAACAACACTTGGGGGGTAATTCTGAGTTGATCGCAGCAGCAAGTTTGTTAGCAATTGGGCAAAACCATGTGTACTGGAGGGGGGGCAGATATAACATTTGCAGAGAGAGTTAGATTTGGGTGGGTTATTTTGTTTCTGTGCAGGGTAAATACTGGCTGCTTTATTTTTACACTGCAATTTAGATTTCAGTTTGAACACACCCCACCCAAATTTAACTCTCTCTGAAAATGTTATATCTGCTCCTCCTGCAGTGCACATGGTTTTGCCCAATTGCTAAAAAAATTGCTGCTGCGATCAACTCAGAATTAGGCTCTTGGTGCTCTATCCCCTTGCTTTCCTTGGGCAGAACTGCACCTAAGCCAACATCAGAGGCGTCTGCATGGAGGAAGAATCTGCAGGCAATATCAGGTGCCTGTAGTGCCGGAGAGGTCCAGATGAAGATCTGCCCATGTTGCTTCAGCAAGGCTGGTCCACAGCCGCTCTAGTCGCAAAGTGACTGGACGAAGCCTAGGGAGGTTCTCAACTGCGACTTAGTCTAAAGGCCTACATCCACTAGCCCGATTTGGGCACTTTTGTTCAGATTTCGACGTATCTGACCGAAAAATCTGAAGAAAAGTGTCACATCGGATGGCTCTTACGATCTGATGCGCAGTCCCTTGTCAGATATGTCTGAACTACAGATCTTTGTGGCTGCCCCAACTATTTATCTAAATCTGAAGAAATCAGGTGCACATCGGAGTGTTTTTTCTACTTCAGATGTATATGATCAGATTCATCTGAAGCGTCATTTGACTGGCATCTCCCTGGCCACTCCCACCCACCACGAGGATTCGGCAGCAGCATCAGACGGCAGCATCAGACGGCAGCATCGGAGCGCAGCACAGACAAGTTGGACCGGATTCCTTCGATTTTTTGTATGTGAAGGGCACACTGCCCACCAATGGTTATTGTTTACAGTGAATTTTCCTACTGCCCACCAATGGTTATGGTTTACAGTGTATAATCACACTGCCCAGCCTACTATATTTAAATATTGCATCAGATCAATCACATGTAGCATGTGTGCATCAGATGTGTCTGATGTGATCTGTCGGCACATGATAGATCGCATCAGATATATCTGAAGTGAATGTAATGAAAATTAAAGCCAGGGTCCCATCCGATTCCCAGGACGCTCCCAGGAGTGTTCAAGAGAAATCTGATGCGATCTGCAGTTCAGACAAGTCTGAGTAGTGGATGGCCACCGTTAGGCTTTGATAAATATTTGACTGCCTCAACCTTTCCTATCTGAGGTTTCAAAGGAAGGGGAGCCCTAGTTTGTACACCATAATTAGGTAATGAGGTGTTACTCTGCTTTAGACTTAATACAGTGTACAGAGGGAAAAAGATGCAGGTGCACTATCTCACACTAGCTCAACCTGTAATAACCAGAGGCATTTAGCATAATCCAGGCTCGGGTTATGAGCTTACCCACCGCACCAAGGTAGACTCTCATTGGGTAAGTCACTAACACTAACTGCAGGGGATCAGGTCCAGGGGGCAGGGCACCCCAAAGCCACCCAGCCAGACAACCCCAGGGCACCGCATGAGTGATACAAGTGAAGAGTTAAATAAGTAGAAGCAGCTATTGCTGCATGTGTGAGTAATGTGAAGAGTGAAAAAGAATGGTATGAAAGTGTTCACATATATAAAACAAACTATAAGTGCCATAGTGTCTTAAAAATAAATGTTAGATTGCGATGCCCCGAGGATGTTCAGCCATGGCAAGTCCAGGAAGCCCCGCGCTCCAGAGAATCCGCCCAATATTGACTGCCATAATAAACAAATGTAGGAGTCTTACCTCAGTGTGCTCATTCCACAAATGCAAGCCAGAGTGCTGGGCCCTCTATTTAAAATAAGTGAGGGGTGGGTGGGGCAGGTGCTAAACTAGCTGAAGTGTCTCATGCCTTCAGATATATGTATGAATACATAGAATCAGTTGCAAAGGAAGGGGGGCCCTAGTTTGCACACCGTAATTAGGTAATGAGGTGCTACTCTGCTTGAGACTTAATACAATGCACAGAGGGAAAAAGATGCAGGTGCACTATCTCACACTAGCTCAACCTATAATAACCAGAGGCATTTAGCATAATCCTGGCCAGGGCTATGAGCTTACCTACCGCACCAAGGTAGACTCTCATTGGGTAAGTCCCTAACACTAACTGCAGGGGTTCAGGTCCAGGGTGCAGGACACCCCAAAGCCACCCAGCCAGACAACCCCAGTGCAACGCATGAGTGATACAAGTAAAGAGTTAAATAGGTAGGAGCAACTACTGCTGCGTGTGTTTCACCTGACCCTGTCCAACTATGTAACCAAAATACTTTGCTTCTCTCAGGGCATTGTACATTTCTCAGTGTTAGCTGCGAAAGCTGCTGATCTCAATGAAGTCAATATCGCCTCAAGCTTAGGAAGATTTAATTTTTAGATCCATTCAGAATACCAGCATTCAGCATCCTGGCAGTTGAAATGCAGACACCGGCATCCCGACATGGATTGAAATGCCGGTACCGGGATCCCGAACACTGGAATCCCAATTGACCTTTATCGGGACTCCTTATTGGTAATCTGCGGGGGTGGGTGGTGGAGGTTAGGTTTCGGCTGCGGGGTGAGGGTCAGGGTTAGGCTGCGGTAAAGGGAGGGTTAGGGATAGGCTGCGGGCAGGAGAGGTTAGGGTTGGGCACCCCTGGGGACGATTAGGGTTAGGTTGCAGGGAAGGGACAGTTTGTATGCATCCCGTAATACCCAGTCTTGAGAGCGTATAACTATATCGTCTACATTGGCTTGCGCTTAAAGTAATTACAGAACAGTAAGTTGCCATAGGGTTTTGTAACCAGCACAATCGGGAAACACCGCTCACTGGTAGATTCCTTAATTACCCCTAGTTGGACCATGTTCACCAACTCCCTTCTAACTACACTCCGCCTAGCTTCAGGAATAAGGTAGGTCTTTGCTTTATCACTACTCCAGGAGGCATGACAATATCATGTTCTATCAAAGCTGTGCACCCTGGTAGGGAAGAAAACACATCTTTGTTCTGTCGTACCATCTCTTTCACCTGCAGCTTTTGCGCTGTGGACTTCTATCTTCAGCTAACATTTTCTGAAGATTGGGTTCTTCCATAGGTTGCATCTGTTGTTGCTGGCACTGCTCCATTTTAGCTTCTTTGTGGGTTGGTAAGTGGTAGTGCCATTGGCAGGCAGGCAGGGAGGAGAAGTGTGGGTAGTGGATCAATTTTGTTTGTGCACTCCCACCAAACCTTGTTGCCCTTGGGCTCCCACAAGTCTTAATCTGGCCCTGAATAAAAGTGAGTTATTCCAACAGGCTACGTGAATCATTTGTGTCTGTTCAGGTTGCACTGCCCTGATCCTTTGTAGATCTCTTTTCTTCCTGATGAGAAAAGTACTTTCAGTAATAGAATTTGACCCATCGCATCTCAAAATTTTTATATTCTACTTGTACACCTCTGCTACATAAATCTTTTAACCATTGATGCATGTCATATTTGTTAATATCTATGTACAAACAAGCTGTCTATGGGCCATTTTATTCATTAGGGGCATTTTAATAATTTTTTGCATTAAAGCCCTGATAAATGTGCATTCCTCATTTAAGTTTATTGTCATCAGCCAAAACAAATTGACAGACGAAATTTCAGTAGTACATAGCACTGGGTAGTAGGCGACACAGTCATAGCATACAAAAACACATAAAAAATAATACAATCATACATTTAACATCCATACTGCAAATGGAATAAAACTGTTCCTAAAACAACTAGTCTGTGCTAGCAGAGTTCGAAACCTCTTTCAGGACGGAAGTTCGACAAGGAACTCATTAAAAGGATGTCCACTTCCTGATAAAATACTCCTAAATTTACTTAAAGCCCTACGCCTATACAACTCATCAAAGGTAGGCAGCGGCATACCAATGATTCTACTAGCGGTTCTTCTAATTCTCTCTAATGCACACCGGTCAGTTAAGGTACAGCCACCATACCATGTCACAATTCCATAACTAAGGATGCTCTCAATCGAGCACCTATAAAGTTTAACATGGTCTGCGCGCCAATACCTGCTGCTCTTAAAAGTCGCAGGAAAAAAAGTCGCTGTTGAGCTTTTTTAACTGTCAATTGCAAGTGCGCCGACCATGTCAAGCATGAAGAAATCTGAATGCCCAAGAAGCGGAATGAAGCAACCATTTCGACTGCTTGATCACCAACAAGCACTGGCAATTTCTGCACCTGTCCTTTTCTAAAATCCACGATTAGTTCTTTAGACTTCCCACTATTTAAAAATAAATGATTTTCACTACTCCAACCAACTAATTTCGCAACTTCCGTCCTATAAGCTGACTCATCATTACCGTTAATTAAACCTACTACAGCAATGTCATCTGCAAATTTAATCACTTTAACAGATGCATCTGCTGACACAGAGTCGTGGGTAAACATCAAGTATAAAAAGGGACTAAGGGCCTCATTCAGACCCATTCACACGCTGCATTTTCTAGCAGCCGTGCGAACCGGTCTGAACTGCGCATGCGTGCGACCTGCAATGTGCAGGCATGTCGTTGCCCGGTGACGGGGTTGCTGGAGAGCGACGGCTTCTATGAAGAAAGCGATCGCAGGGGCGATCGCAAGAAGATTGACAGGCAGAAGGCGTTCCTGGGCGGTAACTGACTGTTTTCTGGGAGTGTCTGAAGAAACGCAGACATGCCCAGCCGTTGCAGCGGGTGAGTAAGTCGTGGGCTGTGCAGAAACTGCACAAACTTTTGTTTGTGCAGCTCACTACACAGCCCATCGCACCCCTGCAAAGCCCTTACCCCCTCCCCCTGTAAGCGGCGATTACCTGGTCGCAGCAATGCAAAAATAGCCTGCGTTCAACCAGGTCTGAATTACCCCCTAAGAACACAGCCCTAAGGTACACCTGTATTTATCAACACCTCACTGGACCTAACACTACCCATTTTAACCATCAGTGGGCGATTTGTAAAAAATTCTAAAATCCAATTACAAGTAAAACTATCAAGGCCTAACACAGATAATTTGTTCGTCAAAGACACAGGAATCACTGTGTTAAAGGCCGAACTAAAATCAACAAATAAAATCCTAACATAGGCATTCCTCTTTTCTAAATGGGACAGAGTAAAGTGCAACAATGTAATAATCACGTTGTAGGTGCAACGGTTCTGTCTATAAGCAAATTGAAACGGGTCAAACTCAGCTGAAAAAAAGATTTAATGTGGCTCAATACTAGTTTCTCAAAACATTTCATTATGAGGGATGTTAATGCTATAGGCCAATATTCATTAAAACATAGAGCTGACCCTTTCTTAGGGACTGGGACAATACTTGTTAACTTCAAACTCCTTGGCACTACACAGTGCATGAGTGACAAGTTGAACAAGACCGTTAATATCCCACTCGGTTGCTCCGCACATCCATGAAGGACCCTCCCCTGAATGCCATCAGGTCCCGCTGACTTGCCCGCATTTACCTGACGTAAACAATTTTCACAACGCTTTCTTCAAGCAACAAGGGAGATTCCCCCTCTTGAGGGATCTGCGGCAACTGGGGTAATCTGTTATTTTCTTCAAATCTACAATAAAACAAATTTAAATCATCCGCCAATGAGTTACTATCCTCCACATGGTTGGCTTTTTTTAAATTTGCACCCTGTCACTTCATATATCAACTGCCACAAGCCCCTAGGATTCTTATTCAAACTACTAAGATCTTCAATCTTTTTTGAATAACTAATTTTTGCTCTTTTAATGCCCCAGACGGAGTTGGGCCCTGGCCAATCTCAAAGCGGCCTGATCGCCATCCTTTAAAGCTCTATCCCTGGCTTTAAGCTGGGCACGAACCTCCCCATTTAACCAAGGTTCCCGCATTGACACATATTGTGGTGATTTGAAATGCTTTTTGGGGTTTATGTACCATGAGTGAGACCCTGAGACTCAGGCTTCAATAAGAGCCTGTGCCGGTGAATGCTAAAAACTAAAGTGATTGTATACCAGGGACATGCGGTTAGGTAAATGTCTCAGGATATTTGAGCTAAAGGGTGCATGTGGGCATTATGGACAGATGCAGCAGTTTATACTGCTGGAAATCTGTACTGCTGAAAATGTCAAATTTTATTTTGATCAAAGATGTGTGGAAAAGATAGGCAGGGAGGCATTGCCTCATGTTCTCTAGACATTTTACTCCAGAGTTTTTGACTATAAAAATTATTAGAATATTACAAAGAAGATATTTCTAACATATTTTTTGTATTTTTCATATACTTTATACAGTTAAAACTCTGGCGTATATGTTAGTAGACAGGAAAGGCTCTGCCTCACCTCACCGCAAGTCACTGTTGCATACGTGGTCATTTTACTTCTGTGTTCGTACCTGACTGAGCCACTGCACCAGTAGCCTGCGCATGTGCAAGCGGCAGTTATCAGAGAGATACCCTCCGAATCCCTTTGCCGAAAAAATGCATAAATGCAGCCGATAGGATACAATAGGCTAATACTGTGATCTGGACCCGGCCTCAACCAAGCTTCTAATAGGTTGTATGGATATAATTGGTCCTGTCTTTGCAAAAATTGTTCAATGCTCTTTGCAGACAGGCATTTTTCCTGGACCCCTAAAGGAAGCAATTGTTAGACCGCTTCTTAAAAAACCTAATTTAGATCCCGACTGCATGACCAACTACAGACCGGTATCAAACCTTCCTTTCCTAGGAAAGGTTATTGAGAAAGTGGTTGCAAATCAATTGGAAACCCGCCTGACAACCCATGATATTTATGATCCATTTCAATCAGGATTCAGGAGAAGACATAGCACTGAAACAGCCCTGGTGTGTGTGTTAAATGATCTTCTGATGGCAAGAGACAGAGGTGACTGTTCAATATCAATCCTTCTGGATCTCTCGGCAGCATTTGATACCGTGGACCATGGGCTTCTGATTGAGCGACTGATACATTTCTGTGGTCTGGATGGCACAGTCCTAAGCTGGTTCAAATCATTTCTCACAGGCAGGTCACAGAGAGTATCGCCTGGATTATACTCATCACCACCAGTGCCATTGCCATGTGGTGTCCCACAAGGTTCTATACTATCCCCCATGCTTTTTGCAGTATACATGCTCCCATTGGGCGAAATAATCAGGCGCCATGGCCTGGTCTACCACTGCTATGCAGATGATACACAACTGTACTTGTCCTTTCCTCTGGGCACTGATAACCCAATAGCAACCCTAAATGGCTGTCTAGCTGAGCTGCAGGAGTGGATGAGCGCCAGTTGGCTGCGACTGAACCAAGATAAAAAGATAAAACAGAGGTCCTTATGATAGGACCGCAACATCATAGGACAAGACTGCAGCATAGCCAACCAACTGGACTTACACTCGGGGATTCAGAATTACAGACCAGTGATCGTGTGCGGAAGCCAGAATCAAGCACTTAATTCCCTCAGATGATCTGCCAAAAGTCATACATGCATTTGTATCATCTCGATTAGACTACTGCAATGCCCTCTACCTTGATCTCTCAGCAAAAGAATTGCACCGCTTACAGCTGGTGCAAAACACAGCTGCCAGGCTGTTAACCAACCAGCCCCGTTCTAGCCACAAAACACCCATTCTCTACTCCCTTCACTGGCTGCCTGTAAAATGGCGACTCAGCTTCAAGATTGGCTTACTGAGTTTCACAGCATTATACGACCAGGGCCCAAGGTACCTGAAGCAGCTTCTGATCCCATACTGCCCCACTCGATTACTGCGATCTGTAGATGAAGGACTTTTAGCAGTACCTAGAATCTCCCATAATTCATCTGGGGGTCGAGGTTTTAGTCATGTCGCTCTGACTCTATAGAACTCCCCGCACAATGCGAGAGGCCCCAACTATAGAATCCTTCAAAAGTAGACTCAAGACTTTCCTGTTTACTCAAGCATTTCCATAATGTCCCTTTAGTATCTCCATGCTTCTGTATTTTATGAAAATGTACTTCATTATTTTCTGTAGTATATTATGCTCTGTATCTGTTAAGCGCCTTGAGTCCTATTGGAAAAAGAACGCTATATAAATAAAATTATTATTATTATTATTATAAAGATTCACATATAACAAGTAACACCCCAATGCCTGATATACAGATGCTTAATGGCACAGGTGCCGCACAAGAAAGAGGCAATTGCCCACCCCACAGTGTAAAGTAAGACAAATATAGACATCTGTGCTGTTATGTCATATTAGGAAACAAATTTGAGGTCTTTTCCCCTTCAAATTTTATTTATTTAATCATAAAACTGTCAAATAAGTACTGTATACCTGCTGTTCCCTGCTTATGTAACCCATGGCACTTTGGATGTTATTATTTACAGTAAGTCTGGCATACTGCACTTGCCTAGGGTGAAAGCAGCTGCAAGTGCAATCTCTGAGTTTGTGCTTGTGTGCTAAGAGGGAGATGTACTGCCAATTAAAATACTGGAGAAGTGAGCCGGTGGAGAAGTTGCCTAGGGCAACCAATCAGCATTGAAGTAACATCTATAATTTGCATACTATAAAATTATACAGAGCAGTTGCCATGGGCACCTTCTCCATTGGCTCACTTCTCCACCCTTTTCACTGCTTGGTACATCTCCCCCAAAGAGACTTACAGAGCAGGCATGGGTGTCCAACTGTGACTGCAAGATCGAGACTGAGACAGAGAGGATATATCTGTATGACCACGGAATATGGAGCTTCTGTCTGCTGGAGGAGACATGCTCTGTCCGGTGGTGTGGAGAAATTAAGGCATGTGATACTCCGGTATGGTAACCTCCTGTAATGATATGTATGGGCATTACTGTGCATATACTGTAGTGTATGGACATTTATTTAAAAAACAAAAACTGTTGGGGCACTAAAGTTCCTGAAGATACACAGGTATCCCTCACAGCGGGGAGATTGGGGGGCAGAGTTATACAAAGCAGGGTATGATCTGTCTCTGGGGGTCATTCCGAGTTGATCGCTAGCTGCCATTGTTCGCAGCACAGCGATCAGGCTACAAATCGGCATTTCTGCGCTTGCGTATGCACCGCAATGCGCATGCGCGATGTACGAGTACAAAGTCCTTTGTGGTTTTGCACAGGTTCTAGCGAAGCTTTCAGTCGCACTGGAGGACGC
The DNA here is from genome assembly GCF_028390025.1 of Pseudophryne corroboree. NCBI lineage: Eukaryota > Metazoa > Chordata > Amphibia > Anura > Myobatrachidae > Pseudophryne > Pseudophryne corroboree. Next base: position 161,671,179 of record NC_086449.1, read on the forward strand.
AAGAAGATTGACAGGAAAGGGGCGTTTCTGGGTGGCAACTGACCGTTTTCAGGCAGTGTTTGGAAAAACGCAGGCGTGCCAGGGAAAACGCAGGTGTGACTGGGCGAACGCTGGGCGAGTGTGTGACGTCAAAAGCCGTCCCTCCATCGTTAGAATCAATACACATGAAGAGTAAGTCCAGGGCTGGTCTTGTTTTGCACAAAATGTTTTTGCAGGCGCTCTGCTGAATAAGTCCAGGGCTGGTCTTGTTTTGCACAAAATGTTTTTGCAGGCGCTCTGCTGCACAGGCGTTCGTACTTCTGCAAAGCGAATATACACTCCACGGTGGGCGGTGACAATGCGTTTGCATGGCTGCTAAAAACTGCTAGCGAGCGATCAACTCGCAATGACCCCCTCTGAGGAGAAGGGCGGAATGATTTAGCCTGAAAGTGATTCGTCCTGTGAGGAGAACTCCTGAGGGAGTAGGCAAGCAGAGGAGAGTCTCCTGAGGTGATGGAGGCTTGGTAAAGCAGAGACTGGGACTTTACCTCCTCAAGGGAAACCAACGCAAGTAAAAAGCAGCTGAGCCACCCCTCTAGTTTAAGTGACAGATAAGCCTGAAAGAGAGGAGGGGGTGCTGTACTAGGAGCAGTTGGTGTTGTAGTGCCAGGATCCGGTATATGAACTGGGTGTGGTTCATCAAATCGACAGTATCTAGGTCGACAATGTTTAGGTCGACCACTATAGGTTGACAGTCACTAGGTCGACATGGATGGAAGGTCAACAGGGTTTCTAGGTCGACATGTGCTAGGTCGACAGGTCTAAAGGTCGACATGAGGTTAAAAAAAAAATTGCTGTAGTTTTCTTCGTAGAGTGACCGGGAACCCCAATTAGTGCACCGCGTTCGCTCGCCATGCTTTGGGCATGGTGCCTTCGCTCCGCTACCGCTTCGCTCGGCACAGATTACCGTTCCAATCGTAGTCGACATGGATCGTTAAGTATGAAAAAAATTCAAAAAAAGAAAAAAATGTGAAAAACTCATGTCGACCTTTAGACCTGTCGACCTAGCACATGTCGACCTAGAAACCCTGTCGACCTTCCATCCATGTTGTCCTAGTGACTGTCGACCTATAGTGGTAGACCTAAACATTGTCGACCTAGACAGTGTCGACCTTCAGATCGGACCCCATATGAACTAGCTTGTCTGCACCATAGCATCACATTTATCACTGATACAGTCAATCTGCAAAAAAGGAAAGCAAACCCTGGTTATTCAGTATAGACCTGTGGCAACCTTAACATTTAGTCATATTTCCTAAAGACCTAGACAGCAAAAGCTATCCTTCATTAACTATTGAGCTGCCTTGTGGGAGCAAGACACCATCACACTGCTCTTTCAGGTGTTAAAGTCATCATTCTGAAAACTGAGACAGTACAGTGAAAGACTTACAGCTCACTCCCCAAGCTTTATAAATTCTAGTTAATGATCTACCTTGGAGTGGATTCTAAACGCTACGTCAATCTTACATTTGTGCAGTTTAACCACAGTTAGACCCTGTTAATGCTACTGTAGCTAAGTTTATTATGTAGCTACTGATTACTGAGTATGTAGTATATATGTGCAGCAGTGGACCATATTCAGAACTAGAAAAGGTACAGAGTGCAGCGTCACATTCCACCTAGACGCCAGAGTTAAATTCAACCAGGCCTGGGCTTGTAACATACAAGTTTGACGGATTATCTTGTACATGCTAATTTATCCATGATTCAGTGGGAGAGTGATATCTACAGAGTAGGAACAGTAGCTATGTCCTTATTAGTGTATTGGAGGATCACATTCACTATAACTTGTGTACATTAACACTTAGTGCACATACTAATTTTGATTAGAAACTGAGTTTAGAACATTTAATCTAAGCATAGTTCTCATAAGTGAAGTGTTTTATAATTGATTGTTCATTAAATGTTTCTTTTGTGAATTCATAATCAGATTTCATCCGTAGCATGAAGATAGAAGTTCCAGCACAATAAATATTACACCTGAGGTGTGCATAACATAATTGTAACAGTAAATAATTGTTATTCTTTGGTGTGCTACAGCTGTGTTGACATTCTTTATTGATGTGTTACCTTGTTGTTCTAAAAATTAACTGTTTCTTGTAAATAAAGACTGTATTTAGTAAATTTTAGCCTTCTGTGTCTGGAAGAAATGCCTTACCTTCTCCTCTCTGTCTGATGAAGAGAACCTGTACAAAAAAGTAATTAATATTGACTTCCGTAGTGTAAGATTTTGAGAGTGTTACAGGCAGCCACACACTAATTTGTGATACTGCAGCTGGACACATGCTGGAATACAATATAAGTGGGTCCTAATTACCATTCTCTTGGATTCATATATGGTACCGCATGAGAACTATTTTTATTTTATTTTGATCTCTTGGAGAGAATACATATTTTATGTAACTGGAATGTATCAAATATACTGTATATACACTGGTTGAGCAAAGTATTCTGTTTTATATTATATTATGAAAACTGAAAAGTAACACTTTAGGATACTATTTTTAAGTGGCCATACAGAGCTTGTAATATTGGTAAGAACCTATTGCATATATACTCAGCATGAAGGAGAGAGGAGCCGCGGCATGTAAGGAGCAGCCAGAATGTAACTGTCATGCAGAAGCTGTTTGGGGCTGAAGAGACAAAGTGGGGTCCCTGTCCTGAAAGACAGAAGGCTGAGGCTACAGAAACACACTGAAAGGTGGCAGATGGAAGGGGCCGGCAGGGGCCAGAGAGACACCGCAGGGATGGAGAGGTGGAAGAGTGCTGTCTGGGGCTAAAGAGATGCCACATGAATGTAGAGACGGAAAGGGGGCTGGCTGGAGGTAAAGAGATGCCTCAGGGCTGGATAGACAGAAGGAGGCTGGGGTAGAGAGACACCACAGGGCTGGAGAGACGGAAAGGGGGCTGGCTGGAGGTAAAGAGATGTCTCAGGGCTGGATAGACAGAAGGAGGCTGGGGGTAGAGAGATACCACAGGGCTGGAGAGACGGAAAGGGGGCTGGCTGGAGCTAAAGAGATGCCTCAGGGCTGGATAGACAGAAGGAGGCTGGGGGTAGAGAGATACCACAGGGCTGTAGAGACGGAAAGGGGGCTGGTTAGAGGTAGAGAGATGCTGCAGGGCTGGATAGACAGAAGGAGGCTGGGGCTAGAGAGACACCACAGGGCTGGAGAAGGGGGCATGAACATTAATTGTTTATAAGGTTAATTTAATGAGGGTAGTAAGGTAGGCTGACCATATTATCTCTTTAACCTGGGACACTCATGAATTTCACAGGTTCTGTGTCTGCTTAAAACCAGGTGAAATGCAGGCTTGTAGTCAGCCAGCCACAGAACCTGTGTAATTCATGAACGTCCCAGGTTAAAGGGATAATATGGTCAGCCTAAGTAAGGGACCTGTCTAAAGAGTCTACATTGACATGGTGGCAGGCTTGATATTTTTTGCCCAAATATTTAACTAAACTTTTTTTTGTGTAGTGATAGAATAAAAGGGGTTGGGGTTAGGGGGCCCTATTTATTTTGTCATTCCCAGGCCCCACAATTTCTCACGGCAGCCCTGCGAGTCAGTAATAAATTCTAAAGTTTCACCTTCAATATACAATGTATTTACATATAAACTAGAGATGAGCGGGTTCGGTACTCAGAGAACCGAATCCTACCGTACTTCACGCTCCGAGCCCGGATCCGATTCAGGCTCGGGTTTACCCGCCTCACTCGGAAACCAGAACGAGGCAAAATGTCATCATCACACTGTCGGATTCTCGCAGGGTTTGGATTCCATATAAGGAGCCGTGCATTGCCGCCATTTTCACTCTGGCATTGGAGAGTGTACAGAGAGGACATGTCTCCGTTCTCTCAGTGTCCTCAGTGTCCGTGTATTGTGCTGCATTAGTCCAGTCACAGTGGTGGTGTCCTCTGCTGCCATATGTCCAGTGCTGCTGTATAGGGTGCTGTGTTGTGCTGCACCAGTTCAGTGGTGGTGTATTGTGCTGCATCAGTCCAGTCACAGTGGTGGTGTCCTCTGCTGCCATATGTCCATTGCTGCTGTATAGGGTGCTGTGTTGTGCTGCATCAGTTCAGTGGTGGTGTATTGTGCTGCATCAGTCCAGTCACAGTGGTATCCTCTGCTGCCATATGTCCAGTGCTGCTGTATAGGGTGCTGTGTTGTGCTGCATCAGTTCAGTGGTAGTGTCCTGTGCATCAGCCATCAGTCATTCCAGTAACTAGTCACAGTGGTATCCTCTGCTGCCATATGTCCAGTACTGCTTTATAATAATAATAAGTCCCTTACAGTGTCACTGTGTTGTCCTGCATCAGACCAGTGGTAGTGTCCTGTGCATCAGCCACCAGTCATTCCAGTGACCATTCACAGTGGTATCCTCTGCTGCCATATGTCCAGTGCTGCTGTATAATAATAACAACAACAAGTCACTTACAGTGTTGCTGTGTTGTCCTGCATCAGACCAGTGGTATTGTCTGTGCATCAGCCATCAGTCATTCCAGTGACCAGTCACAGTGGTATCCTCTGCTGCCATATATCCAGTACTGCTGTATAATAATAACAAGTCACTTACAGTGTTGCTGTGTTGCCCTGCATCAGACCAGTGGTAGTGTCCTGTGCATCAGCCACCAGTCATTCCAGTGACCATTCACAGTGGTATCCTCTGCTGCCATATGTCCAGTGCTGCTGTATAATAATAACAACAAGTCCCTTACAGTGTTGCTGTGTTGTCCTGCATCAGACCAGTGGTAGAGTCCTCTGCATCAGTCATCAGTCATTCCAGTGACCAGTCACAGTGGTATCCTCTGCTGCCATATATCCAGTACTGCTGTATAATAATAACAAGTCCATTACAGTGTTGCTGTGTTGTCAGGCATCAGACCAGTGGTAGTGTCCTGTGCATCAGACATCAGTCATTCCAGTGACCAGTCACAGTGGTATCCTCTGCTGCCATATGTCCAGTGATGCTGTATAATAATAAGTCCCTTACAGTGTTGCTGTGTTGTCCTGCATCAGACCAGTGGTAGTGTCCTGTGCATCAGCCATCAGTCATTCTAGTGACCAGTCACAGTGGTATCCTCTGCTGCCATATGTCCAGTGCTCCTGTGCTGCATATTGTGTTATATAACTCCAGAAAAATAGTGGAGAACAAAAATTTGGAAGATAAAATAGGGAAAGATCAAGAACCACTTCCTCCTAGTGCTGAAGCTGTTGCCACTTATCATGACATAGACGATGAAATGCCATCAACGTCGTCTGCGAAGGCCGATGCCCAATGTGATAGTAGAGGGCATGTAAAATCCAAAAAGCCAAAGTTCAGTAAAAAGACCCCAAAAAATAAATTTAAATCATCTGAGGAGAAACGTAAACTTTCCAATATGCCATTTTACGACACAGAGTGGCAAGGAACGGCTAAGGCCCTGGCCTATGTTCATGACTAGTGGTTCAGCTTCACATGACAATGGAAGCCCTCAACCTCCCGCTAGAAAAATTAAAAGAGTTAAGCTGGAAAAAGCACAGAAAAGAACTGTGTGTTCTGATTTGGTATCAAAAATCCCCAAGTAGAGTCCAAGTGTGTCAGCGGTTGCGATGCCTGACCTTCCCAAAACTGGATGGGAAGTGGTGGCTCCTTCCACCATTTGCACGCCCCCTGCAAGTGCTGGAAGGAGCACCCACAATCCAGTTTCTGATATTCAAATTGAAGATGTCACTGTTGAAGTACACCAGGATGAGGATATGGGTTTTGCTGGCGCTGAGGAGGAAGTTGACGATGAGGATTCTGATGTTGATGTGGTTTGTTTAAATGAGGCACCGGGGGAGACACCTGTTGTCCGCGGGATGAAGAAGCCCATTGTGATGCCTGGGCAAAATACCAAAAAAGCCACCTCTTTGGTGTGGAATTATTTCTCCACAAATCCGGACAACAGGTGTCAAGCCATGTGTTGCCTCTGTCAATCTGTAATAGGTAGGGGTAAGGATGTTAACCACCTAGGAACATCCTCCCTTATACGTCACCTGCAGCGCATTCATCAGAAGTCAGTGTCAAGTTGTGAAACTTTGGGTAAGAGCGTAAGCAGTCCACTGACACCTAAATCCCTTCTTCCTCTTGTACCCAAGCTCCTGCAAGCCACACCACCAACTCCCTCAACGTCAACTTCCTCCTCAGTTAGGAACGTCAGTAGTCCTGCAGGCCATGTCACTGGCAAGACTGAGGAGTCCTCTCCTAACTGGGATTCCTCCGTGGTACGCCTGCTGTTGCTGCTGCTGTTGTTGTTGCTGCTGGGAGTCGATCGTCATCCCAGAGGGGAAGTCGGAAGACCACTTGTACTACTTCCAGTAAGCAATTGACTGTCCAACAGTCCTTTGTGAGGAAGATGAAATATGACTGCAGTCATCCGTTTGCAAAGCGGATAACTGAGGCCTTGACACTTATGTTGGTGTTAGATGTGCATCCGGTATCCGCCATTAGTGCAGTGGGATTTAGACAATCGATGGAGGTATTGTGTCCCAGTTACCAAATCCCACCTAGATTCCACTTCACTAAGAAAAAGTGTCGCCAGTGTCCTAAAAAATGCGGTTGTATCCAGTGTCCACTTAACCACGGACATGTGGACAAGTGGAACAGGGCAGACTAAGGACTATATGACTGTGACAGCCCACTTGGTAGATGTATTGCCTCCCGCAGCAACAACAGCAGCAGCGGCACTAGTAGCAGCATCTCGTAAATCCAAACTCATTTCTAGGCAGGCTACGCTTTGTATCACCGCTTTCCATAAGAGGCACACCACTGACAACCTCTTACGAAAACTGAGGAACATCATCGCACATTGGCTTACCCCACTTAGACTGTCCTGGGGATTTGTGATATCGGACAATGCCACCAATATTGTGCGTGCATTACAACTGGGCAAATTTCGTCACGTCCCATGTTTTGCACACACAATTAATTTGGTGGTACAGAATTTTTTTTAAAATGACAGCGGCGTGCAGGAGATGCTGTCGGTGGCCCTAAAAATTGCGGGCCACTTTCGACATTCTGCAACTGCGTGCCCAAAACTGGAGCACCAGCAAACACTCCTGAACCTGCCCTGCCATCAACTGAAGCAAGAGGTGGTAACGAGGTGGAATTCAACACTCTATATGCTTCAGAGGATGGAGGAGCAGCAAAAGTCCATTAAAGCCTATACTTCCACCTACGATATAGGCAAAGGAGGGGGAATGCACCTGACTTAAGTGCAGTGGTGAATGATTTCCATCTTGTGCAAGGTTCTCCAATCCTTTGAACTTGCCACACGTGAAGTCAGTTCAGACACTGCCAGCTTGAGTCAGGTCATTCCCCTCATCAGGCTGTTGCAGAAGCAGCTGGAGAAATTAAAGGAGGAGCTAAGACGGAGTGATTCTGCTAAGTATGTGGGACTTGTGGATGGAGCCCTTCATTCGCTTTGCCAGGATTCACAGGTGGTCAATCTGTTGAAATCAGAGCACTACATTTTGGCCACCGTGCTCGATCCTAGAATTAAAGCCTACGTTGTATCTCTCTTTCCGGAAGACACAAGTGTGCAGGGGTGCAAAGACCTGCTGGTGAGTAAATTGTCAAGTCAAGCGGAACGTGACCCGTCAACAGCTTCTCCTTCAATTTCTCCCACCACTGGGCTGCAAGGAAAAGGATACGATTTCCTAGCCCACCCGCTGGTGGTGATGCAGGGCAGTCAGGAACGGGTGCTGACATCTGGTCCGGACTGAAAGACCCACCAACGATTACTGACATGTCTACTGTCACTGCATATGATTCTGTCATCATTGAAAGAGTGTTGGAGGATTATATGAGTGACAGCATCCAAGTAGGCATGTCAGACAGTCCGTATGTATACTGGCAGGAAAAAGAGGCAATTTGGAGGCCCTTGCACAAACTGGCTTTATATTACCTAAGTTGCCCGCCCCCTTCCTAGTGTGGTTTACTCCGAAAGAGTGTTTAGTGCAGCCGGTAACATTGTCAGCGATTGGCGTAGGAGGTTACATCCACAAAATGTGGAGAAGAGGATTTAATTCCAGTGGTTTTGCCGTATAATTCCAGTGATATTGCCATTTAATTCCAATGATTTTGCCATATAATTCCAGTGATTTGGATGTATAATTCTAGTGATTTTGCAGTATAATTCCAGTGATTTTGCCATTTAATTTCAGTGATTTGGACGTATAATTCCAGTGATTTTGCCATTTAATTCCAGTGATTTTGCCGTATAATTCCAGTGATTTGGACGTATAATTCCAGTGATTTGGATGTATAATTCCAGTGATTTTGCCATTTAATTCCAGTGATTTTGCCATATAATTCCAGTGATTTGGATGTATAATTCCAGTGATTTGGACGTATAATTCCAGTGATTTGGACGTTTAATTCCATTGATTTTGCAGTATAATTCCAGTGATTTTGCCATTTAATTCCAGTGATTTGGACGTATAATTTCAGTGATTTGGATGTATAATTCCCATGATTTGGACGTATAATTACAGTGGGAATTGTTTGTGTTGCTTGGCTTAGTCATACAGCTACCTCATTGCACCTCTTCTACATCTTTGCACGAGGTGCTGTTTGGGGACTTTTTTTTGGATATCTGCCCTCCTGTCTGCCAGTGCAGTGCCTCTCCTAGATTGGCCAGTTGTTTTTGTCGCTTGGCTTAGTCATACAGCTACCTTATTGCACCTCTTCTACATCTTGGCATGAGGTGCTGTTTGGGGCCTAGTTTTTAAAAAGTGCCATCCTATCTGACACTGCAGTGCCACTCCTAGATGGGCCAGGTGTTTGTGCCGCACACTTGTGTCGCTTGGCTTAGTCATACAGCAGCCTCTATGCACCTCTTTTTCTTCTTTGCATCATGTGCTGTTTGAGGCCTTTTTTTTATATCTGCCCTCCTGTCTGACACTGCAGTGCCACTCCTAGATGGTCCAGGTGTTTGTGCCGCACACTTGTGTCGTTTAGCTTAGTCATACAGCCACATCGGTGCAACCTTTTGGCCTAAAAACAATATTGTGAGGTGTGAGGTGTTCAGAATAGACTGGAAATGAGTGAAAATGAATGTTATTGAGGTTAATAATACAGTAGGATCAAAATTACCCCCAAATTCTGTGATTTTAGCCATTTTTATGTTTTTTTCAAAGATCATCCAGATCCAAAACCAAAACACAAAAGGGTGGTTTTGGCAAAACCAAGCCAAAACCAAAACATGAAAGTGGAATTAGAACCAAAACCAAAACACAAAACACAAAAGTGCCAGCCGCACATCTCTATAAACACATCTGCAAAAGTAAATTACATTAAATACAGTACAAACACTGCTGGCTTTTACTTTTAAAAACAAAATAGCAATCTTCTTGCCTGTGGTATTCAAACAGAAATGTCAATTAAGCCATGAGAATAGAATGATCACTACTTTATATCATATAGCTTTGACGCTTGTAATGTAAATGCCTTCAGAAGCAGGTAGATTGTGTTACAGAATGGCATCATCATCACTGTTCTATATCACTGTACCATACCTACAGCAGGTTGAAAAGGTACTCCTCCCAAAAGGAGTATTTGCATCTGAGTGGCAGTTATGTGATTACAGTGCCGTTTCTTGCGGTGGGTGAGCCATGCAATCGCACGGGGTGCCCGCTGCGGCACTTCTGTGACTCCTTGCTTCCCCCTCCTCCCTCTTGCAGAGTAACCCGCATGGGGGGCGGAGTTTCGTGGAATGACGCAATTGCGTCGTGACATCACGATGCAACCGCGTCATTCTATGAAACTCCGCCCCCCCCAAGTGGAGTATTGAGTAGGAGGGGGAGCCGTTGCCAAGCTACAAGGAGGGAGAGGTGGCCGGCGTGAGGAGGGACTGGAGATGCGGGCCAAAGAGCGGGAAGCGCCTCTGCAAAACGTAAGTGTTAGTAATGTGCCATAATGTGTAAAATGGGGACACTTGCCTGCCGTAATGTGTAAAATGGGGACACTTGCCTGCCATAATGTGTAAAATGGGGACACTTGCCTGCCATAATGTGTAAAATGGGGACACTTGCCTGCCATAATGTGTAAAATGGGGACTCTTACCTGCCGTAATGTGTAAAATGGGGACTCTTGCCTGCCGTAATGTGGGGATTTAATGTATCAAGGGCATTGCGGTGTGTGGCATAATATGGTGCAGGGGGCATTATTGTGTGGGGCTTAATATGGCAGATTTTTTTTTTCCCTGTGGTGGCTGTGATCTGTTGGTGCAGGGTCAAAAACTGGGGTTTAAGGTAGTCTTTTCGGACGAGGCTACGCCCATTTAATGGGGTATCGCCCATTTTAACAAGGCCACGCCCCTTGTCAGGAGCGCATGACGCAACTCATGGCTGTAACTAAGAATTGAATTGCTCCCTAAAATTGACATTCCCAGTGATCTTGATCTACTGTACAAATCACTTATCAAAACTTCAGGGAATTCTTCCATAAAGACTGAATGGGAGAGCACTTAAAAATGTTTAGAATATGCCTATAACTGCAGTGGTGTAAGTTCGTCACAGTTGCCCGGAGGCAAGTTCATACCAGTTCCTCCCCCCCCCCCTATATTTAGATAAATATATCTATGTGTGTGTGTGTGTGTGTGTGTGTGTGTGTGTGTGTGTGTGTGTGTGTGTGTATGGAGTGTTCTGATTTTTTTTTAAATATATACTGTATATAAACATTTCATTGTCTTTTATTTTAAATCACTCATTTCTTAGCAGTCATACCCAGGATTAGAACACACTGACAGCAAACACTTTACCGATGGAGCTATTTGCTCCAGTACAGGAAGCATGAGAATTGTAACTATATGAAGTTATGTGTAATTGTCAGAGAAGTAACTTCATATAGTGAAAAGATAGCGGCAGCCATCAATTAACTTACTTCAATGGTGTCACAGAATGGGGGGAGAAGAGCCCCCCTTCAGAGCAGGAGCCCGGTGGCAGATGACTCCGTTGCCTCCCAGAGTTCTGCCTCTGTGTAACTGTTCATTGGCTAGCTGGTGAAATCAGTTGTGTAACATTGTCTGGGCAGTGCAGTATTAAGGGTCAGCCCCAGCCTCCCTAGGCAACATTACTAGAATGTCTTATGGTGGGAACCTTTTGTTCATTTGCCCCTTTTAAATACTGTATAAGGATTGAGAATTGATGCATACAGCAGCATATCACCAGATAATTCAGATACTTATTTCTCAGTTGGTCTTCACTATAACTTACTGGAAATATTTTGATTAGTTACTTGCAATAGTTGTGCATTACAACGTTCCTGCACAAAGGACAATTCACTGATGCAATAATGCTATGTTATTTTTGTGTGTACTTTTTTTGTTTATAAGATGTTATAAAATATGTCCATCATTAATAAAAATAATTCATTACTGATAATGTGCAGGAAGATGAGCAAAAAGTTGAAGAATGCAAAGAATGCAATTCCTCCCTCTTGTATCACATGGGTATGTGGCATGTTCCTGGGGTCAAGATTAGTATACCAATTTCCTGTGATAAGAAGGTGTCTTTAGTCTGTGACCACCGGTCTTGTTGCCTAAGAACCCAATGTTTTTCTAGAGATTATACCCAAGTAAAATGGTTCCGTTGACCCTTTGTCATTGCGCATCTATGGAATGCAGAATATTGCAAACATCTTCGGGAAAGGAATATAGAACAGACATTTATAGAGACAACACAAAGATAAAGGGTGCCATTTAACAACTAAATTCCAGCTGCATATTTCTTGTGATATTTACAAATATACCGTCAGAATTTAACATTACTTACCTGTCCAGCAAGGTCCAGTTCCTTTCTCCACCTCTCCACCTCTTTGGAGACACATGTCTTAGGCGACACAGTCACACAAAGCTTAGATACTGAGAGGAAATTAAATGGATGGGAGGGATTAATCTGAATGTGATGTTGGTTTGAACCTATATATATAACCAGTATATGAAAAGCAACAGTCAAGGGTACACATATTAAATTGGTAATAGAAGGACTCTATCTAAGGATCAAAACCCACTCAGCACACCAGTGGTAAGGTAGCACATTGTCCTCCTTTAATTAATTAGTTAATTGTAACAATATCTGCGCTTTTTAGTCCTACTACCCTATCTATTGGCACTATGCTCATTAATGACAAATAAAGAAACAGCTATACTGTGTGGAAGATTTATCAAACCTTGGAGAGAGATAAAATACTAACCAATCAGCTTCTAACTGCCATGTTACAGGTTGTACTTGAAAAATGACAGTTAGGAACTGATTGGTTGGCACTTTCTATGTTTCTATGTAACCTCGGCATCTAAAGTTGTATACACATTTGTAGATTTTGATCTCAAAGAAGGTCACTTTTGGCATTTTGAGCTACTTTGAGCTCAAAATCTCCTAATGTGTATAACCAGGCGATGACCGGTGAGCGCTGATGCGAACACCCGAATCATCGCAGGCCGTCGTCGTCTGTTGACTTGTTTTACCGGCCGAGTGATCCACTTTCCACAGTCTCCTACTGTGGAAAGTGGTTCACCCCCGTGAACACCGCTGGGCCGGGTAAAAATCGCTCATTGTGTATGCACTGAGCCATTTTCCTGCCAGCGATGTTCACATCATCGCTGTGCATACACGCTGGGCAAAATCGCCTAGTGTGTATGCACCTTATGTTATGCGTTCTGGTTCAAAACTGGTCAGTGAATAAGAACATATCTGTAACAAGATACTCAAGCAGTAACAGTGGTTTTATTTAGAGGCTGGCCCAGCCAACAGTCTAGATCTATCACCTTACTTCTGGGTGGTGTCCTTGTCTCTTCACGGCGCAAGCACAGTCTTTCTCAAGTATTATTGGGGCTGCAGCATTCTAATTTAGTTTGCTTAATGAGATATCTCCTTCTGACTTTTGTTAATTTGCCCTGGTGATTATACATGCTGATGATAATCATCATCAGCACTTATCTGTACACCAGGACTTTGGGAGTTGCAATGGATATGCATCCTGAGAGATATGTGGAGATATATCCTACTCTAAATAGGCCTCACGTACAGGAGGCATGCTACATTTATCTATGCACATCCCGACAGTATACATTGTTAACCTCTACACAGAACCCTGGAGAGACTCAGGCAAGCCAGCACCCCCTGTCGTTTCTGTCAGTTTTTTCTACAAAGGAGAGCAGCAGCAGCTCTGTTGATGTCCCCGTCAGGTTTAATAGAGCCAGCGGGCAATGCATCAGTCAGCAGTAGCAGAGAGCAGCAGCCGGGAAGTTTGAACATGCCGACGCCACCGGTGGTGAATGGGATGAATGCTATATTGTGAGAGGTAATTATGGAGGGGCCGGAAGGAGGGGGGTGAAGATGTGCTGTAAACATTAAAGGAGGGGGAGGGGTAGTGTGCTGTGGACATTGAAGGGGCTGGGGGAGAGTGCCTTAAACATTAAAGGGGGTAGAGTGCATATGCGTTTCTATAATGGGTGTAGTGTGTGTGGTGCACATGGGCCCCTGGGTCCAGGGGGGCCCACACCCCACACACTGCACCCATATATTATACTTACCCCTCTGGAGTCACGAGACGGCGGCCCTGCTGTGCGGGCACAAATCACTGGGGAAAATGGCCGCCGTGGCCATTTCCAAGTGATTTGCGCAGGCGCACTGGAGGTGTTCCCGGGAACAAGGCATGGGCGCAATGTTCCCGGACACCGGCGCATGCGCAGTAGACTCTGGCATTATGCCAGAGTCTACTGGTGCCAGAGAGGAGGGGGCCCGTGACGGAGGCTGTGCGCGCGTCCCCTCCTCTCTTAAAACAACCCTGGTGGAGTGCTATGAACAATTAAAGGGGGACAGGAGCGAAGTGTGCTGTGAACATCATTTGGGGGGAGTGTGCTCTGCCGTGGACTTTGAAGAAGAATAGAGGAGAGTTCTCTGCTTTGTACGTTGAAGAGGGAGTGTGGAGAGTGCTGCGCTGCTGTGGACATTAAAGGGGCTGGGGGGGTAATGCTGTGCAGTGGAGTGGACATTGAAGGGGCTGTGGGGCTGGAGGAGCATTGTACTGTGGACATAGAAGGGGCCGGGGGGTGGAAGACTGCTGTGGTGTTGACATTAAAGGGTCCGGTGAGGGCACACTCAAATATAATGAGCACCACTAACGTTCCTCACTTCCCCATCATGGTGCCCCCCTAAAAAAAATTCTGTATCCACCCCTATTGCTGATAATACAGATGTAGGACTCTTTATCCAGGAAACTGTCATCCATAAAATCCCATAAAATTGTAAATACTTAATGGTGTCTATGACATTATTATCAAGGTTTTGAATCCTATAATCACTCTGAGGATCACCTTTGAACAAGGGAATGAAGAGCTGGAAATTTTAATTTGGCCAGTTTGATCATCTAGAACACGTTCGTAGTACAGCCTAGTAGGCTTAGCCTCCTCTTATAACTGGTGGAATATAGTCAATCGACATAACCATAAAATCCAGTAGATTATGATCCATTTCTATGAAGTGCAACAGGTGGAGTGCTAGAATCAACTGAAATAAAGGCTTTATAATAGATCTGTAGAGCAATCTTCTCTTTTAACATCCGAATAGTCTTGTCAACATAAATTAAGTTACATGAGTATATTTTATAGCATATATTATAAATTTGCTTTCACAGGTGAGCCGATGATTAATCTTGTAAAATGTATTAGAAATAGAATCATTGAAGTATTCCCCAGTAAGCATAAATCGGTCATTTATACACCCTGAATATCTAAAAGGGCCAGGTTTTAATGACAACTAGCATTTCTGACCTATGCAGCTGATATCAGTATACAGTATGTTACTTCATCTTTCAAATTGTAGAAAAACACAGTTGGATCCTGTGTTTTGCTACAAACGGCTAAGCTTTACTTGCATCAGCATATCAAAGTCAACGTTCTAGGTTGAAGACCGTTGTTCGTGTTAGCCTCAAAACTGTTAAAACAACATAAAATGTTGCCTCAAAATAGCAGGCGCTTGCTACAAATATAAGCATATACTCAACAACGCGTTCCTGAGTTTTGTAGATGGACAAGATCTCCACACGCCAACTTGAAAGACCTTCTCTTTTCCTTTAGGAAATTCTCCTCTCTCCGGAGCGATGTTGGCTTGCAAAAATAAAACCAGTGTATATATGTGTAATAAAGTTTTTATATAGGTCATTAAGTCTCTCTTAATATATAGAACAATAAATACTCAGAGAAGCGCTACCAATGAATAGTCTAATAAATTTATTTATTAAAAATAATTAATACAATCTCAATAGAATAATCCGCTTATCCTGAAATGTTCAACATACAATACACACCAAACATTCAATGATTCCAATGGTCCCCGTGAAGCGCAGTCTTCAACAGTGACACCGACACCTTTGCTGTGCCGTTTTAGCGGTGTGGGCAGCCGGCGCCCACTACAGGAAAAGATACCAAAGGGAAACTTCCATCATTTAAAAGTGGGTAAGCTTCATTATATGAGACTGCACAATCAGTGATTTGGCTAAATTATCACTGCACATATATGGAAATTTGCACAAATTAAGCTACCCATAGAAAGTCTACGTGATCTGGATAAGACTGCAATATACAAGTTGATTAATACCATATAAATACTTCACTGTGGATGGACTTCCTAAACAGCATCTAAGGAACCCATGTGAATTAATTAGCCCATGCATGGAGCTTAACCCTATAAGTACTAGTACATTATAATTGCTGCAGCATTTATTGGGAATTAAGAGGTTATGTTCTTTTTAAAGGTGATTATTTGGAATCATTGAATGATTGGTGTGTATTGTATGTTGAACATTTCAGGATAAGCGGATTATTCTATTGAGATTGTATTAATTATTTTTAATAAATAAATTTATTAGACTGTTCATTGGTAGCGCTTCTCTGAGTATTTATTGTTCTGCATTTTTTTGGGTTGAGGATCAGCATCTCGCCCTTGAGAGGCTGCAGCCAGTGAACAGCTATAGTAATTTAGGTGTCCTTTAGCCATATTTCCTAGCGCCCACACACTTTTCTCTTTTTCTCTTAATATATGATATATGCAGCAACATTCTCAGGGAAAGGGGTGGGCTTCATCCTCCAGAAGAGCGTACCCCAAGTCACTTTCCAAACGATGAATTTAAGCATATAAAGGTTTCTTTTATCCACCACTGTGTCAAAATTATCGATTTTGTGATGTACTCCTTTAGAAAAAAGGTAAGAGTACCCCACTCACACAACAAGTGTTTGATAGAAGCACATAAAGGTTTCTTTTATACTCAGGGGGAAATTTTCAGCTGTGAATATAAAGCGTACCCTACTCATGAGAAGGATGGTTGTATTCAAGCATATCTGGGTTTCTTTAAAAGGCTTGGTACGTATGTTGTTACCATCATTTCATCCCCGTATATGATTTATCCCGAAGTGGACACCAGACAAAATTTCAGCAACGAAGATCTACATAAAAAATATTTTTATTTGTTAAAAAAAAAACACACACTTGGGGTGTAGCAACAAAGACAACACACACTGTGCACTGTACAGAGTCCAAAAAGATGTTACAGCAGCAAGACTGATACGTCACTTAAAAAATCCAACTGTCCAAGCGAACAAGCAGTCAATTAATAAAAAATAGGTATAACACTGTATCAATGTCAGATCATACCTAAATGGTATAATGGATGTTCCACACTCTCAGTTGGTCCACACAAAACTCCCTAATGGCCATGTGTTTTCCCCGCTACTGTACCCCAATGCTGCACCTTGTGTTTCTGTGTCCCCAAAGTCATTTTAACCCTCTAATGGCCATGTGTTTTCACCGCCACTCTACCCCAATGCTGCACCTTGTGTTTCTGTGTCCCCAAAGTCATTTTAACTCTCTAATGGCCATGTGTTTTCACCGCCACTGTACCCCAATGCTGCACCTTGTGTTTCTGTGTCCCCAAAGTCATTTTAACCCTCTAATGGCCATGTGTTTTCACCGCCACTCTACCCCAATGCTGCACCTTGTGTTTCTGTGTCCCCAAAGTCATTTTAACCCCCTAATGGCCATGTGTTTTCACAACCACTGTACCCCAATGCTGCACCATTGAGGTTTGGGTAATGAGGAAACTACAGTATTTTCAAAAAATAACTTTATTTTAAAACCATATATTATCCAAATTGAACCATATATCAAAACATTTTGAAACTATATTTTTAAACTTAAGTAAAACCATTTTGAAAATGGAAAAAAAATATTTTTAAAACCATATCTTAACCAAATTTAACCATATAACCATTTAACCATTTAATCTTATAACCATTTAACCATATACCTTAAGTAAAACCATTTTAAATATAAAATAAATAACAGTTTGTGCACCACTTTTTTTCATTATAGATATGTCTCTGGATCAAGATATAGACTTCATCACCGGCCTACTAGAAATGTACCGTGGCCATGAATGTCTGTGGAAAATCAAAGCCAGGGGGTATTTGGATAAAGTCCGGCAGAATGTGGCCTTGGAGGAGCTAGTGGAGTACAGCAGGCCCTTTGTGTCCCGTACTGATAAGGACTGGGTGAAGAAAAAGATACAAAACCTGCGTACAGTGTTCCTTAAAGAACACAAGAAAATGGAACAGTCCAAAAGACCTGGAGCAGGTTCCTGCCAGGTTTACTAGACCTCGCTCTGGTACTACCCCATGCTGGAGTGTGTCCTGGACCAGGAGGCTACCTGGACAGGGTTTACCTCCCTCCCTCGGACTGCCACACCAGAGCCTGAAGGGGGTGAACTATCTTTGTTCGTATCTGTAAGTATATTTCTTTTAATAAGTTTCTAAAAGTTTTTGCAAGTTCCATCATCAGTCCAACACAGTACACTTAAATGTGGTCCTCCTGCCAATCAACCGCACCCATCCCGTTAAGATAGGCCAGGTACTCGTCCCTGACCTGTTTTGCTCGTAGACTCGCACTAGAATGGAGTGAAGGTGGTTCCACAGAGGTGAAGTCACCTCTGGGTGTTCAGGGTCTGGGTCTCTTGGTGCTGCTCTGGGAAGTGTCCTATTCTGGGTAGTTTTTCTGCACAAATAGTTATGCAGGACACAGCACGCAGTCACCACCCAATCTATCTTCTCCAACTGCAAATTGATAGCCGTTAGGAATATGCGGAAGCGGCTAGACAGGATCCCAAAAGTGTTTCGACAATTCGTCGTGCCTGGGATAGACTAAAATTGTAGATGCGCTTTTCCCTTGTCAGGTGCCTTTGGGGTTATGGCTTCATAATGTTCTCATGGAGTGCAAATGCCTCATCAGCCACGAAAACAAAATTGAGGCCATGCTTGATTTGCTCCCTAGATGGCAAGTTCAGGGTCTTTGCAGTGAGCCGTTCGTAGAAGGTGGTATTCTTCAGTGACCCACCGTCTCATGCATGTCCATTTTTGCCAATGTCAATGAAGATGAATTCATAGTTGACATTCATCACTGCCATCAGCACAATGCTGAAGTACCCTTTAAAATTAAAATAAAGTGATCCGCTGTTTGCAGGAGGGTTAATGCGGACGTGTTTGCCATCTATCGCTCCCCCACAGTTAGGGAATTGCCAGGTGGTGTCAAACTCCTCTGCCACGGCTTGCCATTCACATGTACTTGCGGGGAGCTATAAAAAGATAGAAATAAAAAATTAAAACATGTATTTATACAGTGTATGTTTTTTTAAATCTACTACAGAGTGGAACTGTGAAGATTCCTACCACCCTAGTCCTCAGTCTCCTGGATACAGAGGAATCCCAGACTTAAGATATGACCCCTGAAGCACCAGCTACCCCTGATACCTCTGCAGTACTGGCTACTCCGCTGCGCCCCCAGAAGAGGACCCCCCCCCCCAAAAAAAAAACACCAGCCAGGAGAGCAAAGACCTCATCTTTGAGGAGATCAAGTCAAGACTTGCCAAGCCCCCTGACCACTACACCAGATTTGGGGAATTCTTGGCCTCTGCCATGCGCAACCTACCACCTGGGCAAGCCGAGCAGATTGAGCGTCTAAATTTAAAGATGATTAACAAGGCCCGAAAAGCGAAACTCCGCGAGAATGTCGTACTGTTCGACCGCCTTCCTCCCACTGCTCCTCCCACCCAACCCCATCCTATTCCACCCACCCAACAACAGCCTACTCCCCCACCCACCTGCTCCTCAGCCATATACTCTGCTATGCTGGAGGCAGAGGAGGACATGCCCCAGTTTGAAATTTTGTAGGCATCTTATAATTCCCAATAAATATGGGTGGTCATTCCGAGTTGATCGCTCGCTAGCAGTTTTTAGCAGCCGTGCAAACGCTATGCCGCTTCCCACTGGAAGTGTATTTTAGCTTAGCAGAAGTGCGAACGAAAGGAACGCAGAGCGGCTACAAAGTTTTTTTGTGCAGTTTTAGAGTAGCTCAATACCTACTCAGCGCTTGCGATGAATGCAGACTGTTCAGTTCCTGTTTTGACGTCACAAACACGCCCTGCGTTCGCCCAGCCACGCCTGCGTTTTTCCTTGCACGCCTGCGTTTTTTCAAACACTCCCTGAAAATGGTCAGTTCACACTCAGAAACGCCCTCTTCATGTCAATCACTCTGCGGCCAGCAGTGCGAATGAAAAGCTTCGCTAGACCCTGTGTAAAACTACATTGTTCGTTGTATTAGTACGTCGCACGTGCGCATTGCGCCGCATACGCATGCGCAGAAGTGCCTTTTTTTGCATCATCGCTGCACAGCGAACGAATGCAGCTAGCGAACAACTCGGAATGACCACCATGGTGCGGTAGAGGCTATATGGTGCATAATAGTGGGGCTGGGCCCATTCATTCTGCACTTTACAGCATGTGTGTATTCTCCCAATCAAATCTGTGCCCAAAACACCATAAAGCCCTCCATCTTTTAGGAGTGAAAGTACCGCACCATATTTATTGGGAATTCAAAGTAAAATAAACTGTTATTTAATCATTTTAATTATTTTATTACATACAGTATATATATCCAAATTGTGATGCCATGTTTTAGATTTATATGTGCCATATTGGCAAATCATTGCATAGTTTTTGAACAGTTGTTTACAAGAAAAAAAAAACAGTTTAAAAGTAACTAAACAGGTGTGGTGTGTATTTTATTTACTTTTAAATACTGGTCCTGCAGCACCTTCACAATGGCCTTGCGGGTGTCAGGGATTATCCGACCCAAAGCCTGGGGGGAGATGAGGATCCCGAACTTCAGATCCTCCAACGACCGTCCTGTAACCAGGAACCTTAGAGTATCAGTCAGCCTCTCGTCAGCAGGGATGGTCCTCCGCATCTTGGTGTCCTGCCTCTCAATGTAGGGAGTTACAAGGCCCAGCAACTCCTGGAAGGTATCGTCATCCATTCGAAGGTAGTTGTGATAATCTTCAGGGTTATTATCCCTAATCTTGGTCAGGACTCAGGAGCGACATGTGAGAGAGAGTCCCCCTCTTCATCAGCCACTCCTTGCTCCAAACAGACCTCACTCTCTTCCGTTTCAGATCCCTGTGACGTTTCAGCTTCAGATTGCCATAGGCTAACAAAAGTTGATACCTGAAGGAATCCATCACAAAACAGGATAAAGAGCAGTGATGTGCGGTGGTGTGAGGCCGAGCCTTTTAGCTCACCGCACGTCCCTGATAAAGAGCACTTTGTTCAGAAAAAACAAACAAAGCAAAGCACAGTAGCAATGTGGAATGCTCAGATGGTATAAACCACCCTCACTATTCACAGAGCAGCGGTGTGCACATGGCTAAAATGGCTGCTGCAATTTATATGCCTATTTGGCACAGCCGCCCTAGCACCCTAATCCAGCCCATCATCCACCCCATCAGATATATCTTATGGTACATGTGAATGCATTGTACCAAAAAAGCCATACATGTACCAAATCATATGGAATTGTATGGAACCACTCCCGGGAAGCTCCTGGGAGATTTCAAGGGAAAGCGCCTCTGACTTCAGCCTCAGACATATCGTTGTAGTGTATGGGGCCCTTTACTCCCTTCACACTCCCAACTCCTTCCCTTCAATCTCCAACTGTTCATGCCTTCCCCTTAGAACAGTGATGGGGAACCTTTGGCCCTCCAGCTGTTGTTGAACTACACATCCCAGCATGCCGTGCAACAGTTTTATCATGGCCAAATAGATAAACTGTAGCAAGGCATGCTGGTATGTGTAGTTCAACAACAGCTGGAGGGCCAAAGGTACCCCATCCCAGCCTTAGAATATAAACTATCAGGCAGGGACCTATCTTGATCTTCCCCTAACACTATCCCTGCCACCAGTGTTCCTGGGCTTTTGTCTCCTTGTCCTTTTCAGTGACTCTGACACTGGTTGCTTGCCCATGAAATGGGTATTGAAGCTACAAGGAGTTGCCCTTCCCTTGCCCCTGTTCTCATCCCTCTCTGTATGTGGTTTTATTGTCAAAAATTGCTACTCTTACTGCTGTGTACTGCAGAAAAAAGCACTACATATTTCTATTTACATTTTGCCAATGAGGGCGATATATTAATAAAATTATATTTTGTATTGATTATCTTTGCATTTATTTCTTTTTATATGTAAGGTAGATGACAGCTTGATAAACAAGTCAACTAAAGTTCAACCATTACATAATTGCTCCTATATGTTGAGATAGAATGGTTAACGCAACGAGTGATTCACTCGGGTACCATATTTATCAGTCCTCAGTGCTCACAAGCCCACAAAAGGTGCTAATTACTGATACAAGCAGCTCAATAGTTTTAATATGCTGTTTGCTCTCTCTGTGTGTCCATAAATGTCATCTCTGCTGGGTATTAAGACTCATCGTTTACACATTTTATAATGGTGCATCATCACTTTAACCTCTCACCTCTGTAATAGTGACAGTGTCTCTGGAATGTCGTGTAGCTGACTGAGAAATGAAAGATACATTTTAGGATGACTCTGACTTCCCCTCACATAAAGTGGTGGGAAGGCTAGATAAAGAATAGAGTGATTGCTTAAGTCTCAAACACCATGGAATGTGTACATTAAAAGGCAGCATGTCTGTAACGCAGCGGTACGCGAGAGAAGGGTTCAACA
Organism: Pseudophryne corroboree; assembly: GCF_028390025.1. NCBI lineage: Eukaryota > Metazoa > Chordata > Amphibia > Anura > Myobatrachidae > Pseudophryne > Pseudophryne corroboree. The sequence goes on from NC_086449.1 coordinate 161,693,303, forward strand.
TACCATCTTTTGGAATCCTGCATGGTACCAGTTAGTAGTCAGGGACAGTTAGAACTTTCACATTCTGTGAATCGGAACGGACTGAGCTCAAATTCTCCAAAAGGAGCTGTAAACACGTTTTATACTAACAGTCTTTTTCTCTACAGGTGCCACTTTTTCATAATTTTTATAGCGCTCGTTATATGAATTTTATTAGCATGTCTGTAACACCATAGCTCCATTGTATTTAGTATTTTGACATAGAAACAAAGACAACATAATTTATCACTCAGCAGACCGGCACCGTATCACCAACAGCCAACATCCTAATGGTACAGATGGAACCAAAACTATCTTGGCTTCTCTGCTGCGCCTAGGCACACCTTGGTTTATTAGCATAAACCCTTCCTCTATTGTTCTCAGCTGCAATACAATACAGAGAGAACAATACATCAAGGGATTAAGTCATTACAGCAGGGGATTAAGTCTGACTACCCTGGCTCACTTAATCCTATTAAAGGCCAAGATAAAGATGGCTCCATCTGTAAGTATTGCAGTCACTGTTAGGGTTAGGGCTCGGGAGGTGGGTTAGGGTTAGGCATGAGGGGGGGTTAGGGTTAGGCACTGGGGGGGATAAGTCATGGTAGCCACCCCCCAAGGGTTAGGGAAGGGGGGGAGAGAAATAATTACCCCTTCCAATGTCAGTATCATCACTGTCAGAATTCCATGGTCATTCATATGAATGCCGACATCCTGGCCACCGGGATTTCATGTTTTCCATTTCAACCATATGTGCCACTGGACTGCCCCCACACATAGCTACATCGTCAGCACTGTGCACTGCGCATATGTAAACTGGAGGCACCACAATGTGCTGAAAACACTTGTACTGCTGGAACCCATAAATGCATCCCTTTGGGCAGTAAAAATAAGAGTAGATTCAAACCAATGTGGTTAAACAAAAAGTTAAGGAAGAAATGAATAAAAAGTGGCGAGCAGACGGGAAGGCGGAGTCTTTCCAGTACTACAAGGAATGTAACAAAAAATGCAAAAAGGAAATCAGAGCCGCTAAAATAGAAAACGAAAAGCAAATCGCTAAGGGGATTAAAATTAACCCTAAAAAATTATTTAAGTATATACATGGTAAGAGTCTAAAAAAAAGAGAATATAGGACCATTAAAAAGCGAACTGGGTTTCCTGATAAATGACGACAATGAAAAAGCTGAAATATTGAACACAGTTTTCCTCATCAGTGTTTACTAGAGAAGACCAGATTGTGGGATTACTGTAGTGAGTAACAATAGCAATAGTATTTATAATGGCCCATTGCTTAATACTTATCTGTCTGAGAAGGTAGTCCATGAATGATTAAAAAAAATGAAGACTGATAAATCTCCTGCTCCAGATAGCCTTCATCCTAGGGTTCTGATGGAGCTAAATGCTGAAATAGCAAGGCCATTGTATCTGATTTACACTGAGTCACTTAGATCAGGCATGGTACCAAAGGACTGGCGTATAGCAGATGTAGTCCCAATATTTAAAAAGGGTATTAAACTTCATCCTGATAACTATAGACCGGTTAGTCTGACATCAATAGTGGGGAAACTATTGGAAAGTATACTAAGGGACAGCATACAGGATTACTTGGAGAACTCACATGCTATTAATGCTATTAATAAGAACCAGCATGGTTTTGTGAGAAATAGGTCATGCCAAACTAATTTGATTAGCTTCTATGAGATAGTAAGTGACAATCTCGACCATGGTAACGCAATAGATGTGGTTTATCTGGATTTTGTACAAGCTTTCGACACAGTACCTCACAGGAGGCTGATTTTAAAATTAAGGGAGCTCGGTATAGCAGACACTATTTGTACATAGGTGAGTAATTGGCTTGATAACAGGGAACAGTGAGTGGTGATTAATGGGATGTTTTCAACCTGGGCTAAAGTGATTAGTGGAATTCCGCAGGGTTCTGTGCTGGGGCCACTATTATTTAACATAATTATTAATGATTTAGGAGAAGGACTAGAAAGCACAGTGTAAATTTTTGCAGACGATACTAAAATATGTAGGGTAATCAAGTCTGATGTGGATGTGGAGTCTCTTCAGAGCAATTTATCTAAACTAGAAGTTTGGGCAATGAAATGGTGTGAGGTGTAATGTGGAAAAATGTAAAGTTATGCACTTTGGGACTAAGAATAAATATGCAACCTACCAATTAAAAGGGGGAAAAATAGGGGAAACTGTATTAGAAAAGGATTTGGGGGTGTTCATTGATAGATAATAGATTTAGCGGCAACACACAATGTCAAAGTGCAGCAACAAAGGCAAATAAGCTGTTAGCATGCATTAAAAGGGGAATTGAGACAATGGATGAGAGCGTAATCCTGCCACTGTACAAATCATTGGCACGGCCACATTTGGAGTATTGTGTACAGTTCTGGGCACCACACTATAAAAGAGACATATTAGAACTTGAAAAAGTTCAGAGGCGAGCTACCAAATTGATTAAGGTGTTGGAGACACTGGACTATGAGGAGAGGCTTTCTAGGTTAGATATGTTTACACTCTAAATGAGACAACTAAGAGGAAATATGATTAATATTTACAAATATATAAAGGGGCAATATGCAGAGCTATCATGTGAGTTGTTTACTAAGAGACCTCTACACAAAACACGCGGACACCCGCTAAGGCTTGAGGAGAGGAAATTTCGTACTCAGGAAGGGATTTTTCACTGTGAGGGCAATACGAATATGGAATACATTGCCAGAGAAGGTTGTAATGGTGGACTCAGTCAATGCGTTTAAAAATGGGTTATACAAATTTCTAACGGAAAAAGATATATGAGGATAATATAGCCTTTTAACCTAAATAGAACAGGGAATTAAATATATTTCAGGTTGAACTCGATGGACTACTAGTCTGTTTTTCAACCTCACCGACTATGTTACTATGGGGGTAATTCAGAGTTGATTGCAGCAGCAAATTTGTTAGCAGTAAGGCAAAACCATGGGGGTCATTCCGAGTTGTTCGCTCGCAAGCTGCTTTTAGCAGCTTTGCACACGCTAAGCCGCCGCCTACTGGGAGTAAGTCTTAGCTTATCAAAATTGCGAACGAAAGATTAGCAGAATTGCGAATAGACACTTCTTAGCAGTTTCTGAGTAGCTCCAGACTTACTCGGCATCTGCGATCAGTTCAGTGCTTGTCGTTCCTGGTTTGAACACACCCAGCATTCGCCCAGACACTCCTCCGTTTCTCCAGCCACTCCCGCGTTTTTTCCAGAAACGGTAGCGTTTTTTCGCACACACCCATAAAACGGCCAGTTTCCGCCCAGAAACACCCACTTCCTGTCAATCACACTCCGATCACCAGAACGAAGAAAAAAACCTCGTAATGCCGTGAGTAAATTCCCTAACTGCATAGCAAATTTACTTAGCGCAGTCACACTGCGGACATTGCGCATGCGCATTAGCGACTAATCGCTCCGTTGCGAGAAAAAAATACAGAGCGAACAACTCGGAATGACCCCCATTGCGCATGCGCATTAGCGACTATTCGCTCCGTTGCGACAAAAAAATAACGAGCGAACAACTCGGAATGACCCCCCCATGTGCACTACAGGTGGAGGAGATATAACATTTACAGAGAGAGTTAGATTTGGGTCGGTTATTTTGTTTCTGTGCAGTGTAAATACTGGCTGCTTTATTTCTACACTGCAATTTAGATTTCAGTTGAACACACCCCACCCAAATCTAACTCTCTCTGCACATGTTACATCTGCCCCACCTGCAGTGCACATGGTTTTGCCCAACTGCTAACAAATTTGCTGCTGCGATCAACTCTGAATTAGGCCCAATGTTACTAAGTATTTATACATTATCATTTTTAATAATATTGCCAGCATGTCAGTGGCGGAACTAGTGAGCAGTGGGCCCAGGTGCAACAACATGCTTTGGGCCTCCAACACATCATGACGCCCCTCATCCCAGTGAATAGCATTCATTCTTTATCTATATAAGCACAATATAAACAGACAGCATTAGTAACCTCCATATACTACAGAGAGCATTAGTGACCTCCATTTACTACAGAGAGCATAAGTGACCACCGCATAGTACAGACAGCATTAGTGACCGCCATATGCTACAGACAGCGCTAGTGACCACCATATACTACAGAGAGCATTAGTGACCACCGCTTGGTACAGACAGCATTAGGATCACCATATACTACAGACAGCGCTAGTAACTATCATATGCTAAAGACAGTGTTAGTGGCCACCACCATATACTACAGACAGCGTTAGTGATCACCATATGCAATAGACAGTGTTAGTGGCCACCACATGGAACAGACAGTGCTAGTGGCCACCATATGGTACACAGGGCGTTAGTGTCCACCATATACTACAAACAGCAATAGTGACTACCGTATGGTACAGAGAGCGATAGAAACCACCATATACTACAGACAGCAAGAGGGACCACCATATGGCTCAGAGAGCATTAGTGACCACCATATATTACAGACAGTATTAGTGGCCACCATATAACACAGACCACAATAGTAACCCCCTCATTCTACAGACAGCATTAAACTCCTAATTGTATCCCTCAGTCTCATAATAAAATCTTGAAACAGTAATGTATATTTCCGATATATATATAACAAATGGATATCCCCACAATGGAAGGATTAGGCGGCACTATGGGCTTGGGAAAACAAGAACCAACAGGGACTATTCCCACTCATGGATATCCACGACACCCATAGAGTGGGAATAGAACCCATGGCGACCGCAGGTCGCCACCGAGCCCGCAAGGGGCTTGCTGCACTCGCCCCCCCGCCAGAATCTCGGCGTCGGTATGCTGCCGGCATCCTGGCGGCGGTATGCTGACCAGCGATCAGGAGACCTTCGGTCAGCCATACCACACCCGTGGTGTCCACATGTACTGTACAACGCCGGGGTGCTGAAAATGCAACCTAACGTCATCACAGTCTCCGGCACCCTAGTGGGCAGCACTCACGGCATTATTGTACATGCAGTCCTGAAACGTTGGAAATATATGTATATATATATATATATATATATATATATATATATACTGTAGCAGTCTCAACAGACACGCCTCCTCAACATCTAAATGGACCTTGTGCACAGGATGTGGGCACTTTTTAACTGTGCTTGGCCTAAGATGAAATGCCTATTGCCTTCCCCTTCCCCTTCACCGTTAAGGAAGTGCATAGGCAGATATATACAATTATTGTAATATTAAAATGAGGCTACACATTTATCCTGTGCATCAAGAAGAGAGACAAAAAAGTTGGCAATATGCTCTCCCTTCTGCAACAGGTTGCTCTGTTAGGAGGGGGATGGCTCTCTATTACAGCAGACAGAGAATGACTGACCACTTGGAAACCTTGGTTTTCACGAAATCACAATATGGATTGGGTGAATCATTAAGTGCCAGGCTAATTATGTCACAACATCTAAAATTACATAAATTTCACCTTTTTCACATCGGGAGGGCACGGTTATAGCAAGCAATGCATTTTGCAACTTAATAGTGCCCTGCTAACTTAATAGGGAAATGGACTGAATTGGTGAGGGCATCCTTTTATCCTGGGAATCCAGCAAACTATGGAAATGTGAAAACTCCCAGTCATTCCAGTAGCACATGCTGCTATACAGTAGTGATGAGCGGGTTCGGTTCCTCGGAATCCGAACCCCCCCGAACTTCACCCATTTTACTCGGGTCCGAGGCATACTCGGATACTCCAATATTGCTCGGTTAACCCGAGCGCGCCCGAACGTCATCATCCCGCTATCGGATTCTCGCGAGATTCGGATTCTATATAAGGAGCCGCGCGTCGCCGCCATTTTTCACTCGTGCATTGGAAATGATAGTGAGAGGACGTGGCTGGCGTCCTCTCACTTTGTTTCAGAACTTTCAGGGGGCTGCAAATATCTTTATTCTGGGGACCAGCAGTATTATAGGAGGAGTACAGTGCAGAGTTTTGCTGACCAGTGACCACCAGTATTATACGTTCTCTGCCTGAAAAACGCTCCATATCTGTGCTCAGTGTGCTGCATATATCTGTGCTCACACTGCTTTATTGTGGGGACTGGGGACCAGCAGTATTATATAGGAGGAGTACAGTGCAGAGTTTTGCTGACCAGTGACCACCAGTATTATACGTTCTCTGCCTGAAAAACGCTCCATATCTGTGCTCAGTGTGCTGCATATATCTGTGCTCACACTGCTTTATTGTGGGGACTGGGGACCAGCAGTATTATATAGGAGGAGTACAGTGCAGAGTTTTGCTGACCAGTGACCACCAGTATTATACGTTCTCTGCCTGAAAAACGCTCCATATCTGTGCTGCATTGTAGTATATAGTAGGAGTACAGTGCATAATTTTGCTGACCACCAGTATATAATATACAGGAGTACGGTACAGAAGGCCACTGCTCTACCTACCTCTGTGTCGTCAAGTATACTATCCATCCATACCTGTGGTGCATTTCAGTTTTGCACAGTTTGCTGACCACCAGTATATAATATATAGCAGTACGGTACAGTAGGCCACTGCTCTACCTACCTCTGTGTCGTCAAGTATACTATCCATCCATACCTGTGGTGCATTTCAGTTTTGCACAGTTTGCTGACCACCAGTATATAATATATAGCAGTATGGTACAGTAGGCCACTGCTCTACCTACCTCTGTGTCGTCAAGTATACTATCCATCCATACCTGTGGTGCATTTCAGTTGTGCGCAGTATATATAGTAGTAGGCCATTGCTATTGATACTGGCATATAATTCCACACATTAAAAAATGGAGAACAAAAATGTGGAGGGTAAAATAGGGAAAGATTAAGATCCACTTCCACCTCGTGCTGAAGCTGCTGCCACTAGTCATGGCCGAGACGATGAAATGCCATCAACGTCGTCTGCCAAGGCCGATGCCCAATGTCATAGTAGAGAGCATGTAAAATCCAAAACACAAAAGTTCAGTAAAATGACCCAAAAATCAAAATTGAAAGCATCTGAGGAGAAGCGTAAACTTGCCAGTATGCCATTTACGACACGGAGTAGCAAGGAACGGCTGAGGCCCTGGCCTATGTTCATGGCTAGTGGTTCAGCTTCACATGAGGATGGAAGCACTCATCCTCTCGCTAGAAAAATGAAAAGACTTAAGCTGGCAAAAGCACAGCAAAGAACTGTGCATTCTTCTAAATCACAAATCCCCAAGGAGAGTCCAATTGTGTCGGCTGCGATGCCTGACCTTCCCAACACTGGACGGGAAGAGGTGGCGCCTTCCACCATTTGCACGCCCCCTGCAAGTGCTGGAAGGAGCACCCGCAGTCCAGTTCCTGATAGTCAAATTGAAGATGTCATTGTTGAAGTACACCAGGATGAGGGTATGGGTGTTGCTGGCGCTGAGGAGGAAATTGACAAGGAGGATTCTGATGGTGAGGTGGTTTGTTTAAGTCAGGCACCCGGGGAGACACCTGTTGTCCGTGGGACGAAAATAGCCATTGACATGCCTGGTCAAATTACAAAAAAAATCACCTCTTCGGTGTGGAATTATTTTAACACAAATGCGGACAACAGGTGTCAAGCCGTGTGTTGCCTTTGTCAAGCTGTAATAAGTAGGGGTAAGGATGTTAACCACCTCGGAACATCCTCCCTTATACGTCACCTGCAGCGCATTCATCATAAGTCAGTGAAAAGTTCAAAAACTTTGGATGACATCGGAAGCTGTCCACTGACCACTAAATCCCTTCCTCTTGTAACCAAGCTACTGCAAACCACACCACCAACTCCCTCAGTGTCAATTTCCTCCTTACACAGCAAAGCCAATAGTCCTGCAGGCCATGTCACTGTCAAGTCTGACGAGTCCTCTCCTGCCTGGGATTCCTCCGATGCATCCTTGAGTGTAACGCCTACTGCTGCTGGCGCTGCTGTTGTTGCTGCTGGGAGTCGATCGTCATCCCAGAGGGGAAGTCGGAAGACCACTTGTACTACTTCCAGTAAGCAATTGACTGTCCAACAGTCCTTTGCGAGGAAGATGAAATATCACAGCAGTCATCCTGCTGCAAAGCGGATAACTCAGGCCTTGGCAGCCTGGGCGGTGAGAAACGTGTTTCCGTTATCCACCGTTAATTCACAGGCAACTACAGACTTGATTGAGGTACTGTGTCCCCGGTACCAAATACCATCTAGGTTCCATTTCTCTAGGCAGGCGATACCGAAAATGTACACAGACCTCAGAAAAAGACTCACCAGTGTCCTAAAAAATGCAGTTGTACCCAATGTCCACTTAACCACGGACATGTGGACAAGTGGAGCATGGCAGACTCTATGACTGTGACAGCCCACTGGGTAGATGTATTGCCTCCCGCAGCAAGAACAGCAGCGGCGGCACCAGTAGCAGCATCTCGCAAACTCCAACTCGTTCCTAGGCAGGCTACACTTTGTATCACCGCTTTCCAGAAGAGGCACACAGCTGACAACCTCTTACGGAAACTGAGGAACATCATCGCAGAATGGCTTACCCCAAATGTACTCTCCTGGGGATTTGTGACATCGGACAACGCCAGCAATATTGTGCGTGCATTACATCTGGGCAAATTCCAGCACGTCCCATGTTTTGCACATACATTGAATTCGGTGGTGCAGAATTATTTAAAAAACGACAGGGGCGTGCAAGAGATGCTGTCGGTGGCCCGAAGAATTGCGGGCCACTTTCGGCATTCAGCCACCGCGTGCCGAAGACTGGAGCACCAGCAAACAGTCCTGAACCTGCCCTGCCATTATCTGAAGCAAGAGGTGGTAACGAGGTGGAATTCAACCCTCTATATGCTTCAGAGGATGGAGGAGCAGCAAAAGGCCATTCAAGCCTATACATCTGCCTACGATATAGGCAAAGGAGGGGGAATGCACCTGATTCAAGCGCAGTGGAGAATTATTTCAATGTTGTGCAAGGTTCTGCAACCCTTTGAACTTGCCACACGTGAAGTCAGTTCAGACACTGCCAGCCTGAGTCAGGCTGTGCATATTACGCTGTGCATATTTTACCATATGTTTCTCCTTTGTACAAATGTTTTATCCTATTTTAGTTTTTCTTTGTAACCCCAGAACTGTATTCCTATACGCCCCTCCCCTTCCATCTTTTTCACATGTTTTTGAAAATGTTATCGATATTAAGGATGAAAAAAACTTAAACCTCCATTTGGGTATTATGGACTGATAGTTTAAACATTTTATAATGGTGCATCATAAATGCACCTGTACTGTAGGTTGTGCCATTCACATATATTGATCAACTCTTCTTCGCACAGGAGTTTCTGATTTTCACGGCTGAAAATATAAATTAGTGTCAATTTTTTTTAGTGAAAGTTTGGTACTTGATGGTACATTGCGGTGATCAGGGCTAGATTAAGGTCTGTAGGGCCCCCAGGGCAATTTGTGGGGGACCCTACCAATAAAACTAAGATATGCTGCAGTGGCGGAACTTGCAGCGGTGCAGCCGGTGCTATGCACCAGGACCCTCAGCTCCTGTCTTTATAATGAGTCACACGGACTCATTATAAGCCGCCCGCTGCCGCGCCTATGCAGGATGATAGGACGCACATTGGAGGTGTGAGACGCTAGTGGGTGACAATGGAAGTCAGCACTGATCCCTGTCTTCAGTTTCCCTGCAGCAGCGCAGTGGCCCCGGTTTCTGCCTCCCGCAGTGTGCATTGCATGGTGGGAGGAAGGAGGAGGGACAAAAAACTGCTGCTGCTGTGTGTGTGAGGAACGGAGGAAGAGGCGTGAGCAGATGGAGTGGAGAACCTTACGCTACTCCGGAACAAGCATGAGCATTCACCAAGTATGTTCATACTGTATAGCAGTGATGTGCACCGGACATTTTTCGTGTTTTGTGTTTTGGTTTTGGATTCGGTTCCGCGGCCGTGTTTTAGATTCGGACGCATTTTGGCAAAACCTCACAGAAATTTTTTTGTCGGATTCGGGTGTGTTTTGGATTCGGGTGTTTTTTTTTTCAAAAAACCCTAAAAAACAGCTTAAATCATAGAATTTGGGGGTCATTTTGATCCCATAGTATTATTAACCTCAATAACCATAATTTCCACTCATTTCCAGTCTATTCTGAACACCTCACACCTCACAATATTATTTTTAGTCCTACAATTTGCACCGAGGTCGCTGGATGGCTAAGCTAAGCGACACAAGTGGCCGACACAAACACCTGGCCCATCTAGGAGTGGCACTGCAGTGTCAGGCAGGATGGCACTTCAAAAAAATTGTCCCCAAACAGCACATGATGCAAAGAAAAAAAGAGGCGCACCAAGGTTGCTGTGTGACTAAGCTAAGCGACACAAGTGGCCGACACAAACACCTGGCCCATCTAGGAGTGGCACTGCAGTGTCAATCAAGACAGGATGGCACTTCAAAAAAATTGTCCCCAAACAGCACATGATGCAAAGAAAAAAAGAGGCGCACCAAGGTCGCTGTGTGACTAAGCTAAGCGACACAAGTGGCCGACACAAACACCTGGCCCATCTAGGAGTGGCACTGCAGTGTCAAGACAGAATGGCACTTCAAAAAAATTGTCCTCAAACAGCACATGATGCAAAGAAAAAAAGAGGCGCACCAAGGTCGCTGTGTGACTAAGCTAAGCGACACAAGTGGCCGACACAAACACCTGGCCCATCTAGGAGTGGCACTGCAGTGTCAATCAAGACAGGATGGCACTTCAAAAAAATTGTCCCCAAATAGCACATGATGCAAAGAAAAAAAGAGGCGCACCACAGGTATAGAATGTAGATGGATAGTATACTTAATGACGACACAGAGGTAGGTACAGCAGTGGCCTTCCGTACCGTACTGCTATATATAGTATACTGGTGGTCACTGTGTCAGCAAACTGCAAAACTAAAATGCACCACAGGTATAGAATGTAGATGGATAGTATACTTAATGAATGACGACACAGAGGTAGGTACAGCAGTGGCCTACCGTACTGCTATATATAGTATACTGGTGGTCACTGTGTCAGCAAACAGCAAAACTAAAATGCACCACAGGTATAGAATGTAGATGGATAGTATACTTAATGAATGACGACACAGAGGTAGGTACAGCAGTGGCCTACCGTACTGCTATATATAGTATACTGGTGGTCACTGTGTCAGCAAACTGCAAAACTAAAATGCACCACAGGTATAGAATGTAGATGGATAGTATACTTAATGAATGACGACACAGAGGTAGGTACAGCAGTGGCCTACCGTACTGCTATATATAGTATACTGGTGGTCACTGTGTCAGCAAACTGCAAAACTAAAATGCACCACAGGTATAGAATGTAGATGGATAGTATACTTAATGAATGACAACACACAGGTAGGTACAGCAGTGGCCTACCGTACTGCTATATATAGTATACTGGTGGTCACTGTGTCAGCAAACTGCAAAACTAAAATGCACCACAGGTATAGAATGTAAATGGATAGTATACTTAATGAATGATGACACAGAGGTAGGTACAGCAGTGGCCTACCGTACTGCTATATATAGTATACTGGTGGTCACTGTGTCAGCAAACTGCAAAACTAAAATGCACCACAGGTATAGAATGTAGATGGATAGTATACTTAATGAATGACAACAAAGAGGTAGGTACAGCAGTGGCCTACCGTACTGCTATATATAGTATACTGGTGGTCACTGTGTCAGCAAATCTCTGCACTGTACTCCTCCTATATAATATTAATTATACTGGTGGTCCCCAGTCCCCACAATAAAGCAGCACACTGAGCACAGTTATGGAGTGTTTTTCAGGCAGACAACGTATACTGGTGGTCACTGTCAGCAAAACTCTGCACTGTACTCCTGCTATATAATACAGCTGCTCCCCAGTCCCCACAATTAAGCAGTGTGAGCACAGATATATTATGCAGCACAATGAGCACAGATATGGTATGGAGCGTTTTTTTCAGGCAGAGAACGGATAAAACTGGTGGTCACTTATCAGCAAAACTCTGCACTGTACTCCTCCTAACAGCTGCTCCCCAGTCCTCCCCACAATTAAGCAATAAAGCAATCAAGTTCAACAATAAACGGAGAGGACGCCAGCCACGTCCTCTCCCTATCATCTCCAATGCACGAGTGAAAATGGCGGCGACGCGCGGCTGCTTATATAGAATTTTAATCTCGCGAGAATCCGAAGCGGGATGATGACGTTCGGGCGCGCTCGGGTTAGCCGAGCAAGGCGGGAAGGTTCGAACCTGCCTCGGACCCGTGTAAAATGGGTGAAGTTCGGGGGGGTTCGGTTTCCGAGAAACCGAACCCGCTCATCACTACTAATAAGCTGACACATGTCTGGCGCAAACACTACTGAGCTGGAGATCTCTTGAGATGCTTCCAGCTCAACATATATACATGTTTATATTAGAGATGTGCACCGGAAATTTTTCGGGTTTTGTGTTTTGGTTTCGGTTCCGCGGTCGTGTTTTGGATTCGGACGCGTTTTGGCAAAACCTCCCTTAAAATTTTTTGGCGGATTCGGGTGTGTTTTGGATTCGGGTGTTTTTTTCCAAAAACCCCTAAAAAACAGCTTAAATCATAGAATTTGGGGGTAATTTTGATCCCATAGTATTATTAGCCTCAATATCTATAATTTCCACTCATTTCCAGTCTATTCTGAACACCTCACACTTCACAATATTATTTTTAGTCCTAAAATTTGCACCGAGGTCGCTGGATGGCTAAGTTAAGTGGCCCAAGTGGGCGGCACAAACACCTGTCCCATCTAGGAGTGGCACTGCAGTGTCAGACAGGATGGCACTTAAAAAAATTGACCGCAAACATCACATGATCCAAAGATTAATAAATAAAAAAAGGTGCAAGATGGAATTGTCCTTGGGCCCTCCCACCCACCCTTATGTTGTATAAACAGGACATGCACACTTTAACAAACCCATCATTTCAGCGACAGGGTCTGCCACAAGACCGTGACTGAAATGACTGGTTGGTTTGGGCCCCCACCAAAAAAAGAAGCAATCAATCTCCCCTTGCACAAACTGGCTCTACAGAGGCAAGATGTCCACCTCCTCATCATCCTACGATTCCTCACCCCTTTCACTGTGTACTTCCCCCTCCTCACAGAGTATTAATTCGTCCCCACTGGAATCCACCATCACAAGTCCCTGTGTACTTTCTTTTTTTGAAATTCTTTATTTATACGTGGTCAGGTACATAGAGAAGGCAATCTAGAAATACATGGGACAGACGGCCAACATAGCCAGTGTCCAAGATAGACCACAAATTTTTCAGATGAATAACAGGGTTAATTGGTGTGGGAAAAACAATTGAATTCAAACATGGGGATCAAGGGGGGGGGAGGGGAGTAGAAGAGAAACAGGGGGGGGGGGAATAACCACATTTGTATCCGTACATAATATAAGTCTTGGGAACAACAAGATCATAATAGAGGGGGGGGGGGAAACGGAGAAGAGACGAAGACAGAGAGGGTAATAGGAGGAAGAGATAATTGAGAAAGATAAGAGATGGGATAAGGAGGAATGTCGGAGAGAGAAGGAGGTAGGTGCCCATGGGTCTACGGGAGGGGCAGAAGCAGATGGAGGGGACCGGCTAAGCACGTTCAGCGGCGAGCCAGGGAGCCCAAACTTGCTCGAAGACGTGGCCCCGGTCGTGGAGGTAATAGGTTATCTTTTCCATTGAGGCGATGTGCCAGATTTTAGCTTTAAGGGATAGTAGGGAGGGTGGTAAGGGGTTCTTCCAGTTGAGGGCGATCAGTGATTTTGCTACGGCCAGAATGTGTGAGGTCAGCTTTTGGGAGAATTTATTGAGGAGTGGGGGGGGGGATAACACAGTAAGGAGACCCAAGGGTCCTTCAGAACAGGGGATTCTAGAAGTGAGTTGAGGAGGGAGTGGACCAGATCCCAGAAGGACACGATAACCGGGCAGGTCCACCATATGTGGAGCATAGTACCTCTATCTCCACAGTTCCTCCAGCAGGCCGGAGAGGAGGACGGGAAAAATTTGTTAAGACGGTCGGAGGTGTAGTACCAGCGGTAATAAACTTTGTAGGCCGTTTCCTTAAAGGCGATGGCAATAGAGCTTTTAGCAATCCCTAGTCTCATGTCCTCCCAGTCCTGAGTTTCTGGTGGAGGCCCGAGGTCCCGTTCCCATGCAAGTTCATGGGGCCGGGATAGGGGCAAGGAAGATTCCAGTAGGAGAGAGTAAAGTTGGGAGATTATGCCTTTGGAGGAGTGGGAATTGACACATAGGGATTCAAAGGGAGTAAGGGCCCGAAGTAAGGCGGTGGGAGGGAGGGAGGTTAAAAAGCGGTGTATTTGTAAGAATTGAAAGGGATTGAGTGGTTGTGAGGGGATTTTCTGCTGGAGGTCAGGAAGGGACAGCCATTGGCCTCGATCGGCAAAGTCGATTGGGAATTTAAGGCCCAGAGTTATCCACGTCCGGGATCTCGTAACTGAGAGTCCAGAGGGAAACATGGGGTTCTGCCAGATGGGGGTCAAGGGTGAGGGTGTAGTAGTGAGACCCCACTTCAGAGAGAGGGTGTCCCAGGTTTTGAGGTTGAATTTGATGGTGGGAAGAAGTTTAGAGGTTGGGGGTCGAGAGGCGGAGGAAAGTCCCCATAAGGGGGTCAGGTCTGGGATGCCGATGAAGGCTGCTTCGATGTCCAACCAGGAAACCGATCCTGGAGGAGCGTAGGAAGTGACAATGTGGGATAAGTGGGAGGCGAGGTAGTATAATTTGACATCGGGAAGGCCTCTGCCTCCCATGGAGGTTGATCTTTTCAGAGTGTTGGCAGCAATGCGGGGAGGTCTGTGGTTCCAAATAAAGCGTATAAGGGCTCGTTGGATAGTGCGGAGAAAGGGGGCCGGGACCGCCACAGGGAGAGTCTGGAAAAGGTAGAGCCATTTGGGGATTATGGTCATTTTAACTGCTATGATCCTGCCCAGCCACGAGATGAAGAGACTGTTCCAAGAGGTCAGGTCGGCTAGTGTGTTGGTGAGAAGGGGTGGGAAGTTTTCCCGGAAGAGAGAGTCGTAACGCGGGGTTAGGTATATCCCTAGGTATTTTATCTTTGTGGGCTGCCATTTAAATTTAAAATTGGCGCGAAGGGACTCAGCCTGGTGTTGGGGGATATGTAGCATCATGGCCTCAGATTTGGAGTAGTTGATCTTATAGCCTGAAATAAGGCTATAGGCTTGTAGAACTGAGAATAGGTTTGGGAGTGAAATAAGGGGCTGGGTCAGGGAGAGTAGGATGTCATCTGCAAAGAGGGAGATTTTGGGATCTGTGGGGCCTACCTGTATTCCGTGTATATCCGGATGTGCTCTAATTTGAGAGGCAAGGGGTTCTATAATGAGGGCAAATATTAGGGGGGGAGAGGGGGCAGCCCTGACGTGTGCCATTGGAAATACTAAGTGGGACGGATGGGGTACCATTGATAAGGACGGTGGCAGAGGGGGTGGAGTATAATGCCAGAATGCTAGTGAGGAAGCCACCGGACAGGCCATAGGCCTCCAAGGCGGGTCTCAGGAAATCCCAGGAGATCCGGTCAAATGCTTTTTCCGCATCTAAGGAAAGCATAATGGTGGGGGATCCCCTGGAATTCGAGATATGTATAAGGTCAATGGCACGTCTGGTGTTGTCTCTTGCCTGGCGACCCGGGATAAACCCTACTTGGTCGTAGTGAACAAGGGAAGGGAGGTATGGGTTAAGACGATTGGCCAGGATCTTAGCGAAGATTTTCAGGTCTAGGTTCAGGAGAGATATGGGGCGATAGCTTGCGCAGTTAAGGGGATCCTTGCCGTCTTTGGGGATCACCACAATTCTAGCCTCTAGCATCTCAGGGGGAAAAGGGTCGCCTTGGACAATCTTATTGAACAGAGAGTGTAGGTGGGGGGAGAGAAGGGCAGAGAATTTTTTGTAGTAGAGAGCGGTGAACCCATCCGGGCCCGGAGATTTGCCGATTTTTTGCATGAGTATAGTCTGGGTGATTTCTTCCATCGTAATCTCACCGTTAAGAAGGTCCAAGGCGTCCGGGGGTAGTCTGGGTAGTTTAGAAGCAGAGAGAAAGTGGGAGATAAGGTCGGAACGAGGTTGGGGGGAAGAGCCCGGTGGAGGGGGCGGAAGATTGTATAGATCGGTGTAGTAGGATTGGAAGGCGGCTCTAATGGCTGTGGGATCCTGAACAAGTTGATTGAGAGAATTTCTGATAGTGACAATGTTGGTTTTGGCTCTCGTGGAGCGGAGTCGAGCCGCCAGGATCTTGTCCGCCTTGTCACCCTTCTCATAAAAGGACTGGCGAAGCCACTTAAGACGCTTGTCCACCCGTGTAGTAAGAAGGAGATCGAGTTCCGCCTTAATGGTGCGAAGTTCGGACAAGACCGCCTGGTCGGAGGACGCCTTGTGTTGGGTCTCAAGTGCATGGAGTTTAATGGAGAGCCTGTTGTATTGAGAAAGGGATTGCTTTTTAGCTTTTGAGGCTAGGCTGATGAGGTGTCCTCGAAGGACAGCCTTGTGCGCAAGCCAGAGGGTGGATCTGGAAATATCGGGGGAGTCATTGAAGGTGAAATAATCAGAGATCTTGTCTTGGAGATGGGACTTTGTCTCAGGGTTGTGTAGGAGGGAGTCGTTGAGGCGCCATGTCATAGGGCGAGGAGATGGGGGCGTGGTCGGACCAAATTAATGGGTGAATATGGGCATCGCGGAGGTTCAAAGCAAGATCATGACTGAGCAGGACCATATCAATGCGGGAGTAGGAGTTATGAGGGGCAGAGTAGAAGGTATAATCGCGGGCAGAGGGATCTTTTATCCTCCAGGAGTCGTAGAGGAGTTGAGATCGCATGAGTCGGAGGAGGGATCTAGAGCGGAGGGAGTCCGATGGGGAAGGAGTAGGGGAAGAGGTAGAGCGATCTAGCTGTGGGTTGAGGACGGAGTTGAAGTCTCCTGCAAGTATAAGGTCGCCCTGTCGGACTCGAGTGAGGAGAATATCTAGCCTTATAAAGAACCGTTCCTGACGCTGATTAGGGGCGTAAACGTTAACCAGGGTACATAGATTATTGTTGAGTTTCCCCACTAGGACAAGGAATCGGCCGTCTTTGTCAGCATGATAGTCTAGGAGTTCAAAAGACAGGTGGCGGGCAATTAAAATCGCTACTCCACGTTTTTTTGGCTAGGTGATCACAGGCATGAAAGGAGACGGGGAATGGTTTACATTGCAGGGTAGGATGAGATTCGTGCACGAAGTGAGTTTCCTGTAGGAAGATCAAATCGCCTCTATGGTGTTTAAGGGAAGCAAAGAGCTTACCTCTCTTTTGAGGGCTGTTCAGGCCATTCACATTATGAGAGAGTACCCGGAGACCCATGGGCAGGCAGCAGCGAGGTAGGCAGATTTGAAAGGGCGGAAGTGGTTGGAGGTGGAGAAGGGGGAGGGGGAGACAGATCGAAGATATATGAAGTGAGAGAGAGTGTGGTGAGAGGGGGGGGAAAGAAGAACGGAGGGGGTGGGAGGGTGGTTGGTCGTCTGGCGGAGGAGGCCAGGACCGGTAAAGCTGACAAGAGGAAGGAGTACTAGGCGTTGGGGGAGCACCTAGTTCAGCGGTAGGGCCCGGGGCCCTGTGGGGGTGCGGCATGGGGCCCAGATCGCAGATCACGAGCCGCTCGAGAAAGGACAGGAGGCAAGCCTCCCCTGGGGGTACCTGAGGGAGAGAGCTGGAGAGAAGACAGAAGGAGAAAATAGCCGGAGCGCCAGCCCCAAGGGGCGAACAATAGGAGGGGGGGGGGAGGATGGGAGAGAGTAGGTCAAGTATCAGCATGGAAACATAACAGGAGGGTGGCTTTCGAGTATTTAAGCAGTTAGGCATTTAAACTTTCAAACATTGTAACATTTCAACAAGGGATAACAACAAAGCTATTGTGAAGCAACCAAGGGATCAGGAGGTAAGGTCACGAAGAACCCAAGGTAATGTAACACTTCAGGTGGGGGGAAACGACCACAAGTGATCGTCCCAATTCAATGTGGCGAGCGGTAGCGTAGAGAGGTGAAAGTTCTCAGGACACTGGAGGTGGAGCTTGGGGGGCCACGGAGGATGGCACCGTGAACCACTCAGAGCGAGGAGATCGAAGCGAGTCCCGCTGTGTCCGTGGTGGGAGGCGTGGAGAATGGACATCTTGGTCAGGAGCGGGGATGCCCAATCTGGAGAGAAGCGTTTGGGCCTCAGGTTGGTCTCTGGCTGTGAGGAGCTTCCCTTGGTGCCACACTAGGATCCGGAAAGGGAAACCCCAACGGTACTTCACATTGTGACGGGAGAGCAGGGAAGTGATGGGTTTGAAGTCCCTGCGTTTAGCTAGGGTTAGCGGGGATAAATCCTGAAAAATCTGGAGCGGGGTATTTTGGAAAGTCACAGATCCCAGCCGTCGGGCCTCCCTCATGACGGCCTCCCTCGCAGTGAAGTAGTGCATTCGGAGAATGACATCTCTGGGCTGGGAGGAGTCCTGGGAGCGAGGCCGCAAGGCCCGGTGGGCTCGGTCCAGGAGGAGATGTTCCTCAGGGGTGTCAGGCGACAGGTGTGCGAAAAGGCGTTTGAGGTAGAGTTCAAGATGAGACGCCTCGACCTCCTCAGGGATACCCCGGATCCTCATATTATTTCTCCTTGCTCTATTGTCTTGGTCCTCGTTCTCCTCCCGGAGGTGGGCAACATCCTGACGGAGTTGGTGAAGCTCGGTCTCTGCTGTTTGCTGGAACGTTACCACCTCCTCGACTCTTCTTTCAAGTTGGTCAGGTCTGGAGCCGATGTCGGCTATATCGGATTTCAGGGAGTGTAGAGCCTGGACTGAGGACTTAATGTCCCGCATCTCCCTAAGGAGGGAGAGGAAGTCCTTGCGGGTGAGGGGCGTGAGATCGTCATCCTCGGCCTCCGATTCAGAGGGACCCTGAGAGGGGCCGGGATTGTCGGGCCTGTTCGTGGCTGGGGTGCCTTTTTTGGTCAGAAATGGTGTGAGATCGGACCCCTGGGATTTTTTGTTACCCCTGGTCATCTTGGGGGCGTAGGGGGGTAGGTGGAAAGCAGGGTGGGGAATGGGGGTGGCACTCCCGCAGTGAGGCTCAGGGCCAGGGAAGGTGATTCGGGGGCTTTAAGGAGACATCATGGTGTGGACATCAGCCGAGCCCGGCAGACGGAGCCCGCCCAGGGAGGCTCACGAGAGCAGAGGGAGGGCACCCTGGCCCGGATTGGGGAGTTATAATCCGAAGTCGCAGGAGAGGGGGCACCGGAGACTATCTTCACCGCTCGGGGACCACAGGGACGTGTCCCGGGCACGGACCAGCCGGTGACCGGGGTAGCCCCGCGGCCGGGACCCGGCGGGGGAGAGGGCCACGGACAGGTGTGAAAACGGCCCTCAGGTGAGCTCCAGTGTAGGCCTCAGCGGGTTTTAGGTGGTTGAAAGCAGCGGGGACCGCGGTCCCAGAGACCCACAAAATGGCCGTCGCTGGAGCGGGCTGCAGAGAGCCGGAGGCTGGGGGTGGTCCGTGCCGGCACTCCCCAAGAGAGCGTGTAGGGGCTTCCAGGTGGGTGGCAGAAGTAGAGCAGATCCACTCAGTCCCAGGAGGGTCACAAAGCCAGTCCTTGATTGAGGTCACAGGAGGGGGGGGATGGAGCTGCGTCCAGCCCCTCCAGCGTGTCAAGGCCGCCGGCAGCGGCCGTTCGCGGGCACTGTGCGCTGGGGTTCAGAGGGAGGGACCACCGCAGGGAGATCAGATCAATGAGAGCGGCTCACCTCTTCGCCGGAGGGCTCTCCCGTGTGTACTTTCTGGAGGCAATTGTTGGTAAATGTCTCCACGGAGGAATTGATTATAATTCATTTTGATGAACATCATCTTCTCCACATTTTGTGGAAGTAACCTCGTACGCCGATCGCTGACAAGGTGACCGGCTGCACTAAACACTCTTTCGGAGTACACACTGGAGGGGGGGCAACTTAGGTAAAATAAAGCCAGTTTGTGCAAGGGCCTCCAAATTGCCTCTTTTTCCTGCCAGTATACGTACGGACTGTCTGACGTGCCTACTTGGATGCTGACACTCATATAATCCTCCACCATTCTTTCAATGGTGACAGAATCATGGCCCTCATTCCGAGTTGTTCGCTCACTAGCTGCTTTTAGCAGCATTGCACACGCTAAGCCGCCGCCCTCTCGGAGTGTATCTTAGCTTAGCAGAATTGCGAACGAAAGATTAGCAGATTTGCGAATAGAAATTTCTTAGCAATTTCTAAGTAGCTCCAGACTTACTCAGCCATTGCGATCAGTTCAGTGAGTTTCGTTCCTGGTTTGACGTCACAAACACACCCAGCGTTCGCCCAGACACTCCCCCGTTTCTTCAGACACTCCCGCGTTTTTCCCATAAACGCCAGCGTTTTTTCGCACACGCCCAGAAAACGGCCAGTTTCCGCCCAGAAACACCCGCTTCCTGTCAATCACACTACGATAACCAGAACGATGAAAAATCCTCGTTATGCCGTGAGTAAAATACCTAACTTTTGTGTAAAATAACTAAGCTGTAAGGACAAATACTATCTGCGCAACCCCTTTAGGTACTGCTACCCGATAAGCACTATTTTACATATGTGTGGTGTGCAAAAAAAAAGAGGAGTCCTGGAGGTCACCCATATAATATAAATAATCACAGTGGATAAGGGCATATTAAACCGTGTTTTTCCTAAGAAACCCATCAGCCATTAAATGTAAGTGGCTGGGACGAGGTGACACACGGCGGCACATCTATATAGGAAGACCCATACAAATAAAAAACTGCTTTTCTAAAAAACTGCTTTTCTAAAGGACATTTATTATCATCTACGTGGGATAAGCAGGTCTCGGGACTTTTTCCTATGCCCTTTGGGGCGAGCATTGAGTTATATTTATGAGCATTGGCACACTAAAATGACGGCTTGTAAAAGATAATAGATCATCATCACATTGTTGTATTCATTTGTTTATGCTAAGACAAAGTGTGATAAAAAAAATTTGGATGAAATTTTAAATATATTTTTTTATGAATATGTTTTATATATCTTAAATGTACAAATAAATTTAGAATCAGTCTGACCATTCTGCCTCCTGGCACTCTCTTCTTTACTCCTGGTGCGCCAAGGTATTTTCCTATTAAAATAACTAAGCGAATGCGCTCTGCGAACCTTGCGCATGCGCAGTAAGCGACTAATCGCAATATAGCGAAAATCGGCAACGAGTGAACAACTCGGAATGACCCCCCATATGCAGTGACAGTAGACGACATGTCAGTAATCGTTGGCAGGTCCTTCAGTCCGGACCAGATGTCAGTTTTCGCTCCTGACTGCCCTGCATCACCGCCAATGGGTGGTTTTGGAAATCTGATCCTTTTCCTGGCACCTCCAGAGGTGGTAAAAAATGAAGGAGGAGCTGTTGGCGGGTCACGTTCCACTTGACTTGACAAGTGTCTCACCAGCAGGTCTTTGAACATCTGCAGACTTGTGTCTGCCGGAAAGAGAGATACAACGTAGGCTTTAAACCTAGGATTGAGCACGGTGGCCAAAATGTAGCGCTCTGATTTCAACAGATTGACTACCCGTGAATCCTGGTTAAGCGAATGAAGGGCTCCATCCACAAGTCCCACATGCCTAGCGGAATCGCTCCGTTTTAGCTCCTCCTTCAATCTCTCCAGCTGCTTCTGCAAAAGCCTGATGAGGGGAATGACCTGACTCAGGCTGGCAGTGTCTGAACTGACTTCACGTGTGGCAAGTTCAAAGGGTTGCAGAACCTTGCACAACGTTGAAATCATTCTCCACTGCACTTGAGTCAGGTGCATACCCCCTCCTTTGCCTATATCGTAGGCAGATGTATAGGCTTGAATGGCCTTTTGCTGCTCCTCCATCTTCTGAAGCATATAGAGGGTTGAATTCCACCTCGTTACCACCTCTTGCTTCAGATGATGGAGGGGCAGGTTAAGGAGTGTTTGCTGGTGCTCCAGTCTTCGGCACGCGGTGGCTGAATGCCGAAAGTGGCCTGCAATTTTTCGGGCCACCGACAGCATCTCTTGCATGCCCCTGTTGGTTTAAAAAAAAATCTGCACCACCAAATTCATTGTATGTACAAAACATGGGACGTGCTGGAATTTGCCCACATGTAATGCACGCACAATATTGGTGGCGTTGTCCGATGTCACAAATCCCCAGGAGAGTCCAATTGGGGTAAGCCAATCTGCGATGATGTTCCTCAGTTTCCGTAAGAGGTTGTCAGCTGTGTGCCTCTTATGGAAAGCGGTGATACAAAGCGTAGCCTGCCTAGGAACGAGTTGGCGTTTGCAAGATGCTGCTACTGGTGCCGCCGCTGCTGTTGTTGCTGCAGGAGGCAATACATCTACCCAGTGGGCTGTCACAGTCATATAGTCCTTAGTCTGCC
This sequence comes from Pseudophryne corroboree, assembly GCF_028390025.1. NCBI lineage: Eukaryota > Metazoa > Chordata > Amphibia > Anura > Myobatrachidae > Pseudophryne > Pseudophryne corroboree. The sequence goes on from NC_086449.1 coordinate 161,715,795, forward strand.
CTGCTCCACTTGTCCACATGTCCGTGGTTAAGTGGACATTGGGTACAACTGCATTTTTTAGGACACTGGTGAGTCTTTCTCTGACGTCTGTGTACATTCTCGGTATCGCCTGCCTAGAGAAGTGGAACCTAGATGGGATTTGGTACCGGGGACACACTACCTCAAGCAATTCTCTAAGTCCTTGTGAACTAACAGCGGATACCGGACGCACGTCTAACACCAACACAGCTACCAAGGCCTGAGTTATCCGCTTTGCAACAGGATGACTGCTGTGATATTTCATCTTCCTCGCAAAGGACTGTTGGACAGTCAATTGCTTACTGGAAGTAGCACAAGTGGTCTTCTGACTTCCCCTCTGTGATTATGATCGACTCCCAGTAGCAACAACATCAGAGCCAGGAGCAGTAGGCATTACCCTTAAGGATCCATCGGAGGAATCCCAGTCAGGAGAGGACTCGTCAGACTTGCCAGTGACATGGCCTGCAGGACTATTGGCTTTCCTGTCTAAGGAGGAAATTGACACTGAGGGAGTTGGTGGTGTGGTTTGCAGTAGCTTGGGTACAAGAGGAAGAAGGGATTTAGTTGTCAGTGGACTGCTTCCACTGTCACCCAAAGTTTTTGAACTTTTCAATGACTTCGGATGAATGCGCTCCAGGTGACGTATAAGGGAGGATGTTCCTAGTTGGTTAACGTCCTTACCCCTGAGTTATTACAGCTTGACAAAGGCAACACACGGCATGACACCAGTTGTCCGCATTTCTGTTGAAATAATTCCACACTGAATAGGTGATTTTTTGGATATTTTGACCAGGCATGTCAATGGCCTTATTCATCCCACGGACAACAGGTGTCTCCCCGGGTGCCTGACTTAAACAAACCACCTGTCCATCAGATTCCTCCTTGTCAATTTCCTCCTCAGCGCCAGCAACACCCATATCCTCATCCTGGTGTACTTCAACAGTGACATCTTCAATTTGAATATCAGCAACTGGACTGTGGGTGCTCCTTCCAGCAGTGGAAGGAGCCACCTTTTCCCGTCCAGTGCTGGGAAGGTCAGGCATCGCAACCGACACAATTGGACTCTCCTTGGGGATTTGTGATTTAGAAGAATGCACAGTTCTTTGCTGTGCTTTTGCCAGCTTAACTCTTTTAATTTTTCCAGTGGGAAGATGAGTGCTTCCATCCTCATGTGAATCTGAACCACTAGCCATGAACATAGACCAGGGCCTCAGCCGTTCCTTGCCACTCCGTGTTGTAAATGGCATATTGGCAAGTTTACGCTTCTCCTCAGATGCTTTTAATTTAGATTTTTGGGTCATTTTACTGAACTTTTGTTTTTTGGATTTTACATGCTCTCTACTATGACATTGGGCATCGGCCTTGGCAGACGACGTTGATGGCATTGAATCGTCTCTGCCATGACTAGTGGCAGCAGCTTCAGCACTAGGTGGAAGTGGATCTTGATCTTTCCCTATTTTACCCTCCACATTTTTGTTCTCCATTTTTTAATGTGTGGAATTATATGCCAGTAATATATCAATAGCAATGGCCTACTGTATTGTACTACTATATACTGGTGGTCACAATGCTGCACTGTACTACTATATACTGGTCCCAACAATGTAGCAGATATTGAGCACTGATCAGGATACTAGAAGTGACACAGAACAACAAGAAACAGCAATGGCCTACTGTACTGTACTACTAAATACTGGTGGTCACCACAATGCTGCACTGTACTGCTATATACTGGTCACAACAATGCAGCACAGATATGGATACTAGAAGTGACACAGAGCTGCAAGATACAGCAATGGCCTACTGTGCTGTACTACTATATACTGGTGGTCACCACAATACTGTACTACTATATACTGGTCACAACAATGCAGCAGATATTGAGCACTGATCAGGATACTAGAAGTGACACAGAACAGCAAGAAACAGCAATGGCCTACTGTACTGTACTACTAGGGTGGTATTCATGTGACCGCCGGTCTGCTGGCCGACAGTCACATGACCTCCTCCACCATCCCGCCGGCTCAGTATCCCGATGGTCGGCATGCCGACCAACAGGGACTATTTCCACTCATGGGTGTCCACGACACCCATAGAGTGGGAATGGAACCCGTGGTGACCGCAGGTCGCCACCGAGCCCGCAGCGTGGCGAGCGCAGCAAGCCCGCAAGGGGCTTGCTGCACTCACCCCTCCCCGCTGGGATCCCGGCGTCGGTATGCTGCCGGGATCCCGGCGTTGGTAAGCTGACCGGCGGTCACGAGACCGCCGGTCAGCCATACTACACCCGTACTACTATATACTGGTGGTCACCACAATGCTGCACTGTACTACTATATACTGGTCACATCAATGCAGCACAGACATGGATACTAGAAGTAACACAGAGCTGCAAGATACAGCAATGGCCTACTGTACTGTACTACTATATACTGGTGGTCACCACAATGCAGCACTGTACTACTACATACTGGTCACAACAATGCAGCAGATATTGAGTACTGATCAGGATACTAGAACTGAGTCTGACACGGAGCTGCAAGATACAGCAATGGCCTACTGTACTGTACTACTATAATATACTGGTGGTCACCACAATGCAGCACACTGAGCACAGATATTGAGCTTTTCAGGCAGAGAACGTAGCCACGTCCTCTCCGCTCAATCTACAATGCACGAGTGAAAATGGCGGTGACACGCGGTTCTTTATATGGAATACAAATCTCACGAGAATCCGACAGCGGGATGATGACGTTCGGCCTCGTTTGGGTTAACCGAGCAAGGTGGGAAGATCAGAGGCTGCCTTGGACCCGTGTAAAACACAGAAGTTCGGGGAGGGGGGAACGAACCAAACCCGCTCATCTCTAGTTTATATTAGTTTGCATTAGCTACCAGTGGCGTCTCCAGAGGTGGGGCTGCAGTGCAGTCCAAATTCAAATAGGGGAGCCACACCGACTGCCAAAAGTCCCAGACAGCGATGTTTGGAAGTGTTTGGGATGGCAATTGGCGAGGCTCCCTTGTTTGAATTTTTGACTGTGCTGCAGCCAGAGCCATAACTAGACTTTTTGGTGCCCTATGCCAGAAAGAAAATTGGTGCCCCCTCCAGCCCATATTAAAAACAGGGAAAGTGTGTGCCAAAGGTGCACGTCAAAAATATAGGGGCGTGGCTTCACGGGGAAGGCACATGGCTTAATAAGGAAGGGTTATGGCCATAGAATAGTACCAACATTATACCATACAGTAAATCCCATTATACACATTACACCACACAGTAGAACCCTTTATACACATTACACCACAGTAGAGCCGCTTATATCCTTCTGTACCATGAACATTGCAGGCTGTTATCCTGCTAGCTCTATGCTGCAAGATGTGTCCCAGCACATCTATTATATGTATTGTGTATATACAGTAATACTGTAATTTCCTGATTACTAACAGTGATATGATATACATGTAGTTGTGCAGTACATGTGTACCATACAGTACATGAAGCCACATTTCCACAAACAGCAGTTAATGGGGGATACAGGGGGCAAGTGATATAGCAGAGGACTGAGGCTGTCACAATTCACTTTCTCATACCTGCAGCATAGACCTTCCTTGTGTGTAGACCTCACATCCCCACCTGAGATAGGGAGCTAGAAGTGACTGGTGTCCGGCTGCCACTGCAGGGCACTGTGGACTGGGAGACATGTCAGGAGTGGGCTGGGGCTGGGATAGATGTCATGCGGCCAGAGATGGGAGAGCCAGGGGGTGGCAGGGCATGTGGGCAGGCAGCTGCAGCGCTGCCAGCTGTAATGTCTGGAGTCATGCATCCAGTAGTGAAGGAGCCAGGCACACTGCTACATAGATCATGGTGGGCAGCACTGCAGCTAGCGGTGGAGATGAAAGGACAGTGCGGCCCTGTAGGTGCTGCCAACCGGTTCTCCGGCCACAGAGCATATTCACTGCATATGTGCTGTGTGCAAGGCACCGCCGGCACTACCCTAGTTACAGCCCTACCTCTGGAGCCACCACTGTTTGCTACCTATGTTCAGCTCATAAATGCAACCAACTCTCGATGTGGATAATTATGTTCACAAATGGTTCCAATATCTCATGCATATGCTTTACCTCTGATAACATAGATTCTTGCAACAATGCCTCATAAGTATAACAATGAAAATCAGGAGATAAGAGTGCACTGAATAAATACAGAAACACAGAATGCTTCTAATAGATATATATATATCTTTTATTACAGCGGTTCAATTATCAGTTTATTACAATGATTAAATTAATAAGGTAAAATATTGCACTTAAAACTGCAGCCCATGTCTTTCATTTTGGTCTCATCAGAGGAAACTGCCCAAAGCAATGAAACGCACCAGGATGGCATAATCTGAAAGCAGGTTGAAGATCTTTGTTTTACTTGGATTAAATAGCATAGATATACCACATTCCCTGATACTTGGGGGCCACTTTGTACATAATTACAGAAAGGAAACGGCTTGTTTTTAATTTTATTGGGTGTGATAAAGAGTGAACAATGCTATTCTACACGGATAACCTGTGTTATACTGTACTAGCGCATAAGGTTCTAGTAGAACCTCAACCCTGATGGAATCTGCCCCTCTGACTGGGAAATTAAAGCTGGCTCCTAGAGGCCAGTGCCAGTGGCGCTGAGAGGGGTGGGAAGCGGGTACTCTTTACCCAGGCCCAGGCCCATTGAAGGGGCCTGGAGGGGTCCTGGGTCCCACTGCCCTCCCCCTTCCCTGTCTGGGGAGAAAGGCAGCTCAGCAGCAGCCAGTCCTCTCTCCAGTGATGAAAGAAAGGGGAGCGATCACAGTTCTGATGCCACCCCCCACCGTGCGGCGCTCACCCGCTTCATGGGCGCGCGTAAGTTATGGCTTTTACTATTATAGAGCGATTTGGCCACGCCCCCTCATTACCAGGGCCCCTGGCCAGTGCTTCTATTGCCTCCGGGAGTTACATCACTGTCCAGAGAAATGGTGACCCTTTATGATAGGGTTGTCTATTCGGCAACCTGTCTGGTGAATCAGCAGACTGTTACTATACGTATTTGTATGTCTATATGGTTTGTATACATATACTATATTTTGTGATATAAAATAAAGGTGATTTTACATATACTCAGTTGTTTTTACCTTTGAACTCACTGTTTTCATACCTCCCAACATGACCCTCTCCAAGAGGGACAGAAATGCTCTGCTTCTGGACTTTCCTCTTAATGTATGATTGCAGGCACCTGTGCTGAATGGGTTAACAGATGAGAAAGGTGTTTCAGCACAGGTGCTGGCAATCATACATTGTGAGAGAATTCCAGGAACAGAGCATTCTGTCCCTCCTGGAGAGGGTCATGTTGGGAGATATGCTGTTTTGCCAAATACCCTCAGCTGGCTCTTTGTGCTGCTTCAGGCAGACTAGCAGGACTGAGAAGGTACAAGAGCTACACATGAGCCCGGTATGACAACACATGTCTGTGATGATCACAGCAGTTTAGAATGAGTTAAGTCTGAGGTGTGAAAATGAGGTGTGCCATAGAGATGAGCGGGTTCGGTTCCTCGGAATCCGAACCCGCCCGAACGTCATTTTTTTTTACACGGGGCCGAGCGACTCGGATCTTCCCGCCTTGCTCGGTTAACCCGAGCGCGCCCGAACGTCATCATCCCGCTGTCGGATTCTCGCGAGGCTCGGATTCTATCGCGAGACTCGGATTCTATATAAGGAGCCGCACGTCGCCGCCATTTTCACACGTGCATTGAGATTCATAGGGAGAGGACGTGGCTGGCGTCCTCTCCGTTTATAGAGAAGAGAGTGAGACTAGAGTAGAGAGAGACACAGTAGTAATTTTGGGGAGCATTAGGAGGAGTACTACTACTTGCTGAAGTGATAGATAGATAGTGTGACTGTATAATGTATATCTGACTTGTGGGGGAGACACTGACAGTGGGGAGCAGTTAGAGTCTGAGAGCAGGACTCAGGAGTACATATAACGTACAGTGCACACTTTTGCTGCCAGAGTGCCACACTGCCATTGTGACCACACTGACCACCAGTATAATATATATTGTGATTGTCTGCTTAGGAGTACTACTTGCAAGTTGCTGATAGTGTGACCAGTGACCTGACCACCAGTTTAATAATCACCACCAGTTTAATATATATATATATATATATATATATATAATTGTATATAATATATATATAATATTGTATACCACCTACCCGTTTTTTTTTCTTTTCTTTCTTCTTCTTTATACATGCTACTATAGTAGCTTACTGTAGCAGTCTGCGGTGCTGCTGAGCTGACAGTGTCCAGCAGGTCCGTCATCAGTCATTACATAATAAATATATATACCTGTCCGGCTGCAGTACTAGTGATATTATATATATATATATATTGATTTCATCTCATTATCATCCAGTCTATATTAGCAGCAGACACAGTACGGTAGTCCACGGCTGTAGCTACCTCTGTGTCGGCAGTCGCTCGTCCATCCATAATTGTATACCACCTACCCGTGGTTTTTATTTTTCTTTCTTCTTTACACATACTACTATAGTAGCTTACTGTAGCAGTCTGCGGTGCTGCTGAGCTGACAGTGTCCAGCAGGTCCGTCATCAGTCATTACATAATAAATATATCTACCTGTCCGGCTGCAGTACTAGTGTGATATTATATATATATATATATATATATATATATATTGATTTCATCTCATTATCATCCAGTCTATATTAGCAGCAGACACAGTACGGTAGTCCACGGCTGTAGCTACCTCTGTGTCGGCAGTCGCTCGTCCATCCATAATTGTATACCACCTACCCGTGGTTTTTTTTTTTCTTTCTTCTTTATACATACTACTATAGTAGCTTACTGTAGCAGTCTGCGGTGCTGCTGAGCTGACAGTGTCCAGCAGGTCCGTCATCAGTCATTACATAATAAATATATCTACCTGTCTGGCTGCAGTACTAGTGTGATATTATATATATATATATATATTGATTTCATCTCATTATCATCCAGTCTATATTAGCAGCAGACACAGTATGGTAGTCCACGGCTGTAGCTACCTCTGTGTCGGCAGTCGCTCGTCCATCCATAATTGTATACCACCTACCCGTGGTTTTTTTTTCTTTCTTCTTTATACATACTACTATAGTAGCTTACTGTAGCAGTCTGCGGTGCTGCTGAGCTGACAGTGTCCAGCAGGTCCGTCATCAGTCATTACATAATAAATATATATACCTGTCCGGCTGCAGTACTAGTGATATTATATATATATATATATATATTGATTTCATCTCATTATCATCCAGTCTATATTAGCAGCAGACACAGTACGGTAGTCCACGGCTGTAGCTACCTCTGTGTCGGCAGTCGCTCGTCCATCCATAATTGTATACCACCTACCCGTGGTTTTTATTTTTCTTTCTTCTTTATACATACTACTATAGTAGCTTACTGTAGCAGTCTGCGGTGCTGCTGAGCTGACAGTGTCCAGCAGGTCCGTCATCAGTCATTACATAATAAATATATCTACCTGTCCGGCTGCAGTACTAGTGTGATATTATATATATATATATATATATATATATTGATTTCATCTCATTATCATCCAGTCTATATTAGCAGCAGACACAGTACGGTAGTCCACGGCTGTAGCTACCTCTGTGTCGGCAGTCGCTCGTCCATCCATAATTGTATACCACCTACCCGTGGTTTTTTTTTTCTTTCTTCTTTATACATACTACTATAGTAGCTTACTGTAGCAGTCTGCGGTGCTGCTGAGCTGACAGTGTCCAGCAGGTCCGTCATCAGTCATTACATAATAAATATATCTACCTGTGCGGCTGCAGTACTAGTGTGATATTATATATATATATATATATATATATTGATTTCATCTCATTATCATCCAGTCTATATTAGCAGCAGACACAGTACGGTAGTCCACGGCTGTAGCTACCTCTGTGTCGGCAGTCGCTCGTCCATCCATAATTGTATACCACCTACCCGTGGTTTTTTTTTTTCTTTCTTCTTTATACATACTACTATAGTAGCTTACTGTAGCAGTCTGCGGTGCTGCTGAGCTGACAGTGTCCAGCAGGTCCGTCATCAGTCATTACATAATAAATATATCTACCTGTCCGGCTGCAGTACTAGTGTGATATTATATATATATATATATATATATATATATTGATTTCATCTCATTATCATCCAGTCTATATTAGCAGCAGACACAGTACGGTAGTCCACGGCTGTAGCTACCTCTGTGTCGGCCGTCGCTCGTCCATCCATAATTGTATACCACCTACCCGTGGTTTTTATTTTTCTTTCTTCTTTATACATACTACTATAGTAGCTTACTGTAGCAGTCTGCGGTGCTGCTGAGCTGACAGTGTCCAGCAGGTCCGTCATCAGTCATTACATAATAAATATATCTACCTGTCCGGCTGCAGTACTAGTGTGATATTATATATATATATATATATATATTGATTTCATCTCATTATCATCCAGTCTATATTAGCAGCAGACACAGTACGGTAGTCCACGGCTGTAGCTACCTCTGTGTCGGCAGTCGCTCGTCCATCCATAATTGTATACCACCTACCCGTGGTTTTTATTTTTCTTTCTTCTTTATACATACTACTATAGTAGCTTACTGTAGCAGTCTGCGGTGCTGCTGAGCTGACAGTGTCCAGCAGGTCCGTCATCAGTCATTACATAATAAATATATCTACCTGTCCGGCTGCAGTACTAGTGTGATATTATATATATATATATATATATATATTGATTTCATCTCATTATCATCCAGTCTATATTAGCAGCAGACACAGTACGGTAGTCCACGGCTGTAGCTACCTCTGTGTCGGCAGTCGCTCGTCCATCCATAAATGTATACCACCTACCCGTGTTTTTTTTTTTCTTTCTTCTTTATACATACTACTATAGTAGCTTACTGTAGCAGTCTGCGGTGCTGCTGAGCTGACAGTGTCCAGCAGGTCCGTCATCAGTCATTACATAATAAATATATCTACCTGTCCGGCTGCAGTACTAGTGTGATATTATATATATATATATATATATATATATTGATTTCATCTCATTATCATCCAGTCTATATTAGCAGCAGACACAGTACGGTAGTCCACGGCTGTAGCTACCTCTGTGTCGGCAGTCGCTCGTCCATCCATAATTGTATACCACCTACCCGTGTTTTTTTTTTCTTTCTTCTTTATACATACTACTATAGTAGCTTACTGTAGCAGTCTGCGGTGCTGCTGAGCTGACAGTGTCCAGCAGGTCCGTCATCAGTCATTACATAATAAATATATATACCTGTCCGGCTGCAGTACTAGTGATATTATATATATATATATATATATTGATTTCATCTCATTATCATCCAGTCTATATTAGCAGCAGACACAGTACGGTAGTCCACGGCTGTAGCTACCTCTGTGTCGGCAGTCGCTCGTCCATCCATAATTGTATACCACCTACCCGTGGTTTTTTTTTTTCTTTCTTCTTTATACATACTACTATAGTAGCTTACTGTAGCAGTCTGCGGTGCTGCTGAGCTGACAGTGTCCAGCAGGTCCATCATCAGTCATTACATAATAAATATATATACCTGTCCGGCTGCAGTACTAGTGATATTATATATATATATATATATTGATTTCATCTCATTATCATCCAGTCTATGTTAGCAGCAGACACAGTACGGTAGTCCACGGCTGTAGCTACCTCTGTGTCGGCAGTCGTTTGTCCATCCATAAGTATACTAGTATCCATCCATCTCCATTGTTTACCTGAGGTGCCTTTTAGTTGTGCCTATTAAAATATGGAGAACAAAAATGTTGAGGTTCCAAAATTAGGGAAAGATCAAGATCCACTTCCACCTCGTGCTGAAGCTGCTGCCACTAGTCATGGCCGAGACGATGAAATGCCAGCAACGTCGTCTGCCAAGGCCGATGCCCAATGTCATAGTACAGAGCATGTCAAATCCAAAACACCAAATATCAGTAAAAAAAGGACTCCAAAACCTAAAATAAAATTGTCGGAGGAGAAGCGTAAACTTGCCAATATGCCATTTACCACACGGAGTGGCAAGGAACGGCTGAGGCCCTGGCCTATGTTCATGGCTAGTGGTTCAGCTTCACATGAGGATGGAAGCACTCAGCCTCTCGCTAGAAAAATGAAAAGTCTCAAGCTGGCAAAAGCACCGCAAAGAACTGTGCGTTCTTCGAAATCCCAAATCCACAAGGAGAGTCCAATTGTGTCGGTTGCGATGCCTGACCTTCCCAACACTGGACGTGAAGAGCATGCGCCTTCCACCATTTGCACGCCCCCTGCAAGTGCTGGAAGGAGCACCCGCAGTCCAGTTCCTGATAGTCAGATTGAAGATGTCAGTGTTGAAGTACACCAGGATGAGGAGGATATGGGTGTTGCTGGCGCTGGGGAGGAAATTGACAAGGAGGATTCTGATGGTGAGGTGGTTTGTTTAAGTCAGGCACCCGGGGAGACACCTGTTGTCCGTGGGAGGAATATGGCCGTTGACATGCATGGTGAAAATACCAAAAAAATCAGCTCTTCGGTGTGGAAGTATTTCAACAGAAATGCGGACAACATTTGTCAAGCCGTGTGTTGCCTTTGTTAAGCTGTAATAAGTAGGGGTAAGGATGTTAACCACCTCGGAACATCCTCCCTTATACGTCACCTGCAGCGCATAAATAATAAGTCAGTGACAAGTTCAAAAACTTTGGGCGACAGCGGAAGCAGTCCACTGACCAGTAAATCCCTTCCTCTTGTAACCAAGCTCACGCAAACCACCCCACCAACTCCCTCAGTGTCAATTTCCTCCTTCCCCAGGAATGCCAATAGTCCTGCAGGCCATGTCACTGGCAATTCTGACGATTCCTCTCCTGCCTGGGATTCCTCCGATGCATCCTTGCGTGTAACGCCTACTGCTGCTGGCGCTGCTGTTGTTGCTGCTGGGAGTCGATGGTCATCCCAGGGGGGAAATCGTAAGACCACTTTTACTACTTCCACCAAGCAATTGACTGTCCAACAGTCCTTTGCGAGGAAGATGAAATATCACAGCAGTCATCCTGCTGCAAAGCGGATAACTGAGGCCTTGGCATCCTGGGTGGTGAGAAACGTGGTTCCGGTATCCATCATTACTGCAGAGCCAACTAGAGACTTGTTGGAGGTACTGTGTCCCCGGTACCAAATACCATCTAGGTTCCATTTCTCTAGGCAGGCGATACCGAAAATGTACACAGACCTCAGAAAAAGAGTCACCAGTGTCCTAAAAAATGCAGCTGTACCAAATGTCCACTTAACCACGGACATGTGGACAAGTGGAGCAGGGCAGGGTCAGGACTATATGACTGTGACAGCCCACTGGGTAGATGTATGGACTCCCGCCGCAAGAACAGCAGCGGCGGCACCAGTAGCAGCATCTCGCAAACGCCAACTCTTTCCTAGGCAGGCTACGCTTTGTATCACCGGTTTCCAGAATACGCACACAGCTGAAAACCTCTTACGGCAACTGAGGAAGATCATCGCGGAATGGCTTACCCCAATTGGACTCTCCTGTGGATTTGTGGCATCGGACAACGCCAGCAATATTGTGTGTGCATTAAATATGGGCAAATTCCAGCACGTCCCATGTTTTGCACATACCTTGAATTTGGTGGTGCAGAATTTTTTAAAAAACGACAGGGGCGTGCAAGAGATGCTGTCGGTGGCCAGAAGAATTGCGGGACACTTTCGGCGTACAGGCACCACGTACAGAAGACTGGAGCAACACCAAAAATGCCTGAACCTGCCCTGCCATCATCTGAAGCAAGAAGTGGTAACGAGGTGGAATTCAACCCTATATATGCTTCAGAGGTTGGAGGAGCAGCAAAAGGCCATTCAAGCCTATACAATTCAGCACGATATAGGAGGTGGAATGCACCTGTCTCAAGCGCAGTGGAGAATGATTTCAACGTTGTGCAAGGTTCTGCTGCCCTTTGAACTTGCCACACGTGAAGTCAGTTCAGACACTGCCAGCCTGAGTCAGGTCATTCCCCTCATCAGGCTTTTGCAGAAGAAGCTGGAGACATTGAAGGAGGAGCTAACATGGAGCGATTCCGCTAGGCATGTGGGACTTGTGGATGGAGCCCTTAATTCGCTTAACAAGGATTCACGGGTGGTCAATCTGTTGAAATCAGAGCACTACATTTTGGCCACCGTGCTCGATCCTAGATTTAAAACCTACCTTGGATCTCTCTTTCCGGCAGACACAAGTCTGCTGGGGTTCAAAGACCTGCTGGTGAGAAAATTGTCAAGTCAAGCGGAACGCGACCTGTCAACATCTCCTCCTTCACATTCTCCCGCAACTGGGGGTGCGAGGAAAAGGCTCAGAATTCCGAGCCCACCCGCTGGCGGTGATGCAGGGCAGTCTGGAGCGACTGCTGATGCTGACATCTGGTCCGGACTGAAGGACCTGTCAACGATTACGGACATGTCGTCTACTGTCACTGCATATGATTCTCTCCCCATTGAAAGAATGGTGGAGGATTATATGAGTGACCGCATCCAAGTAGGCACGTCACACAGTCCGTACTTATACTGACAGGAAAAAGAGGCAATTTGGAGGCCCTTGCACAAACTGGCTTTATTCTACCTAAGTTGCCCTCCCACAAGTGTGTACTCCGAAAGAGTGTTTAGTGCCGCCGCTCACCTTGTCAGCAATCGGCGTACGAGGTTACTTCCAGAAAATGTGGAGAAGATGATGTTCATTAAAATGAATTATAATCAATTCCTCCGTGGAGACATTGACCAGCAGCAATTGCCTCCACAAAGTACACAGGGAGCTGAGATGGTGGATTCCAGTGGGGACGAATTGATAATCTGTGAGGAGGGGGATGTACACGGTGATATATCGGAGGATGATGATGAGGTGGACATCTTGCCTCTGTAGAGCCAGTTTGTGCAAGGAGAGATTAATTGCTTCTTTTTTGGTGGGGGTCCAAACCAACCCATCATTTCAGTCACAGTCGTGTGGCAGACCCTGTCACTGAAATGATGGGTTGGTTAAAGTGTGCATGTCCTGTTTATACAACATAAGGGTGGGTGGGAGGGCCCAAGGACAATTCCATCTTGCACCTCTTTTTTCTTTAATTTTTCTTTGCGTCATGTGCTGTTTGGGGCAGTGTTTTTTGGAAGGGCCATCCTGCGTGACACTGCAGTGCCACTCCTAGATGGGCCAGGTGTTTGTGTCAGCCACTAGGGTCGCTTATCTTACTCACACAGCTACCTCATTGCGCCTCTTTTTTTCTTTGCGTCATGTGCTGTTTGGGGAGTGTTTTTTGGAAGGGCCATCCTGCGTGACACTGCAGTGCCACTCCTAGATGGGCCAGGTGTTTGTGTCGGCCACTAGGGTCGCTTAGCTTACTCACACAGCTACCTCATTGCGCCTCTTTTTTTCTTTGCGTCATGTGCTGTTTGGGGAGTGTTTTTTGGAAGGGCCATCCTGCGTGACACTGCAGTGCCACTCCTAGATGGGCCCGGTGTTTGTGTCGGCCACTAGGGTCGCTTATCTTACTCACACAGCTACCTCATTGCGCCTCTTTTTTTCTTTGCGTCATGTGCTGTTTGGGGAGTGTTTTTTGGAAGGGCCATCCTGCGTGACACTGCAGTGCCACTCCTAGATGGGCCCGGTGTTTGTGTCGGCCACTAGGGTCGCTTAGCTTAGTCATCCAGCGACCTCGGTGCAAATTTTAGGACTAAAAATAATATTGTGAGGTGTGAGGTATTCAGAATAGACTGAAAATGAGTGGAAATTATGGTTTTTGAGGTTAATAATACTTTGGGATCAAAATGACCCCCACATTCTATGATTTAAGCAGTTTTTTAGGGTTTTTTGAAAAAAACACCCGAATCCAAAACACACCCGAATCCGACAAAAAAAATTCGGTGAGGTTTTGCCAAAACGCGGTCGAACCCAAAACACGGCCGCGGAACCGAACCCAAAACCAAAACACAAAACCCGAAAAATTTCAAGTGCACATCTCTAGTGTGCCATAGGAAAGAATTGAATTGACTGATGTGTGTTTGACATGTAACAAGACAGCTTAAATATCTGGTCTCAGATAAGCACTGTATCCGGTCCTGAGAGGGAGGGTGGTAATAGGTGCCTTTTTTTTCTATATCTTTCCCAGTTCTTATTCAAACTTATCGGGTAGTGTAAATGGGTGTCTGAGGTGATGCATTGGCGCCACAAAATTGCAGATGTGGGCATCAGAGTAACCATGCAGCTCAATTGAAACTGGAACTGAAAAAGTTTTTTTTTTTTAAGAATGAAGAATAAAATTTGTCTTTGGACTTTTGTCTGTCAAGTACATGAAGATGTCTATAGTCCACCTTCGAGAACCACCCACGTGATTACAGAACCACATGGAATTGCCGATGATGAAAAGAGTAAAATATCACTTCAAAGTACTTCCATTTTCATTAAAATCCCATCTCCTGACCCCTGAGGATTATGGGAGCGCAGATGCTTGAGGGGGTAAGTGGAGACTCTAGCAGGCCAGCCTCTCTTCTTCTGCTCTTCTACTGTATTTTGCTAATTAAAAGATTCTTTACTCAATTTTTTAAAATGGAATATGCCATAAACAGTCCCTCCAGTATCTTCCCCAGAAATAGAAGTGACTTACCCCAGGTACACATTAGGCAATATATAATCCGATATATCGATACGATGCACACATCGCCTAGTGATCTCTCGGGGTCATTCCTTGGATCGTTCCGTCAGGCGTGCTGCTCTACCAATGGGACAAAACAGGGAATGTTGGCATGCATTTTAAATGCGGGAGGTAACAATACATTGTGCCGTCATCTACCACATTGTGAAGTGTGTACGGTGGAGTGATGCATCATTACATCACATCCCCCTGTCACTGGCTCCTAGTATGTACCTGGGTTTACAGTTATAGTTAAAAGGACAGCCTGTTCTCTTTTGGTACTGGGATGGTGTTAGACCATAGGTTCTCAAACTCGGTCCTCAGGACCCCACACAGTGCATGTTTTGCAGGTAACCCAGCAGGTGCACAGGTGAATTAATTACTCACTGACACATTTTAAAGGTACACAGGTGGAGCTAATTATTTCACTTATAATTCTGTGAGGAGAGCTGCAAAACATGAACTGTGTGGGGTCCTGAGGACCAAGTTTGAGAACCTGTGTGTTAGACAATGGAGGGAATACAATTATATGTGAGATGCTGTTGGAACCTTGCGTAATGTGTGGTTTAAGCACATTGCGGGTAATTAATGTTCTAAGTAAAACCTTGCTAATTTTTGATTGTACCCCTATGGATGCAATCAAAAATAGGCTAAGGTGTCCTCTCTTGATAACCTGGATAACCTCAATGCTGGATGAATTGCGTGTAAATATTTAAAAAAATGATAGGTCTATTAATGAATGAAGCTGCTTGAGAACCTATAGATGGGTGCCATAAAATCTATTCACATCTGTCTCTATCAGTGGCATATCTATGATGGGTGCATGGTGTGCAGTGCACACGGGCCCCTGGGTCCAGGGAGGCCCCTTACCACACACCCTGCATCTCACCCCTTCAAAGTACTTACCCTATGCAGCAGCTGCTACAGTGGGTGTAGTATGGCATGCTGGGTGTCAGGGTCCCGGCGCCCGAATCCCGACCGTCGCCATACCGACAGCTGGGCGAGCGCAAATGATCCCCTTGCGGGCTCACTGCACTTGCCACACTGCGCCTGCCATGCTGCGGGTAGGGTGGCGCTCTACACGCACCACGCTATCTATACTCCCTCCAGGGTGGTCGTGGACCCGCAAGAGGGAGAAAAGGTGCCAGTATGCCGGCACCGGTATACTGTGCGCAAGGACCCCAACAGCCGGCAAACTGAAGACCACCCGCTACAGTATATGCGCATGTGCTGTATCCTCCTGCACAGTGTCATAGTCTACCATGTGCTGGCACAAGGTGCTGATGGCTCTCGGGCAGTGCATACAGTCCCCCTGCTCTCATAAGATGTCACTGCTGTATTGAAGTGTCTGATAATATATTGGTGATGCTGTCAGGGATATACCAATCTCACAGCCCAGCTTAACATAGCTGCCAACTTCCCCGATTTAGACATCAGGTATTTCCCATACGCTGCTGCTCTGGCATTGAAGGGTTGTTGATAGATGAAGTGACATGATGGAAGTGCTGGAAACGCCTCCTAAATTAATAAGATAATATATACATGCTCCAGTGTATGACAAGGAGTGTACATAGGGGGGTGATTCATTTGCAAAGCTGATTTGAATAGTGTGGCACTGCTTGTAAGACCTGCAGTATTGAGAACACCCCACTGAGACACATCAGTCCCACTGGAAACTGTAGCCATAAGGGGTTCATACAACAGTGGAGTATTGGTGCAATTCCCCATTCTCCAGATGTCTGGGTCAGAGGATCAGGGAAATCCAACATGTTGTAAATCCTTAGGTCACCAATCCCGAACACAAAATGACTGGCGAGTCAGTGATTTTAACATGCTGGTTTTTGTGGATTCCCTGACAGATCACCAATCATCAGTGTCGTTTTTTGGATTTACTTGTGGATCGGATCAGCATCAGGGAATTGCCCAGCTGATGCATGGCACGCATTAGATGAATCAGCACCATGGCCTAATTTGCACAACTTATTATTGTGCTAATTTTTAAACTATTATGATAAAACACAAAGGTCTTCTTGACTTGGATCAGAGGCAAAATTAGGGGTCAGGTCGCCCATAGGCACAATATTATTGGCCCTGAACCCCCCTCCCTCTGACGCCTTCCCAACTGCCCTCAGCACCGTAGAGCCATCCAGCAGCAGTGTACTATGGATTCTGCCACCTGGTCCCGGCAAACAGTAATTAGGCAAGTAATGTAGCCTCATTGTCTCCCCATCTCCTGTATGCAAGTCGCTGCACACTACCCCCCCCCCCTTCCCCCGCTAGTGCTACATGAAAAAAGAAACAACAGTTCTGATGCGGGGGGTGGCCAGCCTTCTGTGCCGCCACCAGCAGGTGGTGCACCTAGGCACATTATCCACGTGCCTAATGGGAAATCCGCCACTGTCTTGGGTGCAGAGCACCTTGATTTGGTCACCCTGACGGCTGCAAAGGCTGAGCGCCACTCATCTCTCTTCTACTAAGACAGGCTTCTTTTAAATATGCAGCAGTATTGTACTATCTTCACCCCATTATCCACTCCTTTGCAAAAAAACAGTGAAGTAATAGAGACACAGAGGAGAGCAATGCTGGATCCCAAAGGAGATGATCCTATCATAACTTAGTAAATGTAACACTCAATTTAAACATAGTTTCGCTTCAGTTCTCCTGTACATTTAGCTTCTATGCTTAATCATTCCAAGACTCAAATAGAGCACTATTTTTGGTAACAGCTGAATCTGTCTAGGTGTTGAAACCACATAAGTATTTTAACAGTGTGTGATTGATTCAGCACCAAGCTTGCTTGGATAAGAAAGAGTTAAAGTTCGACCTAGACCATTTCCAGGACATGTAAAATCCCAGTCTGATTTGTGACCTTCTGCTGTGCTCAGAAAATATATCATAATGTATGCCAGACTCCTTTCATGACTTTCTCCCATATTAATCTTTCCGATAATATGTATCACTCTGAAACCTGACTACGATAAGAATTTCCACTAGCAGGAAATGGGTTAATGGGAATAGGTGCTATTATCCCAGCTGCTCGGCCTACTCATGTATGTACCTCTGTATGGATGTCTTTGCTCAAGTAATAACATTCCCAACTGTAATCCAGATGTCCCATGTGTTTCCAGTTACACTTATGTGCATAAATTCTAGACAAATATTGAGCAATTACATTTAGCAACAACAGACTAAATCTGAATTCACTAGTACCCATGTTCTACCTTCTCTATGACGTGCAGCCAAGTGGCTTCAGTCCACAACATCCTTCAGAATGCAGGACCAGCCCACTAAATCATTCTTATCAAAGTCTTTTGCTCTGGTCTCATACAGCGCTGGCTGCTCCAAGCACCTTCATATTATTCGCTTACGCCACTCCTGCCGGAAATGTACGCCATAAATATAGACTATTCCCTTTTATATACGTAAACGTACTGTACAGTATATACAGGCAATGTTGTCTTCTTGTTTTTATCCCCCATTGGGACTATTTCTGTGTCATCCTTTCCTAGAATGAAAAAAATGTCTGGCTCTTCTAGAAAAGGCTAACGTGAATAATATCACCGTCTATCTTGGTGTCTTATTACAGACTTGTTTTGTGCGTTACATATTCTGGACCAAAGACAGTACTATTTCCTGATGTTTTTTATTTTAGTTATCGTATTGCCTACAGTTATGGCATCTGTTATCCTGAAAGTCTGCAAGTTTTCTGCAAAAGTGGATTTTCCATCATTTGGAGCACCACACCTATAATGTACAAAGGGGGAGATTTATCAAAGCTCAGAGGGGCAGGTGTACTAAGCCTTAGAGAGTGATAAAGTGGAGAGCGTAAATCCCAGCCAATCGGCTTCTAATTGTCATTTTTCAAATACAGGACCTTACAGGACCTTATTCAGCTTCTGTTACAGTTTTGCTAACTTAGCAAAACTGCAACTGCTCAAGCCCGCCCAGCATGCTAATTGCTGCCAGCCATGCGATCGCAATACAATTACAATCGCATTGCAGACCCACCAAACAAGGGTAGCCCCTTGCATGCACAGCCTGGCTGCGAAGGCAGTGGGACCACCACCGTCTTACCCATCATAGTGGCCGTGTGTGATGTCACGTGGCCACCCCGTAAATGACCCTGACCGACCCCCATTTTCACTGCCACGCACCCACAACGTTGCGTCTCTGCCCCCGACAGCCACGCAAATGCCACTGGCTGTCAAAATGCAATTGCATTTCCAGGCCTGCACACACGCAGAACGGGCCCTACGCATGCGCACTGGCTCTGAAAATGGGAAAATGCAATCTCATCGCGGATACGATCCAAGCTGTCACATGGCAGTTAGGAGCTGATTGGTTAGTACTTATGCCTATCTTTAACTAATGCTTGGAGAGACATAGGGAGAGATGTACTAAGTAAGTTCTGGAAAGAGATACAGTGGAGAGAGACAAAGTAATAGCCAATCAGCTCCTAACTGCCATGTTACTGCCTGAGTTTGAAAAATGACAGTTAGGAGCTGGTTGGATGGTCGTTAGATGGTAGTTTATCTCTCTCCACTTTATCCTTCTCCAAGGCTTAGTACATCTGCACCATAATGAGTGTGGACAGGGTGTTTTCGAGTAATTGCAAAGCAATCAGATGTGGACAAAAACATAGATATACCTTTTAGGAGCTATATCCGTAGCATATGCTGAAGAGCTGTTGTAATGATACACAATGATGCAGATGTTTATCAGCAGTACTATCAAGCTCATTTTGATTGGTTGTGCATTGACCCTGACAGTTAATAAAACTTAAATCATAGACACCTGTGGCTATATATTATAAAGAAGCAGCCATTTATTTGCCTTACTTAGTTGACATTTATATTTGGACTACTTCATGAAAAAAGATTGGATTTTTATAACAGAAAACAGGTGTGGGTCTTTGGGTCGGCTAGAATTAGGTCGGCAGTCAATAGGTCAAACCCATATGATCAACATGCAATAGGTCGACAGGGTTAAAATGATAGCAAAGTCAATAGATCGACATGTTAACTTAAGACACTTGAAAAGGTTGACAGGTACAAAAGATCGACACAGTTAAAATGTCAATATAGAAATGGTTGACATAGAAAAGTTTGACACCCAATTAGTGTACCACTTCACTCACCATGCTGCGGACAAGGGGCCTCGCTTGGCACAGGTTACTATTTCCAATTATAGTCCACGTGGATGGTAAATAATGAAAAAGTTGAAAAAAAATTATATTAAAAAAACCTGTCACATTGACCTGTCATCCAGATCCCCTTTAGTTTAGCATCCCAGTGGTAATGCCCCCAGTAGTTTGCCTGCTTGTAGTTTAGCCACCAGTTGTAATGCCCCCCTGTAGTTTGCCCCATTGTAGTTTAGCCCCTGTAGTTATGCCCCCCTTGTAGTTTAGCCCCCAGTAGTAATGCCCCCAGTAGTTTGGCCGCTGTAGTTATCCCCCAGTAGTTTGGCCCCTGTAGTTATGCCCCCCTTGTAGTTTAGCCCCCAGTAGTTATGCCCCAAGTAGTTTGGCCCCCCTGTAGTTTAACCCCCAAGTAGTAATGCCCCTGTAGTTAAGCCGCCAGTAGTAATGCCCCTGTAGTTACGGGGCCAGTAGTAATGCCCTCCTGTAGTATGCCCGCAGTAGTTAGCCTCTTTGTAGTTGGCCCCCAGTAATAATGTCCCCCAGTAGTTTGCCCCAATTAGATGCCCCCCAGTAATAATGTCATCCAGTAGTTTGCTCCCAGTAGTAATGCCCCCTAGGAATTTGCCCCAATAGATGACCCCGAAGTAGTAATGCCCCGAGTAGATGCCCCCCAGTAATAATGTCCCCAGTAGATGGCCCCCAGTAAAAATGGCCCTCAGTAGTAATACCCCCAATAGATGACCCCCCCAGTAGTAATGCCCCCAGTAGATGCCCCCCAGTAATAATGCCCCCAGTAGTAATGCCCCTCCCAGTAGTAATGCCCCTTGTTGATGCCCCCCAGTAGTAATGTCCCCCCGTAGTTTGTCCCCAGTAGATGCCCCCGCTACACTAAGGAAGAAAAAAACATCATACTTACCGAGCCCCGTTCCCGCTTCCAGACCGCTGCAGTCCTTCTCTTGGCGTCCGCTCCTCGGTCAGCACTATGAGAGAGACATCATGACTGACGTCTCTCCCATAGCGCACGCCGCACAGTGACTGCGCCGGAAGCCGGAGCTCAGTACTGAGCTCCTCCCTCCGGCTGCCGCTGTGTAGGGAGACGGGTGCCCGCTGGTAACACAATCTCAGCGGGCGCCCGTCATCTCCCTGTGCGGCGCCAGGAGGGGACGGGGGACGGAGGCCACAAATGACAGGGGGGGCATGGGCTCAAGTGCCCCCCCCCTGGATCCGCCACTGGTTACAATGCCGGTGCCAGAATCATGCCGCCACAGGCTTTTCTCCCTCTATGGGTATCCATGACACCCAATGAGGGAGAATACAACCTGTGGCGAGCGCAGCGAGCAAACGTACCTGCAGCGTGGCAAGCGCAATTAACCCACAGGGGTCTTTTTTAGTGCTCACCCCGCTGCCAGCATACTGGTGGCCAGGATGCCGCTGTCGGTATACTGACGGCCTCCATCTGACCACCATATAATACAGAGAACATAACAGTAACTGGTATGTAATACAAAGTATAATAAGGCTGCAATATAGCGCATCACTGGCCACCATACAATATACTGTATAAAGCATTGACATCCATATAATACAGAGGATACTTACTGTTGTTTTAGACATCTAGCCGGCTGACAAAAAAGTTTTTTTATGTGATGTTAAACCAACATCTTTGTCACATTTTGACTTGTTTGGCTGTTATGCTGATTATACAATAATGAAGACACAAAAACATGTAGAGATCAACTGACTGTGTTTCATTTTGAATCATGATGTTGCCAGATGGGACAAATGTTCTGCGCTTGTCAAATAATGTGTTGAATCTTTTATTCTGGATTAAACAACCAGGAAGTTTACATCCATTTTCATATAATTAACAGATGTTTCCAAAGTCCTCTGGACTATGACACACAATGTATTCCCATAATTTTTCAATTAATAATGGGCCACATATGTGATCTAAAATAAATTGTTATATTTTAAATACATTGTTATTTTATATTCATATCTGGAGGAAAAAGAATAGAAGAGGGATGAGAAGGATCAAGGAGGAGAAAGGACCAGGTAAGAGAAAGGATAAGGAGAGTAAGAACTAGAGATGAGCGCCTGAAATTTTTCGGGTTTTGTGTTTTGGTTTTGGGTTCGGTTCCGCGGCCGTGTTTTGGGTTCGAACGCGTTTTGGCAAAACCTCACCGAATTTTTTTTGTCGGATTCGGGTGTGTTTTGGATTCGGGTGTTTTTTTCAAAAAACACTAAAAAACAGCTTAAATCATAGAATTTGGGGGTCATTTTGATCCCAAAGTATTATTAACCTCAAAAACCATAATTTACACTCATTTTCAGTCTATTCTGAATACCTCACACCTCACAATATTATTTTTAGTCCTAAAATTTGCACCGAGGTCGCTGTGTGAGTAAGATAAGCGACCCTAGTGGCCGACACAAACACCGGGCCCATCTAGGAGTGGCACTGCAGTGTCACGCAGGATGTCCCTTCCAAAAAACCCTCCCCAAACAGCACATGACGCAAAGAAAAAAAGAGGCGCAATGAGGTAGCTGTGTGAGTAAGATTAGCGACCCTAGTGGCCGACACAAACACCGGGCCCATCTAGGAGTGGCACTGCAGTGTCACGCAGGATGTCCCTTCCAAAAAACCCTCCCCAAACAGCACATGACGCAAAGAAAAAAAGAGGCGCAATGAGGTAGCTGTGTGAGTAAGATTAGCGACCCTAGTGGCCGACACAAACACCGGGCCCATCTAGGAGTGGCACTGCAGTGTCACGCAGGATGTCCCTTCCAAAAAACCCTCCCCAAACAGCACATGACGCAAAGAAAAAAAGAGGCGCAATGAGGTAGCTGTGTGAGTAAGATTAGCGACCCTAGTGGCCGACACAAACACCGGGCCCATCTAGGAGTGGCACTGCAGTGTCACGCAGGATGTCCCTTCCAAAAAACCCTCCCCAAACAGCACATGACGCAAAGAAAAAAAGAGGCGCAATGAGGTAGCTGACTGTGTGAGTAAGATTAGCGACCCTAGTGGCCAACACAAACACCGGGCCCATCTAGGAGTGGCACTGCAGTGTCACGCAGGATGTCCCTTCCAAAAAACCCTCCCCAATCAGCACATGATGCAAAGAAAAAGAAAAGAAAAAAGAGGTGCAAGATGGAATTGTCCTTGGGCCCTCCCACCCACCCTTATGTTGTATAAACAAAACAGGACATGCACACTTTAACCAACCCATCATTTCAGTGACAGGGTCTGCCACACGACTGTGACTGATATGACGGGTTGGTTTGGACCCCCCCCAAAAAAGAAGCAATTAATCTCTCCTTGCACAAACTGGCTCTACAGAGGCAAGATGTCCACCTCATCTTCACCCTCCGATATATCACCGTGTACATCCCCCTCCTCACAGATTATCAATTCGTCCCCACTGGAATCCACCATCTCAGCTCCCTGTGTACTTTGTGGAGGCAATTGCTGCTGGTCAATGTCTCCGCGGAGGAATTGATTATAATTCATTTTAATGAACATCATCTTCTCCACATTTTCTGGATGTAACCTCGTACGCCGATTGCTGACAAGGTGAGCGGCGGCACTAAACACTCTTTCGGAGTACACACTTGTGGGAGGGCAACTTAGGTAGAATAAAGCCAGTTTGTGCAAGGGCCTCCAAATTGCCTCTTTTTCCTGCCAGTATAAGTACGGACTGTGTGACGTGCCTACTTGGATGCGGTCACTCATATAATCCTCCACCATTCTATCAATGTTGAGAGAATCATATGCAGTGACAGTAGACGACATGTCCGTAATCGTTGTCAGGTCCTTCAGTCCGGACCAGATGTCAGCATCAGCAGTCGCTCCAGACTGCCCTGCATCACCGCCAGCGGGTGGGCTCGGAATTCTGAGCCTTTTCCTTGCACCCCCAGTTGCGGGAGAATGTGAAGGAGGAGATGTTGACAGGTCGCGTTCCGCTTGACTTGACAGTTTTGTCACCAGCAGGTCTTTCAACCCCAGCAGACTTGTGTCTGCCGGAAAGAGAGATCCAAGGTAGGCTTTAAATCTAGGATCGAGCACGGTGGCCAAAATGTAGTGCTCTGATTTCAACAGATTGACCACCCGTGAATCCTTGTTAAGCGAATTAAGGGCTGCATCCACAAGTCCCACATGCCTAGCGGAATCGCTCCCTTTTAGCTCCTTCTTCAATGCCTCCAGCTTCTTCTGCAAAAGCCTGATGAGGGGAATGACCTGACTCAGGCTGGCAGTGTCTGAACTGACTTCACGTGTGGCAAGTTCAAAGGGCATCAGAACCTTGCACAACGTTGAAATCATTCTCCACTGCACTTGAGACAGGTGCATTCCACCTCCTATATCGTGCTCAATTGTATAGGCTTGAATGGCCTTTTGCTGCTCCTCCAACCTCTGAAGCATATAGAGGGTTGAATTCCACCTCGTTACCACTTCTTGCTTCAGATGATGGCAGGGCAGGTTCAGTAGTTTTTGGTGGTGCTCCAGTCTTCTGTACGTGGTGCCTGTACGCCGAAAGTGTCCCGCAATTTTTCTGGCCACCGACAGCATCTCTTGCACGCCCCTGTCGTTTTTTAAAAAATTCTGCACCACCAAATTCAAGGTATGTGCAAAACATGGGACGTGCTGGAATTTGCCCATATTTAATGCACACACAATATTGCTGGCGTTGTCCGATGCCACAAATCCACAGGAGAGTCCAATTGGGGTAAGCCATTCCGCGATGATCTTCCTCAGTTGCCGTAAGAGGTTTTCAGCTGTGTGCGTATTCTGGAAAGCGGTGATACAAAGCGTAGCCTGCCTAGGAAAGAGTTGGCGTTTGCGAGATGCTGCTACTGGTGCCGCCGCTGCTGTTCTTGCGGCGGGAGTCCATACATCTACCCAGTGGGCTGTCACAGTCATATAGTCCTGACCCTGCCCTGCTCCACTTGTCCACATGTCCGTGGTTAAGTGGACATTGGGTACAACTGCATTTTTTAGGACACTGGTGAGTCTTTTTCTGACGTCCGTGTACATTCTCGGTATCGCCTGCCTAGAGAAGTGGAACCTAGATGGTATTTGGTAACGGGGGCACACTGCCTCAATAAATTGTCTAGTTCCCTGTGAACTAACGGCGGATACCGGACGCACGTCTAACACCAACATAGTTGTCAAGGCCTCAGTTATCCGCTTTGCAGTAGGATGACTGCTGTGATATTTCATCTTCCTCGCAAAGGACTGTTGAACAGTCAATTGCTTACTGGAAGTAGTACAAGTGGGCTTTACGACTTCCCCTCTGGGATGACCATCGACTCCCAGCGGCAACAACAGCAGCGCCAGCAGCAGTAGGCGTTACACGCAAGGATGCATCGGAGGAATCCCAGGCAGGAGAGGACTCGTCAGAATTGCCAGTGACATGGCCTGCAGGACTATTGGCATTCCTGGGGAAGGAGGAAATTGACACTGAGGGAGTTGGTGGGGTGGTTTGCGTGAGCTTGGTTACAAGAGGAAGGGATTTACTGGTCAGTGGACTGCTTCCGCTGTCACCCAAAGTTTTTGAACTTGTCACTGACTTATTATGAATGCGCTGCAGGTGACGTATAAGGGAGGATGTTCCGAGGTGGTTAACGTCCTTACCCCTACTTATTACAGCTTGACAAAGGGAACACACGGCTTGACACCTGTTGTCCGCATTTCT
The DNA here is from genome assembly GCF_028390025.1 of Pseudophryne corroboree. Classification (NCBI taxonomy): domain Eukaryota; kingdom Metazoa; phylum Chordata; class Amphibia; order Anura; family Myobatrachidae; genus Pseudophryne; species Pseudophryne corroboree. The sequence goes on from NC_086449.1 coordinate 161,741,403, forward strand.
GGTGAAATACCTCCACACCGAAGAGCTGATTTTTTTTGGTATTTTCACCTGGCATGTCAACGGCCATATTCCTCCCACGGACAACAGGTGTCTCCCCGGGTGCCTGACTTAAACAAACCACCTCACCATCAGAATCCTCCTGGTCAATTTCCTCCCCAGCGCCAGCAACACCCATATCCTCCTCATCCTGGTGTACTTCAACACTGACATCTTCAATCTGACTATCAGGAACTGGACTGCGGGTGCTCCTTCCAGCACTTGCAGGGGGCGTGCAAATGGTGGAAGGCGCATGCTCTTCACGTCCAGTGTTGGGAAGGTCAGGCATCGCAACCGACACAATTGGACTCTCCTTGTGGATTTGGGATTTCGAAGAATGCACAGTTCTTTGCTGTGCTGCTTTTGCCAGCTTGAGTCTTTTCATTTTTCTAGCGAGAGGCTGAGTGCTTCCATCCTCATGTGAAGCTGAACCACTAGCCATGAACATAGGCCAGGGCCTCAGCCGTTCCTTGCCACTCCGTGTGGTAAATGGCATATTGGCAAGTTTACGCTTCTCCTCCGACAATTTTATTTTAGGTTTTGGAGTCCTTTTTTTTCTGATATTTGGTGTTTTGGATTTGACATGCTCTGTACTATGACATTGGGCATCGGCCTTGGCAGACGACGTTGCTGGCATTTCATCGTCTCAGCCATGACTAGTGGCAGCAGCTTCAGCACGAGGTGGAAGTGGATCTTGATCTTTCCCTAATTTTGGAACCTCAACATTTTTGTTCTCCAGATTTTAATAGGCACAACTAAAAGGCACCTCAGGTAAACAATGGAGATGGATACTAGTATACAATTATGGACTGCCTGCCGACTGCAGACACAGAGGTAGCCACAGCCGTGAACTACCGTACTGTACTGTGTCTGCAGCTAATATAGACTGGTTGATAAAGAGAAGATGTCTATGTAACTATGTATGTATAAAGAAGACTGAAAAAAATCCACGGTTAGGTGGTATACAATTATGGACGGACTGCCTGCCGAGTGCAGACACAGAGGTAGCCACAGCCGTGAACTACCGTACTGTACTGTGTCTGCAGCTAATATAGACTGGTTGATAAAGAGAAGATGTCTATGTAACTATGTATGTATAAAGAAGAATGAAAAAAAATCCACGGTTAGGTGGTATACAATTATGGACGGACTGCCTGCCGAGTGCAGACACAGAGGTAGCCACAGCCGTGAACTACCGTACTGTACTGTGTCTGCAGCTAATATAGACTGGTTGATAAAGAGAAGATGTCTATGTAACTATGTATGTATAAAGAAGACTGAAAAAAATCCACGGTTAGGTGGTATACAATTATGGACGGACTGCCTGCCGAGTGCAGACACAGAGGTAGCCACAGCCGTGAACTACCGTACTGTACTGTGTCTGCAGCTAATATAGACTGGTTGATAAAGAGAAGATGTCTATGTAACTATGTATGTATAAAGAAGAATGAAAAAAAATCCACGGTTAGGTGGTATACAATTATGGACGGACTGCCTGCCGAGTGCAGACACAGAGGTAGCCACAGCCGTGAACTACCGTACTGTACTGTGTCTGCAGCTAATATAGACTGGTTGATAAAGAGAAGATGTCTATGTAACTATGTATGTATAAAGAAGAATGAAAAAAAACCACGGTTAGGTGGTATACAATTATGGACGGACTGCCTGCCGAGTGCAGACACAGAGGTAGCCACAACCGTGAACTACCGTACTGTACTGTGTCTGCAGCTAATATAGACTGGTTGATAAAGAGAAGATGTCTATGTAACTATGTATGTATAAAGAAGAATGAAAAAAATCCACGGTTAGGTGGTATTACAATTATGGACGGACTGCCTGCCGAGTGCAGAGACACAGAGGTAGCCACAGCCGTGAACTACCGTACTGTGTCTGCTGCGACTGGATGATAAATGATATAAAAAATATATATATATCACTACTGCAGCCGGACAGGTATATATTATATATTATATAATGACGGACCTGCTGGACACTGTCTGTCAGCAGAATGAGTTTTATTTTTATAGAATAAAAAAAAAAAAAACACACAAGTGAAGTCACACGACGAGTGTTTAACTTTTTCAGGCAATCACAATATAAGTATACTACTAACTATACTGGTGGTCAGTGTGGTCAGGTCACTGGTCAGTCACACTGGCAGTGGCACTCCTGCAGCAAAAGTGTGCACTGTTTAATTTAAATATAATATGTACTCCTGGCTCCTGCTATAACCTATAACTGGCACTGCAGTAGTGCTCCCCAGTCTCCCCCACAATTATAAGCTGTGTGAGCTGAGCAGTCAGACAGATATATAATATATATAGATGATGCAGCACACTGGCCTGAGCCTGAGCAGTGCACACAGATATGGTATGTGACTGACTGAGTCACTGTGTGTATCGCTTTTTTCAGGCAGAGAACGGATATATTAAATAAACTGCACTGTGTGTCTGGTGGTCACTCACTATATAATATATTATGTACTCCTGGCTCCTGCTATAACCTATAACTGGCACTGCAGTAGTGCTCCCCAGTCTCCCCCACAATTATAAGCTGTGTGAGCTGAGCAGTCAGACAGATATATATAATATTATATATAGATAATAGATGATGCAGCACACTGGCCTGAGCCTGAGCAGTGCACACAGATATGGTATGTGACTGACTGAGTCACTGTGTGTATCGCTTTTTTCAGGCAGAGAACGGATATATTAAATAAACTGCACTGTGTGTCTGGTGGTCACTCACTATATAATATATTATGTACTCCTGGCTCCTGCTATAACCTATAACTGGCACTGCAGTAGTGCTCCCCAGTCTCCCCCACAATTATAAGCTGTGTGAGCTGAGCAGTCAGACAGATATATATAATATTATATATAGATAATAGATGATGCAGCACACTGGCCTGAGCCTGAGCAGTGCACACAGATATGGTATGTGACTGACTGAGTCACTGTGTGTATCGCTTTTTTCAGGCAGAGAACGGATATATTAAATAAACTGCACTGTGTGTCTGGTGGTCACTCACTATATAATATATTATGTACTCCTGGCTCCTGCTATAACCTATAACTGGCACTGCAGTAGTGCTCCCCAGTCTCCCCCACAATTATAAGCTGTGTGAGCTGAGCAGTCAGACAGATATATATAATATTATATATAGATAATAGATGATGCAGCACACTGGCCTGAGCCTGAGCAGTGCACACAGATATGGTATGTGACTGACTGAGTCACTGTGTGTATCGCTTTTTTCAGGCAGAGAACGGATATATTAAATAAACTGCACTGTGTGTCTGGTGGTCAGGTCACTCACTATATAATATATTATGTACTCCTGGCTCCTGCTATAACCTATAACTGGCACTGCAGTAGTGCTCCCCAGTCTCCCCCACAATTATAAGCTGTGTGAGCTGAGCAGTCAGACAGATATATATAATATTATATATAGATAATAGATGATGCAGCACACTGGCCTGAGCCTGAGCAGTGCACACAGATATGGTATGTGACTGACTGAGTCACTGTGTGTATCGCTTTTTTCAGGCAGAGAACGGATATATTAAATAAACTGCACTGTGTGTCTGGTGGTCACTCACTATATAATATATTATGTACTCCTGGCTCCTGCTATAACCTATAACTGGCACTGCAGTAGTGCTCCCCAGTCTCCCCCACAATTATAAGCTGTGTGAGCTGAGCAGTCAGACAGATATATATAATATTATATATAGATAATAGATGATGCAGCACACTGGCCTGAGCCTGAGCAGTGCACACAGATATGGTATGTGACTGAGTCACTGTGTGCTGTGTATCGCTTTTTTCAGGCAGAGAACGGATTATAAAGTAAACTGCACTGTCCTCACTAGTAAACTCTCTCCACTCAGTCTCTACACTTCTACAGTAACAGTACTCCTCCTAGTCAGCTCCAGTAAATCTCTCTCAGTCTCTTATAATCTAAATGGAGAGGACGCCAGCCACGTCCTCTCCCTATCAATCTCAATGCACGTGTGAAAATGGCGGCGACGCGCGGCTCCTTATATAGAATCCGAGTCTCGCGATAGAATCCGAGCCTCGCGAGAATCCGACAGCGTCATGATGACGTTCGGGCGCGCTCGGGTTAACCGAGCAAGGCGGGAAGATCCGAGTCGCTCGGACCCGTGAAAAAAAACATGAAGTTCTGGCGGGTTCGGATTGAGAGAAACCGAACCCGCTCATCTCTAGTAAGAACATTTGAATTTGTCCCCCCAACTGTGGCGTCAGTGTCAGTGATCCCTAACAGGCAGTCAGCGGGTCACCTGTACGCACAGCCAGACACGCCGATAGTATCTCCAAGCTATATTGTCATCGGCTGTGCTGCAGGGCTGACATGATATGTCTGTGAATGACATTGTACAAAGACATATCAGATGTACACACCCTCCAATTTGCTACTGATACACTGATATACTGTTTCCGAACAAACTGATGATATATTATTGACCAGTGTGTGCCCAGCTTCAGGGTTATTTGAGGACTTAACTTGAGACACACTGCTTTAGTTGGGCTTTAGACATAGCACATGCCAAATATAATTTTATTGCAACTGACATTGGTAGGTAGGTAGGTAGGTAGGTAGGTAGATACATACATACAGAAGCAGTGAAAATGAAAAAAAAAAAACATTTGTAATTTTTTTTTAAAAATCCGATACAGGACATAACATTTTGTCTGGAAAGTTCAAATTTTCTTCAACAAATCATTATGTTTCTACAAAAGTACTCCTAACTTTTGTCTTTCGCTGATAGCAATTACAGTAATGAGACCTTATGTTGGCCTTAGCAGAAACATAGATAAACATCACTTTACTATAGACTTAACTGAGAACTTACATTAGAATATGCATTGGGACTTCCAGCCAACATATGGCATGTTCTACATACACAATACATTTGGATCATGTGGTTGATGTTAAAGCTCGTTGCATTCTACACAATCTAGTAAAAGACAACAATGGATATATATTTGAAGATACAGTGACCCAGACCTGGTAAGAAAATAATTTTTATTACTTTTTATCTCGGGTACCAGTTTGTTGTTTCTTAAGAGATATTTTCCAATTATTCCACTCCCTTGTCAGTTTGCCAAAATCTAAATCATTACTGTTAACATATGCTGTATACAAGTTACACACTCCATGCCCATTATACAACTTTTCTGTTCATAGTTAATTATTTATATTATTATTATTACTAATTATTATTATTATTATTATTAATAATAATAATAATAATAATAATTATAGTTTATCAAGCCTTAGATTATTCTGTCTGTTACACTTTTTTTTATATATTGGTTTATGAAATATCTGACAAATGCTGGGCTTCTGCTTATTTCTGGCCACATTCAAACGCAATTGTATATTGTATTTTACTTGATAATAGTATACTGGGGGAACTAGATCCAGAGATGAATACACACAGTAGATGTAGGAACATATGGTCATCATCTGCAGCTTGGATGGTGGTGACAATTTATCACCTACAGTATTTTTAGCTCGAGACCTCTCAGATCCTTGAAATGAACCTTCCATCTTGCTTTGTCTCTTTCTTTGACATTCTTTGAGGAACACTGTCCTTATTGCACAGTCTCTTGTTCCTGCACCTTGTATGAACTGCAGGCAACGTTAGTAATAGTCATGTAACAAATACAAAAACTAGGTGAAAAAAGATTTTTATTTTAAAAGAATATATGAAAGAAATATTTACAGTGTGTGGCTGTCATTCAACATTATGGGGCATATATATCGAAATCCACATTTTTAATGCAGATCCTCCCTGTTTTGCTAGCTAGGGAGGCCAATCCCGGGCCGTTTTTTCAATCCCGGGATTCGGGATTGAAAAACGCTCAATCCCGGGATTCCCAGGATCCCGGGATTGCAGTAGGGATCAGTGAAGAAGGGTGTAGGGAGCAGCGCTGGAGGGTAGGTAGCGGTGCAGAAGGGAGGGAGGGTGTAGGTAGTGGTGCAGGAGGGTGTAGGTAGCTGGGCGGGAGGGTGTAGGTAGCGGTACGGGAGGGTGTAGGTAGCGGTGCGGGAGGGTGTAGGTAGCGGTGCGGGAGGATGTAGGTAGTGGTGCGGGAGGGTGTAGGTAACGGTGCTGGAGGGTGTAGGTAACGGTGCGGGAGGGTGTAGTTAGCAGTGCGGGAGGATGTAGGTAGCGGGGAGGGTTGGTAGTGGTGCGGGAGGGAGACTGTTAGCACTGCACGGAGGGAGGGTGGATGTAAGTAATACTACTTACACAATTAGGCGGGCGGCAGCCATAGACAAACGCTGAACACATTTGAAGTGCTGCCGGCCGCCAGCCAATCAGAGCTGGTGGACAGGCAGCCAATCAGGGAAGTGGCTGCAGCAGTCGCTCCTGATTGGCTGCCGCTCCTGCAGCAGCTACCCTGATTGGCTGCCGGTGCGCCAGCTCTGATTGGCTGGCGGCCGGCGCCACATTTGAAGTGCCGCCGCGTTCAGCGTTTGTCTATGGCTGCCGCCCGCCTAATTGTAAGTAGTAATACTTACACACCCACCCTCCCGCACATGCGCAGTGTAATCCCGTGAATCCCGGGATTGGATGCTCGAATCCCGGGATTCAAATCCCGGCATTTTTGGGCCCAAATCCCGGGATCCCGCCGATCCCGATCCCGGGATTGGCCTCCCTAATGCTAGCCCATAGGCTATTATAAGCTAACGCCATCTTCACATTCCAGAGCTTTGATGAATCTGATCGCATAGCAGCCCCCATAGAAAGCTAAGAGGCTGCTCTGCAGTCAGAAATGGAGGATCCACAGAAGATATAGGAGATATTTGCTGCAATTACTCCATGATACATCTAGGGGATCCCTGATATTTGTGGGTCCCCCTGAAAACATCCAGGCCGGGATATATTGAAGTCCGAATTTGGCGGCCGTGGGGGATGCCGGTCCGAACTCGGACCCATGCACAAGATGCAGTGCATCATGCATAACAGAACAGGCCCATAAGCACAGTCTGCTGGTTATGTGTGTGCAGTTTCTGTGTAAAGCAGACTACACCAGCGCTTTTAAATCAGGCAATAACGTAACCAGGCAATAACGTAACCAGTTAAGTGCCTTGGGCCGTATCACCACATTATCGTGGTGATACGCCCTGTCCCTCCACCCCAATGTAATAAACAGGCCAGACTGATATCGCCGCTAGCTGTACTAGTGCGCATGCACATTGACCTCAGCTCCCAGTGAGCCCTGCGGAGTGAGGCGGCGCATGCGCGGTTAGGCTTTGAGGCCACCGTGCGGTGGCGGACATTGAGGAGACGTGTGGGGGATGACGTCAGAGGCCGCAGGGGAGACGTGGTGGCGGCGAGCAATAACGTTTTTTTAAAGAACAAAAAAAAGAAAGAAAACCTGTACAACACAGCCAACGCCAACCCCGAACTGGCGAAAGGACAGAGTGGGATTAACGTGAGGTGAAGAGCCACCTCACCGTTCATACATCAGGGGCCCATCGCCTTCCTATGCACACAGACGTTATTGCAGTATGCGCTGTGTGCATTCCTTAAATCTGAGAACCGCTTCATACATTGCGGGGAAGCGGGGAATGCAGGACTTAGCGTGCACTATGTGCACAAAGGCACATAGCGGCTCTTCATACATCTGCCTCAATGTGGCTTATTAGCACAAGTGAAGGTATAGCCGTGTTCGCAGGATTCAAGAGCTAAACGGAAGACAGTCATCCTCCACCATGTCGCTCATACACAGTGACAAGATGATGCAGCACATGCGCAGATACACTATCGGTGGCCATCTTGGTTAGGGAATAAAGCATCCCTAGAGGAGCCTTCTTGTTGGAGACTGCACTGTAGCACACTACACTTCTAACATAAGCAACAGAATAATTATCCTCTAGGGTATGATTTGTATTTACCTCCTAGTGGAGAATGAATTATCTGCCACTAATGGGCCCTACAGACTCGGCGATGTGCCGCCGAGCTGCCCGACCGCCGATACGGCAGACGGGCGACCCAGCGGCGGGGGGGGGGGCAGTGGCGGGGGGAGTGAAGTTTCTTCACTCCCCCCGTCACCCGGCTCCGTAGACGTGCAGGCAAATATGGACAATCTCGTCCATATTGGCCTGCATGCACAGCCGACAGAGCACCAGTGATGAACGAGCGCGGGGCCGCGCATTGTTCATCACTGGAGCCTCCACACTGCACGATATGAACGTTATCTCGTTCATTAATGAACGAGATCGTTCATATCGTGCAGTGATGTCGGCAAGTGTGTAGGGCCCATTATTGGGTGGAATCTTTTCTTCCTGGGTGTCAGACTGGTATTTGTTTGTGAATCCGGAGTCAGGAAATGTCTGTGCAAGTACTTGGAGGTGTATAAGTAAGCTGGCAAATACCATCCCCTGAATCGAACCCGGGTCTCGGCAAGAAAATGCTGGATCGTAATTAAACACTAGACCACCAAGGGTTTTGGGGTTGGAGAATGGATGATGTGAAGAGTGTGATACAGGTTGAGTATCCCTTATCCAAAATGCTTGGGACCAGAGGTATTTTGGATATGGGATTTTTCCATATTTTGGAATAATTGCATACCATAATGAGATATCATGGCGATGGGACCTATATCGAGGCACAGAATGCATTTATGTTACATATACACCTTATACACACAGCCTGAAGGTAATTTTAGCCAATATTTTTTATAACTTTGTGCATTAAACAAAGTGTGTGTACATTCATACAATTTATTTATGTTTCATATACACCTTATACACACAGCCTGAAGATCATTTAATACAATATTTTTAATAACTTTGTGTATTAAACAAAGTTGTGTACATTAAGCCATCAAAAAACAAAGGTTTCACTATCTCACTCTCACTCAAAAAAGTCTGTATTTCGGAATATTCCGTATTTCGGAATGTTTGGATATGGGATACTCAACCTGTAGTAGTAACCAGGCTAACACTGGGATGATACAGTAATGATGTAGAACACTGTCCTTACTTGTAGCTGCAGTCCAGTATGGTGGAATGGCTGACCTTAGCAGTGTGGTAACCAGCTTTCAGACTGGATGGTCACTGTAGAACTGGATCAGGAAGCACTCTTGAGATGACTTGGACTGGATGCAAACTGAACACTGAACAGGATGGTAATTTGAATAACCAGAGTGGATCCAGGGAACTGGAACAGGCTGGAATCTCAGGTGCTGGCTGGCTCCAGCAGTCAGGAGCTTGATGAGATTACCTGAGCAGCCAAAGGAAAGGCCTAGACAGGTGTAGAGCTGGATAACGACGATACTGTGCAGCACTTAGGAAAGAAACTGCACCTGCAGGGAAACGGAATGCAAGTAAGCATAGTTAACTTCACTCAGCTAGAGCTGAGCTAGACAATGAACTAGCGAAGACTGAGAGCCAGTAACCGAAACATATACCCCTTGGCTAGTTTGGATATGCTGAGCAGAATCAGATGGTGCAGAGAGATCATACTGGCTAACGATTGGCTGAACCATGGTCAGGTGATTGGGACTTGGCACAGCAGTACTCTAGGTCAGGCTCTGATGTAGCTTGTGGCCTAGCAGGCCGGGAAATACTGAAGCCCGTATGTCTTGTAAGTGACAGCGGACACAGCTAGTTTTTGATGGAGCGAATCTGCATGCGGCAGGAGGGGTAAGTGACCCATCGGCAGGGCAAACTGGACCGGGTTGTGACACTGGGTTTATTAGGTGTCCTATTTTTTTAGTACACATATTGTCTTTTATAAGTGACACATACAGTATACAGACACACAAACACACATACATACACATACCTCCCAACATTGCAGTTGTGGGAGTCAGGACTTCTGCGCAGTGTAGCATTGCCCTCGCCCAAAAGCCGCCATGGCTTCAGGGAAAGGGAGCATGGCTTCAGGGAAAGGGGAGTGGCTTCATGGGGATGCCACGATTGCAAGCCATGCCTCCCTATTTCATCATTGAGGGGGCATGCCCAGCGCTGTGAGCTGCTGGCATGCCCCGAGTCCCTCTGACTCCTGTGAATAGATGCTGTGCGCATGCGCACAGTGTCTATTCACCGCTGCTTTGCCAGTCAGAGCAGCAACTGATAGGAGCCTCCCAACTGCCCCCTCACCACTGCGGAACACTGCAGCCAGCAGGTGGGACATCAGGACAGTCCCAAAAAAATGGGATTATCCCACGAAAATCAGGATACTTGCTAGGTATGCATACATACATACATACATACATACATACATACAAACACACACACACACTTTATAACATATAGGCATTCTAACAGTTGTTTTTATATAGTGTCAGTTTTTTTATTTTATCGGTGTTGATCAGTTATTGCAGTAATACTGCTATTTTTATTCTTATGTCTTGCATTAGGATATATCGGCCGTTCAATATATCAGCAGTACCCCCCATATGTCTGTGAACAACGTCGTTCATAGACATACTGTATAGCGTCGGCTGTGCTTCGTGGGTCGGACGTCACAGCTGGGTGGGCAAATTCTAATGCTAACCCTGCTGGATTTCCTGACAGACACGTTGAGTGGCTAATCGGTAAGTGTGTATCGGAGCCGCGGTGGGTTTGCAGACGCATCGGCTAGGTGTGTACCGACCAGCCTTAGATTCCCCCTCTTTAGAAGCTACATCTGTTTTAATTAGAAATTCATATATTTTCAGATAATGTTAACCTGTGTATACCTGCTATTTTTTCTCAATTGTATACTCACATCTTGCAGTTATAGCATTTAGCCTGTCTGCTGCTCTTGGTCTTGCAGTGTTCATGACTGACCCGACTTGTTGGACTATTCTGGCTACCACTGTCCTGATCTCAAATTGTATTTGATTTCACTGGCTGCTCTTTGCAATGAAGTCATATTGTTATATGTCCACTCTTGCCTGCAGCCATTCCTGAACCTATTATGTTTATCTTCAGGCTCTTAAGTGTCCTGCCGTGACCATAGCTTGTTCTGATTGGTTGCATACTATGCAATAAATAACCATTGATGGTTACACAACTCGATGGTCATAAAACAAACAGTGGGAGGTATGATCAAAGGCGATAACAAAAAGAAATAAAATAAGGTTGGGAGTATATGTTACTTATATGATATGAAGTCCTTCTCGGATAATTGTCCCTCTTTTGATCGTCTCACAACATCCAGATATTATACATGTAAACAAGAGAAAATACACACACATGGGTGGTATTGCATGATATATGAATTAAACAGCCCGTGAATGTCCAGAAAGGAAAATTCAGAAGTGATGAAACCAGATTTTTTTAGAGATGATAAGGATAGTCTCTCGCCACCACTTCACTCTGTTTATAGACGTACCGAAACTCACATCAAAACTGGCAGGACCAGGTGTATAAAGGTATCTTTAGTGTTGTGTCCCACGTGATAAAGGACAGAAAGGGGAGCTGCTACGGGTAACGTACCCAACTCACTTGTCAAACGGGGATTATTCCACGTATAAAGGTATCTTTAAACCAGGATCATAAGGATGACATCCAAGACGGTTCAACAGGTTTTATTCATAAAAAATCCATAAAACGGCAATCTGCTACTTTTCCATGATATTTCCACTCTCCAGTTTGTACAATAACATGCAGGTCAGATGTAACAGACAAAAACTGGTGTAATCCGGTTTTACACCAGTACTAGCAGGAAAAATACACTTCTAAAGTGGTATCCACATGGAAAGGAACAGACTGTCAATAAAAGAATGGTGATCAATAGAATATTAAAACTCACTGCCTGGTAGCACCAACGGCGTTTCGACCACTCGGGTCTTTGTCAAGGTGTCGATGGTCATCCCTGCATTCTCACTGACTGGCCCGAGGGCCAATCAGAAGCTGGGGACTGGGCTTTGCAGGAGTTGAGGATCGGAGCTACAGATGGAGCCTCGCTTATCTAGCCTTCTCTGCTGTGCCTAGGTGCTCCAAGGCTTATTAGCATAAGCTTTTTATCTATTGTTCTCAGCTGCAATACAATACAGAGAGAACAATACAGCAGGGGATTAAGTAATTACAGCAGGGGATTAAGTCCGACAGCACTGGCTCAATTAATCCTATTAAAGGGATAGATGAGCAGGGCTCCATCTATATGCTACATGTCTCTACACTTTGTAGCGGGGTGGGGGAAGAACCAGCAGGTGGTTCTATACCATGGATGGTGGGAAACCATCTGGTTCTCCCCAACCGATGGTAAAACTATTCAACATTGAACATAAACCATCAATTATTTTAAATCATCGATGGTCGATGGCCATCTCTAGGACAGCTTAGTACCAGTATGGGGAGGGGTGATAATAAAGGTTAAGACCAGATGCTCAAATTTGGGCTACACTAGTCCAAGACAGGCACTTTGTCTATTTTGAAGTACGAGAGTCTTTCATGTATTTTATTTGTATTCTTTTCACATTTTTCATTTTACAACAGTTCTATAGTATCTAGGGCTCTTGTATTGTATAACTCAGTTTTTGTTATGGTACATGTTATTCCAAATTAGCCTTAAATACTAGCACAGGATACAGTGTGCCCAGGCACGATGAGGCTTTCTGCTACAGAGGGTGTGCACTTCCAGTGTTCCTGAATCCTGTGTCATCCTGCAAGCAATCACCTGTCATTTTCTATATATTAGAACTGGTGATCTGGTCCTTTTCTCTAAAAGTGTTTGGCAACTTGAGGGTGATTTTACATATGCACATAAGAATTCAATAGTTGTGTGATAGGGGTTTTGAACTTGGATTATTTTATTATTATAAAACAACATGTATTTTATATTTGGTGGGCCTTTATTCTATTGAATCAAGATGGTGATTGAGAGAAATTGTATCAACACTCAACTTTTCACAATATTAACCTCCTCCCTAAACCACTGCAAAATGCATACATCCACCTTAATATATAATAGCGGACTGAAGCCAGATGGAACACTATGTCAAGATGCCTACAGTAACATGAGCAAAATGTGAATAACACAATTGATCTTGGCTCAGAACAATGACCAGCCTAAAGCTTGAGTACATACACATTGCACAATGTTTCAGCTTCTCCTCCCACCCAATGCCAAATAAATTGGGATAAGAAATGAAAATTACATATTTGTTTTGAAGGTGGACATAACTTCCATATCATATCATGTTAATGTTAATGTAGACACTAATACCAAATCGAAAAATTATTGTTAAAGGGTAAATTATTGTGGTGATCTGTTATTTCCATTTTAAAGCAGATTAATTCCTGTACATTAATCCTACTGTAACCTCTCGGGATGGCTACGCGATACTACTGTGAAAGATAGAAACGTAGAACTTGATGCAGATAAGAACCACTTGGCCCATCTCATCTGCCTATATTAAGGTCACTCACCAGTGACATGACAAGGACCTCCCCAAGATTGATCACTCAGCAGGCAAAAGAGGGATTACGTGAAAACCTCTGCCTATGTCACCTGAGGCAGGGCTGGATGTACTAAACTCCACAATGCGGTCAAACCTCCGAAAATTAAGCATGGCCATCACTGTGCCTGCCAATGGTTACACAACCCGAAGATCATCCCTGTATTTTCACTGACTGGCCCAAGAGCCAATCAGAATATTTATTATTTATGCAGGGTAAATACTGTGTGCTTCTGCATGTAACCCACAAATGCTGGACAGCTTTATTTTTACATTGCAACTTAGATTGGAGCTAGGCAGGGACGTGCGGCTGCCTCACCCCACCGCACATCACTGGAGCTAGGACACGCTCAGTGCTGCACGTATGGCGGTACAGGGCGGTACTGCACACTGGTAAGAAATTGCCAGCCGGTACGCAGTACCGCTGACCCGTCTGCCATGCTTGCAGCCGCTGCTGTGTGAAGGGAGGCAGCGTGAATCCCAAACGTGGACCAGCAGCCGCAGCTCCTGATTGGCTGCCTGTCCATGAGCTCTGATTGGCTAATGAACCGGCACCTAATTTAAGTAACAAGCTGCCACCGGACTCGGGAGACTGGACTGAGCACTGAGGGACAGGAGAGGCGCTCGCTGTGCTCTCCTCCCCTCACACTGCAGCAGCAACAATGGCAGTGGTGAGCGGGGAGGGGGATATGCACTGTGGGGGCATATCTGGCACTGTGGGGGCATTTGCGTATCTGGTACTGTGGGTGGGGGCATATCTGGCACTTTAGGTGGGGCAGTTGTGTATCTGGCACTGTAGGAGCATATCTGGCACTCTGAGGGCATATTTGCCACTTTGAGGGCATTTGCGTATCTAGCACTGTGGGTGGGGGCATATATGGCACTGTGGGTAGGGAAATTTGTGTATCTGGCACTGTAGGAGCATAACTGGCACTGTGGGGGCATATCTGGCACTGTATGAGCATATGTGTATCTGGTATGGTGGGGGCGTATCTGGCATTGTGGAGGCATATGTATATCTGGCACTGTGGGGGGCATATCTGGCACTGTGAGGGCATGTGTGTATCTGACACTGTGGGAGAATATCTGGCACTTTGGGGGCATATGTGTATCTGGCACTATTGGGGTCATATGTGTATCTGGCCTCCCATATGCGTAATACTCCCCTATTTTCATTGGCCGCACCCCTTGTGGCATGTGGCCACAACCATTTTTTGGCGCATGCGCCTTCGACGTGTGCACACAGTACCACGGAGAAATGTTTTCTTCTTGCACCACTGGACACACCACTCCCAAATCTAACTGATTGCACATTATAAGTCTGCTCCACCTGCAGGGCAACATGTTTTTGCTAATGTGCAAAGTTACCTTTTTTTTTTTGCTTGGCTCCCATCTCAGAATCAGCCCCTGTAATTTTCTCTATCATCCGCCATCTATGACTGCACCAGTGACATCTCATTGCAACTAATATTGTGAGACTGTAATGAGAACCAGTCTACATATATTTATTGGTGACTTATGCAAACCACACTTTCACGTCTGTTCTATGAGTCCAAGCTTGGAACTACTTTCCCTTATTATTTTCATGCTCAGTGAGTAATATATCAATATGGAGACGGTGTGTTTGAAGAGACCATCAGGGAATCTGGTTATGAGGCCCAATTGAGTTATTATAAGCAGCACACAAATATTTGAATGCAAATGTATCACAGTATATAATAGACACATGTATCTGATTATTTTTGTTATATGAGCGGAGAGTAAGGCCCTTCCCTGTGTTTCTCTATATGAAAACTTGCAAGTGAGGCCCACCCATGTAGGAGAAATAGTAGCGTGACCGTCCAGGCCAGGTCTGGCTACTGTGGCGCAACAGCAGATATGTATAAAGTAGCCTCACATTACTTTAACCTCTCAACTTTGAGTTTCCCAACAGAATGGTTATGTGTCTGCTGCTAGGTGAATGCATATTGATGACAACAATTGTTATTCCATGAGAAAAATAAACATACCATAATAAAGGAATCATCTGCTTATATGTAAATTAAATAAATTACATATATCTTTGCTGCAATGATCTAAAATAAGTCCTTACCAATGTGTATTCCTCAATTATTAATTCCCTGTTATTTGGGTGTGCCATAATGATTGATTTCCTTGGGTGGGGTTATTTCTGCCAGTTACTCACACCCAATCCCTTGGGACGTTACTTGCCCTCATATGGAGCAGTGAGACAAGTGTGAATGATGAGCTGGAACATGAGGCATGAAACGTACTGTATGACACACTCTGCTATGTAGAATGGATACAGAAGTTCTTACCTCAACATCTAACCCACCAGTGGGATCAGGATAATGATGAAACTTCCGGTGTTCTTCACGGAATGTGCTGTATCTTCCTTTATAAAGGATAGATGACCCATAGTAATATAAACATTGCTGCCAACTGATTTAAAAAGTCTAAAGTTGCACAATCACCTATGTAAAAGGTTTTGCTAAGGTATCCTTCCCAGGGTTATCTTAACGTATAGGCAGCCTGGGCAGCTGCCCAGGACCTCACGAATCTATGGAACTTTGAGGGGCTGGGCAGAAGGTGTGTGTCAGGGGGTGCCTCTGGAGCTTCTTGAGAGGCAGGTAGTGTATGCTGCCTGTCCATTCTGATTGAAGTCCTAGCCTCTGGATTCTCCATGCAGCTGTTTCTTCTGGTCTGGGACTCTGTCAGATTGGTATGATACAGAATACGGTGCATATGCCGGCTGTCGGGATCCCAGCAGCCAAAATACCGACGCTGGAATCCCATCACACATTGGAATCCCGACCCCAGAACTCCAAACCAGGCAGGAGACCAGCACCGGAATCCTGACAGCCGCAATTCCGATTATTAGACCAGCCATCAGGTTAGGTTAAGGCGGAGGGGAAGGGTGGGTTAGGTTTAGGCGCCACCTGGTTGGTTAGGGTTGAGCTGCGGGGAGGGGAAGGGGTTAGGGTTAGGCTGCAGAGGAGGTAGGGTTAGGTTTAGGCAGTGGGGATGGGAGGTTAGGTTCAGGCACCTCCGAGGGGGGGGTTAGGTTCAGGCACTAAAGGGGGAGATTAGGTTTAGGCTAAGGGACCAGAGGGCCAGGGGGTAAGGGAGAGGGGGATCCCCAGCGTCGGCATTATGAACGCTGGGATCCCATGCGCTGGTCATTCATGCGCTGGCTAATTCCTTATTTGTCAGTATTCACTATCTTCTCAGTACAAGTAAGTTTTTGCATATTAACTTGCTATAGTACATAGAAAGGAAGGATATTAGGAAGCACACATAATATCAAAAATTTAAAACTAAATTAGATACCAAAAGCTGGACGGTATTAGATGCAATCAGAAAAAAGTGACAACCTCTTTTATGCCACAATTTGTTACTATATAGCAGTTAACTGCAAAATACTGCAGTGAACCAGACAGCAGTGGCAAAGCCAACAGGGGAGAAGTATAATTACTGCCCTTGATGGATAGATGCTATTAAAAAGACTATTCTTTATAAGATCTAAAAAGTATATAAATAAATACACAAGGCCTCTGGCCACAGATACATCTTTTCCAAATAATTAGTAGGAAACTCGTGCCCAATTTCTGAAAACATTTATCAAAAAATAAAACATAGGGGTAAATTTACTAAGGTCCCGATTTTGACCGAGATGCCGTTTTTTCATCAAAGTGTCATCTCGGTAATTTACTAAACTCAAATCACGGCAGTGATGAGGGCATTCGTAATATTTGGAAGTCCTAGGAAAAAAATCACGAATGAATACACCATCGGTCAAAACGCGGCTGTTTAAGTATGAATCTCGGTCATTTACTAAGAAGTGCAAAGCAAAACAAAACAAAACACTGCCGTGAAAAATTACAACTCGTAAAAAAGTGCTTAAAAAAAAACAGACCTGCTTTTTTTATTCGTGATTGGATAGGCATGCACGGATCCATGAGATCCATGCATGTATATCAGTGGGAAGGGGTGGGAAAGTGATTATTTTTTCAAAAAAAATTGCGTGGGGTCCCCCCTCCTAAGCATAACCAGCCTCGGGCTCTTTGAGCCGATCCTGGTTGCAGAAATATGGGAAAAAAATTGACAGGGGTTCCCCCATATTTAAGCAACCAGCATCGGGCTCTGCGCCTGGTCCTGGTTCCAAAAATACGGGGGACAAAAAGAGTAGGGGTCCCCCGTATTTTTAAAACCAGCACCGGGCTCCACTAGCTGGACAGATAATGCCACAGCCGGGGGTCACTTTTATATAGTGCCCTGCGGCCGTGGCATCAAAAATCCAACTAGTCACCCCTGGCCGGGGTACCCTGGGGGAGTGGGGACCCCTTCAATCAAGGGGTCCCCCCCCCAGCCACCCAAGGGCCAGGGGTGAAGCCCGAGGCTGTCCCCCCCCCCATCCAATGGGCTGCGGATGGGGGGGCTGATAGCCTTTTGTGATAATGAAAAGATATTGTTTTTAGTAGCAGTACTACAAGTCCCAGCAAGCCTCCCCCGCATGCTGGTACTTGGAGAACCACAAGTACCAGCATGCGGCGGAAAAACGGGCCCGCTGGTACCTGTAGTACTATTACTAAAAAAATACCCAAATAAACACAAGACACACACACCTTGAAAGTAAAGATTTATTACATACATGCACACAAACATACATACATACATACTTACCTTATGTTCACACGCAGGTCGGTCCTCTTCTCCAGTAGAATCCAAGGGGTACCTGTTGAATAAATTACACTCACCAGATCCAGGGTCCCAGGCTCCTCGTCGCATCCATGTGTAATCCACGTACTTGAATAAAATAACAAAACGGAGACCCGAGCCACGAACTGAAAGGGGCCCCATGTTTTCACATGGGACTCCTTTCCCCGAATGCCAGAAACCCACTCTGACTTCTGTCTAAGTGGGTTTCCTCAGCCAATCAGGGAGCGCCACGTTGTAGCACTCTTCTGATCGGCTGTGTGCTCCTGTACTGAGTGACAGGCGGCACGCGGCAGTGTTACAATGTAGCGCCTATGCGCTCCATTGTAACCAATGGTGGGAACTTTCTGCCCTGCGGTTGACCTAAAGTGACGTCACCGCTGAGCAGAAAGTTCCCACCATTGGTTACAATGGAGCGCATAGGCGCTACATTGTAACACTGCCGCGTGCTGCCTGTCAGTCAGTACAGGAGCACACAGCCGATCAGGAGAGTGCCACAACGTGGTGTTCCCTGATTGGCTGAAGAAACCCACTTAGACAGAAGTCAGAGTGGGTTTCTGGCATTCGGGGAAAGGAGTCCCATGTGAAAACATGGGGCCCCTTTCAGTTCGTGGCTCGGGTCTCCGTTTTGTTATTTTATTCAAGTACGTGGATTACACATGGATGCGACGAGGAGCCTGGGACCCTGGATCTGGTGAGTGTAATTTATTCAACAGGTACCCCTTGGATTCTACTGGAGAAGAGGACCGACCTGCGTGTGAACATAAGGTAAGTATGTATGTATGTTTGTGTGCATGTATGTAATAAATCTTTACTTTCAAGGTGTGTGTGTCTTGTGTTTATTTGGGTATTTTTTTAGTAATAGTACTACAGGTACCAGCGGGCCCGTTTTTCCGCCGCATGCTGGTATTTGTGGTTCTCCAAGTACCAGCATGCGGGGGAGGCTTGCTGGGACTTGTAGTACTGCTACTAAAAACAATATCTTTTCATTTACAACAAAGGCTATCAGCCCCCCCATCCGCAGCCCATTGGATGGGGGGGGACAGCCTCGGGCTTCACCCCTGGCCCTTGGGTGGCTGGGGGGGGGGACCCCTTGATTGAAGGGGTCCCCACTCCCCCAGGGTACCCAGGCCAGGGGTGACTAGTTGGATTTTTGATGCCACGGCCGCAGGGCACTATATAAAAGTGACCCCCGGCTGTGGCATTATCTGTCCAGCTAGTGGAGCCCGGTGCTGGTTTTAAAAATACGGGGGACCCCTACTCTTTTTGTCCCCCGTATTTTTGGAACCAGGACCAGGCGCAGAGCCCGATGCTGGTTGCTTAAATATGGGGGAACCCCTGTCATTTTTCCCCCCATATTTCTGCAACCAGGATCGGCTCAAAGAGCCCGAGGCTGGTTATGCTTAGGAGGGGGGACCCCACGCAATTTTTTTATTGATTTTACACTGTTTAATTTAAAAAAAAAAAAAAAAAGAACCCCAGCACGGATCACACAGATCCGGCCGAGATTCATTTTTAAAAAGTCGGCAGTGTTTTACTAATCACTGCCGTAAAAATAGAAAAAAAAACACGAATGACATCGACATCGGAACAAAAGAAAAACCCGAATACGACAGCTTAGTAAATTAGTCGTAATAAATTCAAAAAGTTGCAGTTTTACACTTTCGATGTCATTCGTGATTGAACTTTGACCTGAAACGGGAAAATACGAATCTTAGTAAATTTACCCCATAGTATTTATATACTTTATATATTTTATAAAGAATTGTCTTTTTTATAGCATCTATCCACCAAGCGCAGTAAATATATACTTCTATTTTTTTGTGTGTCCCATTTGGGGTTCTAAAACAGACCCCTTAAATTACTTGCAGCTATATTGGACTATTTCAGAAATGTACTTAATTAATTAATTAATTAATAGCCCCAGGAGTGGTAGTGCTGGCCACTACTAATACTAAAACTATGTGGTATTTTTAGCATAGCCAACAGGGGAGCAGATGAGTCCTGTAGCAGAGTGATATAGAAACTTTTAGCCACTACAGCGCAGTTTTGGGTTGCTGTGGGTCACCCCTACCCGAATTATCTTTGATGGCTCAGTCCCAGGAGTCCTGTAGACTTAGAGAGGCAGAGCACGGCCATTTACATAGTCTGCCCAGCTGTGCCGTCCCACTCACTACTCTGCTTCGAAACCCTCCAATGTGATCCCTTCCTCCAGGCAGGGCTGCCATCAGAAATTATGGGGCCCAGGACTGACATAATAGACAGGGCCCCCCATAAAGGAAAATAAAAAAAGGATTCTGCCACATCGTCACAAATCGTGACTTTACATATAGGTGGAGCTTTGCCGATCTGCAGAAACGATTCAAAGAAAGCTGATGCACAGGGAAGGCTTCTTTTAAGAAGTCTTACCTGCGCATCACCCCGCTTTTGTTGTGCAGCCTGGTGCAGCTCTCCAGGTATCAGAAGTAGGAGCCAGGGGAGGACCCCTCTCTCTGTAAGGGCACGGGACTCCTGTCCCCGCAGTCCCCCCCTGGTGGCTGCCCTGCCTCCAGGTACAAAATTTTCTGTGTCTGGACTTCCCACTTAATTTATGATTGCAGTCACCTATGTTGATCTGATTAATTGATAATATTAAGAAATGTGTTTTAACACAGGTGACTGCAATCATAAAAAATGTAGAAGTTCAGGAACAGAGCATTTTGTACCTGGTGGAAGTTGGATGCTTTCCAATATCTCCTGATTTATAACTTCAATACATCTGTGTGAAACGCAGTCCTGCTTTTAATGGGATCAGTCCAATAAGGTGCAAGTTTGCAAAAAGAAATTTGCATGATTAAACTCACATGCATCGCACAAATGCATGCACCAGAGAAATGCGAGATCCAATTAGATATGGCAATCGCAGCGAGGGTGTGCACATTTTCTACAAAATGCGACCTGGAAGAAGTGAATTACCCCCAAAAAGTGACAACTGGCATAGCAGGACCATATAGAAGGCTGTTAGTTCCTTAAAAGGTGTCAAATGGCTGATCTGTGCACTTTAAAAAAAAAAAAAAACCAAAAATTTCTAAAAAGCAAATGAATTTACTTAATTACAAACAAATTAAACAATAAATGGAAAAGTTTAAAAAATGTGATTTGGCGATAATCTGAGTCCACTGTAACTTTTTTTTTGAATGATAAAAAGCAATTATTATTTATCATTGTAATAAACACTTTCATTACGTTTGAAGTGCCTAATTGGGGATGGGGGGGGGGGGGTTGTCCAAGGGGTTCTGAAGCAAGTACCGTCATTTTTACCCTAAAATAAAGATCTTCCCTACCTTTTCACTCCCTCAGCGGGGTGCTCACACGAAAATGTGGATAGCCACGGAAAAGGCAATACGAGTTTGGAATTAGATTGCAAATGCTATTCAGAGTCGAAGTCACCATGAGAACGGTTCGCAGGACCCAAATCACAGCGGCAGCAATCGCACTCTGAATTACTTTGTGGTGTGCGCCCGTGCACCCTGGGAGCCCAGTGAGATGCTAATTGGCAGGCAGAGGCAGTTGCGGGGCAGGAGGGGACGTGCCAATGGTGTTAGAACACTGTTAGCGGGGCACGGTCCGGACAACGGAGGCATGTCCGGACCATTGGGGGGGGGGGGGGGGGCGCGGTGGCTGCGTGGCATCACCCGCAGCCGCTGCAGCCCGGGATGTGGTGGTTAGCTCCCTGCCAGAGCGCAGGAGCTGCGCAGGTAGGGTGCTACTCTCCAGGTACAAAAGCATCACCGCCATGCAATGCTTTTGTACCTGTGCGGGAAGGGGAGGGGGGAGAGCCTGACATGCGGGGCCGACTAGCCCTGTGCTGGGCGTCCCCCTGCATGTCAGAGTTAATGATCGTAGCTGTAGCACATCTACGATCAACTCTGAATTACTCCCCTAACTGGATCAACCCCGAACTGTGAAAACAGCCAATTGGTTTATAATTGTTAGAATTGTTACATTACAGTAAAGGGGGGTACACATGGAGCGATATTCTAAGCAATCTGACTAGATTGCTTAGAATTTGAGCATTATCGCTTCCGTGTGTACCCCCTACAGCGATAGCGATGCGCAGCCCCGCGCATCGCTATCGCTGGTGCTAGATTGGCCTGCCGTGCAGGCCAATCTAGCGGGTCGCTCACTTCACCCGCTGGGTGAAATGACTGCCCCCCGTCTCCCCCCGCACGCTCAGCACACATCGCGCTGTGCTGAGCGGCGGGAGAGATGTGTGCTGAGCGGTTCACTCAGCACGCATCTCTCCCGCATCGGCCCGTCTATATGGGCCTTAAGAATTAGAGTCATTGTATAGTAATCAGGGGTACAGTTGGCCCAATAGTCTGATCTGTTGCAAGAAGTTGTAAAATATAATATATAATATGGCACACATTATAATACCAATAGGTAGGCAGTGCACAGGAAATGCAACACATGCCTATGTGTGACACTATTAGTATGCAATTTGATTTTACACCCATCTAATCGAGTTTAGTATCAGATATCTGTTTGTTTAACATTCGGCCAAACTTTATCCCATTAAATAAATTTGTCTTGTTACAGAATAAATGATAATGTTATCGAGGTAATGCGTCACTGTGATATGGACCCTTTCCAGTGATTACTGATCTGGTTTCTGCCTATTTAACAAAGGCTCATTATCACACATATATATAGGAGACAGAAGAGAACAACGCTCCTGCTCCTAGTCATCTCCACCACGCAGAATGAAGACTTTCGTAAGTATCTGACATTTGCACCCTGAACCCCTCTCTCTCTCTCTCTCTCTCTCTCTCTCTCTAGCTAGTTAAAAAATTGTGAATAATTAGACTTTCTGCTGCAGTGTTTATCATTAAAGAAAACAAGAGCAGTTCTGAAAAATGATGCTGATGTTTTGCACATGTTACAGATGGATAATATAACTACAGCTAATTTACTACCATTGCCTTCACACAGTTGCCAAAAGCCCTTCATTTTCAGTGGAAGCCCTGGTTTTATAGGGTCCTTACTGGCAATTTGCGTCCCTGAAAATGTTTCTGCTTTTCAGCACTGACAATTTGCACAATAAAAGTTCTGTTGTTCCTGCTTGTTACCTGCATTTCTTATAACCGCTGAGGACCCACCAACACAACGCTCTGCCACAATTCCCGGCATTAGAATGCTGGGGCAGGGTCGTGGTTGCTGCTCCCAGACTTTGGAGTCACCTGGAAATTCCGGGAGAGTGGACCTGCATGCATAAAACCCAGCAGTCACTCACACTAGACAGACAGAAGCTAGTTGCTGCGGCACAAGTCAGCACCACTGTTCCTCTCTTTTTGTTATCACTTTATAGGATACAATAATTCTTTTTCATGTCTGTTCACATTACAGATCCTGCTCGCTGCCCTTCTTGGCGTGTCCTTGGCCACTGATGTAAGTTAAATGCCCTTTAAGTAACTATATAATGGACATACATGCAGCTCATTAGCCATGGCTGATTAGACATGACTTGGAGTGGATGGCAATGATTTGGTGACCATGATTAAACACATAACCATTATCTTAATCAGATCACTGTGATGAGAATTACATTGATTTAACATTCCCCAGTGCTTGTGGTTTTTATTAATACCAGGGAGCAGCGTTTTACTATATCTAGTATTCTGTTTCCAGAAAGGCCTTGATGTTTAAGTCTTTGATTTCTGCATTGTCTATCAGTGTCCATCTATTATGCAGTGTATTCCTGTGTGTCACTGCAGGCCTATGACAGGGGACTGATAGATGTCTTATACAGGACTTAAGGGCCCTACACATTGAGCGATCCGCCGCCGTGCTGCCCGACGGCGGATACAGCCGACGGGCGACCCGGCGGCGGGGGGGCAGTGATGGTGGGAGTAAAGTTTCTTCACTCCCCCCGTCACCCGGCTCCATAGAAGTGCAGGCAAATATGGAGGAGATCGTCCATATTGGCCTGCATGCACAGGCGACGGGGCACCACCAATGAACAAGCATCGTTCATCGCTGGTGCCTCCACACTCAAAGATATGAACGGTATCTCGTTCATTAATGAACGAGATCGTTCATATCTTTGAGTATTATCGCCCAGTGTGTAGGGCCTATTATTGTGCCAGACTTATGTACTCATCTAATTCATGTGTCATTAATACATTGCAGAATATCGAAATCAACAATCAGGGTAATGATGGTGGCAGTGTTCATCAGACAGTGAACATTGATAACCATGATAACATCGCCAATGTCAACCAGTACAATGGCTGGCACTCCTGGAATTCCATCTGGGACTACAACAGAGTAAGTGCCACCTACACTGGGCAACAGCGCAAGAGGCTTATTCACTGAAACTATAATATTATGATTTGTATCTAGATATAGCATTCTACATGTGTTTCTAGTCCCACTATCCCACCCAACCACCCGTACAAGTGAGGCTGTTCCCCAGGACTATGGGACAAAAACATGTTGAAGATTATTATTGTTTATTTATAAAGTGCCACAAGGGTTCCATAGCGCCATACAAGGGAAATAAGTACAGACTAATTACAGTACAGTATATAAATGAGCATAAATATATTTTTACAGTGTGCAATTATCATAATAATATAGAGAAGACTAGGGTAAGAGAATCCTGCACATATAAGTTTACAATATATGGAAATTCTAATTTTAGGGGCCTATGTGCTAAATCTTGGAGAGAGATAAAGTGGACGGAGATAAAGTATCAGCCAATCAGCTCACAACTGTCATTTTTTCAAAAACAACCTGTGACATGTCAGTTAGCAGCTGCTTGGCTGGTAATTTATCTCAGTCTAGGGCATAGTAAATAGACCCCTAAGTCTCTACCAAACGCTTCAATGTCCCTTGATTGCATTCAGGCTTTTTATTTTGAATCCTTATACTTTAATTTTGTTTGCCTCTTTGCTGTTTTGCAGGGATTATTTGCTGCCAGGCTGATGTCCAAGAGAGCATGTGTGGTTAGCAGGATGAACAGAAATGTGGTACCTAGTTTGGCAGAACTGAGCAAAGTCAGCCAGGAGAAACAGGTAATCGGGGGATGGTGGTGAGGCTGTGGTAATGGTTTACATAATAAGACAGATGAGCGGCCCGGCTGGGTGTGAAATTCCCATTTCCTCTTTTATATAAGTTGACCTTATAGAAATGTATAACACACCAGTGATGGGGATGTAATAGGGGCCCTTAGCTTTTCCAACTACACAAAAAAATAAAATCAATGATGGCTTTTACAGTTGGAATGCTGTTATCTGTAAGTGCTGAAATCTTACTTTGTTCCTTAAAACTCTTTCTAAATTCCCACAAAAGGCATCAAAACTATAACATTTGAAAATGAGACAGACTCATGCAACAGTGTTCTATATGTTATCTTTCTGCATCAATATTTACATGTAACCCTGCCAAACGTAACAATACAGGGCGGAGGCTCGCTAATCTGGAAATGTTATTTCACCCTAATGTAAAAATTCACATAACAAAAAATGGTTATCCTAAATAGGAAGATGGAACGTACCATAATAATCTGTACACGGTGCCTTATGCTTATTGTTTGCAATTGCTGTTCTGTAGGCTGTGGTCGCTGATCACTTTTACATAACACAGTGGGGCAGATGTATTAACCAGGAGAAGGCATAAAGAAGTGATAAACCAGTGATAAGTGCAAGGTGATAACCGCACCAGCCAATCAGCTCCAATATGTAAATTAACAGTTAGGAGCTGATTGGCTGGTGCATTATCACCTTGCACTTATCACTGGTTCATCACTTCCTTATGCCTTCTCCAGGTTAATACATCTGCCCCATAGTTCTCTACAATCATTGTCAATGGAATTATACTGTACAGTGCTTTAGAATCTGAAAGAATGAAATGAATGTTTATTCTTGTACAGTACCATGACTACTGTATCAATAAAGATTTTGCTGTTGTCTTCTATGGATATTGAAACCAACCACAATAAAGACTTTACAGCATATATGACACGTGTGTTTTGCATTTTACAGGACCCCAATGCTCCTCCTCCACAATCTCTGATGTACACAGTCTCACAGACCAGAGTCAAGAATGTCGCACAGTTTGGAACCCACATTGAAGCTCTTTGTAAGGGAGTCCCAACTTTCTATGCCCAGGAGATGCAAGGTATGATACGTTTGTATTTAGTTGGAGTATATTATAATTTTATTAAAGAAACACATTAATAAATAAAAAACATTAGGTGCAAATTCTCACCCCCTGCTAAACTTCATCCTGCTCATCTACAAGAAGATGGAAGATCCTAAATCAGAGGTTCCCAAACGCGGGCCTCAAGGCACCCCAACGTTCCTGGTTTTAAATATATCCATGCTTGGCCACAGGTGACTTAATTAGCACCTTAGTCAATTTGATTTAACCATCTGTGCTGAGCCATGGATATACCTAACTCCTGGACTGCTGGGATGTCCCTTGAGGACTGCGTTTGGGAACCTCTATCCTAAATGATTATTACATTTGAAGTGGTTTTCTACCTGCAGATGACTTTCATTTATTACTTGTACAGTACTTGCATCCCTTAAACATTTTTTTTAATAACTACATTGTTATTGTTATTGTTATGGTTTATCCCTATATTTTTCACAAATGCTGTTTTATCATTCAGACAGAACTGTTTCATAGTATTGCCCTTGGATAAACCAGTATTTGTCTGCTCTTTATACAGTACGATTAAACAACTATGCTGCATGGTATAATGGCCTTTGCAGAAAGATCAGGAAAAGGAAAACACTGTCTCTATATAAGTACCTGTTAATAAATAAAAAACATATAAAGATAAAGTGATGATGCTCTTAGTAAAATTAGCATGTGTATCTATACAACATACCAGTACATTCAAGTTATCTTAATGTGGGAAACCACTTGAAGTAATCTCATTAATTACAGATTAACAAAATTGTATATTGTTATTTGCTAAAATGCTTTCAAAGCTATTTACTAATACTGCAGGTATTGCAGAATTTCATAAACCATTATTCATTGTATAAATGTTACCTGACTAAAGGGGGTTATTTATCAAAGCATTGAGAGGGATAAACTGGAGAGAGATAGACCACTACCCAATCAGCTTGTAACTCATTCTGCAGGCTGTGTTTGAAATATGACAGTTAGGAGCTGATTGGTTAGTGCTTTATCTCTCTGAAAGCTTTGATAAATACTTCTCTTATATAAGTCCTTTAGGTTAGCGTGAAATAGCTATTACACTGTCTTCTATTGGTTGCCTTGAATCACGTCATCGTAGCCAAGCCCACCCCACCCCCCCGTACAATGCTGGTAATTTCTGCACCGTACAGCAGGGGGTGTGGCTGCATTTTTTGCATCATCATAACCATGACCCCACCCAGAGTCTCTTCTGCCACATCACGCCCCCACTTCACCCCCTATGCTAAGCTGCACACCCCTCATCACCCACCGTTGTATATACCTGTCTGCCCCCTCCCAGAGGGGCCAGCCATAAAGTCCACAACTCTGGTGTGTATGTTTGACAAAAAGTAAGGGAGATATTTGCCTGTGAATTTTGCCCAAACCCTGAGTTGACCCCAGAAAAGTTTTCAATCCTTTCTCACACTTGGAACTATTTTGAGCTCTTCTGCAATGATATCATACACAGGTGGTGGCATTTTACTCACTTGACTCAGCAATTAGCAGTTAGATAAATCAATATCTCATATTTGCAGCTGAAGTGAATGGGGGATTGGTAGAGGTGTGCCCTACAGTAGAAATACACTAAGGTCTGCCACATCTGCATGGCTAGTATTGGTACTGTCATCCTTATTAACCTTCCACTTTCTTCTGAAAAGCTCTATTTAATTTAAAATTGTAACATTGCTCAGCGGACATGGGGGGTAATTCCAAGTTGATCGCAGCAGGAATTCTGTTAGCAATTGGGCAAAACCATGTGCACTGCAGGGGAGGCAGATATAACATGTGCAGAGAGAGTTAGATTTGGGTGTGGTGTGTTCAATCTGCAATCTAATTTGCAGTGTAAAAATAAAGCAGCCAGTATTTACCCTGCACAGAAATAAAATAACCCACCCAAATCTAACTCTCTCTGCAAATGTTATATCTGACACACCTGCAGTGCACATGGTTTTACCCAACTGCTAAAACATTTCCTGCTGCGATCAACTTGGAATTACCCCCATGGGCTGGTGGTGTGCTAGGCTCTCATGTGATTATAAGCCGGTGTTACATCTCCTCTTGGTCTCTCTTAGGTGCTGGTCTGTTTGTGAACCTGCAAGGCTGTACTGACCTCGGCATTCTGAGATTCTTGGGCATCTCTCTGTGTGGAAGTATTGGATGCTAGACCTCTCACCCTCATTGCTTATAATCTAAGTACACTTGCCTGGCTGCTGTAATTGTGCCCCTCTTCTCTTTATTCTATGTATCCACTGGCTGGACTTCTCATGTGTAATTTTAATATATAAAACAAGATAACATGTTTATTAAAGAGCTACCGTGAACACATCTGGCTTATTTTCTCATTCTTCACTCTCTAAACTCTGTTAGTGTTATTAGAAAATAAAATAAAACACATTATCCTACAATAATGCACAACAGCAAAACATAAGAAAGAAAAAGTACAAATAATGCAGAAGACTATGATAATACTTTGATGTCACTATAGCTGTTTTGGAGACGTACCAAACATTATCTAGCTACAAAATATCAACATGTAATTTAGGAATTGTATAAAATCTGGTGAACTAGCAAAATAGTAACCTATAGCAACCAATCAGGTTCTTGTTGTCATTTTTATTGTACATTATAGAACAGTGATGGTGCCCTCCAACCGTCAAACAGGTCACACGGATGGCGGTCATTAGGTCGACGTGAGTTAGGTCGACATACATTGGGGTGACCACGTTTGGTCGACATGCATTAGGTCGACAAGATCACTAGGTCGACATGTGCTAGGTCAACATGGAAAAAGGCCGACAGGTTTTTCACAATTGTTTTCATTTTTTGACCTTTTTCATACTTAACGATCCACGTGGACTACAATTGGGAACGGTAACCTGGGGTTACGGTAACGGTAACCTGAAGCATGGCGAGCCATGTGAGGCGTTACGGTGCAGTAATTGGGGTTCCCTGTCACTTTTTGAAAAAAAGACACAAAAAAGGTAAAATAAAAACTAATGCATGTCGACAAAATGTGGTTGACCCAATGTATGTCGGCCTAACTCATGTCGACATAATGAACCACACCCAGGTCACACATTACCTTTCATTTCAGTAATGAAAAAAGTCCCCAAATAACCTCAGCAAATGCGCAATACTCATTCCAAAATACCACATTTGCTTCTCAGACCCTTTGCTTTCTCCAAAATTCTCACACATGCTCTCAGGTCCCCACTTATCACTTTGGGGGAGGAGTATCAAATCGTGGAAAGAGATAAAGTAGAGAGAGATAAAATGCTAACCAATCCACTTGTAATTGACATGTTACAGACTGTGTTTGAAAAATGGCAATTAGAACCTGGCTGGTTGGTACGTTATCTCTATCCAAGTTTTGATACATCTCCCCCTATATGCCCACACACGACTTCAAATGCCCCCCTGATTTCTCACTTGTCTTAA
The DNA here is from genome assembly GCF_028390025.1 of Pseudophryne corroboree. Classification (NCBI taxonomy): domain Eukaryota; kingdom Metazoa; phylum Chordata; class Amphibia; order Anura; family Myobatrachidae; genus Pseudophryne; species Pseudophryne corroboree. The sequence continues at coordinate 161,771,223 of NC_086449.1, forward strand.
AATGCCTCCATATCTCTTATACTACCAAATGCCCTCAGATCACAGAAGTACTCCAAAACTCCCCCACTTACCACTCAGACACATGCTGGGCATATGCCAATCAGAACAGCATACATGCCCCCAAATACCACTCAGACCTCCCCACATGATGGACATATGCCAATCAGAATAGCATACATACCCCAAAACACCACTCAGACCTCCCAACATGCTGGGCATATGCCAATCAGAACAGCGCACATACCCCCACATACCACTCAGACCTCCCAACATGCTGGGCATATGCCAATCAGAACAGCATACATGCCTCTAAATACCACTCAGACCTCCCCACATGATGGGCATATGCCAATCAGAACAGCATACATGCCCCCAAATACCACTCAGACCTCCCCACATAATGGGTTTATGCCAATCAGAGCACCGCACATACCCCCACATACCACTCAGACCTACCCACATGCTGGGCATATGCCAATCAGAACAGCACACATACTACCACATACAACTCAGAACTCCCCATAAGTTGGACATACAGTATGTCACTCCCATCTCCCCACATGCCTCCTATATGCCACTCAGACTTGCCCACATATCTCCACTGGGAATATCAGCGAAAACTGAACTTATCTAGTAGACTAATTGTACTAATTTAATAATTACAGCCACACATCAAACTTCCATAAAAGGGCATAAATTATAGACATGATTCTGACAGGCAAGATTGCTCATTTTGCACATCATTTCAATATAATGCGCATACAGTAAATATAAGTGTATCTGCTACTAAGGATCTCTATTATCTGGGGTCATCATGCTATAATATAGTCTATATAATAAGTATAATACATTTAGATATGAATTAAGAAATGACATATTTGTTTGGGGTGTAGTATGGTATGCCGGCGGTCGGGCTCCCGGCGACCAGCATACCGGCGCCGGGAGCCCGACCGCCGGCTTTCCGACAGTGTGGTGAGCGCAAATGAGCCCCTTGCAGCTCGCTGCGCTCGCCACGCTGCGCTCGCCACGCTGCAGGCACGGTGGCACGCTATGCGCGCCACGCTATTTTATTCTCTCCAGGGGGGTCGTGGACCCCCACGAGGGAGAATAAGTGTCGGTATGCCGGCTGTCGGTATGCCGGCTGTCGCCGGGATCCCGACAGCCGGCATACTGAAGACCACCCATTTCTTTGCATATATTATGGTCAACAGAGAGAATTTATTATTTGCATTTAAAAATTATGCAATGAGGAAACAAACTGAAACTTCCACATTAAAATGCAAAGCAACTGCTCGAGCACTAGAAATTGTGAGAACAGGGGACAATAGAGAATCAGTGTTTTACTTTCTACTCTTTGTTGTCTATGCATGTGCACATTAATAGTTTGTCAAATCTCTATTATATTTCCATAGAATCATTTGAATTGCTATACCGTTCAGTGTAAAATATGAAATGCAGAGCTTTACAACATGGGGGTCATTCCGAGTTGTTAGCTTGTTGCCGATTTTCGCTATGCTGCGATTTGTTGCAAAAGCTTAGCAGATTTGCTGTGGATTCTGCTGCACTTTTCAGTCGCACTGCTGTTCGGTAAAAGATTGACAGGAAAGGGGCGTTTCTGGGCGGCAACACAGCGTTTTCCCGGCGTTTGCAAAAAAAAACGCAGGCGTGTCAGGGAAAAACGCGGGAGTGTCTGGAGAAACGGGGGAGTGGCTGGCCGAACGCAGGGCGTGTTTGTGACGTCAAACCAGGAACTAAACGGACTGAGCTGATCGCAATCTGTGAGTAGGTCCGGAGCTACTCAGAAACTGCAAAGAATTATTTATTAGCAGTTCTGCTAATTTTTCATTCGCAATTCTGCTAAGCTAAGATACACTCCCAGAGGACGGCAGCCTAGCGTGTGCAATGCTGCTAAAAGCAGCTAGCGAGCGAACAACTCGGAATGAGGGCCATGAAGCAGTTAAGCAAAGACTATTCTGATTTTTTGACATGCGGTTTGAGGTTTTATATAAAAACCACAGGTTTACTGCATGCAGTCTGCTATAAAGCACACGCAGTTTGTGACACTGCAAATTGCCACACATCTAATGCAGAGGTCCTGACTCAGAGACGTAGATAAATACATTTCCAGCTGAGAATTTGTACACAGCGAATCCCAGCAGCTGTGTACAAAATAGCAGCATCAGTCGCAGTTCAGTCAAAGTTCTGTGTAGTCTTATGGTCACGCAGCATGGCTGCAGGAAATAAGACGCCAGAGACATTGCAACTGCATACAGGATCGCAGTCACACCCTTAAACACCCCCCAAAATGGTCGCAACCAGCAGCGCCTCCAGAGGTGGGGCTGCGTCGCTGTCCAAAATTGTAATAGGGGAGCCACACCAACTACCACCCCAAACGCTGCCAGACATCACCGGCTGGGATTCACTAGCAGTAGGTGGGGCTCCGCCATATTTGAATTTTGGACTGCACAGCAGCCCCACCACTGAAGCTGCCACTGGCTACAACACGCCTGCATTTTTTAAGCCACTCCACCGTTACCTCTCCCAAATGGTCCCTTTGTGAATAAATCTTCTCTACAACTACCATCACAAGATCATCACAGTGCATGATGCATGCACAGACTTTGCCGCTAGCCAGGTCAATCACGAGTTGATTGCCGCAACTAGCGTGCCACAGCCATGCGAGTGCACTGCGTATGGGCACACAGTCACACAATGGTGCAAATTATCGCAACCATGATGCATACGCACGTGGAAGCAAGGTTGAGGGGGGACATATCTGTATATGATGGGGGTCTATGTACTAAGTTTTGGAAAGAGATAACGTGGATGGAGATAAAGTACCAGCCAATAAGCTCCTAACTGCCATGTTACAGGCTGTGTTTCAAAAATGACAGGAACTGGTTGGCTGGAACTTTATCTCTGTCTACTTTATCTCTCGCTAAGGCTTAGTACATAGAACCCATACTTGCTTATTAAATTTCCCCTTAAAACAGGTTCTAGCACCTATAGGTCCATGTTGTGAATGCAGGGAGTAATTTTAAATAGGATAAACTTGCTAAAAACATATAAGATAAACTGAATTTGGTAAGAAATTGAATGCAGGATATTATTCTGTCAACAAATGCAGAATTGCTAGCACACAAATACTCCTGATTCAGCGCAGACAGTGAGTGCATAAGTCAAGAATAAAACTCATTTAACATGTGAAATGTACTATCATAATAAACAATTACTAAAATGTATCAATATCCAATTACACTGACAGATAAATATAGTTTAAATGCAGAGAAATAGCAATTTCTTCAAGTATGAACATTTTTCATTTGTCTTCTGTTATTCTGCAAGGAATATTATGCTGAAAGGTTACTTTATAAAGAATACTTCTTGGCAAATAATACAAGGATTCTGCTATGTCTGAGAAATGATCTGTTCACAAGTTATTTTCATGGTACTGCTACTGGCATAAATGCATAAATGCATTGGGAATGGCCACAACAAACCCAGTTTGCTCATGTCACATACATACATGGTGGTGTCACATCACACGTCTCCATTACTGTACTTCTAACAGTTGTAAATTAATGTCTGAAGGTTCAGTTGGAGCTACTAACAGTTGTAAATTAACGATTGAAGGTTCAGTGTTAGGGCCAGGAACAAATTCATGACATTTATACACAGTATAATACATAAGAGAGGGATAAACACTACAGTATCACCATTTTGCTGTTTATTATCTGCCATCGAACTACAAGTTCCAACATGCCCTGCCAATATCTGCCTGGCAGTTACGCCAAAATGTATACAGTTGGAATGCCAGAAGTTGTCTATATTGGTCTAATTACAATATAAAATCATAAATATCAGCCACATTGCTAACTGGTGTACTAAGGGCCTAATTCAGACCTGATGTAGCAGCAAATTTGTTAGCAGTTGGGCAAAACCATGTGCACTGCAGGTGGGGCAGATATAACATGTGCAGAGAGAGTTAGATTTGGGTGGGGTGTGTTCAAACTGAAATCTAAATTGCTAGTGTAAAAATAAAGCAGCCAGTATTAACCCTGCACAGAAACAACACATCCCACCCAAATCTAACGCTCTCTGCACATGTTATATCTCCCCCCCTGCAATGCACATGATTTTGCCCAACTGCTAACAAATTTGCTGCTGCGATCAACTCTGAATTACCCCCTTAGTTTTAGCTATTGAAACATGTCACTGTCTCCTTTTCTGATTGAGGGACACCACAAGAATAAAACAGAGGCCCCTAAACATAATAGGATACATGTTGTAAGAAAAGGTGATGTAAGCTTTAGAACCTCTTATATTCTGTTATTTGCTCCAAGTTGTCTTGGTTGCTTTCCAAAGGCAGAGATGGTACAATCACCCACATCGTGAACATTGTCATTTACAAGACTTACCAAGTAGTCATCTGCCTTTGAAATAGCATCTCCAGCACTTCAAAGTGTTCTTATAAGTAAACCACCTTGTTCTTGAATTGTCTTCTAGATCCAAGCTTCTATGGAACAGGCTGCTCCGCCAAGAGCATCATAAACATTCTGGGTATCACTATCTGCGGGGTTCCGGAATGCTGCTCACAGTAGTTCCCTCATTCAGAGCTCTCATCTTCTGGCTCATCTTCTTATTTTCATTTTCAAGTGACTTGTTTAATTTTCATTTCATGATTCAAGTGAAAAAATAATTAAACACATGGCTTGTATAGAACACATTTTAAATAATAAAAGTTTGCTTCATACTGTACAAATCATTTCGTTGAGTCTCTTTAATCATCATCATTTCTAAACCTAATAAAGTTCCAGGGTCTGTTACCATCCATGATCCAGTCTCACTTCTGAATGTACCATTTGCAAGAAATCTTGCCCAGAGCACTTGCTAGTAGTGGTGTGCCAATAAAAATGTCACCCCTCTTCTACTGTTCACAAAACTTTTTAAACTTTAAAGATCAATATGTTAGGGTCTCCTGCCCTGTGCTGCCACGTCGTCATGGCAACCGGGAGACAAGTGCTAGTGGAGTAACCTGAGCGCAGCTGATACTCCGGTTCGGGTCTTTTGCTGTGCAGTGGTTATAGGCTCTGTGCACGGCAGGGGATCCGGTGCTGGTTTTTGTGCTCACAGTCTGTGAGGTCTGAGTGGGGCGTGGACAGCACCTGCTTTATAAGGCCTCTTTTCAGGGTAAGCAGATGCTGCTGAATCTTTGTTGGTTAGTCAGTTCATGAAAGTTAGCCAGTACTGTGTAGCTTTGTATTTGTTTGTTGCTTACTGCAAATAGGCCTGGGGATTTGGTATTACACTCTGCCAATCCAGACCTAGCAGTAAGACTGGAGTCAGTCGTTTAGCTTGCTGGGGTTCTGTTACTACTCTGTGAACTTAGCAAGTTTGCGGCTGTATTCTAAGACTTGCCTGTCTAATCCTGTCTCACTGTGCTAGGTGTCAGGGGTCAGTTTAGTGGCAGTAAGCTAAAACCTGTGCACTGCAAGTGAGAAATAGGATTGTGGAGACTCTCCTTGTGTCTATCATTCCATCTCTGACCAAGGAGTTTACTGCCACACCCGTTGGTAACCCTTTAGGGTTTTGCTGTTGCCCTTAGCAACAGCATTTCGGGTTCTCTATGTATTAAAACACAACATCTTGCTTTTTCCATCTGTGCAGTTCTAATACAAGGGAGATACCCAGTTCCTTAGCCTCTGGGCTTCTCTGTTCACTTTGTGTGTATTTTGTTACCCTATTACCTTCTGTGTACGATATGTCATATTCCCCAGTTTGTCTGTGAGTCCATTTGTTTTGCATAACAGTTCAAACACCAGTACATTCCTGCAGACACTGGAGTGCATAACAGTTCTGACACCAGTACTTTCCTGCAGGCACTGGTGTGCATAACATATTCAGCAGCCTAATACTCCTGTTGAAATTTTGTGGGAATATGGAGCATACCCCTCAAAATACGTTGCAACAGGTGGTCGATCAGGTGCAGGTCCTGACTCGACAATTTAATGATTTGTCCATTAAAATGCACACCTCCCAGGCTGCTGGTGGAGCTCCCGCAGCAGCAGCACCTGCAGGGGTTAAGGAGCCAAAAGTAAATCTCCCGGATCGTTTTTCTGGAGATCGCTCGCAGTTCTTTTGTTTCAAGGAGAGCTGCAAGCTATACTTCCGGCTTAGGCCTCAGTCTTCTGGGTCGGAGATTCAGCGGGTGGGCATAGTGATTTCCTTGCTACAAGGAGACCCACAGGTCTGGGCATATGGGTTGCAGCCTGACTGTCCGTCGCTTAAAAGTGTTGATGCTTTTTTTACGGCACTGGGCATGTTGTATGATGACCCTGACAAGACGGCCTCAGCCGAGGCTCAGATTTCGATCCTTAAGCAAGGGCGAAGGCCAGTTGAGGTTTACTGTACGGAGTTTCGGAGGTTGGCCCATGATACCCAGTGGAATGACCCAGCCCTGAGACACCAGTACCGAAGAGGTCTTTCTAACCAGATAAAGGACCAACTGGTACAATATCCCTTGCCTGATAGCTTGGATCAGCTCATGCAGTTATCCATCCGGGTGGATAGACGGCTGAGAGAGCGTAGGCTTGAAAGGGAGACTGAGATTTCCTTCCTTCCCAAGGGAACCTCAGACTCTGAGGAATTTTCTGAGGAGCCTATGCAGATTGGGGCTACCCGCCTCTCCTCGCGTGAGAAGACGCGGAGGAGACAGCAGGGGTTGTGTTTGTACTGTGGGAATAAAGGTCATGTGGTAGTATCATGCCCAGAAAAGCCGGAAAACTTCAGGGCCTGAGGGTGATGGGAAATATCCTGTCAGGCCAGAAGTCAGAATTTCCCAAGAAGACTTTTATCATTCCGGTGACCTTGAAGATCCTCGGTCAAACTGTCAAGACTGAGGCCTTTGTGGACAGTGGGGCCGACGGGGTTTTTATGGACCGCCAATTCGCCCTGAAACACTCTGTTCCCTTAGTACCCTTGGCATCGGAAATTGAGATTTGTGGGTTAAACGGGGAACCATTATCCCAAGGTAAAATTACCTCTTGCACTAGCCAGATTTCTTTGTTTATTGGAGCCACACACTCTGAAAAATTGTCCTTTTATGTGACTGTCTGTACTTTTGCCCCATTGGTGTTGGGGTTACCCTGGTTAAGGGCCCACAATCCTCAATTTGACTGGGTCTCTGGGGAGATTCTTAGTTGGGGTACTGATTGTTTCAGGAGTTGCTTGAGCCTTCCAGTCAGGCTCTCGCAGCTAAGTTTGCCAGGATTGCCAGGGTGTTATGCAGATTTTGCGGACGTGTTCTCCAAAAAAGTTGCAGAGGTACTACCTCCCCATCGCCCCTATGACTGTGCCATTGATTTGTTGCCAAATGCTAAGCTTCCCAAGAGCAGGTTGTACTCCCTGTCACGTCCTGAGATTTAGGCTATGGCAGAGTACATTCAGGAGAACTTGGCTAAGGGATTTATCAGACCTTCACAGTCTCCAGTTGGGTCGGGGTTCTTCTTCGTGGGTAAAAAGGACGGTTCGTTGCGACCCTGCATCGACTTCAGGGAATTGAACCGTATCACGATTAAAAACTCATACCCACTGCCTCTCATTTCGGTCTTGTTTGACCAGCTTCGTACTGCCACCATTTTTTCTAAGATTGACCTACGCGGTGCGTACAATCTAATCCGAATAAGAGAGGGGGATGAATGGAAGACTGCCTTTAATACCCACTCAGGGCATTATGAATATTTGGTGATGCCTTTTGGGCTCTGTAATGCCCCGGCAGTCTTCCAGGATTTCATGAATGATGTGCTCAGGAAATATTTGGATAGATTCTTAGTTGTATACTTAGATGACATCCTAATCTTCTCCCATTCCCTGGAGGAACATCGGAAGCATGTACGCTTAGTCCTCCAGAAACTCAGAGACCACCGGCTTGGGGCGAAGCTGGAGAAGTGCGAATTTGAAGTTCAGCAAATCGCATTTCTAGGATATATTATCTCCCCAGAAGGTTTCCAAATGGAGGGTTCCAAGGTACAGGCAGTCCTGGATTGGGTGCAGCCCACTAGTTTGAAGGCGCTTCAGCGTTTCCTGGGCTTTGCGAATTTTTATAGACTATTTATCGCTGGATTTTCGTCTATAGTGGCGCCCTTGGTGGCACTCACTAAGAAAGGGGCGGATGTTGCTCACTGGTCTTGTGAGGCTAAAGCGGCTTTTGCCCGTCTCAAAAGGGCATTTGTTTCGGCCAAGGTGCTGCGACACCCAGATCCAGAGCGTCCTTTTGTGGTGGAGGTGGATGCCTCTGAGATGGGTATTGGGGCAGTGCTTTCTCAGATGGGAGTGTCTGATAATCGCCTTCATCCCTGTGCTTACTTTTCCCGTAAATTTTCGCCTGCCGAGATGAATTATGATGTGGGTAACCGGGAATTGTTGGCTATTAAGGATGCACTCGAGGAGTGGAGACACTGGCTTGAGGGGGCTAAGTTTGTGGTCTCAATTCTCACTGACCATAAGAATCTGGCATATTTAGAGTCAGCGAAGCGTCTCAATGCCAGGCAGGCACGATGGGCTTTGTTTTTTGCTCGCTTTAATTTTTTGATAACATATCGCCCTGGGTCAAAAAACATCAAGGCTGATGCGCTCTCGCGGAGTTTTGCTCCAATCCAGGAGACCACCGAGGAGCCGTTGCCCATTGTTTCCCCATCATGTATTAAAGTGGGCATTACCCAGGACCTCTTATCATTAGTCCTTAGAGCACAGGAGCAGGCTCCTCCAGACCTTCCGGTAGGTCTTTTGTTTGTGCCTCCTAGGTTAAGACAGCGAGTGTTCCTGGAATTCCATGCCAAGAAGTCGGCAGGTCACCCGGGTATTGCCAGAACTCGGGAGTTGCTATCTAGGGCGGTGTGGTGGCCCTCGGTGGCTAAGGATGTGGATCAGTGGGTTCGGGCATGTGACATCTGTGCCCGAAATAAGACTCCTAGAGGGGTTCCTGTTGGCCCATTACATCCACTCTCTATCCCATCTAAGCCATGGAGCCACATTTCAATGGATTTTGTGGTGGACTTGCCCAAATCCTCGGGGATGACAGCCATCTGGGTTGTCGTTGACAGGTTTTCGAAGATGGCGCACTTCGTTCCACTGGTTGGGCTGCCATCAGCCAGACGCCTGTCTGAATTATTTATGCTGCATGTTGTGCGTCTCCACGGGTTGCCACTTGATGTGGTCTCTGACCGCGGATCCCAGTTTGTGGCCAAATTCTGGAGGGCATTTTGTTCCGATCTCCAGATTTCTGTCAGCTTGTCGTCAGGCTACCATCCGCAGTCTAATGGGCAGACTGAAAGGGTGAACCAGTCCTTGGAGCAGTTCCTCAGGTGTTATGTCTCCAAGTGTCAGACTGACTGGGTTGCTCATCTGTCCATGGCGGAGTTTGCCTATAACAACGCGGCTCACTCTGCTACAGGGATCTCTCCCTTCCTTTGTGTGTATGGGCATCATCCTAAGGCCAATTCTTTTGACCCCCTGGACTCCACGCCTGGTGGTTCCTCTGTGGTTTCGGTCCTTAGAGGTATTTGGCGGAAAGTGAAGAAAGCCCTTGTGTCTGTGTCATTAGTGACCAAAAGGGTTTTTGATAAGCGGAAAAGACCCTGCAGCTTCAAATTAGGAGACTTCGTCTGGTTGTCTACCAAGAATTTGAAGTTGAGACAGCCATCTCATAAGTTAGGGCCCCGGTTCATCGGCCCTTATAAGATCACCAGGGTTATCAATCCGGTGGCATTTCAGTTAGATCTGCCCCGTTCTTTGGGTATCAATAAAACATTTCATTGTTCCCTTTTAAAACGGGCGATTAGTAATCCTTCTTCCAGTGGAAGACCTTCCCCTCTTCTGATACGTGGCCAGAGGGAGTTTGTTGTTGAAAGGATTCTTGACTCCAAGGTGGTTCGGCGTCGGCTGTCATTTTTGGTGCACTGGAAGGGGTATGGCCCGGAGGAGCGGTCGTGGGTGCGCAGTTGTGATCTTCATGCCCCCAGACTGATACGCTCTTTCTTCTCGCAGTTCCCCGATAAACCCGGTGGTAGGGGTTCTTTGACCCCTCGTCAGAGGGGGGGTACTGTTAGGGTCTCCTGCCCTGTGCTGCCACGTCGTCATGGCAACCGGGAGACAAGTGCTAGTGGAGTAACCTGAGCGCAGCTGATACTCCGGTTCGGGTCTTTTGCTGTGCAGTGGTTATAGGCTCTGTGCACGGCAGGGGATCCGGTGCTGGTTTTTGTGCTCACAGTCTGTGAGGTCTGAGTGGGGCGTGGACAGCACCTGCTTTATAAGGCCTCTTTTCAGGGTAAGCAGATGCTGCTGAATCTTTGTTGGTTAGTCAGTTCATGAAAGTTAGCCAGTACTGTGTAGCTTTGTATTTGTTTGTTGCTTACTGCAAATAGGCCTGGGGATTTGGTATTACACTCTGCCAATCCAGACCTAGCAGTAAGACTGGAGTCAGTCGTTTAGCTTGCTGGGGTTCTGTTACTACTCTGTGAACTTAGCAAGTTTGCGGCTGTATTCTAAGACTTGCCTGTCTAATCCTGTCTCACTGTGCTAGGTGTCAGGGGTCAGTTTAGTGGCAGTAAGCTAAAACCTGTGCACTGCAAGTGAGAAATAGGATTGTGGAGACTCTCCTTGTGTCTATCATTCCATCTCTGACCAAGGAGTTTACTGCCACACCCGTTGGTAACCCTTTAGGGTTTTGCTGTTGCCCTTAGCAACAGCATTTCGGGTTCTCTATGTATTAAAACACAACATCTTGCTTTTTCCATCTGTGCAGTTCTAATACAAGGGAGATACCCAGTTCCTTAGCCTCTGGGCTTCTCTGTTCACTTTGTGTGTATTTTGTTACCCTATTACCTTCTGTGTACGTTATGTCATATTCCCCAGTTTGTCTGTGAGTCCATTTGTTTTGCATAACAGTTCAAACACCAGTACATTCCTGCAGACACTGGAGTGCATAACAGTTCTGACACCAGTACTTTCCTGCAGGCACTGGTGTGCATAACACAATATTAGTAACACAAATATTATATCTTTAATATCTTTAAACTAGAGATGAGCGGATTCGGTTTTACTTGGATTTACTCGGTTCTCAAAATGGCATCTAATTGGCTCACGGATGTCACGTGTTTTGGATAGCCAATCAGATGCCGTTTTGGGAACCGAGTAAATCCGAGTAAAACCGAATCCGCTCATCTCTACTTTAAACATTTATCAGCAAAAACTGTTATTATAAGTAATTCAATAGGATTCACTGACTCCTAAAACATAGCAGAGGTGCAGAAAGAGGGATGGAGCACGCAGGGCCAGTGCACCCCCTGCAAACTATAAGTTTGCAACCTCCCACACTGCACAAAGGGTCAGAAAGGTGCGCGTCAGGAAAAGTGGTGTGGTCTCACAAAGAAGGGGCGTGGTCACACAATAGTGCCAGCATTTCAAATTACACCACAGTAGCACAATCTTATTCACATTACACCACATGTAGTAGTGCTGCTTATACACATAATGCCCACAGTTGTGCCACTTATACACAAAATGCCCCTAGTAGTAGCGCTGCTTAAGCACATAAAACCCACAGTAGTAGCGCCCTTTATACATAATATTGACAGTATGCCACTTATATACATAATGCCACCAGTAGTAGTGCTGCTTATACACATAATGCCCACAGAAGTGCTGCTTATACATAATGCTCCAATATGCCCTTTATACACATAGTGCCCCCAGTAGTAGTGTCCTTATATATAATGCCCACAGAAATGTCACTTATACATAATTTCCCCAAGTAGTAGCATTCTTATATATAATGCCCACAGAAGTGCCGCTTATACATAATGCCCCCCATTAGTAGTGTCCTTATACATATTGCGCACAGAAGTGCCACTTATTCATAATGCCCCCCCAGTTGTAGCGCCCTTATACATAATGCCCACAGTGGTAGCGTCCTTATACATAATGCCCACAGAAGTCTTGCTTATACATAATTCCCCCTAGTAGTAGTGCCGCTTATAAATAATGCCCACAGAAGTGCAGCTTATACACATAATGCGTGCACACACACACATACAACACACACACATATTTCTCTCTCACCCTCTAGTTACCTAAATCTGGCTGGCTGGATCTGTTTGCTCTCCCTCTGTACAGCAGCCTGGTCCCATGTAGCCCCACCCTCTTTAGGACCTACACAGTGCACACTGCTGCTGTAAAGGGAAGGGGGTTGCTTCGAGCTGCAGGAGCTGCTGCCTGTCATTCATCATGACAGGTGCAGCAGCCAGCAGCAGCAGGGGAGATGGCATAGCAGTAGGGATGCAGAGCAGGGAGAGCACCTCTCTAGCCTGGCACCTCTCTGCTTTGCATGCCTTCACTGAGTGGGTAGCGCCGGGCCTGGGTGTAGATATGGATTAACCTGGCCTTAGCCTGTCTAGGGTGGGGTGTGGCCACAAACCATAATTGATTGGTCATGCCACCATTCTAGCAGCGATACCTGCCTTATGTCTCGGCGGCCCTGAAGCCTGGTACCTCAGATTTCCTCACTATGGTAGGCTCCTGCTGACTGCTTAATAACTGTGTGTTGTCCATTGTGTCATTTCAATTGTGCTTTTTATTTTACGTACTGTATTGGTGCTATAGCCTTTACAAAATGATTTATAAACTATCTATTTATATTGTTCCTTAAACAACTGTAAAAGTTAGGGCTTATTATTTAGCTTACCTCACAATGTTGTGGTACTCACCAAGGATGTCACTTTCCCACCTCACTTTAACCTTCAGTATTGAATACCGAATTTCCTCCTAATTATTTTACAATAGATTTTTTCATAAGACCTTTGTTAAGCCATAGTAAATAACAAAATGTGCAGTATATGCATAAATAACAAATTCATTTATTAAGCAATACTATTTTTTTTAATACATGATAACATCACTTACGCAATATCAAATATACACCACCTCTATTACAGTTGGACATATGGCTAGTTGCAGCCCAAAAGGTCTGTGCATGTGCAGTAAAATACATTTAGAATTTTCAGTAACTCACACTTGAAGCCTGAGGAAAGCTTTGGGGCATTTAAATGCAAGTTGAGAACGGTAGGTGTGACCTAGTTAGATCACAATGGCATACTATAAAGATATATAAACAAAATAAATTATTAGGGGCAATATTGCTGCTCCTCAAGGTAATACTGGATTACCAACAATGTAACTAACTAGAAAGGAGAGGTTCTGTATATATAATACTTCACCACTAGGAGCACAAATTAATTGTAAAAACATATAGGTGGAAATTTACCTAGTCACTCCTGGCCTGGGACCCCCACAGGTAAAAGATAATATAATTATTTTTTTTTACACATGGGCTATCAGCCTGCCAACCACAGCCCAAGGGTGGCAGGGACAGCCCCGGGCTTCATCCATGACCCTTGGGTTCCTGGAAGGGGGGGACCCCTTTATTGGGGTGGGTCCCCACTCCCCCAGGGAACCCCAGCCAGGGGTGACTAGTTGGGAAGGGGAGGGTAATGCTACAGCCACATTGACAAGTATAATTGTGTCCCCCGGCTGTGGCATTATCTCCTTGGCTAGTGGAACCTGGTGCTGGTTTCAAAAATACGGGGGACCCCTACGTCTTTTGTCCCCAATATTTTTGGAACCAGGACCGGTCCAAGAGCCCAGTGCTGGTTGTTAAAATACTGAGGGACCCTATTCAATTCCCCCCCTCCCTCTGGTATTTTAACAACTAGGACTGGCTCAAAGAGCCCAGGGCTGGTCATGCTTAGGAGGGTGGAACCCACGCAATTTTAAATTTTTTAAAAAACTATTTAAATACTGTACACAATGAAGTCCTGCACAAATCTGATCCGGCCGGGCTTCATTGTGTTATGTCCGGCAGTGTTTTACTAATCTCTCCCATAAAACACTGCCCGACAATACAAATTACACCAGCATCGGTGAACTCTAATTTAAAAAAACATGGAAGTTTAGTAAATTACCGGTTTTTGTTTTCAAAAAGTTGAAATCTCAATCGGACGATGTCAGCCGAGATTGCTCTCAGCTGAAATCGTCAAAAAAACAAAAATTAGTAAAGTGTGTGTCTGTACTGCATGAATAGGCGGCACTCTCCTATCCAATTACAACTGCTGCGGTGCTAATTACAGTAAATAACATATAAGTCCCAGGCACGGCACTCAGCTGTCTCCACAAATGTACAATAAAGTGGATGATCACATCTAGTGAATCTGCAAAGTTTCAAGCCTTTACTAGCCCATCTTCAGGCAGCACATAAACATAAACAATACAATATCTTACCTATACCAACCAACTGAATCCTCTTCACAGATGCTAGGCTGCCATGGGCGCTTCCTGCACTGGGTCTGGGGACTCCCCGGCTCCACCCTCCATATGTCCACTTTCACTGTTGCCCAGCAGTGAAAACAATGCATAACCACGTTACCACCAACATATACAAAACCAAACAATATGCAAGGGAAACATAAAAATGTTAAAAGTATTGCTGGGTACATACTTATAGCTATATCTGCAGATCAATTGATCTGCAGATATATCTACGGACGGACCTGGCAGTGTCTCGTGCATACACACTGTCTGATCCATCTGGACTGACGTCACGAACTGGGCGGGCATTTATATGTGCCCGCCCAGTTGTACTGTCAATTACCGCCAGTGTCTGCAGCAAGTGTATGGGCGGGTGGCTGAACTCCCGTACACACAGCTCAATGCCTCAATATATCGTTAGATATATTGGCCGTCGGCTGTGCTGCAGGGCTGATATGCTATATCTATGAATGACGACGTTCACAGACATATCGCTCATACACACTGGCAGACAGACTTGCGATATATTGGCCATTCAGTAGAACGGCCGATATATCGGCCAGTGTGTGCACACCATGTGAGTATCAATTAGTGATGTGCACCGGACATTTTTCGGGTTTTGTGTTTTGGTTTTGGATTCGGTTCCGCGGCCGTGTTTTGGATTCGGACGCGTTTTGGCAAAACCTCCCTGAAAATTTTTTGTCGGATTCGGGTGTGTTTTGGATTCGGGTGTTTTTTTACAAAAAACCCTCAAAAACAGCTTAAATCATAGAATTTAGGGGTCATTTTGATCCCATAGTATTATTATTATTAACCTCAATAACCATAATTTACACTCATTTTCAGTCTATTCTGAACACCTCACAATATTATTTTTAGTCTTAAAATTTGCGCCGAGGTCGCTGGATGGCTAAGCTAAGCGACCCAAGTGGCCGACACAAACACCTGGCCCATCTAGGAGTGGCACTGCAGTGTCAGGCAGGATGGCACTTCAAAAAAATTGTCCCCAAACAGCACATGATGCAAAGAAAAAAGAGGCGCACCAAGGTCGCTGTGTGACTAAGCTAAGCGACCCAAGTGGCCGACACAAACACCTGGCCCATCTAGGAGTGGCACTGCAGTGTCAGGCAGGATGGCACTTCAAAAAAATTGTCCCCAAACAGCACATGATGCAAAGAAAAAAAGAGGCGCACCAAGGTCGCTGTGTGACTAAGCTAAGCGACCCAAGTGGCCGACCAAAACACCTGACCCATCTAGGAGTGGCACTGCAGTGTCAGGCAGGATGGCACTTCAAAAAAATTGTCCCCTAACAGCACATGATGCAAAGAAAAAAAGAGGCGCACCAAGGTCGCTGTGTGACTAAGCTAAGCGACCCAAGTGGCCGACACAAACACCTGGCCCATCTAAGAGTGGCACTGCAGTGTCAGGCAGGATGGCACTTCAAAAAAATTGTCCCCAAACAGCACATGATGCAAAGAAAAAAAGAGGCGCACCACGACACAAGTGTCCGACACAAACACCTGGCCCATCTAGGAGTGGCACTGCAGTGTCAGGCAGGATGGCACTTCAAAAAAATTGTCCCCAAACAGCACATGATACAAAGAAAAATGAAAGAAAAAAGAGGTGCAAGATGGAATTGTCCTTGGGCCCTCCCACCCACCCTTATGTTGTATAAACAGGACATGCACACTTTAACGAACCCATCATTTCAGTGACAGGGTCTACCACACGACTGTGACTGAAATGACTGGTTGGTTTGGGCCCCCACCAAAAAAAGAAGCAATAAATCTCTCCTTGCACAAACTGGCTCTACAGAGGCAAGATGTCCACCTCCTCCTCATCCTCCGATTCCTCACCCCTTTCACTGTGTACATCCCCCTCCTCACAGATTATTAATTTGTCCCCACTGGAATCCACCATCTCAGGTCCCTGTGTACTTTCTGGAGGCAATTGCTGCTGGTGAATGTCTCCACGGAGGAATTGATTATAATTCATTTTGATGAACATCATCTTCTCCACATTTTCTGGAAGTAACCTCGTACGCCGATTGCTGACAAGATGAGCGGCTGCACTAAACACTCTTTCGGAGTACACACTGGAGGGAGGGCAACTTAGGTAGAATAAAGCCAGTTTGTGCAAGGGCCTCCAAATTGCCTCTTTTTCCTGCCAGTATACGTACGGACTGTCTGACGTGCCTACTTGGATGCGGTCACTCATATAATCCTCCACCATTCTTTCAATGGTGGGAGAATCATATGCAGTGACAGTAGATGACATGTCAGTAATCGTTGGCAGGTCCTTCAGTCCGGACCAGATGTCAGCACTCGCTCCAGACTGCTGACAATGCTAAATTCCTTTGTCGTATAAACAACCCTTTATGAAGTCTAAGAACACTGTACGCTGTTTACTTAAGAAGTACCGTACGGGTACGCTGGTTGCGTAACGATCGCTCAGCTGTAGGCGAGACGCTCAAGCGTCACGTTCGCTCACGGCCCAGCGATCACAGGACAGCACGTTAAGGGCTATGACTAGAGTAATGATTCGCTATGGCGTAGCGGACGCTCGAGACCACGAGGAGATCACCAGCGGCGCAGACGCTCACAACGCTATACCTTTATGTCTAAACCTTATACCAATGAAATACACAGAATACCTTAATGTGAATACAGGGTGTAAGTGCAACCTTGTGTAACCTGACTAACTACAAAGCTGCTTGAGCGTCACCGACGCTCAAGTGAACACTTAACACTATAGGAAATACACAGATACTGGTTTAGGGTCCAAAGCCTATATTATATCTAATATACTTGTAAAAGGGGATAACAGTACAAATGATACACTACAATATAACAGAGACTTCCTAACCAAAATACAATACTATCTAATACAATTCAATACTAGTCTAGGGGAGATGTGAGAGAAAAGAGAAAGGAGAGAGAGAGAGAAAAATGGAGAGAGATGAGAGAAATTGGCTCACAGTAAGACAATGATTACGGAGAGAAACTTACGCACAAAGGGTATGATCGCATGCGCCTCGATATCCAGCTCCCGGTTATCAGCAGAAAACCGTTGATGAGAGAGTGAGTTTGGATATGGTCGGCCTGCCTATTTATGCCCCACACACAATGCAATCTCATAGTCCCTACAATCCCATTGTCCATTGGACGTCGGAATTCGGCCCTGTATCATAACAAAAGGTCATAGGTTGATTCATACAGGTGGGCTGTGACGATTTCAAACAGCTCAGGTGGGTGGGAAACTAGGTTTCCCGCCGCATACCTGAGTATGAGTAAATAATAGAAATGGACATAAACTTCTTATGTCCATAACTATTCGCACGAGCGATTAATACGCTCCAAACCAACACCGGAATATTGCTAATTAAATACTCTTCCGATGGGTACCAAACACTGCTGCATGACTCTTGTTAGACCCTTCCCACAATACAAAGAGGGATTCCTCAGCTCAGGGACATTCTATATTAACCAAACTTTCAGAAACTATCAAAGGGACCATGATCTACAAACTACATTAATTGTGAAAATATGTAACGAAGGAGTCGCACGCTACGACTACATAAACTCTACCGTAAATACGCATACCGTGCGCCCGCGGGTGCACGCTATTGCGGGTATGCGCCTTCACGGGAGAGCGTACGCATGCGCAGCGCGGACCAGTGTGCGGTGCAAATATGGCAACGTGCATAGAGACATTTTTCTGACTTTGACAGTCCACCCTTTGGCAGTCAATAATAACTGCCACCTTCTAAAACATTTCGAAAAAGGAGAAAAATGTAAGTCAGGGGTTAATTGATTTCCATGGTGGGGTCAGGAAGGAGAGAGGAGTAGGTGTGAAGAGGGTATGACCTAGTGAGAAAGCAGAAGCATGTGTGTATGAGTCCATGTTTGGAGGGTCATGTATCATCGTGCCGTACGTGTGGTAAATCAAGCTTCGAGGTATTGCGAAGTATACATTTGAATTCCTTCTTATCCCGTACTAAGGGTCTGTGGATGGGCTGTCAAACTCTACCGAGCTCATTTCGGCTTTCAGTTGTAACAAAATGGGGATGCACATTTTAGTTGATGATACATGGATGGGGGAGGTATGTGGTTGCTGATATCTGTGCCTGTATTCCCTATCGTCTATGTGTGTCATTACCTGAGGGTTGTAGAGATGAAGATAAAGAACACTTATGGAAAATGCAATGATATTCTATGTCAGGGAAATGTACATCTGTCGTTGAAGTTGTGTTCGGTATCTGTTGAGAGTCGTCTTCTTTGCGCTGTATTGCTCCTTGGGCATGAGCAAATAGCTTTGTCAGTGCCATCAGATTTACAAAAAATGTTGGGCTAGCGTGAGTTTAAAAATACTAGGGAAACTGGGGATCCATGGCAAAGTTCATCAAGTGTCCATATCATAGGTTGTCAAAACTTCATCTTTGGTGCTTGTCTGTTGTCTGTATAGCGTCTCGTCAACTTCCTCGTCCAAGGGGGTCTTTGTATCTTGGAGAAAAGCAGAAAAACAGGTGAAAGAAACGGACCGTATAATCGCATTTTCATCACATTCTGGTTTCTATCATTGGGTCATAAATCAAATCCAGGTTAATTACAGTTTCCTCACTCCTCAAGCTCATCACTTTTGTACTTTGTTTGCACCTCATTAAAGCCTGCCCGCATCTAAATATCAATCCAATCGATATAACGACACCCAAGATACATAGTAGAAACTTTCCAACATCCATTATGACTCCTTGAGCCCAGTCTCCCAAACCGGAGAACCAATTTCGCGGGTTCAACCATGACACCCAACCAGTCAGCTCATTACCTACAGCAGCAAGGGTGAGATTGTGTTTTCGACGAAATTCCCACTTTAATTGCAGAATATCGTCCATCTTTTGGTCTATGACCTCTACCGGATCCTCGGTGCTATTTGTGATATACGTGCAACACTTTATGCCGTACTGTGTTGCCAATGTAACACAATATCCGCCTGTTACTGCTGTAAGATAATTAAGAACCATCCTATGCTGAACTAGTTCTGTTTTATAAGCTTGAAGTTCTCTTCCAGTGTATCTAAACGTGTCATCATACATTTCAGTGATATTATCTAACAAATTGGCGAGTGCGGAAATGTATTTATAGTTCATCACTCCTCGAGCGGTGCGAGTGAAATCTAACGCTACCAGAACCTGAATCCCGGTGGATTCATGGATAAGATCAGAGGCCGGATGCTCTAACCTTTCTGACAGTTGTCTTTTAACTCGGTGTTCGTAATGAGTGTGAGTATAAGGAGCTTGGGCACCACGGTGTATGTCCTTCATTTTGTCATGTGTAACAGTCATCACTTCAGGCAATACTTTTCCAATATAACACAATCCTTCAGAGTTTGGGGCAAGCCACTTGTACGCCTTTCTCCCGCATATGAAATATGCGTCATCGGGGAGAACATATGGGACGGAGAAGGACATTACCATGTTACAAACCTTCCAGGTGAAATCTCCTGACCCTAATTCTTCCATCTGCTTAATGCACGTATCAGTTTGTACGATATGTGCACAGTATCCTGGTGATACCTCTCCAACTCTAGTAATCCTATTTCCTAAGGTATATCGATACCGGAAAGATTTTCCTCTACTGGCTATGTGGCGTACAAGCTCTGTATCTGTAGGCATTCTATCTGCTCTGTGTGAAAAGGTCATGGTTAAATTGCTCCATGACACTTCCCAATTTCCCGGTTTTCTGGGATTGGAGATGTTGAAACATAAGAGGGACCTATCCACATGGTATTGGTGGAGCTTCAAACTAGGAGGGCTGGAGATATTAAACCTCCGGTCCACCGGTCTCCCACCACTTAGCTCAAGTACCTCCCCTAACGTTAAAGGAAATGGCACTAGCCCTGATTTGCTATGACCCTGAGGTACTTGAGAGCATACCCAGTAATCTGTTTGGTTTAATACGTTACCCACTAAGGAGTGATAGTCACTCAATGGATGCCGGTCCATAAGGATATTAAAACTGGATTGGCATTTCTTTATGCATCCATCTTCAACCAGATTATCACAGAGCCTACAGATACAGTTTTCTTCAGCTAACAATCCGTCACAATTTCTTCTATGATCAATGCTATCGGATCGTTTTCTGATACTCGCCTTTGCTTGTTGGTTTGGTTGATCTTGGAAAACTACGCCTCCATCATCATAATCGGAACCCATTCCAGAACCTCTCTCGACCTCTATGGTACTCTCGCCGGAACAGACTGCTCTGGTCAACATCATGGTCAACATCAAAATCCGGATCACAGTCTCTTGGGGCAAGTCCATCTTTGAGGAGGAAATGGAGAAGAATGAGAAGGGGGAAAAAGAAATTTTAAGGGAGAGGGGATGGGAAGTGGAGGAAAACAATAAAAGGGAGAGGGGAGTCGACAACTGCTTTCGGTCTTCGAGGCTCAGGTGCCGCCTCAGTCCTCCTGGAACAGACACTCCAGTGATACAACCTCTACCGTCTGTTCCTTATCACGGGACTTCTCTGGATCAGCAACCTTTTTGCAGTGGGATGAATGGACCCAAGTCTCTCTCTCAGCAACCTTCAATGCTGTGGTGCTAGTCAATAAGACCTGGTATGGTCCTTCCCATCTATCAATAAGACAACCTGAGCGTAGAAAATTTCGTATCATTACATAATCCCCAGGTTCAATGTCATGACAATTACTATCTGGTAAATCAGGAATCACCAACTTCAGATTATCATTTTGATTCCTTAACTGTTTACTCATGTTAATTAAGTACTTTACAGTTACTTCATTGTTACATTTCAAATCATCCTGAGGGTTAATCATGACATGCGGTTGTCGACCAAACAAGATTTCAAAAGGAGACAGATTAAGAGGGGACCTGGGAGTGGTTCTGATGCTATACAAAACAATGGGTAAAGCTTCTGGCCACGTCAATCCTGTCTCTGCCATTACTTTACTCAATTTATTTTTAATAGTGCTGTTCACTCTTTTGACCTTCGCACTCGCCTGTGGACGGTACGGAGTGTGCAGCTTGCTATCAATACCCATTAATTTACACATTCCTTGAAAGACATCACCTTTAAAATGGGTACCCCTATCACTTTCAATGATTCTAGGGATACCATATCTACATACAAATTCCTGCACAATTTTCTTAGCTGTAAACATAGCGGTATTTGTAGCTGCTGGAAATGCTTCGACCCAATTCGAGAAAACATCTATACAAACAAGTACATATTTCAAATTTCGACATGGGGGTAATTGAATGAAGTCAATTTGTATTACCTGGAAAGGGCCGCCGGCAGGTGGGATATGGGATGGTTCTGTAGGTATTGCCTTTCCAATATTCTTTCTCAGACAGGTAAGGCATGACATTGCTCTTTTACTCGCATGAGAGGAGAATCCTGGGGCGCACCAGTATGCTCTTACCAATTTGCACATTCCCTCCCTGCCTAGATGAGTCAGCCCGTGAGCTGCTTCAGCCAGACATGGAAGATATGCTCTGGGGGCCACTGGTTTACTATGTCCATCCGTCCAGAGCCCTGAGGACTCCTGGCCATATCCCTTTGCCTTCCAGATTGCTCTTTCCTGTGTGGAACACAAATTCTGCATCTCACACAACTTTTGTGTGTTGATGGTATGAAATACCATCAGTTGTGTGGTGTCTGTCTGTATGGGGGTAGCAGCTGCAAGCTTTGCGGCTTCGTCTGCTCGGCTGTTACCAAGTGACACTGGGTCTTGACTATATGTATGTGCTTTACATTTGATAACAGCCACTCTGTCGGGTTCCTGTATCGCTGTTAGAAGCCTTTTTATGTGAGCTGCATGCGCTATCGGTGTACCAGCTGCCGTCATGAAATTTCTGAGGCGCCATAGGGCTCCGAAATCATGTACTACCCCGAAGGCGTATCTAGAATCGGTGTAGATATTGGCTGACTTGCCCTTAGCCAATTCACATGCTCTGGTTAGGGCGACCAGTTCAGCAACCTGGGCTGAGTGAGGTGGGCCTAGCGGTTCCGCTTCTATGGTGTCTTGGTCATCTACGACTGCGTATCCAGTACACAAGTCTCCCGAGTCTGACTGTCTATGACAACTACCGTCAGTGTAGAACGTGAGTTCTGCATCTTCCAGTGGATTGTCACTGATGTCAGGCCTTGCGGTAAAATTTTGGGTCAAATATTCCATACAATCATGTGTATCTTCCTTTGCATTAAATCCTCCTTCCCCATCACTCTCACCTTCCACCCTTTGTGTCTGACCAGGCACACCTGGTAGAAATGTTGCAGGATTTAATGCGCTGCATCTCCTTATGGTGATGTTTACTGGGGCCATTAATGCCAATTCCCATCTTGTAAACCTTGCTGATGAGACGTGTCTGGTTTGGGCAGAATTCAATAAGGCAGATACCGCATGTGGTGTATGGATTGTGAGGTTGTGGCCTAGCACGACATCTTCGCTTTTTGTCACTAGCAATGCTATCGCCGCAACGCTACGCAAGCATGTGGGGAGAGATCGCGCTACCGTGTCTAGCTGGGCGCTGTAGTATGCGACTGGCCTGCTGGCGTCACCGTGTTCTTGGGTTAGTACACCTGCTGCGCACCCAGCACTTTCTGTTCCATATAGTTCAAAGGGTTTCCCATAGTCTGGCATACCTAGTGCTGGTGCCTGCGTTAGGCATTGCTTAAGTCTCTCAAATGCTGCTTCGGATTCGTCTGTATGCGAAATCCGATCAGGTTTGTTTGAAGAGACCATTTCCTGCAAAGGTAGCGCCAATATGGAAAACCCTGGGATCCAATTACGGCAATACCCACACATTCCTAAAAACGTCCTGATCTGTTGCTGGGTTTGTGGCAGTGTCATGTTTCTAATGGCTTGGATTCTATCAGCGGTCAGGTGTCTCAGTCCTTGTGTTAGACAGTGTCCCAAATATTTTACCTTAGTCTGGCATAATTGTAACTTGTCTTTGGAAACCTTGTGACCTGTGTCTGAAAGATGAAACAGGAGCTGTTTCGTATCCTTCAGAGAGGCTTCCAGTGAATCTGAACACAGCAGTAAATCGTCCACGTACTGTATCAATACTGATCCACTCTCCGGTTGGAAAGACTGTAAACAATCATGCAAAGCCTGAGAAAATATACTTGGACTATCTATGAAACCTTGGGGTAACCGAGTCCACGTGTATTGGACTCCTCTGTATGTAAAAGCAAACAAATATTGGCTGTCAGGGTGCAGAGGTACCGAAAAGAATGCGGAGCAGAGGTCAATAACAGTGAAAAATTTGGCAGTGGGAGGAATTTGCATTAGGATTACAGCTGGATTAGGCACTACGGGGAACTGACTCTCAACTATTTTGTTAATCCCCCTTAGATCCTGCACTAGCCTGTAACCCCTCCCCCCACTCTTTTTAACAGGGAAGATGGGACTATTTGCTGTGCTGGACGTTCTTACTAGAATGCCCTGTTGCAGCAAGCGTTCTATTACTGGGAAAACTCCTAACTCCACCTCTGGCTTCAGAGGATACTGTGGGATTTTTGGAGCTATCCTACCATCTTTTACTTGTACAACTACTGGAGCTACGTTTGCCATTAATCCAGTGTCCTGTCCATCTTTTGTCCAAAGTGACTCTGGTATCTGAGATGTCATCTCTTCTACTTGGGATGGATTCCTATTTGTCATAATGGAATGTGACATTAATTTTGATGGGGAGTCTAACATGTCTCGTACCTCCTGAGCGTGATTCTCAGGAATGTCCAAGAATACACCTTCAGGAGTACAATAAATGACGCAACCCATTTTACATAGTAAGTCTCTACCCAGGAGATTAGTTGGTGCCGATGCAGCCAGCAAAAAGGAATGCTTGGTATGCAAAGGCCCTATTGTAATCTCGGCTGGTTTGCTAACAGGGTAGTGCTGGACTACTCCTGTTACTCCCATGGCTGGAATTGTCCTACCAGTGGTTCTCATGCCCACTGTCGAATTTATCACTGACTTGGCCGCCCCTGTGTCTACAAGAAAGTTTAAAGTTTTACCAGCTACATTGATTGCAATCTCTGGTTCGCTTCCAAGACTGGCAATCAACTTAACTGGCTGCAGATTACAGGTATGGCCACACCCCTATTGGGTATGGTGACCTGCCTGTACCCCGCTGGCAGCGACTACTTGTGAGGGAGTTAGCTGGGAACTACCAGAGGCATGCCAGTCTCTGTTCGGGGGATATCTTTTCGTTTCCCCTGTATGTGGCTCAAAACTCCGCCTCTGTGGACCCTGCTCCCAATGTCGTGTGTCGTGTCGTTGTCTAGGGGGTTGAAAAGATCTTTGTACACTCTTTGTTCTACATTCTCGTGCATAGTGTCCTGGTCTGTTACAGGAATAACAAGTTATTACAGTTGATTTACTTACAGGATTCGATGGTACATACGCAGGCTGCCTTGTGGTCAGCGCCTGTATACTTACTGACATCAACTTATCACTTTGCGACTCCCTGTGTCTAGTGATGTTTCTGTCGTGATCAATAGCAGCCTCTCTCAAAGTGGACACCGACAGACCTCGCCAACATGGTTGCGTGGTCTGTACCCTAGTCTTTAATGTTTCCTTTAAACCATCCATCAGTACAGATACTGCTACGTCTTGATGGTTTGGGTTGGTCTTAATGTCTTCTATTCCAGTGTACTTTGCCATTTCTAATAGTGCCCGGTGAAAATATTCTGATGCCGTCTCGGACTCTTTTTGTCTAATGGAGAATATCTTGTTCCATTTAACAACGGCTGGGAAATACTCCTTTAGCTGTAAATTTATCCTTTTTACATTATCCTTGTTGTACACGTCTGTAAGCGGTACATCTTTATCCAATGCACAGTCAGCTAAAAATTGAGTTGCGTCGACATTGGAAGGTAAACAAGCTCTTAGCAGTATCTGCCAATCCTTGTTGTTGGGTTCTACAGTGTTGCCTAGATCCCTGATGTATTTTTGGCTAGCAACTAAGTCCTTCCTGGGGTCAGGAAATTCGGACACTATTGTTCTTAATTCCATTCGGGAAAATGGAGTGTACATGGCAATGTTCCTTATGGGAGTGGCTCCAGACACATCTGTTTTTCCATTGGGAACTGCTATTACCCTTACAGGAGCAAGTCTAACAACCTCCTTCTGTGTAGATTCTACAACTTGTGGTGAAATTGTTTCAGTGTAGTGCATGGTGCCGTACTTACCCGTTGACACGACCTCACCTATCCCTCCGCTAGGGGCTTTCGCTAATCTCGTGGGTGTTGTTGTGCCTACTGTGGTCTCTGCTATGGTGGCCGCGAGAGAGAGAGCTGAAATTGTTGTTGAATCGTCTTCTTGATCACACTCCTGAGGAAGGTTCAAAACAGGGTACAACTTGCACGGGTTAATAATTGCATGGGTTACTTGGTTAACATCATTAACATTTACAGGGTTACTAAGAGTTTGTGTTTTACAACCCAGTGCGTTTCTCTCCGCAATCAACTTCTCTCCTGCAATGTATGGTGGAGGAGGGGCTGTGGCTATCAGCTTCCTGACTGCCCCAGATCCTGCCGCCAGAGCCAAACCTCTCTGTATCTCACCTTCCTGGTGCCATAACTGTAAATAATCATGATGCTGAATTCGTCTCTTTGTTGATTTTAGGAGACATATCCTCCTCCTTAAATTTTGTAACACTTCTGGACTGAAGCTACCTATTCTTGGGAATTTGTCCCTGTCTTGTACAGTCATTCTCTCCCATTCATCACATAAAGATTCTGTGTGACTTCCGTATTTTTCACACATGATGTACCTTGCCGACCCGACGGGTCGGTTCTCTGAATCAACCCGAACCGAGGTTGATCGCCCCCTACCTGAACAACTGGCCCCCATAATCTGCAGGTGTTGCTTACTACTCCTGTGATCTTTATATCACGGTCTTCAGCGAACCCTTACAGCAAACCAAATTGTCCAAAAATAGGCCGGCGGTGGCGGTTTACCGAGTACCCCACTCACTCGCCCACCTCGACCAATACGACCTGATCACACCGATATGGTGCTGGCGTACTCGATACAGGGCCCCTATGGAACCTTCTGTTTACTGGAACATATGAGGGTTACCCGCAGGACACTTACTCTTTCCAGTAAAGGTGGGGTTGTTAGATAGTTCCTGAGTGACCAGCGAACTTCCCTTCCAAAAATAAAAAATTACACAAATCACGTCAGAATGTACAAATAGCGTTTGTGACCACTTTACTCTAATGGTATTAGGTCAGATTACTAACTACTGCACACAATTACGTGCGGTACAATCGTTCAGTACATAAGCACTACTTGTCATGTACTGAAAGATCAATGGAATCGATGTTTCCGGCCCCGATTCCTTCAGCAAGAGCTTGTATGGCCTATATGGGTTCTGCACCAACACCCCAGGCGTTGTGCCTCTTGTACCTTTATAGCGGACCTCTTTGTCTATTTTACCTGTTACCTTATGACCTCCTGGTCTGTTACCTTATGACCTCCTGGTCTGTTACCTTATGGTCCGCTATACTCTAATGCTCAAATATTATTTAACCAGGGATGCCTCCCTAGCCACCGTATATGTCACTTACACGTATGTCCTTTGACGAGTACCCGACTTTCCTTTTGGTTCAACCTCTAAGTTATATAAACTTATGTGATAAAAACACACTCACTCAACACATGCACACTTTGTTTCTATATCTATTTCTGCGCAGAAATTTTCTTCAGCCCAGCTGTGTTACCAATTAGGAGCAGGATCTGTTAAACTAAATTTCAGATTTTTCCAAAAATAGATTTGCGTTATTTACCGCGTCGCGTTATCTACCGCTGTGCGTTACTTATCGCCTTTGCGTTAATTATCGCTTTGCGCTAAAATCCAACTTTTCGTGACTTGAGCTACGTGGGCGTAACCGGACGCTACGTTGCGTAATGAACGCTGCGTGCGTCTGCCTTTGGATTGCGTACGCTAGTCTTTGTTAGTGACACGTGTACGCAAAACAAAGATCCACCGTAACACAATTTCTACTTTTATCAATGTAGATGATCCCTGATCATCTACCGCACACCACACTGACTGCCTTATCTCCCAGACAAGCCGTGTGTTGGTCTATACTTTAACTATTACCTCTACTATGAAATAACAGCAAATCTCTTTTAGCACTTTCTATCAACTATAAAAATTGGCAAACAGGAATAGTGATATACGAAATTTGAAAAAAGAAATGCAGATATATATGTATGCGTGCGTGTATACGCAAGACAGAAGAGAAATAAACAGTTTTAAAAGACACAAGCGTTTTGTTCTTACTTCCGGTTCCCGGATTCCTTCAGCACTCTTTGTCTAAGCGAAGCAGACGCTTATCCCGTCAGCACAGCACTGCGAGACAACCTCCCACCCTTTGCTGGGGGGATAATGTCTGCTGATCTACCTAGTGCAGATATGAGAAGGATAGGACGAGCCCCCAATTGACAATGCTAAATTCCTTTGTCGTATAAACAACCCTTTATGAAGTCTAAGAACACTGTACGCTGTTTACTTAAGAAGTACCGTACGGGTACGCTGGTTGCGTAACGATCGCTCAGCCGTAGGCAAGACGCTCAAGCGTCACGTTCGCTCACGGCCCAGCGATCACAGGACAGCACGTTAAGGGCTATGACTAGAGTAATGATTCGCTATGGCGTAGCGGACGCTCGAGACCACGAGGAGATCACCAGCGGCGCAGACGCTCACAACGCTATACCTTTATGTCTAAACCTTATACCAATGAAATACACAGAATACCTTAATGTGAATACAGGGTGTAAGTGCAACCTTGTGTAACCTGACTAACTACAAAGCTGCTTGAGCGTCACCGACGCTCAAGTGAACACTTAACACTATAGGAAATACACAGATACTGGTTTAGGGTCCAAAGCCTATTAACTGTATTATATCTAATATACTTGTAAAAGGGGATAACAGTACAAATGATACACTACAATATAACAGAGACTTCCTAACCAAAATACAATACTATCTAATACAATTCAATACTAGTCTAGGGGAGATGTGAGAGAAAAGAGAAAGGAGAGAGAGAGAGAAAAATGGAGAGAGATGAGAGAAATTGGCTCACAGTAAGACAATGATTACGGAGAGAAACTTACGCACAAAGGGTATGATCGCATGCGCCTCGATATCCAGCTCCCGGTTATCAGCAGAAAACCGTTGATGAGAGAGTGAGTTTGGATATGGTCGGCCTGCCTATTTATGCCCCACACACAATGCAATCTCATAGTCCCTACAATCCCATTGTCCATTGGACGTCGGAATTCGGCCCTGTATCATAACAAAAGGTCATAGGTTGATTCATACAGGTGGGCTGTGACGATTTCAAACAGCTCAGGTGGGTGGGAAACTAGGTTTCCCGCCGCATACCTGAGTGTGAGTAAATAATAGAAATGGACATAAACTTCTTATGTCCATAACTATTCGCACGAGCGATTAATACGCTCCAAACCAACACCGGAATATTGCTAATTAAATACTCTTCCGATGGGTACCAAACACTGCTGCATGACTCTTGTTAGACCCTTCCCACAATACAAAGAGGGATTCCTCAGCTCAGGGACATTCTATATTAACCAAACTTTCAGAAACTATCAAAGGGACCATGATCTACAAACTACATTAATTGTGAAAATATGTAACAAAGGAGTCGCACGCTACGACTACATAAACTCTACCGTAAATACGCATACCGTGCGCCCGCGGGTGCACGCTATTGCGGGTATGTGCCTTCACGGGAGAGCGTACGCATGCGCAGCGCGGACCAGTGTGCGGTGCAAATATGGCAACGTGCATAGAGACATTTTTCTGACTTTGACACTGCCCTGCATCACCGCCAGCGGGTGGGCTCGGAATTCTTAGCCTTTTCCTCGCACCCTCAGTTGCGGGAGAATGTGAAGGAGGAGATGTTGACGGGTCACGTTCCGCTTGACTTGACAATTTTCTCACCAGCAGGTCTTTGAGCCTCTGTAGACTTGTGTCTGCCGGAAAGAGAGATACAACGTAGGTTTTAAATCTAGGATCGAGCACGGTGGCCAAAATGTAGTGCTCTGATTTCAACAGATTGACCACCCGTGAATCCTGGTTAAGCGAATTAAGGGCTCCATCCACAAGTCCCACATGCCTAGCGGAATCGCTCTGTTTTAGCACCTCCTTCAATGTCTCCAGCTTCTTCTGCAAAAGCCTGATGAGGGGAATGACCTGACTCAGGCTGGCAGTGTCTGAACTGACTTCACGTGTGGCAAGTTCAAAGGGTTGCAGAACCTTGCACAACGTTGAAATCATTCTCCACTGCGCTTGATTCAGGTGCATTCCCCCTCCTTTGCCTATATCGTGGGCAGATGTATAGGCTTGAATGGCCTTTTGCTGCTCCTCCATCCTCTGAAGCATATAGAGGGTAGAATTCCACCTCGTTACCACCTCTTGCTTCAGATGATGGCAGGGCAGGTTCAGGAATGTTTGGTGGTGCTCCAGTCTTCGGCACGCGGTGGCTGAATGCCGAAAGTGGCCCGCAATTCTTCGGGCCACCGACAGCATCTCTTGCATGCCCCTGTCGTTTTTTAAATAATTCTGCACCACCAAATTCAATGTATGTGCAAAACATGGGACGTGCTGGAATTTGCCCAGATGTAATGCACGCACAATATTGGTGGCGTTGTCCAATGTCACAAATCCCCAGGAAAGTCCAATTGGGGTAAGCCATTCTGCGATGATGTTCCTCAGTTTCCGTAAGAGGTTGTCAGCTGTGTGCCTCTTCTGGAAAGCGGTGATACAAAGCGTAGCCTGCCTAGGAACGAGTTGGCGTTTGCAAGATGCTGCTACTGGTGCCGCCGCTGCTGTTCTTGCTGCGGGAGGCAATACATCTACCCAGTGGGCTGTCATAGTCATATAGTCCTGAGTCTGCCCTGCTCCACTTGTCCACATGTCCGTGGTTAAGTGGACATTGGGTACAACTGCATTTTTTAGGACACTGGTGACTCTTTTTCTGAGGTCTGTGTACATTTTCGGTATCGCCTGCCTAGAGAACTGGAACCTAGATGGTATTTGGTACCGGGGACACAGTACCTCAATCAAGTCTCTAGTTGCCTCTGAATTAACGGTGGATACCGGATCCACGTTTCTCACCGCCCAGGCTGCCAAGGCCTGAGTTATCCGCTTTGCAGCAGGATGACTGCTGTGATATTTCATCTTCCTCGCAAATGACTGTTGGACAGTTAATTGCTTACTGGAAGTAGTACAAGTGGTCTTCCGACTTCCCCTCCGGAATGACGATCGACTCCCAGCAGCAACAACAGCAGCGCCAGCAGCAGTAGGCGTTACAGTCAAGGATGCATCGGAGGAATCCCAGGCAGGAGAGGACTCGTCAGAATTGCCAGTGACATGGCCTGCAGGACTATTGGCTTTCCTGTGTAAGGAGGAAATTGACACTGAGGGAGTTGGTGGTGTGGTTTGCAGAAGCTTGGTTACAAGAGGAAGGGATTTAGTTGTCAGTGGACTGCTTCCGCTGTCACCCAAAGTTTTTGAACTTGTCGCTGACTTCTGATGAATGCGGTCCAGGTGACGTATAAGGGAGGATGTTCCTAGGTGGTTAACGTCCTTACCCCTACTTATTACAGCTTGACAAAGGCAACACACGGCTTGACACCTGTTGTCCGCATTTGTGTTGAAATAATTCCACACCGAAGAGCTGATTTTTTTTTTTCGTATTTTGACCAGGCATGTCAATGGCCATATTCGTCCCACGGACAACAGGTGTCTCGCCGGGTGCCTGACTTAAACAAACCACCTCACCATCAGAATCCTCCTTGTCAATTTCCTCCCCAGCACCAGCAACACCCATATCCTCATCCTGGTGTACTTCAACAGTGACATCTTCAATTTGACTATCAGGAATTGGACTGCGGGTGCTCATTCCAGCACTTGCAGGGGGCGTACAAATGGTGGAAGGCGCAAGCTCTTCCCGTCCAGTGTTGGGAAGGTCAGGCATCGCTACCGACACAATTGGACTCACCTTGGGGATTTGTGATTTAGAAGAACGCACAGTTCTTTGCTGTGCTTTTGCCAGCTTAAGTCTTTTCATTTTTCTAGCGAGAGGATGAGTGCTTCCATCCTCATGTGAAGCTGAACCACTAGCCATGAACATAGGCCAGGGCCTCAGCTGTTCCTTGCCACTCTGTGTCCTAAATGGCATATTGGCAAGTTTACGCATCTCCTCAGACGCTTTCAATTTAGATTTTTGGGTCATTTTACTGAGTTTTTGTTTTTTGGATTTTACATGCTCTCTACTATGACATTGGGCATCGGCCTTGGCAGACGACGTTGATGGCATTTCATCGTCTCGGCCATGACTAGTGGCAGCAGCTTCAGCACGAGGTGGAAGTGGATCTTGAACTTTCCCTATTTTAACCTTCACATTTTTGTTCTCCATTTTTTAATGTGTAGAATTATATGCCAGTATCAATAGCAATGGCCTACTACTATATATACTGCGCACAACTGAAATGCACCACAGGTATGGATGGATAGTATACTTGACGACACAGAGGTAGGTACAGCAGTGGCCTACTGTACCGTAATGCTATATATTATATACTGGTGGTCAGCAAACTGTGCAAAACTGAAATGCACCACAGGTATGGATGGATAGTATACTTGACGACACAGAGGTAGGTACAGCAGTGGCCTACTGTACCGTAATGCTTTATATTATATACTGGTGGTCAGCAAACTGTGCAAAACTGAAATGCACCAAAGGGATGAATGGATAGTATACTTGACGACACAGAGGTAGGTACAGCAGTGGCCTACTGTACCGTAATGCTATATATTATATACTGGTGGTCAGCAAACTGTGCAAAACTGAAATGCCCCACAGGTATGGATGGATAGTATACTTGACGACACAGAGGTAGGTACAGCAGTGGCCTACTGTACCGTAATGCTATATATTATATACTGGTGGTCAGCAAACTGTGCAAAACTGAAATGCACCACAGGTATGGATGGATAGTATACTTGACGACACAGGTAGGTACAGCAGTGGCCTTCTGTACCATACTCCTATATATTATATACTGGTGGTCAGCAAAATTATGCACTGTACTCCTACTATATACTACAATGCAGCACAGATATGGAGTGTTTTTCAGGCAGACAACGTATACTGGTGGTCACTGGTCAGCAAAACTCTGCACTGTACTCCTTCTATATAATATACTGGTGGTCCCCAGTCCCCACAATAAAGCAGCACACTGAGCACAGATATGGAGTGTTTTTCAGGCAGACAACGTATACTGGTGGTCACTGTCAGCAAAACTCTGCACTGTACTCCTCCTATATAATACTGCTGCTCCCCAGTCCCCACAATTAAGCAGTGTGAGCACAGATATATGCAGCATATATGCACCAGGCTAAACTATACAGTAGACAAACCAGGCAGCTGAAATGGAAATAATTCTATTTCACAGACTATCAACACAGTATAAAAATATCTACATTTTATTGCACCACAGAAACATACTGCAAAATACATTCTAATTAAGTTGATCATTCACTCCCACGGGCTTGACAGTATCAAGAATGTGTATCCAGAGAGTTTCCTATGGTGGACCCCTCTTCTTCGGTTATCTGGGACATGATCAATAATCATATGCTTTCAATCTGAAAAGTGCCTAGTAATAGGTTAGTCCGATGACTTGCCATTTCGTGTATCGCTGACCTAATGGTAGTTCTTTGGAGAACCGTCCACATGAGCACATTACCAGTACTTGAGCAAGTGAGCACATGACAATTCCCTGCATGTGGGTGATAAAAGAATGTGCCAGCTATCATACTGTATGGTTCAACTGTTACCATGCACTTGTAACAGCTGCTGCTTTTCCTCATTTCCACTGTACAGTACCTGACTTCATACAGTATGATCGGTAATATCAGAATGCACTGTCCAATCTTGGATATTTTTTCCTCTTTTATAACAGGACATGATCCTTGAATATTTAAAGTACTTCAGGTCATTATAATTTTTTACAATGCGCCATAAGGGTCTACTGGTTCTCTGAATGACATCATGTGCTGTATTAGATTTTTGTACCCAATGAACCGTATTTTGGGGGTCATTCCGAGTTGTTCACTCAGTATTTTTTTCTCGCAACGGAGCGATTAGTCGCTAATGCGCATGCGCAATGTCCGCAGTGCGACTGCGCCAAGTAAATTTGCTATGCAGTTAGTAATTTTACTCACGGCATTACAAGGTTTTTTCTTCGTTCTGGTGATCGTAATGTGATTGACAGGAAGTGGGTGTTTCTGGGCGGAAACTGGCCGTTTTATGGGTGTGTGCGAAAAAACGCTACCGTTTCTGGGAAAAACGCGGGAGTGGCTGGAGAAACGGAGGAGTGTCTGGGCGAACGCTGGGTGTGTTTGTGACGTCAAACCAGGAACGAAACTGACTGAACTGATCGCAGATGCCGAGTAAGTCTGGAGCTACTCAGAAACTGCTAAGAAGTGTCTATTCGCAATTCTGCTAATCTTTCGTTCGCAATTTTGATAAGCTAAGATTCACTCCCAGTAGGCGCCGGCTTAGCGTGTGCAAAGCTGCAAAAAGCAGCTTGCGAGCGAACAACTCGGAATGACCCCCTTTGATGCTTGTTGTTTGTCACCTGTTTCAATGTATCTGATCTACAGTAGAGATACAATCTACTTTAGCCCTAGCCATGTGAAGGGTGTCATCCGTATAACCGTAATCTCTGAATTTATCTGGTATCTCATCCAAACTCTTACTCAGATTTACAACATCACTTGTAATTATTTTTGCCCACCGCAAATTGTGAGAAAGGTAAACCTTCGATAGTAGCCTGCGGGTGATGACTGTCCGCCATCAACAATGTATTTCTATTGGTAGGTTTTGTAAATATTTTTGGAGCAATCTTGTGATTAGATCCACTTATGCTATTGTAATATAATTGGCGTATCACCACAATTCAACAAGCAAACATTACCTGGAATAAAACCAGAATCAGACTGAAAATCATGGCAGTAGGAGACTGCTGTATAAACGTTTCTTTAGCTCCCAGGTATTATTGACAGAAAAACATAATTTGCTGAATGCTTTTGGTGCTCATCTTGTGATTACCTGTAAATATGTTCCGGTAACTCAATCCAAATATTTTAGCTAAGAACGTTTTTTTTTTTTTATAAATATACCTTATTGTTTGTACTTTCTTTTTCTTATAATAAACATCTGTAAATTGCTGCCATCTAGTGGTGATTTTATATAATACCATCCATCATACAGTAGGTTTGTATGTAGTTTCATGGCTGTACACGTATTCTAGAGATGAGCGGGTTCGGTTTCTCTGAATCCGAACCCGCCAGAACTTCATGTTTTTTTTCACGGGTCCGAGCGACTCGGATCTTCCCGCCTTGCTCGGTTAACCCGAGCGCGCCCGAACGTCATCATGACGCTGTCGGATTCTCGCGAGGCTCGGATTCTATCGCGAGACTCGGATTCTATATAAGGAGCCGCGCGTCGCCGCCATTTTCACACGTGCATTGAGATTGATAGGGAGAGGACGTGGCTGGCGTCCTCTCCGTTTAGAATAGATTAGAGAGACACTTGATTTACTAATTTTGGGGAGCATTAGGAGTACTCAGTACAGTGCAGAGTTTTGCTGATAGTGACCACCAGTTTTATTTATAATCCGTTCTCTGCCTGAAAAAAGCGATACACAGCACACAGTGACTCAGTCACATACCATATCTGTGTGCACTGCTCAGGCTCAGGCCAGTGTGCTGCATCATCTATTATCATAATATCTATATATAATATTATATATATCTGTCTGACTGCTCAGCTCACACAGCTTATAATTGTGGGGGAGACTGGGGAGCACTACTGCAGTGCCAGTTATAGGTTATAGCAGGAGCCAGGAGTACATAATATATTATATAGTGAGTGACCACCAGACACACAGTGCAGTTTATTTAATATATCCGTTCTCTGCCTGAAAAAAGCGATACACACAGTGACTCAGTCAGTCACATACCATATCTGTGTGCACTGCTCAGGCTCAGGCCAGTGTGCTGCATCATCTATATATATTATATATCTGTCTGACTGCTCAGCTCACACAGCTTATAATTGTGGGGGAGACTGGGGAGCACTACTGCAGTGCCAGTTATAGGTTATAGCAGGAGCCAGGAGTACATAATATTATATTAAAATTAAACAGTGCACACTTTTGCTGCAGGAGTGCCACTGCCAGTGTGACTAGTGACCAGTGACCTGACCACCAGTATATATAATATAAGTAGTATACTATCTCTTTATCAACCAGTCTATATTAGCAGCAGACACAGTACAGTGCGGTAGTTCACGGCTGTGGCTACCTCTGTGTCGGCACTCGGCAGCCCGTCCATAATTGTATATACCACCTAACCGTGGTTTTTTTTTCTTTCTTTATACATACATACTAGTTACGAGTATACTATCTCTTTATCAACCAGTCTATATTAGCAGCAGACACAGTACAGTGCGGTAGTTCACGGCTGTGGCTACCTCTGTGTCGGCACTCGGCAGCCCGTCCATAATTGTATATACCACCTAACCGTGGTTTTTTTTTCTTTCTTTATACATACATACTAGTTACGAGTATACTATCTCTTTATCAACCAGTCTATATATTAGCAGCAGACACAGTACAGTGCGGTAGTTCACGGCTGTGGCTACCTCTGTGTCGGCACTCGGCAGCCCGTCCATAATTGTATATACCACCTAACCGTGGTTTTTTTTTCTTTCTTTATACATACATACTAGTTACGAGTATACTATCTCTTTATCAACCAGTCTATATTAGCAGCAGACACAGTACAGTGCGGTAGTTCACGGCTGTGGCTACCTCTGTGTCGGCACTCGGCAGCCCGTCCATAATTGTATATACCACCTAACCGTGGTTTTTTTTTCTTTCTTTATACATACATACTAGTTACGAGTATACTATCTCTTTATCAACCAGTCTATATATTAGCAGCAGACACAGTACAGTGCGGTAGTTCACGGCTGTGGCTACCTCTGTGTCGGCACTCGGCAGCCCGTCCATAATTGTATATACCACCTAACCGTGGTTTTTTTTTCTTTCTTTATACATACATACTAGTTACGAGTATACTATCTCTTTATCAACCAGTCTATATATTAGCAGCAGACACAGTACAGTGCGGTAGTTCACGGCTGTGGCTACCTCTGTGTCGGCACTCGGCAGCCCGTCCATAATTGTATATACCACCTAACCGTGGTTTTTTTTTCTTTCTTTATACATACATACTAGTTACGAGTATACTATCTCTTTATCAACCAGTCTATATATTAGCAGCAGACACAGTACAGTGCGGTAGTTCACGGCTGTGGCTACCTCTGTGTCGGCACTCGGCAGCCCGTCCATAATTGTATACTAGTATCCAATCCATCCATCTCCATTGTTTACCTGAGGTGCCTTTTAGTTGTGCCTATTAAAATATGGAGAACAAAAATGTTGAGGTTCCAAAATTAGGGAAAGATCAAGATCCACTTCCACCTCGTGCTGAAGCTGCTGCCACTAGTCATGGCCGAGACGATGAAATGCCAGCAACGTCGTCTGCCAAGGCCGATGCCCAATGTCATAGTACAGAGCATGTCAAATCCAAAACACCAAATATCAGTAAAAAAAGGACTCCAAAACCTAAAATAAAATTGTCGGAGGAGAAGCGTAAACTTGCCAATATGCCATTTACCACACGGAGTGGCAAGGAACGGCTGAGGCCCTGGCCTATGTTCATGGCTAGTGGTTCAGCTTCACATGAGGATGGAAGCACTCAGCCTCTCGCTAGAAAAATGAAAAGACTCAAGCTGGCAAAAGCAGCACAGCAAAGAACTGTGCATTCTTCGAAATCCCAAATCCACAAGGAGAGTCCAATTGTGTCGGTTGCGATGCCTGACCTTCCCAACACTGGACGTGAAGAGCATGCGCCTTCCACCATTTGCACGCCCCCTGCAAGTGCTGGAAGGAGCACCCGCAGTCCAGTTCCTGATAGTCAGATTGAAGATGTCAGTGTTGAAGTACACCAGGATGAGGAGGATATGGGTGTTGCTGGCGCTGGGGAGGAAATTGACCAGGAGGATTCTGATGGTGAGGTGGTTTGTTTAAGTCAGGCACCCGGGGAGACACCTGTTGTCCGTGGGAGGAATATGGCCGTTGACATGCCTGGTGAAAATACCAAAAAAATCAGCTCTTCGGTGTGGAGGTATTTCACCAGAAATGCGGACAACAGGTGTCAAGCCGTGTGTTCCCTTTGTCAAGCTGTAATAAGTAGGGGTAAGGACGTTAACCACCTCGGAACATCCTCCCTTATACGTCACCTGCAGCGCATTCATAATAAGTCAGTGACAAGTTCAAAAACTTTGGGTGACAGCGGAAGCAGTCCACTGACCAGTAAATCCCTTCCTCTTGTAACCAAGCTCACGCAAACCACCCCACCAACTCCCTCAGTGTCAATTTCCTCCTTCCCCAGGAATGCCAATAGTCCTGCAGGCCATGTCACTGGCAATTCTGACGAGTCCTCTCCTGCCTGGGATTCCTCCGATGCATCCTTGCGTGTAACGCCTACTGCTGCTGGCGCTGCTGTTGTTGCCGCTGGGAGTCGATGGTCATCCCAGAGGGGAAGTCGTAAGCCCACTTGTACTACTTCCAGTAAGCAATTGACTGTTCAACAGTCCTTTGCGAGGAAGATGAAATATCACAGCAGTCATCCTACTGCAAAGCGGATAACTGAGTCCTTGACAACTATGTTGGTGTTAGACGTGCGTCCGGTATCCGCCGTTAGTTCACAGGGAACTAGACAATTTATTGAGGCAGTGTGCCCCCGTTACCAAATACCATCTAGGTTCCACTTCTCTAGGCAGGCGATACCGAGAATGTACACGGACGTCAGAAAAAGACTCACCAGTGTCCTAAAAAATGCAGTTGTACCCAATGTCCACTTAACCACGGACATGTGGACAAGTGGAGCAGGGCAGGGTCAGGACTATATGACTGTGACAGCCCACTGGGTAGATGTATGGACTCCCGCCGCAAGAACAGCAGCGGCGGCACCAGTAGCAGCATCTCGCAAACGCCAACTCTTTCCTAGGCAGGCTACGCTTTGTATCACCGCTTTCCAGAATACGCACACAGCTGAAAACCTCTTACGGCAACTGAGGAAGATCATCGCGGAATGGCTTACCCCAATTGGACTCTCCTGTGGATTTGTGGCATCGGACAACGCCAGCAATATTGTGTGTGCATTAAATATGGGCAAATTCCAGCACGTCCCATGTTTTGCACATACCTTGAATTTGGTGGTGCAGAATTTTTTAAAAAACGACAGGGGCGTGCAAGAGATGCTGTCGGTGGCCAGAAAAATAGGATTTTGGTACTTACCAGGTAAATCCTTTTCTTTGAATCCATAGGGGGCACTGGAGTACTCTTGGGATATGGACGGCTTCCACCGGAAGAAGGCACTGAATAAATTAATTTTTGAGACTACTCCTCCCCTCCATATCCTCGAGCACTTCAGTGTTTTTTACTGAGCCGAACAGGATCGATAGAGAGATTGACCAAAGGAGAATTACATATAATCTCACGGACAACAATAAAGTTGACACAAAACGTAACAGACAACTAAACAGTTGACACCATAACTGATTAACCCTTGTTAAATTTAAACCAGTCGTGAAAGTGTGTTACCATAAGAACCACTGAACTTCCTAAAACAGGTAAACTGCTCTGGGTGGGCGTCCAGTGCCCCCTATGGATTCAAAGAAAAGGATTTACCTGGTAAGTACCAAAATCCTATTTTCTTTATCATCCACTAGGGGTCACTGGAGTACTCTTGGGATGTACCAAAGTTTCCTCCGTGGTGGGAGAGCTGTTTGGCACTTGTAACACTAAACGGCCAAAGCTAGATGCTGATGCCGCGAAAGTATCAAACTTGTAAAAGCGCACAAACGTGTGCACTGAAGACCAAGTAGCCGCACGGCAAAGCTGTGTCGTAGAAGCCCCACGACTCGCTGCCCATGACGTTCCCACAGAACGTGTGGAATGAGCTGTTACTGAAGTAGGTGGCTGTAACCTAGCATAAAGGTAAGCCTGACGTATGGTCAGTTTGATCCATCTGGATAAGGTTTGCTTAGAGGCTGGCCAACCCCTCTTAGCCGCATCATAGAGAACAAACAACGTAACCGTTTTACGCACAGTAGACGTTCGGGATACATAGATGCGCAATGCGCGAACCACATCCAACGTTCCAGAATCTCCTGTTAACACAGGAACTACTATTGGTTGATTGATGTGAAAAGACGACACTACCTTTGGTAGAAAAGCGGGATTCGTCCGAAGTTCCGCTCTGTCATCATGAAAAACTAAATACGGTGACTTGCACGACAAGGCACCCAGATCTGAAACACGCCTAGCCGAAGCTAAGGCTAAAAGAAAAATCGTTTTCCAAGTGAGAAATTTAATATCCACTTGTCGTAAAGGTTCAAAGTAATCGGACTGTAAGAAATCTAAAACCAGATTCAAGTCCCATGGTGCTGTAGGTGGAATGAAAGGAGGCTGTATCCTCTTTACACCCTGTAAAAACGTATGTATTGACGGCAACGAGGCCAATTTCCTTTGAAAGAAAATTGACAACGCAGATACCTGCACCTTTAGTGTGGAAAGACGTAGTCCTCCATCTAACCCCATCTGTAAAAATAACAAAAGACGGGATAAATTAAAAGATGATGTCGGAAATTTCCGAGCTTCACACCAACTTATATAAGTACGCCAGATTCTGTAATAATGAGCTGCCGTAACCGGCTTCCTAGCTCGTACCATGGTTGGTATAACAGACTCAGGAATGCCCTCTCTTCTTAAGATGGCCTTTTCAACAGCCACCCCGTCAAACGCAGCCGCGCTAAATCGGGGTAAAGGAACGGACCCTGTTGTAACAGGTCCGGACGTAGTGGGAGTGGCCACGGATCGTCTGCGAGTAACCCGAGGAGATCCGAGAACCAAGCCCTCCGAGGCCAATGAGGCGCTATTAGTATGACTGTGACGGACCCTCTCTTGATCCGTTTTAGCAACAGCGGGAGCAGCGGAAACGGTGGAAACAGATACACAAGGCTGTACGGCCACGTGGCTGTGAGAGCATCCACCGCCACTGCCCCTGGATCTCTTGTTCTGGACACATATCGTGACACCTGATGATTGTGGCGGGATGCCATCAGATCCACCTGAGGGTACCCCCACTTCTGGATCAACATCTGAAATACTTCTGGATTTAATGCCCACTCTCCTGGATGAAAATCCCGACGACTGAGAAAATCTGCCTCCCAGTTGTCCACTCCCGGAATGAACACTGCCGACAATATCACCTGGTGATATTCGGCCCATCTGAGGATCCGAGCTACTTCCCGCATTGCCATGCGGCTTCTCGTTCCTCCTTGTTTGTTTATGTATGCGACTGCCGTCGCATTGTCTGACTGCACCTGAACAGTCTGAAAACGAAACATGTACACTGCTTGTCTTAGAGCATTGTAAATCGCCCTGAGTTCCAGAACATTTATGGATAGCGATCTTTCGTGATTTGCCCAGAGGCCCTGGAGCCGATGACTCTGAACTACAGATCCCCAACCTCTGAGACTTGCGTCTGTTGTCAGAATTATCCCAATTCACGACGCCGAATCGTCTCCCTGCAGATAGATTGTGTATTTTTAACCACCAGAGAAGAGACACCCTGACTTGTGGCGACAATCTCACCCTGTGGTGCAACTGTAGATGTGATCCCGACCATTGCGCTAACACCTCCAGTTGAAACGGACGTGAGTGAAACCTTCCGAACTGAAGTGCTTCGAAAGCCGCCACCATTGTGCCTAAAAGGCGAATGCACAAATGTACTGAGACTGTGCGTGGCTTGAGCACTAATTGCACCAGATGACGAATGACCTGTACTTTCTGTTGTGGCAGGTAAACCTTTTGTTTTACTGTATCGAGAATCATCCCTAGGAATTGAAGTCGCTGACACGGAATTAGATGTGATTTCTTTAAACTGACTATCCAACCGTGCTGAACTAGTACATTGTACGTTAGCAAAGCATGCTGGAGAAGCAATTGTTGAGACGGAGCCTTTATGAGTAGATCGTCCAAATACGGAACAATTATTACCCCTAGGGACCTGAGATGAGCTATCATCACGGACATTACCTTGGTGAATACCCGAGGCGCTGATGAGAGGCCAAACGGGAGAGCCTGAAACTGGTAATGGTCTCGCCTTATCGCAAACCTTAAGAAACTCTGGTGAGGTGGCCAAATCGGAATGTGTAAGTACGCAT
The DNA here is from genome assembly GCF_028390025.1 of Pseudophryne corroboree. Lineage (NCBI taxonomy): Eukaryota > Metazoa > Chordata > Amphibia > Anura > Myobatrachidae > Pseudophryne > Pseudophryne corroboree. The sequence continues at coordinate 161,813,018 of NC_086449.1, forward strand.
CCTTGAGATCCAGTGCAATCATGAATTCCTGCGGCTCTAACCCTGCAATTATTGACCTGAGAGATTCCATCTTGAATCTGTGGTAAGTGACGTAATGATTGAGACCTTTTAGGTTCAATATTGGCCTGACTGAGCCATCTGGTTTTGGTACCAGAAACAGACTGGAATAATAACCCTGCCCCTGTTCCTGCACGGGGACCGGAATTACAACTGCAGCATTCAGCAGAGACTGAATGGCAACCTGCAGAACTGCTTTCTTGTCGTCCGCCACAGGCAGTCCTGTCGTGAAAAATCTTCCTGTCGGAAGATAATCGAACTCTATTTTGTAACCCTCTAATACTAACTTGCGGATCCACCCATCTGTGGACGTCTGCAGCCACGCCCCCTGAAAGCTCTGAAGGCGTGCTCCCACAATTGGAGATCCGAGATGGGCTGGGAGCCCGTCATGCCACTGGTTTGTTAGTGGTCTTAGTGTCTTGACGACGTGCATTGGATTGTCGAGCACTACGTCCCCGACCTCTTCTACCAGGCGTGACTGCTCCTGTGCCCTGCCCACGAAAGGGCTGAGTTCTAAAGGATTTGAACGCCGGACCAGAATATTTCCGTTTAGGTATAGTTGTAGGCGATGGAAGAAACACAGACTTTCCTCCAGTAGCCTCAGAAATCCATTTGTCCAATTCAGGACCGAAAAGCTTCTCGCCATCATAAGGCAATGCCTCTATACCTTTTTTAACCTCCGTCTCCGCCTGCCAAGAACGCAGCCAAAGTGCTCGTCGTACTATGACTAGCGATGAGGACAGGCGAGAAGTAAGCTGACAGACGTCAGTAGAAGCTGTACATAGATATTCAGCAGCTTCCCAGATTTGATCCGCGAGAAGTATAAGATGGTCATCTTGCAGAGCCGACTTGAGCTCTTTTATCCATACCATTAAAGCTTTAGTAACCCAAATGCCAACCAACCCAGGTCTCAGCAGCACTCCAGCTGCTGTATACATAGACCTTAGCATAGCCTCTATTTTACGATCTGCAGGGTCTTTAAGCGTAGTAGCAGTTGGTACTGGTATGGTTAACTTCCTTGTAAGTTTGGATACGGATGAATCCACCAATGGTGGGTTCTCCCAAGTAGCTGTCATGGACTCTGGAAACGGGTAACTCGATTTAAATCTACGAGGAATAGAAAACCGTTTATCCGGATTTTTCCGTGATTCCAGTAACATTTTATTAAGAGATTCCGAAATAGGGAAACACATCGGAGATCTCTGTCGTTTAGTAAAAACTACCTCATCATTCGTCAGGGGCTCCTCAGTTTCCGTAAACTCCAGCGACTGACGTACTGCTCTGATGAGATTGTCAATACCTGGGCTGTCAAAATCGTCACTATCTGACTGTTGCCCTATTTCGCCCTCCTCATACTCCTGTTCAGTGAGGTCTAGTATCCCAGAGACTGGAGAATTATTAGGAAAAGGAAATTTATCTTTTCCACTCAAGGTGGGCCTCTGACCAGATTGAGACTCTGGTAACTCAAATGGTCTCATTTTAAACTCAGATCTTGCCGCCTCTCTTTCTTCACGAGAGGCGGCCAGCTCTGATTGTAAACCAACTAATACATCTGCAAGTAAAGCCCATGGAGGGTCCAGAGATGGTGGTTTTACTTCTGAAATCGTATTTATGGCTGTATTAACAACACATGCTGTACATGTGGTGGATCCATCAGGCAACACACTCTTACAGACATGACATGAAAAATGTTTCTTAGATTTTGCTGGTGTCTTACTCATTATAAAAGACAGACAATACAAACTACACACAGACAGACTGCACGACTCAGTAATAACACCAAAGTTCCTGGTATATATCAGGCAAGTGCAGTGCCTGCCAGCAATAAGAAAACTGACCCCAAAATTCCCCTAGTACCACTCTTAGCCGAGATGTAATAAAGGAAACCTGGAACAGACAGGAGAACATTAACATATTAAGCATGCCAAATACTGCCAATGTCTCCCCCCCCCACTCCCACGACCTCCGTGTACAGCACCGGGTCGGGGCCTGTGGAAGTCTGCATAGGGCCGTGTGAGCGGCCTGTACCTGTAGGCCCAGGCAGCGGGAACTCCTCGGCTGCTGCGGGCGGATAGCGGAAGCAGCGAGCGTGCTGCATAGAGCCCTGGAGCGGCCTATGCACACGCGCTCCCGCCCGCCACACACATTTTGCGGAGTGTCTGTGTAGCCAGGCAGCGCTGCTGCGGCGCCGGGGAGCAGCGGTCTGGTATTTAAGATGCTGGGAGCGGAGAGTGAGAGCGCGCCGCATGGAGCCGTGACGCGGCCCATGCACACGCGCTCCGGGCAGCGGTGAGTACCCAATACAATCCCCAACAGTGGAGCGGCAGCAAGAGCTGACCGCCCCTAACATACCTGGACCGTGACCAAAGTCTATGACGGGGCTTCTCATCCAAGCTCCGTCCAGCTTTTTGCAGGCAGCCTGCAGGTGGAGTGAGGGAGCTCTTTACAGAGAGGTCCGACACTCACGGCTGTTCTCAGCCGCTTCCACTGTCCCTGACCCACGCCTGTTAGAAGGGGGGAAAGGACGTGGAAATCCTTGAAAGAAGAAAAACTTAGGAACTAAAAAAAAAAATTCCAATACTTCGTGGACGAGCTCCACTATGCCTTCTAACTGTGTCGAGCACAGAAAAAACACTGAAGTGCTCGAGGATATGGAGGGGAGGAGTAGTCTCAAAAATTAATTTATTCAGTGCCTTCTTCCGGTGGAAGCCGTCCATATCCCAAGAGTACTCCAGTGACCCCTAGTGGATGATAAAGAAAATTGCGGGACACTTTCGGCGTACAGGCACCACGTACAGAAGACTGGAGCACCACCAAAAACTACTGAACCTGCCCTGCCATCATCTGAAGCAAGAAGTGGTAACGAGGTGGAATTCAACCCTCTATATGCTTCAGAGGTTGGAGGAGCAGCAAAAGGCCATTCAAGCCTATACAATTGAGCACGATATAGGAGGTGGAATGCACCTGTCTCAAGTGCAGTGGAGAATGATTTCAACGTTGTGCAAGGTTCTGATGCCCTTTGAACTTGCCACACGTGAAGTCAGTTCAGACACTGCCAGCCTGAGTCAGGTCATTCCCCTCATCAGGCTTTTGCAGAAGAAGCTGGAGGCATTGAAGAAGGAGCTAAAAGGGAGCGATTCCGCTAGGCATGTGGGACTTGTGGATGCAGCCCTTAATTCGCTTAACAAGGATTCACGGGTGGTCAATCTGTTGAAATCAGAGCACTACATTTTGGCCACCGTGCTCGATCCTAGATTTAAAGCCTACCTTGGATCTCTCTTTCCGGCAGACACAGGTCTGCTGGGGTTGAAAGACCTGCTGGTGACAAAATTGTCAAGTCAAGCGGAACGCGACCTGTCAACATCTCCTCCTTCACATTCTCCCGCAACTGGGGTGCGAGGAAAAGGCTCAGAATTCCGAGCCCACCCGCTGGCGGTGATGCAGGGCAGTCTGGAGCGACTGCTGATGCTGACATCTGGTCCGGACTGAAGGACCTGACAACGATTACGGACATGTCGTCTACTGTCACTGCATATGATTCTCTCAACATTGATAGAATGGTGGAGGATTATATGAGTGACCGCATCCAAGTAGGCACGTCACACAGTCCGTACTTATACTGGCAGGAAAAAGAGGCAATTTGGAGGCCCTTGCACAAACTGGCTTTATTCTACCTAAGTTGCCCTCCCACAAGTGTGTACTCCGAAAGAGTGTTTAGTGCCGCCGCTCACCTTGTCAGCAATCGGCGTACGAGGTTACATCCAGAAAATGTGGAGAAGATGATGTTCATTAAAATGAATTATAATCAATTCCTCCGCGGAGACATTGACCAGCAGCAATTGCCTCCACAAAGTACACAGGGAGCTGAGATGGTGGATTCCAGTGGGGACGAATTGATAATCTGTGAGGAGGGGGATGTACACGGTGATATATCGGAGGGTGAAGATGAGGTGGACATCTTGCCTCTGTAGAGCCAGTTTGTGCAAGGAGAGATTAATTGCTTCTTTTTTGGGGGGGGTCCAAACCAACCCGTCATATCAGTCACAGTCGTGTGGCAGACCCTGTCACTGAAATGATGGGTTGGTTAAAATGTGCATGTCCTGTTTTGTTTATACAACATAAGGGTGGGTGGGAGGGCCCAAGGACAATTCCATCTTGCACCTCTTTTTACTTTTCTTTTTCTTTGCATCATGTGCTGATTGGGGAGGGTTTTTTGGAAGGGACATCCTGCGTGACACTGCAGTGCCACTCCTAGATGGGCCCGGTGTTTGTGTCGGCCACTAGGGTCGCTAATCTTACTCACACAGCAACCTCATTGCGCCTCTTTTTTTCTTTGCGTCATGTGCTGTTTGGGGAGGGTTTTTTGGAAGGGACATCCTGCGTGACACTGCAGTGCCACTCCTAGATGGGCCCGGTGTTTGTGTCGGCCACTAGGGTCGCTAATCTTACTCACACAGCTACCTCATTGCGCCTCTTTTTTTCTTTGCGTCATGTGCTGTTTGGGGAGGGTTTTTTGGAAGGGCCATCCTGCGTGACACTGCAGTGCCACTCCTAGATGGGCCCGGTGTTTGTGTCGGCCACTAGGGTCGCTAATCTTACTCACACAGCTACCTCATTGCGCCTCTTTTTTTCTTTGCGTCATGTGCTGTTTGGGGAGGGTTTTTTGGAAGGGACATCCTGCGTGACACTGCAGTGCCACTCCTAGATGGGCCCGGTGTTTGTGTCGGCCACTAGGGTCGCTTATCTTACTCACACAGCGACCTCGGTGCAAATTTTAGGACTAAAAATAATATTGTGAGGTGTGAGGTATTCAGAATAGACTGAAAATGAGTGTAAATTATGGTTTTTGAGGTTAATAATACTTTGGGATAAAAATGACCCCCAAATTCTATGATTTAAGCTGTTTTTTAGTGTTTTTTGAAAAAAACACCCGAATCCGACAAAAAAAATTCGGTGAGGTTTTGCCAAAACGCGTTCGAACCCAAAACACGGCCGCGGAACCGAACCCAAAACCAAAACACAAAACCCGAAAAATTTCAGGCGCTCATCTCTAACGTATTCAGTATGATATTCCAGCTGTCAGTATCCTGGCGCTCAGGAGACCGACTGTGGCATCCTGACAGCCGAAATACCGGCGGTGAGCGCAGCATGTCACCTTGCGGGCTCGCTGTGCTTGCCATGCTTCGTGGGGCGAGTCCCCCTCGGGTAGTGGCGAGTGGGTATTTAGGCCAGCAAACTCCTGACAGCTGGGATCACGACAGCCAGCAAACTGAATGCCTCCTTATATAAAGCACTCTGTATAATGTCACCCTCTCTTACTACCAGGCATTTATTTTTAAGCATTAGTTTTGGTCTGGCATTATATAGATAGAACACTGATATACATACATTCCTGTATGTTGTTTTGTAATCCTCTGATATTTTGCTGCCGACCTTATATTTTGGGGTATTTATACTACAGGTTCATATAAACACTGCACATATCAGCAGCACGATCATATTATATGATTTAATGTATCATATATCATATTTTTATCATATATCATATTATATGATAAATTGGATTATATGTAGAGCTGGGTAATTTATGTAAATACATTTTTCTTCCTGGCTATTTAGTCGCTTTTTGACTGCTGCTACTAATACATTCTTGGCTCATTTTATATGACATATTTTGTTGTCATGCATATATTTAGCTACAGCATGTATTTCAACAGATATTGCGATAAATTTCTGTAGATATTTTGCACCTTGATACTACAATGAAATCCCAGTTCTGCACAGAAAGACCAACATTACGGAGGCATCCATTATATAGGGTGTAGTTGACTTCCTGGCATTCGGGATCCCGACGGTCAGAATACCAGTGCCAGAATCCCGACAGCTGCCAGAATGCCAACGGTGGAAACCCGACAGCCTGAATCACGAATGTAAGTGTGCTGGGAGGATTAGACTGCATGGGATGCGGGGGGAAGGGGGAAGGGGGGGGGAGTTTAGGTTAGGCTGCAGGTAGGGAGGGTTCGGGGAGAGTTAGGATTAGGGTTACTTGCTTCAGTGCCCCTATCTCGATGCCAGTGTCGGTATGCCGACTTCCGGTAGACCATACCCAACCCCATTATATACTGTACATAAAAACAGAAGTACTGTAGAACGTGCTGTGAGGTAAATGGCTCAGGGGGCACTGGCTAGCACCAGAGCCAGATGTACACACAATATGTGAGCCAAAGGGTGCATGTGGGCATTGTACACAGGTGCAGCAATATAAACTCCTGGACATTTTGTGAGTTTTGATCAGAGATGTGCAGAAAAGATAGTGCCTCACCTGCCATAGACTTTTTACTCCAGAGATTTGACTATAAAAAGGATTATAATAATACAAAGAAGATATTTATCATCTGTTTTTTGTTTTTTTCATATAATTTATACAGTCAAAACTATGGTGTATACGTTAGTATGACAGGAATGGCTCTGCCTCACCACACCTCACGTCACTGCTGTAGAACTATCCAGTTGTCAGGACATAGATTAGGACAATTTATACAGAGACTTGCCCCGAATATACAGAGTATGGGAAAGAGGGAGTGATTCAGATATGGATCATCACTGCAGCTTACTTGGAAGAGATGCAATCATATGGAAATGCAGCAGGAGGTGTCTGGTATAAGTAGATGCCTCCTCTATGCATGTGTGATCCTCTGCTGCATCTGAGGGTGTAACATCGAATCACCTGCAACACCACTAGCCTTCATCATTAGGTATGGGGATGGCACATTCAGTGTTGGCTCTGGGATGGATGTTCCCCACCATGGATCAGGCAGGGGGACATGGAGGGGTTAATAGCTCAAGAGCAACTCTAAGGTTGGGGAAAAATAGAGGAGTTATGCAGGTATGGGTCCTGCATACTTTATGCATGTGCCAGTAAGAGAAGAGTCAGAAGAAGACACAAGCTAGGACCATGGGATCCATTCAGAATCTTGGCGGTCGGAATCCTGGCAGTCAGAATACCGACGCCGGAATCCTAACACAACTTGGAATGCCTACATTGGCATCCCAAATAGGGTCACCAGCCTAGCGCCGGAATCCAGACCACCAGAATCACAAATGAGCATCTGCCAGGCCGCCGGAGAGGTAAGCCGTGGGGAGGTGGGGAAGGATTAGGGTTAGGCTGCGAACGGGGGGGGGGGGGGGGAGTGAGGGGGAGTAAAGGTTTAGACTGCTAGAAGACAGGGTTAGGGTTAGGTGGCCAGTGGGGGAAGGTAAGTATACTGTTGGGATTCTGATCATCGGAATGCCGTGGTCAGTATTCTGACTACCGGCATTCAATCCCAACACAAGGCCATGGGTAACAGTGACTTCTGGTGATTTAGCCAGGTCTTTTTGTGTAGGGATAAGGTAGTGGGGAAGGGGGAACCCTGCTTACTTTGTCAGATCCAGGGCCCCCAATTTCTGATGGAAGTCTTGCCTGTACTGCACATGCCTGGCACAGGCACAATGTACAGAACATTGGTACTGTACATTGCGCCTGTAGTCACAAATACTGAATCAGGCCCAGAGCAATGTATACAGTAATAGAGATGAGTGGGTTTGGTTCCCTGAGAACCGAACGCCCCGAACTTCAGTAGCCGAGCCCAGATCCGAGTCAGGCTTGGGTTTTCCCACCTGACTTGGAAACCAGAATGAGGCAAAACGTCATCATCCCACTGTCGGATTCTCGCAGGGTTTGGATATCATATAAGGAGCCGCGCGTTGCCGCCATTTTCACTCTGGCATTGCAGAGTGTAGCAAAAGGATGTGTCTCCATCCTCAGTGTCCTTCAGTATCCTGCATCAGTACAGTGGTATTGTCTTGTGCTGCATCAGTCCAGTCACAGTGGTGGTGTCCTCTGCTGCCATATGCAGGCCCGTCTTAACAGCAGTGTAGGCCCCTGGGCACAGCAATGCAGTGGGGCCCCTACCCATCCTCCAGCGGTAGGGGTGGGGGGTGCTATCAGCGGCAGCTTTGATGTCCTGCGAGCGGTAGTGGGTGTTCTATTTTCCGCTTAGCTTGTAGGACCTGGAGCAGTAATTTCTGCTAATTACTCCTTTACTGCACAGATGGGGCTAAACTGTAGAAGGGGCATTGGGTTGACTGAAGAAGCCCTGGTACATGACTTCCAGGGTGGTAGGGGGTGTTTAATATGTAGGGGAGGGGAGGATAGTGGAGTGGGCTTAATATTCATCATTTTCCGGTGGGGGGGGGGTGGGGTGGGCTGCTTACTTGACTGCAGATATCTCAAGTTCCTGAAAATATATTTCTTAGCTTTGAATGGGATACAAAACTAGAGAGTCCCACCTTTCAGGAGGTGCTAGGGACTTGGGGATCAGAGTTCAGGAGCCAGAGCAATTCACCAACGAAAATATAAAACTGCATACCAGCCGTTTGGAGCTGGAGCAGGGACCAGCTGCTGGAAGGCTGATATCTCTGGCTCTGGGCATAGTAGAGACAAGCTACCAGTGTCCACCACAAGTGGAGAGTCACAGCTTTTGGAGTATACCCTCAGAAAAACTCTAAGTCAAACAAAACCTGAGATATCTGGCTGGGAAGAGCAATTAACAGGCTAGGATGGGGACCACTGCTTTCAAGTCGGATATCTCTGGTTCCCCAGGGCCGATTTTCAAAAATCTGGTACCTCTGGAAAGAGGGGACCCTCAGCTATCAGCCTAGGGCCCTTATACTCCTGGGGCCCTTGGGCAAGAGCCCATTGAGCCCATACGAAAAGACGGCCCTGGCCATATGTCCTGTACTGCTGTATAAGTCCAGTCCAGTGGTTCTGTGTTGTGCTGCATCAGTTCAGTGGTGGTGTATTGTGCTGCATCAGTCCAGTCACAGCAGTGATGTCCTCTGCTACCATATGTCTATGTCCAGTGCTGCTGTATAAGTCCAGTCCAGTGGTGCTGTGTTGTGCTGCATCAGTTCAGTGGTGGTATATTGTGCTGCATCATTCCAGTCACAGTGTTGGTGTCCTCTGCTGCCATATGTCCAGTGCTGCTGTATAAGTCCAGTCCATTGCAGTGGTGCTGTATTGTCCTGCATCAGTCCAGTGGTGGTGTCCCTGTGCTGCTATATATGTCCAGTGATACTGCCGTATATGTCCAGCGGTACTGCCGTATAAATCCAGTGATACTGCCGTATATGTCCAGTGGTCGTGCCATATAATTCCAGTGATACTGCCATATATGTCCGGTGGTACTGCCATATAATTCCAGTGATACTGCCGTATATGTACAGTGGTACTGCCGAATAAATCCAGTGATACTGCTGTATAATTTCAGTGATACTGCCGTATAATTCCAGTGATAATGCCGTATAATTCCAGTGGTACTGACATATAATAAATCCAGTGATACTGTCGTATAAATCCGGTCCAGTGGTTCTGCTGTATATGTCCAGTGGTACTGCCGTATAATTCCAGTGATACTGCCGTATAATTCCAGTGATACTTCCGTATAATTCCAGTGGTACTGGCGTATAAATTCAGTGATCCTGCTGTATAAATCCGGTCCAGTGGTACTGCCGTATAAGTCCAGTGGTACTGCCATATAACTCCAGTGATACTGCCGTATAATTCCAGTGGTACTGGTGTATAAATCCAGTGATATTTCCGTATAAATCCAGTCCAGTGGTACTGTGTATAAGTCCATTGGTACTGCCGTATAATTCCAGTGATACTGCCGTATAAATCCAGTGATACTGCCGTATAATTCTAGTGGTACTGGCGTATAAATCCAGTAATCCTGCCATATAAATCCAGTCCAGTGGTACTGCCATATAAGTCCAGTGGTACTGCCATATAATTCCAGTGATACTGCTGGATAATTTCAGTGGCACTGGTGTATAAATCCAGTGATACTGCCGTAAAAAATCCAGTCCAATGGTACTGCCGTATAAATCCAGTGGTACTGCCATATAATTTCAGTGATACTGCAGTATAATTCCAGTGGTACAGGCGTATAAATCCAGTGATACTGTAATATAAATTCAGTCCAGTGGTACTATCATATAAATCCAGTCCAGTGGTACTACCGTATAATTCCAATGATACTGCTGTATAATTCCAGTGATACTGCCATATAATTCCAGTGGTACTGCCATATAATTCCAGTGATACTGCCATATATGTTCAGTGGTACTGCCGTATAAATCCAGTGATACTGCCATATATGTTCAGTGGTACTGCCGTATAAATCCAGTGATACTGCCATATATGTCCAGTGGTACTGCTGTATAAATCCAATGGTACTGGCGTATAAATCCAGTGGTACTGCTGTATAATTCCAGTGATACTGCCGTATAATTCCAGTGATACTACCATATAATTCCAGTGGTACTGGGGTATAAATTCAGTGACACTGCCATATAAATCCAGTCCAGTGGTACTGCCGTATAATTCCAGCGATACTGCAGTATAAATTCAGTCCAGTGGTGCTGCCATATAAGTTCAGTGGTGTTGTACAATGCTGTATATTATTTACTCCAAATAAAGGGGTTATTAATATTTAATCCAAATAATTTTCACAGGGTTTGCCCTGTGTGGTGTGGTGTGGTGGCTCTCCTGTACCGCATATTGTTATATAATTCCAGAAAAATAATGGAGAACAAAAATTTGGAGGATAAAATAGGGAAAGATCAAGATCCACTTCCTCCTAGTGCTGAAGCTGCTGCCACTAGTCATGACATAAACGATGAAATGCCATCAACGTCGTCTGCCAAGGCCCAATGTGATAGTAGAGGGCATGTAAAATCCAAAAAGCCAAAGTTCAGTAAAAAGACCCCAAAAAATAAATTGAAATGGTCTGAGAAGAAACGTAAACTCACCAATATGCCATTTACGACACAGAGTGGCAAGGAACGGCTGAGGCCCTGGCCTATGTTCAGGACCAGTGGTTCAGCTTCACATGACGATGGAAGCCCTCATCCTCCCGCTAGAAAAATTAAAAGAGTTAAGCTGACAAAAGCACAGCAAAGAACTGTACATTCTAAGATGGTATCATAAATCCCCAAGGAGAGTCCAAGTGAGTTGGCGGTTGCGATGCCTGACCTTCCCAACACTGGACGGGATGAGGTGGCTCCTTCCACCATTTGCTCGCCCTCTACAAATTCTGGAAGTAGCACCCACAGCCCAGTTTCTGATATTCAAATTGAAGATGTTACTGTTGAAGTACACCAGAATGAGGATATGGGTGTTGCTGTCACTGAGGAGGAAGTTGACAAGGAGGATTCTGATGCTGATGTGGTTTGTTTAAATCAGGCACCCGGGGAGACACCTGTTGTCCGTGGGATGAATAAGCCCATTGTGATGCCTGGGCAAAATACCAAAAAAGCCACCTCTTCGGTGTGGAATTATTTCTCCACAAATCCAGACAACAGGTGTCAAACCGTGTGTTGCCTCTGTCAATCTGTAATAAGTAAGGGTAAGGACGTTAACTACCTAGGATCATCCTCCCTTATACATCACCTGCTCTGCATTCATCAGAAGTCAGTGTCAAGTTGTGAAACTTTGGGTAAGAGCGTAAGCAGTCCACTGACACCAAAATCCCTTCTTCCTCTTGTACCCAAGCTCCTGCAAGCCACACCACCAACTCCCTCAACGTCAACTTCCTCCTCAGTCAGGAACATCAGTAGTCCTGCAGGCCATGTCACTGGCAAGACTGAAGAGTTCTCTTCTAACTGGGATTCCTCCGGAGAATCCTTGAGTGGTACACCTACAGCTGCTGTTGCTCACTGGGTAGATGTATTGCCTCTAGCAGCAACAAGAGCAGTGGCACCAGTAGCTGAAATAACTGGTTTGTTAAAGTGTGCATGTCCTGTTTATTAGTGATGAGCGGGTTCGGTTTCTCGGAAACCGAACCCCCCCGAACTTCACCCTTTTTACACGGGTCCGAGCCATACTCGGATTCTCCCGTATGGCTCGGGTAACCCGAGCGCGCCCGAACGTCATCATCCCGCTGTCGGATTCTCGTGAGATTCGGATTCTATATAAGCAGCCGCGCGTCGCCGCCATTTTCACTCGTGCATTGGAAATGTTAGGGAGAGGACGTGGCTGGCGTCCTCTCCGTTATTGTTGAACTTGATTGTGCTGTGCACTATTGCTTAATTGTGGGGAGGGCTGGGGAGCAGCTGTATAATATAGGAGGAGTACAGTGCAGAGTTTTGCTGAACAGTGACCATAAGTTATCCGTTCTCTGCCTGAAAAAAACGCTCCATATCTGTGCTCACAGTGTGCTGCATATATCTGTGCTCACACTGCTTAATTGTGGGGACTGGGGAGCAGCTGTATTATATAGCAGGAGTACAGTGCAGAGTTTTGCTGACAGTGACCACCAGTATACGTTGTCTGCCTGAAAAACACTCCATATCTGTGCTCAGTGTGCTGCTTTATTGTGGGGACTGGGGACCACCAGTATAATTAATATTATATAGGAGGAGTACAGTGCAGAGTGCACTGCTGTACCTACCTCTGTGTCGTCATCCATTAAGTATACTATCCATCTACATTCTATACCTGTGGTGCATTTTAGTTTTGCAGTTTGCTGACAGTGTCCACCAGTATACTATATATAGCAGTACGGTAGGTCACTGCTGTACCTACCTCTGTGTCGTCACTCGTCATCCATTAAGTATACTATCCATCTACATTCTATACCTGTGGTGCATTTTAGTTTTGCAGTTTGCTGACAGTGTCCACCAGTATACTATATATAGCAGTACGGTAGGCCACTGCTGTACCTACCTCTGTGTCATCATTCGTCATCCATTAAGTATACTATCCATCTACATTCTATACCTGTGGTGCATTTTAGTTTTGCAGTTTGCTGACAGTGTCCACCAGTATACTATATATAGCAGTACGGTAGGCCGCTGCTGTACCTACCTATGTGTCGTCACTCGTCATCCATTAAGTATACTATCCATCTACATTCTATACCTGTGGTGCATTTTAGTTTTGCAGTTTGCTGACACAGTGACCACCAGTATACTATATATAGCAGTACGGAAGGCCACTGCTGTACCTACCTCTGTGTCGTCATTAAGTATACTATCCATCTACATTCTATACCTGTGGTGCATTTTAGTTTTGCAGTTTGCTGACACAGTGACCACCAGTATACTATATATAGCAGTACGGAAGGCCACTGCTGTACCTACCTCTGTGTCGTCATTAAGTATACTATCCATCTACATTCTATACCTGTGGTGCATTTTAGTTTTGCAGTTTGCTGACACAGTGACCACCAGTATACTATATATAGCAGTACGGAAGGCCACTGCTGTACCTACCTGTGTGACGTCATTAAGTATACTATCCATCTACATTCTATACCTGTGGTGCATTTTAGTTTTGCAGTTTGCTGACACAGTGACCACCAGTATACTATATATAGCAGTACGGTACGGAAGGCCACTGCTGTACCTACCTCTGTGTCGTCATTAAGTATACTATCCATCTACATTCTATACCTGTGGTGCATTTTAGTTTTGCAGTTTGCTGACACAGTGACCACCAGTATATATAGCAGTACGGTACGGAAGGCCACTGCTCTACCTACCTCTGTGTCGTCAAGTATACTATCCATCCATACCTGTGGTGCATTTCAGTTGTGCGCAGTATATATAGTAGTAGGCCATTGCTATTGATACTGGCATATAATTCCACACATTAAAAAATGGAGAACAAAAATGTGGAGGTTAAAATAGGGAAAGATCAAGATCCACTTCCACCTCGTGCTGAAGCTGCTGCCACTAGTCATGGCCGAGACGATGAAATGCCATCAACGTCGTCTGCCAAGGCCGATGCCCAATGTCATAGTAGAGAGCATGTAAAATCCAAAAAACAAAAGTTCAGTAAAATGACCCAAAAATTAAAATTAAAAGCGTCTGAGGAGAAGCGTAAACTTGCCAATATGCCATTTACGACACGGAGTGGCAAGGAACAGCTGAGGTCCTGGCCTATGTTCATGGCTAGTGGTTCAGCTTCACATGAGGATGGAAGCACTCATCCTCTCGCTAGAAAAATGAAAAGACTTAAGCTGGCAAAAGCACAGCAAAGAACTGTGCGTTGTTCTAAATCACAAATACCCAAGGAGAGTCCAATTGTGTCGGTTGCGATGCCTGACCTTCCCAACACTGGACGGGAAGAGCTTGCGCCTTCCACCATTTGCACGCCCCCTGCAAGTGCTGGAAGGAGCACCCACAGTCCAGTTCCTGATAGTCAAATTGAAGATGTCACTGTTGAAGTACACCAGGATGAGGATATGGGTGTTGCTGGCGCTGGGGAGGAAATTGACAAGGAGGATTCTGATGGTGAGGTGGTTTGTTTAAGTCAGGCATCCGGGGAGACACCTGTTGTCCATGGGACGAATATGGCCATTGACATGCCTGGTCAAAATACAAAAAAAATCAGCTATTCGGTGTGGAAGTATTTCAACACAAATGCGGACAACAGGTGTCAAGCCGTGTGTTGCCTTTGTCAAGCTATAATAAGTAGGGGTAAGGACGTTAACCACCTCGGAACATCCTCCCTTATACGTCACCTTCAGCGCATTCATCATAAGTCAGTGACAAGTTCAAAAACTTTGGGTGACAGCGGAAGCAGTCCACTGACCACTAAATCCCTTCCTCTTGTAACCAAGCTCCTGCAAACCACACCACCAACTCCCTCAGTGTCAATTTCTTCCTTACACAGGAAAGCCAATAGTCCTGCAGGCCATGTCACTGGCAAGTCTGACGAGTCCTCTCCTGCCTGGGATTCCTCCGATGCATCCTTGAGTGTAACGCCTACTGCTGCTGGCGCTGCTGTTGTAGCTGCTGGGAGTCGATTGTCATCCCAGAGGGGAAGTCGGAAGACCACTTGTACTACTTCCAGTAAGCAATTGACTGTCCAACAGTCCTTTGCGAGGAAGATGAAATATCACAGCAGTCATCCTGCTGCAAAGCAGATAACTCAGGCCTTGGCGGTGAGAAACGTGGTTCCGGTATCCACCGTTAATTCAGAGCCAACTAGAGACTTGATTGAGGTACTGTGTCCCCGGTACCAAATACCATCTAGGTTCCATTTCTCTAGGCAGGCAATACCGAAAATGTACACAGACCTCAGAAAAAGACTCACCAGTGTCCTAAAAAATGCAGTTGTACCCAATGTCCACTTAATCACGGACATGTGGACAAGTGGAGCAGGGCAGACTCAGGACTATATGACTGTGACAGCCCACTGGGTAGATGTATTGCCTCCCGCAGCAAGAACAGCAGCGGCGGCACCAGTAGCAGCATCTCGCAAACGCCAACTCGTTCCTAGGCAGGCTACGCTTTGTATCACCGCTTTCCAGAATAGGCACACAGCTGACAACCTCTTACGGAAACTGAGGAAGATCATCGCAGAATGGCTTACCCCAATTGGACTCTCCTGGGGATTTGTGACATCGGACAATGCCAGCAATATTGTGCGTGCATTACATCTGGGCAAATTCCAGCACGTCCCATGTTTTGCACATACATTGAATTTGGTGGTGCAGAATTATTTAAAAAAACGACAGGGGCGTGCAAGAGATGCTGTCGGTGGCCTGAAGAATTGCGGGCCACTTTCGGCATTCAGCCACCGCGTACAGAAGACTGGAGCACCACCAAACATTCCTGAACCTGCCCCGCCATCATCTGAAGCAAGAGGTGGTAACGAGGTGGAATTCAACCCTCTATATGCTTCAGAGGATGGAGGAGCAGCAAAAGGCCATTCAAGCCTATACATCTGCCCACGATATAGGCAAAGGAGGGGGAATGCACCTGACTCAAGCGCAGTGGAGAATGATTTCAACGTTGTGCAAGGTTCTTCAACCCTTTGAACTTGCCACACGTGAAGTCAGTTCAGACACTGCCAGCCTGAGTCAGGTCATTCCCCTCATCAGGCTTTTGCAGAAGAAGCTGGAGACATTGAAGGAGGAGCTAAAACAGAGCGATTCCGCTAGGCATGTGGGACTTGTGGATGGAGCCCTTAATTCGCTTAACCAGGATTCACGGGTGGTCAATCTGTTGAAATCAGAGCACTACATTTTGGCCACCGTGCTCGATCCTAGATTTAAAACCTACGTTGTATCTCTCTTTCCGGCAGACACAAGTCTGCAGAGGTTCAAAGACCTGCTGGTGAGAAAATTGTCAAGTCAAGCGGAACGTGACCCGTCAACATCTCCTCCTTCACATTCTCCCGCAACTGGGGGTGCGAGGAAAAGGCTAAGAATTCCGAGCCCACCCGCTGGCGGTGATGCAGGGCAGTCTGGAGCGAGTGCTGACATCTGGTCCGGACTGAAGGAACTGCCAACAATTACTGACATGTCGTCTACTGTCACTTCATATGATTCTCTCACCATTGAAAGAATGGTGGAGGATTATATGAGTGACCGCATCCAAGTAGGCACGTCAGACAGTTCGTACGTATACTGGCAAGAAAAAGAGGCAATTTGGAGGCCCTTGCACAAACTGGCTTTATTCTACCTAAGTTGCCCTCCCTCCAGTGTGTACTCCGAAAGAGTGTTTAGTGCAGCCGCTCACCTTGTCAGCAATCGGCATACGAGGTTACTTCCAGAAAATGTGGAGAAGATGATGTTCATCAAAATGAATTATAATCAATTCCTCCGTGGAGACATTCACCAGCAGCAATTGCCTCCACAAAGTACACAGGGACCTGAGATGGTGGATTCCAGTGGGGACGAATTAATAATCTGTGAGGAGTGGGATGTACACAGTGAAAGGGGTGAGGAATCGGAGGATGATGATGAGGTGGACATCTTGCCTCTGTAGAGCCAGTTTGTGCAAGGAGAGATTGATTTCTTCTTTTTTTGGTGGGGGCCTAAACCAACCAGTCATTTCAGTCAGTCGTGTGGCAGACCCTGTCGCTGAAATGATGGGTTCGTTAAAGTGTGCATGTCCTGTTTATACAACATAAGGGTGGGCGGGAGGGCCCAAGGACAATTCCATCTTGCACCTCTTTTTTTCTTAAATTTTTCTTTGCATCATGTGCTGTTTGGGGACAATTTTTTTGAAGTGCCATCCTGCCTGACACTGCAGTGCCACTCCTAGATGGGCCAGGTGTTTGTGTCGGCCACTTGTGTCGCTTAGCTTAGTCACACAGCGACCTTGGTGCGCCTCTTTTTTTCTTTGCATCATGTGCTGTTTGGGGACAATTTTTTTGAAGTGCCATTCTGCCTGACACTGCAGTGCCACTCCTAGATGGGCCAGGTGTTTGTGTCGGCCACTTGTGTCGCTTAGCTTAGTCACACAGCGACCTTGGTGCGCCTCTTTTTTTCTTTGCATCATGTGCTGTTTGGGGACAATTTTTTTGAAGTGCCATCCTGCCTGACACTGCAGTGCCACTCCTAGATGGGCCAGGTGTTTGTGTCGGCCACTTGTGTCGCTTAGCTTAGTCACACAGCAATTTTGGTGCGCCTCTTTTTTTCTTTGCATCATGTGCTGTTTGGGGACTATTTTTTTGAAGTGCCATCCTGCCTGACACTGCAGTGCCACTCCTAGATGGGCCAGGTGTTTGTGTCGGCCACTTGTGTCGCTTAGCTAAGCCATCCAGCGACCTCGGTGCAAATTTTAGGACTAAAAATAATATTGTGAGGTGTGAGGTGTTCAGAATAGACTGGAAATGAGTGGAAATTATGGTTATTGAGGTAAATAAAACTATGGGATCAAAATGACCCCCAAATTCTATGATTTAAGCTGTTTTTTAGGTTTTTTTGTAAAAAACACCCGAATCCAAAACACACCCGAATCCGACAAAAAGATTTCGGTGAGGTTTTGCCAAAACGCGTCCGAATCCAAAACACGGCCGCGTAACCGAATCCAAAACCAAAACACAAAACCCGAAAAATGTCCGGTGCACATCACTACTGTTTATACAACATAAGGGTGAGTGGGATGGCCCAAGGACAATTCCATCTTGCAAAAATGTTTCCAGAAACGAGCAATGAATTGCGGACCCCGATCAGAGACAATATCCCTGGGCAACCCATGGAGCCTGAACACATGACGGAGAAACACTGTGCTGTATATTATTTACTCCAAATAAAAGACTTATATACATTACTTATATTATTATCCAAATAATTTTTACAGGGATTGCCCTGTGTGGTGTAGGGGGTACGCTCGCCTGTGTTGCATATTATTATAATAGCTCCAAATAAAAGGGTTATTATTATCCAAATTAATTTTACAGGCTCTGCTGTGTGTGTGTGTGTGTGTGTGTGTGTGTGTGTGTGTGTGTGTGTGTGTGTGTGTGTGTGTGTTAGGGGTACGCTCTCCTGTGCCACCAATATTGTGCGTGTATTACATCTGGGCAAATTCCAGCACGTCCCATGTTGTTTGTGCCGCACACTTGTGTCGCTTAGCTTAGTCATACAGCTACCTCATTGCTCCTCTTTTACTTCTTTGCATGATGTGCTGTATGGGGCCTATTTTTTAAATCTGCCATCCTGTCTGCCACTGCAGTGCCACTCCTAGATGGGCCAGGTGTTTGTGCCACACACTTGTGTCGCTTAGCTTAGTCATACAGCTACCTCGTTGTACCTCTTTCACTTCTTTGCATGAAGTGCTGTTTGGGCCCTAGTTTTTTTTAAGTGCTATCCTGTCTGCAACTGCAGTGCCACTCTTAGATGGGCCAGGTATTTGTGCCGCACACTTTTGTCGCTTAGCTTAGTCATACAGCCGCCTCGGTGCAACCTTTTGGCCTAAAAACAATATTGTGAGGTGTGAGGTGTTCAGAAGAGACTGGAAATGAGTGGAAATTAATGGTATTGAGGTTAATAATACAGTAGGATAAAAAATTACCCCCAAAATACGAAAGGGTGGTTACGGCAAAACCAATCCAGATCCAAAACACAAGGATGGAACCAAAACCAAAACATGAAAAAAGTGCCCGCCGCACATCTCTAATGTATATTGGACAACATTTAGAATATGAACTAGTAAAAAGTCTGGGAAACACCATTTACTGATACATGTTAAAGTTCTACAATGGGACATGGTTCCACGTGGTACTTCAGTTTTGTGAAGTTGGCATTTCCCCATACGATAAGTTTCTTTTGCCCTTAGTAAATAAGCTCTAAAGATCAGTTAGAATTTCACCAATGAGTTTTTTGTATCCATATCCTAATAAAGTTTGCTTTGGCCGGCATCTGAATTATATTATGTCAAACTTTTCAAGGCAGTCTTGGGAAAGACCATAATCAAATTTATATCTGTGATTCCAGCCCAACCTGTCAACATGATCATTTTTATCTCTGGCCTGGGACGTCAAGCAGTGGCGTGGATCCAGTTCAGCATGTGGCATGTGTGCGCAGTGTATCTTTTGGCTTGGAAATAATCGCTGATTAGGACATTAATAGTCAATGAGTTTCGTCAATGAGCTATCTAAAGTAAAGATGGTTAGTAGGGAGGGACACTTGGCACGAATCTAATGCGAGAAACGAGCTGAAAACTCAAACGTACCGATCATTCTGTATAACTTGTATGTGTATTTTATTTGTAAGTGTAGTAAAATAAAAATCACCAGTCATTTAAAGAAGGCTTTACAGAGTGGCAGTCTACATCTGACCGTGAATTCTACATAAGACACATAGATCTGACCTATACCTGGTCTACATTACTGTCCCTTTGTATGCAGACAAACAAATTCAGATTTAAATGTTTTGCCCTCCATACCACTTTTTTGTGCCAATATCCCATTACAATGTGTCCATTGGAATAGATACATAGGAATAGTTCAGTCTTATTTCAGCCCATGATTAAATGCTTGTCAGACGTGAATGTGATTGACTTCAGGTTGTCCACCCCTGGACCAGGCCTGTGCAACCAGAGCTTGTTGGAGGGGCCTGGGTCCACTGCGCCACCCCCACACTTCTTACCAGCCATTCTCCCCAACCCATTGCTTGCAGCTTTCACTACCTGCATGATGTGCGGCGGAGGATGGGGGGGGGTAACGTTTGCACTGAAAGCCCCGAATTGCATGCAACCCCCTGTTGTTTCATTATTTTTTTTTAGGCTTGGGGCATGGAGAGCCTACTCTCTACAGCCCTGCCTAGGGGTATACTTACTAAGCCACAGTTTTGCATTTCTGACAAAAAGTACTGTATGCTGTTTGAGCTATCTGGTCTATCAGAAGGAGAGTAATACAGGTTGAGTATCCCTTATCCAAAATGCTTGGGACCAGGAGGTATTTTGATATGGGATTTTTCCATATTTTGGAATAATTGCATACCATTATGAGATATCATGGCAATGGAACCTAAATCTAAGCACAGAATGCATTTATGTTTCATATACACCTTATACACACAGCCTGAAGGTAATTTTAGCCAATATTTTTTATAACTTTGTGCATTAAACAAAGTGTGTCTACATTCACACAATTCATTTATGTTTCATATACACCTTATATACACAGTCTGAAGGTCATTTAATACAATATTTTTAATAACTGTGTGTATTAAACAAAGTTTGTGTACATTGAGCCATCAGAAAACAAAAGTTTCACTCTCTCACTCTCGCTCAAAAAAGTACGTATTTCGGAATATTCCGTATTTCGGATATTTGGATATGGGATACTCAACCTGTAACAATACTGTACATTTATAATGCGGGCAATCAGTATTTATTGAACAATTGGGGGAGATAACATGATTCTCTTATTATGGTATTACCTATATTAATATGTTATGTGGGAATTTACTGTTTCATTTTATTAAGACTGTAATATTTCTTAATTATATTAAAGAGGCAAAATTAAGTCATTGTTTTTTGCTGTTTCATTCTTTTTTGGGGGTATGGGCAGCATAGAAAATGACACGTTATAGACTTCTGGATTTTTATTATACTGGTTTATAATTGGATAGTGTTGAATGGCCAGCAAGACCAAGAAAGAGGAATTGATCTTATGAAGAGAATTGGATTTCTATTGCAAGTGTAAACTATGTATAATATTGGGTGAATAATATAAAGCGGTATATTTTGAGCTTATTAGATCTATACACAAGATGAAATCTAGGAATTATTGATCTTCTGGAGACCCATTTTATATGTATTTTAATCACTAAAGCTATAAATGTGTGATCCAGAAATGCATGCAATTTATCTGGATATTCTTGGATTATGCCAGAATATTAAGTAGCGTAGGTCCACAAAATTCTATTTTCAGATGTTTTTGTGTCTATAATTGTATAGCAATGATGTACAAGTTTTTTGTAATTCTTTTTCATTTTTGAATATTGATTTTTTTGCTCATGGTTTAATTGATTAGTCATTCACATCACTATAGCCCTGTTTATTTTGTGTGTTTTAACAATCAGCATTCTACATTAAAAGCTTCTGCAAATTTCTGATTCATTCCTTTGAGTACCGGATTTGAGTTATACTATTTGAATTTATACATCCTAAGGCACCTATTTATCATAAAAAAACACTACAATTGTACACATTACTTCACATTTCCCAATTGCCCATCCCTTACAATGGCGAGAATGCAATATTCTGTATATTATTAAAAAAAAATGAAAATTTAAAATTTTCTGCCCAGGTGTCAGGCAGTGCCTATTAGAGGCCCATTATTAATATTATCCTTTTAGATGCACAATAATAGAAATTCCCATTAATTATAATGTTGTATAAGGTGCCCATTAGTAGAAATGCCTACCAGCCCAATACTTGGAAAGCACAGTAAGATACCCAGCAATAAAAAGTGAAGAAATGTGTACAGTTGTAGTGTTTCTATTCAGGTGTCAAGCAGTGATAATGCTCAATAAGATATATATTAGGAACAATTATCAGAATGATAACCAGCATGGGTAATACCCAGTAGTGTATCCATTAATAATAATAATAATAATAATAATAATAATAATGTCCAGTAATGTGCCCAGGTATGATAATGACAAGTACATTTCCCATTAGTATTGTTTAGTAAGTTGCCCGGCAATAGCAATGTGCACTAAGTTGCCCAGTAATAGCAATGTGCAGTAAGTTGCCCGGTAATAGCGATGTGCAGTAAGTTGCCCGGTAATAGCGATGTGCACTAAGTTGCCCAGTAATAGCAATGTGCAGTAAGTTGCCCGGTAATAGCGATGTGCAGTAAGTTGCCCGGTAATAGCGATGTGCACTAAGTTGCCCAGTAATAGCAATGTGCAGTAAGTTGCCCGGTAATAGCGATGTGCAGTAAGTTGCCCGGTAATAGCAATGTGCAGTAAGTTGCCCGGTAATAGCAATGGGGGTCATTCCGAGTTGTTCGCTCATTGCCGATTTTCACTATGCTGCGATTTGTTGCTAACTGCGCATGCGCATGGTACGCAGAGCGCATGCGCTAAATTATTTTACACAAAACTTGGTAGATTTGCTGGTGTTCGAAATACGATTTTCAGTCGCACTGCTGATCGGTGAATGATTGACAGGAAAGGGGCGTTTCTGGGTGGTAACTGGGAGTTTTCCGGGAGTGTGCTAAAAAAGCAGGCGTGTGAGGGAAAAACGCGGGAGTGTCTGGAGAAATGGGGGAGTGGCTGGCCGAACGCAGGGCATGTTTGTGACGTCAACCCAGGAACTAAACGGACTGAGGTGATCGCAGTCTAGGAGTAGGTCTGGAGCTACTCAGAAACTGCAAGAAAATATTTAGTAGCAGTTCTGCTACTTTTTCGTTCGCTATTCTGCTATGCAAAGATACACTCCCAGAGGGCGGCGTCCTAGCGTTTGCAATGCTGCTAAAAGCAGCTAGCGAGCGATCAACTCGAAATGAGGGCCATTGGGGGTCATTCCGAGTTGATCGCTCGTTATTTCTTTCTCGCAACGGAGCGATTAGTCGCTAATGCGCATGGGCAATGTCCGCAGTGCGACTGCGCCAAGTAAATTTGCTATGCAGTTAGGAATTTTACTCACGGCATTACGAGGTTTTTTCTTCGTTCTGGTGATCGTAATGTGATTGACAGGAAGTGGGTGTTTCTGGGCGGAAACTGGCCGTTTTATGGGAGTGTGTGAAAAAACGCTACAGTTTCTGGGAAAAACGTGGGAGTGGCTGGAGAAACGGAGGAGTGTCTGGGCGAACGCTGGGTGTGTTTGTGACATCAAACCAGGAACGACAAGCACTGAACTGATCGCACTGGCAGAGTAAGTCTCGAGCTACTCAGAAACTGCACAGAGAAGTCTTTTCGCAATATTGCGTATCTATCGTTCGCAATTTTACTATGCTAAGATTCACTCCCAGTAGGCGGCGGCTTAGCGTGTGCAATGCTGCTAAAAGCAGCTTGCGAGCGATCAACTCGGAATGACCCCCATTGTGCAGTAAGTTGCCCGGTAATAGCAATGTGCAGTAAGTTGCCCGGTAATAGCAATGTGCAGTAAGTTTCCCGGTAATAGCAAGGTGCAGTAAGTCGCTCAGTAGTGGTATTGTCAGGTACAACAACAACAATGAAAGATCGCACAAAACCAAAGGCCCATCTCCATCATCAAGTCTAAATGTAGTTTCACTGCCTACAATGAGGGAAGTTCTGACCCTGCCTTTAATCCTCCTTGCCACTTTCTTTCTATGCCACTGATACACACTAAAACATACTGGAGTATATATACTAAGATGGGAGTTCTATTTAAGATGGGATGTTGCCCATAGCAACCAATCAAATTCTATTTCTCATTTATCTAGCACCTTCTAGAAAATAATACCTGGAATTGGATTGGTTGCTATGGGCAACATCCCATCTTATATAGAACTCCCATTTTAGTAAATTTACCCCTCGTGTCTGATAATCCTGAGGGGATTGTTAATGAATGAAGCAATCATGGTGCACTTCTGTCTGCAACAAATAATGAGCTGAAAAATGGTAAGAATAGGACTATAGCTATTGGGAAAGGTCAATAGCTTAAGTATTTTCTGATAAATATCAAAGCCACATTTACAGTACCATGTAAATGTAATTAAATACAGGCACTATATATATATATATATATATATATATACTTCATTCATTATAACAGATTGGTCAGTTTTCTATATTTTCCACTGCAGCATACTGTCAGATGTATCATAGATTCTCAGTTCTGTCACTGAAGGTCCCTGTAGCCAATCAGGGAGCGCCACGTCATGGCGCTCTCCTGATTGGCTGTGCACTCCTGCCCTGTCAATCAGGACGAGCGCACTGCCTAGAATGAAGGGGAGCGCTCCTCCATTCTAGTCAATGATGGGAACTTTGCGGTCTGCGGTAGACCGCGAGGTTAATTGACGTCGTTCTTGTGGGTGACCCCAATTAACCTCGCGGTCTACCGCAGACTGCAAAGTTCCCATCATTGACAAGAATGGAGGAGCGCTCTCCTCCATTCTAGGCAGTGCGCTCGTCCTGATTGACAGGGCAGAAGTGCACAGCCAATCAGGAGAGCGCCATGACGTGGCGCTCCCTGATTGGCTCCAGGGACCTTCAGTGCAAAAGTCACGGGGGGTCCCGACAATCGGGAAAAGGGGTTCCATGTGTAAACATGGAACCGCTTTAGTCGCGTGGATTGGGTTTCCGTGTTTTTATTTTAATCAAGTTCGTGGATTACGTCGGAAAAGAAGAGGACTGATCTACACAGGATTGTGAGTATAATTTTTTTTTCAGGTACCCTATTGATTCTACTGGAGAAGAGGACCGCGGGGCTTCATGTCAACATAGGTAAGTATGTGTGTATGTATGTGTGCATGTATGTAATAAAGTTGTACTTTCACGATGTGAGCGTGGTTTTTTTGGAGGGTATTTTTTGTAGTAGAACTGCAGATACCAGTGGGCCCGTTATTTCCCCGCATGCTGGTACTTGTGGTTCTCCAAGTACCAGCTTGGGGGAGGCTTGCTGGGACTTGTAGTTCTAACACAAAAAACAATATTCTATTTTTTACACAAAGACTATCGGCCTCCCATCCACTGCCCATGGATGGGGGGACAACCTCGGGCTTCACCCTTGGCTCTTGGGTGCCTGGAGGGGGGGGGACACCCCTTGATTGAAGGGGTTCCCACTCCTCCAGGGAACCCCGGCCAGGGGTGACTAGTTGGGGGGGGTAATGCCACGGCTGCAGGGACCTATATAAAAGTATCCCCCAGCTGTGGCATTATCTCTCTGGCTAGTGGAGCCAGGACCAGGCGCAGAGCCCAGTGCTGGTTGTAAAATATAGGGGAACCCCTGTGCTTTTTTCCCCCTGTATTTTTACAGCCAGGATCGGCTCAACGAGCCCGAGGCTGGTTATACATAGGAGGGGGACCCCACGCAATTTTTTTTTCCATTTAACTATGTGTGTTGTGGACAAGCTTACCGGAGTCTCAGTCTCAAGAGGTTTTGGCGGCTGGCAGCTTCCTCTTCTCCGGCGGCATCCAGCGGCTTCTCCATCCAGGGAATCAGATGAATTACTGCTTCCAGCACAGCAGCAGCAGCATTAACTCCATTAAAAATATTAATCGCCATTATTGTCTTATGGAGTTAGCGCGTTAATAACACGTTAACTTGCCCAACACTAACATCTATCTATCTATCTATCTATCTATCTATCTATCTATCTATCTATCTATCTATCTATCTATCAGAAGCGGGACTACCGCCAGTGCAACCAGAGCGTTGCACTGGGGCCCGCCACTGTCCAGGGGCTCAAAGCATGTAATGAGTCAAACTAACTCATACATGCCGCTGTATGCTGCGGGCTACCGCTGCCCGCAGCCGCCCGGAGAGTAGAGTAGCGCAGCGGACACGGGGGAAAGGAGGAGGAGGGAGGTGGAGGAGGGAGCCGCAGCAGCGCTGTGTTATAGGTTGAGGCGCTGCTGCTGCTGTCCCTCTGCTTCACTATAGGCTGTCCTCCGCCGCTGTGAAGCGCATCCCAGCATTCACAGCGGTGGAGAACAGCCTATTGTGAAGTACTGGGACAGCAGCAGCAGCACCTCCACCAATAACACAGCACTGCTGCGGCTCCCTCCTCCACCTCCCTCCTCCTCCTTCTCACCTGCCCGGGAATCGTGATCTCTGCCAGAAGCTGCACCGAGGAGCCTGAGCCAGTGGAGAGAGTAAGTATAATTATTTCTTTCTTTCTTAATGTGCAAAAAGGGGGACTGTCTGCCGTAATGTGTAAAATGGGGGAATCTGCCTGTTGTAATGTGTAACAAGGGCACGCTGTCGGCCGTAATGTGTAACAAGGGCACGCTGTCTGCCGTAATGTGTAAAAAGTGCACGCTGTCTGCCACTATGTGTAAAAAGGGCATGCTGTCTGCCGTTATGTGTAAAAAGGGGGCGCTGTCTGCCGTAATGTGTAAAAAGGGGACGCTGTCTTCCGTAACGTGTAAAAAGGGCACGCTGTCTGCCGTAATGTGTAAAAAGGGGACGCTGTCTGCCGTTATGTGTAAAAAGTGCATGCTGTCTGCCGCTATGGGTAAGAAGAGCACGCTGTCTGCCATTATGTGTAAAAACTGCACGCTGTCTGCCGCTATGTGTAAAAAGGGGACGCTGTCTGCCGTAATGTGTAAAAAGGGACGCTGTCTGCCATAATGTGTAAAAAGGGGACGCTGTCTGCCATAATGTGTAAAAAGGGGAATCTGTCCGCCGTAAGGTGTAAAAGGGTCTCTTCCTGGTGTAGTGGTGCTACTGTGCGGCATAATTTGAATAATGGAGACTACTGTGCACCGTTTTATGAATTGGTATTATTTTGTGGCCACACCCCTTCCCCACAAAGTCACACCCCTATGTATTTTTACGCGCGCCTACGGTGCATACTACCCCTGTTTTGCATGTAGGGTGGGCTCCGATTCCGTTTCTTGCACACAGTGCTAAAATGTCTAGTTACGGCACTGTTGCTAGGTATCCATTTCTCTGGCCCTGAGCAGGTCCCCCTCACCAGATCCTCTTCAGGGGTGAGGGGATGGACTTGGATGGGATGGGGGGGGGGCAAAGCATTTTGTCGCACCTAGGCCCACCGCTCGCTAGTTCCGCCACTGATATATATATATATATATATATATACTGTATATATACTGTATATAGAAATAGATATACATACATTGTTTCCAAGTAATACATCCCAATACAGCTGATCTCTAGCTTGAGGCACACTAAATAGAGCTCTTTATGTTTCACATTTTGCTTTTTTAACCTTGCAAGAAATGTCTACATTTATTAATGTTTAAGGAATGCATGTCCTTCACTTGGGGCCTAATTCAGACCTGATCTCTGGCAAGCAATTTTTGCACTGCTGCGATCAGATAGTCGCCGCCTACAGGGGGAGTGTATTTTAGCTGTGCAAGTGTGCAATCGCATGTGTAGCAGAGCTGTACAAACAGATTTTGTGCAGTCTCCGCACAGCCCAGGACTTACTCAGCCGCTGCGATCACATCAGCCTGTCCAGGACCGGAGATGAAGTCAGGAACCCTCCCTGCTAACGTATAGATACGCCTGCGTTTTTCCAGACACTCCCTGAAAACAGTCAGTTATCAATCTCCTTGCGATCGCCCAATGCGAATGGATCCGTCGCACAAACCTATCGCTGAGCAGCGCACCACTTTGTACTCGTGCGACGCGCCCGCTGTGTGAAAACGCACAGCAGCCTTCAGATCTGAATTACCCCCTTAGTCCCTATTTGCCAATTATTGCCAATATGAGTCAATGCCAAATGTTTCTCCACGACTATGATTGCAATTAATAACTTGACATATTTGCCATTATTGCTTTGATTTCTCATTGGTTTTAACTTTTTGTTATGAGTATATACTGTTTCATGGATCTCTCCCTCTCTCTAACCAGTGCCGGAGCAGCGGGAACGCTTACCCTGGTTGACAACATATCTTTTAAAGAGATTGTTTAGCACACGTGAGGACGCCCGATGGCGCGGGTCCGTTATGCTGACACCCACTGATGATGTCACCACAATGCGCTCGTCGTCATAGTAACCTTAGTGAACACAAAACAAACACATACTAATACATGCAGCAGCTGCCAACGAACTCCTACTAAACACAGAGAAGATACAAGAGAAATATCAAGCAGGGAAGCATTGCAATATGGTAGACTGAATCATAAATACATATTACCTATTACATGATTCATTAAGCGGAGCCACTTACCATATTGCAATATACAATTACATTAAATAACGTTACATGCAGGTACCAGTCGCTAATACATAGATAACCTGTATACTTAGATACAAGTAAAATCTACACAAAAAGAATGCAAAAAACGGAATCACAAAAAAACAATGTAGCCACAATGTCTCATTAAGACCTCCGGGCGAAAGGGTGCCCAATTCATGTATTCATCGGGACTCCTTTTGCAATAACCGCAAGGATCTATTACCACCTCTTGCCATAGGTGGAACGTGGTCAGTAATGATGTAGCATATCCAATTTCACATAACACTGTCAGGTGTCTAATTTCCAAATTCCAAGAAACTGGGACTGTGGCTGACAAGTCACGGAGTGGCCAGCAGTGATCGGGGAACACTGGGAGCAGAGTTGCAGGTCCAGCGGGGCCACAAGGTCCCACTGACTTTGGCGGCTTCTTGAATATTAGATTCCAGGATCTGCCCAGTGGGCGTTTTTGATTTGTCGCATCAGATGCGACAATGTCAGGGAAAGCCCAGCCTGGTGTAGTCACATCTGATGCGACCATGCCAGACAAGTGGTTAAGTAGTGCAAGTAAATGGTCATGACTTTATACTATAAGATAGCGGCTATACTAATGTACTATATACAGTGGAAGATGGTTCAGGCATGATCATCAGAAGCAGAGCCAGCAACAGGAATTATGAGGCCCGGTACACCCATGTTTTGGGGGCCCCTTATCCCTGGTACCTGGTGGGCACATGAGAGTCTTAACTACTGTATATGGTGGTTTCTCTGCAACAGGGAACCTCTGAAGAAATTGTTCCATTATTCATGTAAGAGATCACATTCTTCTTCTTTTGTAAATAATATGGTTCAGAAGAAACCTGTTTGCGTAAGAATATAACCAATTTCATCATCAAGCTTGCTGCATGATTCAACCAGATAATACATAGTAACAGAGATTCAACCAGATAATACATAGTAACAAGTTTTTGTTCAGGGCAAAATGTGAACTTTCCTGATCAAACAATTGTATATTGTTACACTGTATTAACTAATTTGGTACCATTTGTATCAGAAATGTTTCTTTAGAATGAATATTACTGTCCCTGAGCCTTTTAATCCTGCCAGTTGTGTATAATCTCCAGCCACTTACCCCCAGTTCTCTTCAGCTTCATCCTTCTTTTTGTCTCTCCAGTCCCCCAGTGTCTCTCCATCTCTATCCCCCTTTATTTCTCCATCACCCTGGTGTCTCTCCAGCTCCAGCCTTCTCTGTCTCTCCAGCCCCCTTTTGTCTCTCCATCTCTCCAGCCTCCCAGTGTCTCTCCAACTCTCGTTTGTCTCTCCAATCCACTAGTGTCTCACCAGATCCAGCCCACGCATCTGTCTGGTCCTAGCCCACAGTCACTAACCTTCTTCAGTGTCTTCTGGTTGCTCCTCTTCATGCTTTTCAGTGGTGGGGTGTGATGTCATGACGTTATGTGCACTGTGCCACAATAAATAAATACAATTTTATCACACCATCCACCAACAGTACCAAAAAATTAAGTAACAATGGCACCCCCCCCAGACCCCTTACATGCCTGCACCATCCTGATCACTGCAGTGGCTCACGCAGTAATTAGATATGTATTTATCTGTGGGCCCCCTTGAACCTCAGGGCCTGGTACAGCTGTGCCCCTTGTATCTCCCTGTGACCAAGCCTGATCAGAAGCAGCTGCCAATTATTCCTGTCTTCAATGCAGGGGTTGAGCACATGGGTTATATATCCAGATCTATCTCTGCTGCATTTAAGTGAACACAACTTTACTGTACACTGCCTAACCTGCCCAACCTCTACTTACCCCCATTCTCCTTTCTAAGCATAGGGGTTCCTTAGTGTAAGATGAGATCGTTCCTGAAGATGGACAAACCCGTAAAACTTTTTTGCGTGTATGTGTGGTATGAAAATGCATATTTTATGGAAAAAAAACTCTACATGATTTCCATGATCTCTAGTTACTGACCAGGTTTCTGGTGTATTGGATGAGATAGAACATTAACCACTTAACTGACGATTTATTTCGCCGAAAACCGCTCTGAAATTGTTGTGTTTTGTTATGAGTGAATTAGGTGAAGAACATGAATTTAACCCTATCCCAAATGATTTTAGTTAAAACATCGATCGGAAACATTGCGACCATCGGTACATCGCGACCATCGCGGCTTTTATTTTGAAAGCCGGGACAGCCTGCAGGTATGCGGGGGGGTCAGGGGGTGGCTTGGGAGGATTAATTTACTCTCCCCAGCTGCTGCCATTGTCTGCAGCCGCTGGAGCGGGTGGATCCTGCCGTTCTGACCGATCAGCAGTGATCGGCAGCACGGCAGACACAGGGGGAGAGTGCAGGGAGGCAGAGGGACCTACCGGTCACTCTGACAGCAGCAGCGGAGGGAAGTTTATCTTCCCTGCCGCTGCTAACACTCTCTATCTGACTGGTCGCATCCTGTGCGACCAGGTCAGATAGAGCACTTGATGGTGTGGACGCATCTGATGCGACCATGCCAGGCAAGTGGTTAAAGGACTAAAATGAGGTCCGCTGAGTGATTCATTAAAAAAAGAAGAAGAAGAAGGAAACAGATGTTTTTCCTTGGGGATATATAGTAAAACCATATTGTGAACCCCAATACTTTTAGAGTTTTTATCAATTTCACTTCACTTTTCAGCTCACACGTACTACTTGTTGTGCAATGAGAACAAAAAACAATGGAACCATTATACAGTATATTTTTGCACAGGAGATTTCATATCTATGTTTAATAAGATAAAAGCCACATTGCGTCTTTTTATTGTTCAAGAGGTGGACTCAATCCAAAACAAAATTTGGAAGTTGGCACGATTGTCCCTTCTTGAGTATATAAAGGAGGTCAGAACAGGGGTCTGTACCTTCTGCTTCACTCTCAGCTTCCTTCCCTGGAGAAACAGAGAAAATGAAAACCTTGGTATGTACAGTATTACTGCTTTCAGCTGAAATAGCTACTTATAATAACTAATAGTCTAATGGACAACATAAATAACCCAGAGTTTACTGATAAGCTGTAATATGTGTAATGGTGGTTCTGGAATAGATGGCGATACATAGGTTACCTGCTGCCTGTGATAGGCTATGAATGTGTCACTAGGTCTGTAGGGTACAGTATACAGATGGAGCCCTGCTCATCTATCCCTTTAATAGGATTAACTGAGCCAGTGCTGTCGGACTTAATCCCCTGCTGTAATAACTGAATCCCCTGCTGTATTGTTCTCTGTACTGTACTGCAGCTGCGAACAATAGATGAAAGGCTTATGCTAATAAACCTTGGTGCACCTAGGTGCAGCCGAGAAGTCTAGATGAGCGAGGCTCCAACTGTATGTACCTGGGATGGGGTGTAAAGCAATATATAAAATATAAGTGTGCAAATTCTAGGATTGTTTAGAGGCAAGATAATATACCTATAGTAGGGATTTATTTATCATATAGCTATAAAAGGACTTTAATTATCATATAGCTATAGCAAGACTTTAATTACCATATAGCGACAGCATGGCTTTATTTATCATACAGCAATAGGAGGGCATTATTTACCATAGAGCAATAACAGGACTTTATATATCATAGAGCAATAACAGGGCTATATTTACCATAGAGCAATAACAGGGCTTTATATATCATAGATCAATAACAGGGCTATATTTACCATAGAGCAATAACAGGGCTATATTTACCATAGAGCAATAACAGGGCTATATTTACCATAAAGCAATAGCAGGGCTTTATTTGCCATAGAGCAATAGCAGTGCTATATTTACCATAGAGTGATAGCAGCGCTTTATATATCATAGAGCAATAGCAGGGCTTTATTTACCATAGACAATAGCAGGGCTTTATATACCATAGAGTGATAGCAGGGCTTTATATATTATAGAGCAATTACAGGGCTTTATTTACCATAGACAATAGCAGTGCTATATTTATCATACAGCAATCGCAGGGCTATACAGTATTTACCATAGAGCAATAACAGTGCTTTATTTACCATAGACAATAGACAAAAGCAGTGCTATATTTACAATATAGCAATCGCAGGGATATACAGTATTTACCATAGAGCAATAACAGGGCTTTATTTACCATAGACAATAGCAGTGCTATATTTACCATAGAGCAATAGCAGGGCATTATTTGCCATAGACAATAGCAGGGCTTTATTTACCATAGAGCAATAGCAGGGCATTATTTACCATAGAGCAATAGCAGGGCATTATTTACCATAGAGCAATAGCAGGGCTTTATTTACCATAGACAATAGCAGTGCTATATTTATCATACAGCAATCGCAGGGCTATACAGTATTTACCATAGAGCAATAACAGTGCTTTATTTACCATAGACAATAGCAGTGCTATATTTACCATAGAGCAATAGCAGGGCATTATTTGCCATAGAGCAATAGCAGGGCTTTATTTACCATAGAGCAATAGCAGGGCATTATTTACCATAGAGCAATAGCAGGGCTTTATTTACCATAGACAATAGCAGTGCTATATTTATCATACAGCAATCGCAGGGCTATACAGTATTTACCATAGAGCAATAACAGTGCTTTATTTACCATAGACAATAGCAGTGCTATATTTACCATAGAGTAATAGCAGGGCATTATTTGCCATAGAGCAATAGCAGGGCTTTATTTACCATAGAGCAATAGCAGGGCATTATTTACCATAGAGCAATAGCAGGGCTTTATTTACCATAGACAATAGCAGTGCTATATTTATCATACAGCAATCGCAGGGCTATACAGTATTTACCATAGAGCAATAACAGTGCTTTATTTACCATAGACAATAGCAGTGCTGTATTTACCATAGAGCAATGGCAGGGCTTTATTTACCATAGAGCAATAGCAATGCTATATTTACCATAGAGCAATAGCAGGGCATTATTTGCCATAGAGCAATAGCAGGGCTTTATTTACCATAGAGCAATAGCAGGGCATTATTTACCATAGAGCAATAGCAGGGCATTATTTACCATAGAGCAATAGCAGGGCTTTTTTTTTCCATACAGCAATAGCATACAGTTAGCAGAAATTAAGGATGCCTCCTGCCGCCATGTTCCGCATTGCGGCGGCAGCATGTGACGTTACGCAGCTGCCATGATAACGCCCCCAATACGCCCCCGTTCACACCGCACCGCTCCCCCATTTGCTGGCCACCGCCCCCGCAACGCTCCATCTCCTCCCTGGAAATGGGGCGTTGCCTGCCCTGCCCCGCCTCTACCTGATTGACAGGCAGAGGCGATCGCACTTTCTGCCCCCCCTGCACAGAAAATGCGGGCTCTTGCGCAGGACAGAGGCTGCACATGCTCCCGCATCTTTTTCTATTTTTTTGCGGTTGGATCGCACACTACAATCCTACAGTACCTGAATTAGCCCCATAGAGCAATAGCAGGGCTTTAATTACCATATAGTTATATAAGGGCTTTATTTGACGTATAGCTTTAACAGCGTTTTACCAATTTTTACCAACCACCAATTTACCTAGTAAAAGCAATGCAGGAGAAGTAGCTGTATAGAATGCACATAAGTTGGAAAGGGCAGCATCAAATTTAAATGCAACATTGAGATGAAGGTGGTAGGAGTTTTAGGATGGAAGGTTGAAATGATAAAATTTTTAATTTATTAAGTGATACAATTATTTGACTGTGATCTTTATATTCCAGGTGATCATCGCTGCTCTCTTAGGGACGCTACTTGCTGACGATGTAAGGGTCCATTTACACTTCCTACATTATTCTCTAAACCTGCTGTTGATTGCTCACAGTGTATATTAACATCACATAATGAAAGAAAGGGAAACAATTGGGAAGATGGCGCTTGATCTCTCTTGTCCCTAGGGAACAGTTGCATATGACGGCCTTGTTTCTGCTTGTTTCCAAAGAAAGCAGACCAGTTGTGTGTCTTCTAGTTACTGTACGTGCCTTCAGTCACTGTACTCCTGCCAGATAACGCTAGGCTGGCTCTGATAGGAATACTTTCTATGTTTTGGTTTGATTAGCCAGTAGATAATGTGTAATATTTTTCCACAGAATATAGATATTGGCAATGAGGGAAATGATGGTGACAATGTGCATCAGACTGTGAACATCAACAATCAGGAACATGTGGCCAACATAAACAGCCTCAATGGCTGGAACTCCTGGAACTCCATCTGTGACTATGGAAGAGTGAGTACCTCAAGCAAACTTTCACTTTCTGATACTAGAATGACGACAGTTGGGATTATTTATCCTTAGTCTCTATTATCCCATGTCTGCACTTCAGATTGTAGGTCAGAAGTTCAAATCTCAATTGCCTGCTTATGGACCTCTGGATTTATGTGTCTCACCATTCCTTCTGTCCCAGCCCATATATGTGTTGTCACATAATACAGGGGCAAGCAGAGGATTACCCATGTAAAATATATATTATGACAACTATGAAAGGGGCAATCATATGATGATTTGAATGGGAAACATTCCACCCGTACCTGAATTTTATAAAATGCCACATTATACATATGATACCATGGATCGGATATTTATTAAAGCTTGAAGAAACCTAAAGTGGAGAGAGATAAAGTACCAACCAATCAGCTTCTAATTGTCATTTTACAGGCTGTGTTTGAAAAAAAAAGAGAGAGATGAGCTGATTGGTTGGTACATTATCTCTCACCAATGTATCTCTCTCCAAGCCTTGATATATCTTCCCATCTAATCAAATTATATTTACGATAAACACACAAGTATGGTATATAAGAATTCTGCCCTAATATAGTCTGCAAACTATATAATACAATGAATAGTTGCTTTAAACAGAATGTTCTGCATCCCCATCTGGTTGCCATAAGTGGTACTGTAGAATTTATTTATTCATTCATTCATTCATTCATTCATTCATTCATGATACCATTCTGGAGGAGCTAATTTTCTTTTATATACAGACAGCTTGATGATGAGCAGTTCGCTGTCTCTGTGTCTAGCACGCCATTCACCCCTTGCTGCGTCATTTCATTCTGTTAAGCAAATGAGTACACAGCTTGTGTTACTATCAGGAAAATGCCCTGCATTTAAGAGAGAACCTACTGTAGTCGTGCCATAAAGAATCGTTCTTCATCTGTACAGTAGTTACATAATACAACTACTGTAGCTTGATGAAGAGTGAGAATGTTAATCAGGTTTAACCTATTATTAAGCTGTGTACACATCTTCCTGATCACTTGGCTGATCTGACTGAACGCTCCCGTTCAGTAGACCCCCTTACTAGAAATACTGTAGCTCAGTGTGTACATTCTTCTATGAGATCAGGAGGTTGGCAGTATAAATAGTAAGCAGCACGTAAGATGTGACCTCTGACAGGTGCAGGAGCGTTTTAAGACATTCATTGGCTAACACTACTGCATACACACTTATACAATTATTGGGCCGATATTGGGTGATTGGTCCAACGATTGTATAGGTGAGTATAATGCATTATATGTACTTTCTTGCTGATCCAGAAGAAGGTAAAAAATTATAACAATTATAGCTGGAAATATTGCATATAATAATTGGTTTTCTTTTATTCAGTTGCTCATTAATTAATTAATTAATGTATTTCATTCATTCATTCATTCATTCATTCATCCTCCTTGCCCAACACTCCTGTGTAACAGAAAAAATATGCTTATTGATAAAACTGAAAGGCTGTAAGTAAGTCGTGTGACTAACAAATTAAATATCACATTCAGAATTATGACATCCTATATAGTAGAAGTCTATCGCTGCTCCTCACCTCTATAGCGGA
This sequence comes from Pseudophryne corroboree, assembly GCF_028390025.1. Classification (NCBI taxonomy): domain Eukaryota; kingdom Metazoa; phylum Chordata; class Amphibia; order Anura; family Myobatrachidae; genus Pseudophryne; species Pseudophryne corroboree. Next base: position 161,849,023 of record NC_086449.1, read on the forward strand.
ATTCAAGTGTTTTGCACACTAGCGACCACTAGATGGCACCCAATATAGAAATTTAAGTGATGCTCTATTTAGGCAGGCACAGTAGACGGCACTGATATTACTGTTATGTTGTTCCGTCATTTTGATGGGCTGGTAACTTGTACTGAAATAATGTGAGTGTCAGTTTATGTTTTTTTGTATGTTTTAAAGGGTGTTTTTGCAACACAACTGTTCGGAAAGAAGAAATGTGTAGTGACAAAGTTAGACAAAACTGTCTTCCCCAGCCTGGAGGTCCTGTCCAAACAGAAACTGGTAAGGAGTTTAATTATTACGATTTGTAGCACTGCTAATAGAAATACTGGGACAAGGGATCTGAGCCTGCTCTCAACAAAGAAATAGTAGTGTTTCATAGCGTCACTGATGACATCATGGTATTATACAGAATAATGGGGCAGATGTATTAAGCCTGGAGAATTGAAAATTCAGTGATAACTAAGTGGAAGGTGATAACACACCAGCCAATCATTACAGGTTTAAAAAATGACAGGAGCTGATTGGCTGGTGCGTTATCACCTTCCACTTATCACTTCTTTATCAATTCTCCAGGCTTAATACATCTGCCCCAATGTATGACATAGTGCCCAATATTTGTGGTTATGACCAGTTTAAGAACTCAGCAGCCATTCATGGAACAGAGTGCCTCTTAAAATAAGGCTCAACCCAAAGATGGCTAATCATTAGCAAGTGCATGGCGCCCCTTGATAAATATATATAGTAAGTTTATATAGTAAATACCGCTAGTGCATGCATGATAATGTAACAGATTGATAACAGCAATGCGCTGTAGAAAATAAACCATAGTCCTGTGCAGTAAAATGTAACATACTGCATTACTGCATGTATAATGTATAATTCAAGTGCACAATCTGGAACCTGATCACTAGAGGGGGTTGGGTCTCCAGACAGTGGGGCCCACAAGGGGTTTCCCCTTTACCACTGTGGGCCTGTGAGGTTGCCAATGGTGTGGAAATGGTGTGGAAGTGGCAGTTGTGATTAAAGTAGGAAATTATAATTTGGTGTAATAAGGGACATCAAGAAGAAAACAAGAAGACCCAGAGTTACTGGGAGTAGGAATTCCTTAAATGTAGCTATGTATACTTTTACATTTATAGTGTATGTATTACTCAATAAATCCAATCTCTCTTCATATTTAGCTCCCCCGTGCACAACCTCTGTTCAAGTATACCATCAGTAATCAGGTTCCCATTGCAAACATCGGCATATACGGAGTACACGTAGAGGCCCTGTGCCGGGGAATACCTTCCTACTCTGGTGATGTCATCCAAGGTGAGGATTACAATAAAATAATTGGGTGATTTTGGGGATATCTCTTTGAAGCTAAATTATGACCATTGCATTTATAATTTGCATCCAACTATAGCAACTTAAAAACTATATGCATTAAAGTAGTTACACTAGCCTGTTTTCATTACTTGACTTTCACTGGAAATATTTTTTTTAAATTCCTAATAGGTTATTATTTTTAAATGCAAATTTGGCACTATAATATACACAAGTACTATAATATACACAAGTACACACGTACTATAATATACACAAGTATGCAAGTACTATAACATACACAGTACTTTAATATACACAAGTACACAAATACTATAATATACACAAGCACTATAATATACATAAGTACGTACTATAATATACACAAGTACAGGTTGAGTATCCCATATCGAAATATTCCGAAATACGGAATATTCCGAAATACGGACTTTTTTGAGTGAGAGTGATATAGTGAAAGCTTTGTTTTTTGATGGCTCAATGTACACAAACTTTGTTTAATACACAATGTTATTAAAAACATTGTATTAAATGACCTGTGTGTATAAGGTGTATGTGAAACATAAATGAATTGTGTGAATGTACACACACTTTGTTTAATGCACAAAGTTATCAAAAATATTGGCTAAAACTACCTTCAGGCTGTGTGTATAAGTTGTATATGAAACATAAATGCATTCTCTGCTTAGATTTAGGTAATATCACCATGATATATCATTATGGTATGCAATTATTCCAAAATACGGAAAAATCCGATATCCAAAATACCTCTGGTCCCAAGCATTTTGGATAAGGGATACTCAACCTGTACTATAATGTACACAAGTACTATAATATACACAAGTACTATAATGAACACAAGTACACAAGTACTGTAATATACACAAGTACTATAATGTACACAAGTACTATAATGTACACAAGTAATATAATATACACAAGTACACAAGTACTATAATATACACAATAAAATGAAAACACTGCCAAATGCCATTGCCTAAACCCCAGGTTTTCAAACTCGGTCCTCAGGACCCCACACGGTCCATGTTTTGCAGGTCACCTGTAGATTTTTAAAATGTGACAGTTGGTGATACACAGTGCAGCTGCTGGGTGACATGGAAAACGTGAACCGTGTGGGGTCCTGAGGACCGAGTTTGAGAACCACTGGCCTAAACCATATACATTTGAATTGATAAAGTCTGAGCCTGGGGTAGAGTTCATTATGAATAATAATAATAATAATAATAATTACTACAATAAATACACATGGTTTGAATTAAAGGCTAAATTTGAATTACAAGGAACTGGAAGCTTTGAATTCATCCAGCTAAGGCTATGAAAGTGTTAACAACATTATGAGATCAAAGTTTGATCATAAAGGGGCTGTGTGATGAAGCTGGTGTTCATTGAAACATTGTATAATGCATTATTTGCAATCCGTTCCGTTTTAACACAGACATTTCCAGATTGCTTAGTATAGAGGGAAAACGTATAAAACATGAAAGTAATGGAAACATTATTAAATGAGGGAGCTGTGGAATCTCTCAAATCCAGCAATTTACAAGATCCCAAACAACATGGATTTACCGGGGTCAAATCATGTCAAACAATCTTATTGACTATTGTGATTGGGTGACTAAAGTAATAGATCAAGGGGTGCTGTGGATGTGGCATATCTAGACTTTAGTAAGGCTTTAGATAACCACACTGCAGGCTGCTATATAAACTGGAAACATTGGAATTGGATTCTTGGACAGTTGAATTTATAAGATCTTTGTTGCAGGAGAGGAACAGAAAATTCTAGTAAATTGAATGCATTCACAGGAGGGAAATGTTGCCACTGGAGTACCCCAGAGATCTGTACTTGGGCCAGTGCATTTTAATATCTTTGTTGGTGCGCATTGCAAACGGTTTTGAAGCTAAAGTATGACTTTTTGCAGATGACACAAAGGTATGCAACAGGATAGACACACCAGGAGGGGTAAAACAAATGATTGAGGCTCTAGGTAAACTAGAGTAATGGATAATAATGTTGCAACTACAGTTTAATGTAAAAAAAAAAATGCTAAATGATGCACTTGGGACTAAAAAAAACCAAAGGCTGCATATAGTATCAAGTGTACTATAATGGACACTACTGAGGAGGAAAGGGATCTAGGAATCACTATTTTAGGTGACTTGAAGACCGGGAAGCAATGTAACAAAGCAATGAGGAAGGCTAGTCAGATGTCTGGTTGCATGTGGAAAGGAATCAGTGGCAGGAAAGTAAGAAGTAAGAGGTCATTGGTACAGCCTCATCTAGAGTTCTGTGTTCAGTTCTGGAGGCCACATCTGCAAAAGGATATTAATACATTAGATACAGTACAAGGAAGAGCAACAAGAATGGTGCATGACTTACATCATAGAGCTTACCCAGAAAGACTAAAAGATCTTAATATGTATAGTTTGGAGCAGAGAAGGGAAAGGGTGATGCATGATAGAAACTTTCAAATATATCAAGGGTTTTAACAAGGTACAGAAGGGAAACATTCTTTAAAGGAAGAGAAGTACAAGAATACGAGGACATGCATTGAGACTGGAGGGAGGTAAGTTCAGTGGAAATTTAGGGAAAAATTACTTCACAGAAAGGGTAGTAGATAGGTGGAATAGCCTCCCAGCAGAGGTGGTTGAGGCTAAGACAGTAGGGCCATTTAAACACACTTTGGATAGGCATAAGAATATCCTTACAAAGACCTAAGGAACAAATAGGGCTAAAGTTGCCAAAAGGATAAAAGAAAAATGGGCGATTAAATGGGCCAAGAGCCACCAAATTCTATGTTTCTACATATGTATGTTTCTATGAATGAGATCAATAAAATGTACTGTTCTATAAGGGCAGGAAGCATTGCAATATTTGAATAGAAATTTAAATCTATACTGTATCTCCATGATTAGAAAAATATGAGCAAGTAGAACATGAGCAAAGTGCAACACATACTAATTATGATTATAATAATTATATGTTTTTTCTCTCTGTCCATCAGTGAATGAGTATTATGCAGGTTGTGATCCCAACAGCATCATCACTATTGGTGGCATCAGCTTCTGCTTTTAAACCAATCCTGAGAATCCTGCATTTGATACCAAGTTCTCCGCATCACAAATCTAAATTGTTCAGAATATGATTCTTGCCATTTTTTCATGCAAATAAACCATTTCTATAAAATGTTTGCTGTCCATTCATGTGTCTCTTATGAAAGGGATTACATAGCACTTACAAGGTGTAATGGTATATATATATATATATATATATATATATATTCTACACCAAAAACTTGTTATAACTAATATGTGTATTATTTCAATAAATATACTATGTTTTATATAGTTAGAAGGAGACACAGCTAGAGATGGTTTGACTAAGAGCAAAATAAGTTTCAAGCAATTGCTAATACAGTAGCATTGGCTAAATCATGCCTTGATTTCAATGTTATAGACATAGGAGCAGGTTTAGTTACCTGCAAGATTATCTTAAAACAGGGGCGCATTTACTAAGGAAGGGACCGGTGTGCAGTCTCCATCTGGGCCCTGTACTCTCTAGCCAGTGGCACAGTGAGTCTCTGAGTCTCATGTGCAGGTCTCTGGAAAAATGTTGCAGCGGCTATTTTTCAAGCTATTTTCCCTCTGGAAGTATAGAAAAGAAGCTTCTCTCCTATTTAGAGAGAAATGTAAAAAAAAGAAGTGATATCTGAAACAATAAAAAAGTATATATATCTCACAACCATCGATACCTGTTTTTATACTTTACCAAAAATCCACAAGAACAATGAAAAAACCCCAGGTAGACGAATGATGGCATGCACAGAATCAATAATGCCCAATTTGTCACATTATATTGATCACATCATGCAACCAATTGCAGTTAAAATTAAAACCCCTTGTAATACAAGAGATTCCCTTCAGATCATTAATCTCCTTAATGAACTAGTCTGGCAACCTGAATACATTTTGGTTACAGCAGATGATACCTCTTTATATATGGTTATTGATCACCAACAAGGCATACAAGCAGTAACTTATTTTTTGGAACAGGAAAACTTCCCTACTGGCCAGAAGGAATTTGTACTGAAAGGAACTGAATTAATCCTAACTAACATTTTTTTTTGGGTTCAGTGAGGAGAATTTCTTACAATTTAAAGGTACAGCCATGGGCACCACATTCACTCCAAGCTATGCAAACCTCTGGGAGAAATTTTCAGTGGGGCAGGGGCATGGCTTTGGAGTGGATCTGGTGACATGGGCCAGATATATAGACAATATTCTTTTTATCTGGAAGGGAGCTCAAACATCATTTGCCCAATTTTGTACCTACAATAAAAACATTCATTTGATTTTTGAGAGGAGTAACCAATCAGTACACTTTTTGGATCTGTTGATTTTCGTGGAAAACAACCAGGTATATACAAAATCCTACACCAAACCCTCTGACTGTAATGGACATATACAGGCAGACAGCAACCACCACAGAAATTGGGTCAGATCGGTGCACAATAGTTAATTCACTGGGATGAGAAGGAATTGCTCCCAACTGGAAGACTATCAAGAACAAGGAAGTAACTTACAGAAGCATTTCATAAGTAAAGATACAATCCGGTTTCGGTACAAGAAAAGTAAAAAAAAATATGCAAGGTGCGATAGGGAAGAAATTCTAAATTACAACCAAGAAAAGAACAAGGAAATAAGAAAAAGACTTTAGGGATACCTTTCATATCAAAGTTCAATAGCCAATATAAAGAATTATAAAAAAAATCATCAAAAAACATTAGGGGTTACTCCTTAAAGACACAGTAATAAAGGACTACATAGAAGAAAACCTTGATTTATATACAGAAGAGCTGATAACATCAAAAACCATGTAGTCAAAAGTGTTATACAAAACCAAACAATACCAGGAACCATAAAGTCAAAGGGTCTCTACAGATGTGGCACATGTGCCATGTGTAAAAACTGCAAAAGTACGGGGAATCATCTAACCAAATATAGATCTGTGCAGAAAAATAAAGAATATGATTTCAAAACCTTTATTACATGTCATAGTACCCATGTGGTGTGCTTACTCGAGTGTTCATGTAAGAAACAATATGTGGGAAGAACGGTACGGAAATTAAAAGAACATATGTCCGAACACCTCAGAAATATATACAAAAGGGACTTGTTACCCATAATGTCTCGGCCCACTTTAAACACACCCATAATTGTTATCCCCGACATCTGGACTCCTTTTGCGGTATCCAGAAAATAGATTGAAATTGGAGAAAAAATTATGTGGAAGAACAATTAGCAAAAATTGAAATGAATACCATTTTCCACCTTGGTACACTACACCCAGGTGGATTAAACCTTGACTTTGAAACCAAATGGTTTTTATAATACAGAAATATTTTCTCAACAGAATAATATTTTCCCTCAATTAGTTTATATATTTCTTGCATACCTAGGCAGAATAAATATACCTTTGTAAGGAACCATGAAAAATCAACAATAGCCAGGTAAAACATATGAAACCAACCATATATTTTAAGAGGTTCTATCCCCTTTATTCATATCCCCAATTTTGCATTTTGCATACCAATCAGAGAATTTAACGATGACAATGGGAATATTTCTCGGTATACAAATGTTGTTTCTATCTTCTGAAAAACCTTGCAGGAAACCTGATTCGTTTGTTAGTAAGTAGTAATATGAATGATTGTATATTCATATTAACATGAATGATTGTATATTTATATGTTAGAAAAGTGTTTAATGTAACCCGACTGGTCCGGTTCAGCAATGCCTGGTTATTTGACCCAGGACCAATCAAGTCCCGCACTGTGCGTTCCACTGACACCATTCCTGTTTGCGTTCCACGGATTCATGGTGCTTCTGGGTAGCAAACAGGGGCCGAGGAGGTCGTCAATAGTGGTCACTTCCGGCGGAAGTCTATGCGTTCCAGCATCATTGGAATGCATGGCATTTTTGGCACTAAATACTGCTTTTCAGCCCCCAAACCAATTCCCTTTTAACTTTTAGTTCTCAGAGACCCAGCGGCCACCTAGCCTTTAGCACCATTTTAAGTAGAGAAATCTATAAATGTAATTTTCTCCAGGTCACACTACCAAGCCTGTCCCCGCCCCCAATTAAGGGAGGGATCGCACACCAAGGATAATATCCAGGCCCAGAGTCCACAGCCACACAACTTGACAAAGACCTATTGGTCAAAACACGTCAGTGGTGAGACTGTGGTCCCTTCATTTATCCCTTGTTCGGACCAGAGTCCGCATGACTAAGGAGGAATGCTGTTCCTGACCAACTCCCTTTAAGGTCATGTAAAAAAGGTTTTTTATATCTGTAACTTCATTCGGGATTTTTTAAAACAAGGAAAGCAAATTACACATCTTAGATATATTTTATTTTATTGTAAATAAGATTGAATAAACTGAAAATGAAATAGACATGGTGATTAAGACCTATTTTACCCGCATATCACAAATTCGTGTATATATGAGGAGAGGTGAAACAGGTACTTACCAAAGAGGACCCCCAAAAGAAACCTTTATACGACTGAGAAAGCATTCAAATCTGTAAGTTTGGGTATGTTCCAATTCGTTTGATTTCATATAGTCTCTGTGGTGACCCCAAGAAGCATGGTGAAGTTGAAGAGGGAATACAAACCCCCAAGAAAGAAAGCTTTATAGGTGGAAGGCTTATCCCACCGTGTGAGTACTGTACGCCACCTGATAAATGTACTATAGTGGAGGTTCAGGATTTCTGATCACCCGTTACCTAGAACCGTATTCGATATTGAGGGGGTTCTTTACCCCTCTTTTAAGACGTATTACACTATTGTACCTTTTTCCTTTCATTTATATGTGAATCATCGTTGGGAGGAAAAGGACACATAGGACAATTACATCGTGTGGATCTTTAACTAAGAAAAACACTGAATACCGTCCCATTAACCGTATTAACATTTTGGACTTGTGAGCACTGATCATTACGTGCTACCCATTTGCATTTTCTGAGTTTTTTTTCTGTGTAAATACATTTACCACATATAGGCCTGCAGCTCCTGGTGTGCGCAGGCAGAGGCGTATCGTGGAGCCAAGGCTCCCGGAGCAAGCTCACGTCACGGCAACCCCCCTTCCCATACACACAAACACATAGTTCCCGACAGGAATAAAAGCACTGAACCCCACAGGGGGAAAAAACACAATAGCCTCCACAGGGGGGAAAAGAAAAGCACTCACACAATGTCCCCTACAGGGAAAAAAAATCACCTATATACTAGTGATGAGCGGGTTCGGTTTCTCCGAAACCGAACCCCCCCGAACTTCACCTTTTTCACACGGGTCCGAGGCAGGTTCGAACCTTCCCACCTTGCTCGGCTAACCCGAGCGCGCCCGAACGTCATCATCCCGCTGTCAGATTCTCGCGAGATTCGGATTCTATATAAGCAGCCGCACGTCGCCGCCATTTTCACTCGTGCATTGGAGATGATAGGGAGAGGACGTGGCTGGCGTCCTCTCCGTTTATTGTAGTAGTTGATTGGTTTACTTTATTTCTTATTTGTGGGGAGGATTGGGGAGCAGCTGTTAGGAGGAGTACAGTGCAGAGTTTTGCTGATAAGTGACCACCAGTTTTTATCCGTTCTCTGCCTGAAAAAAACGCTCCATACCATATCTGTGCTCAGTGTGCTGCATGATATATCTGTGCTGAGTGCTCACATTGCTTAATTGTGGGGACTGGGGAGCAGCTATAGCAGGAGTACAGTGCAGAGTTTTGCTGACAGTGACCACCAGTATACGTTGTCTGCCTGAAAAACACTCCATATCTGTGCTCACAGTGTGCTGCTTTATTGTGGGGACTGGGGACCACCAGTATAATTAATATTATATAGGAGTAGTACAGTGCAGAGTGCACTGCTGTACCTACCTCTGTGTCGTCACTCGTCATCCATTAAGTATACTATCCATCTGCATTGTATACCTGTGGTGCATTTTAGACTAGTTTAGCAGTTTGCTGACAGTGTCCACCAGTATACTATATATAGCAGTACGGTAGGCCACTGCTGTACCTAACTCTGTGTCGTCACTCGTCATCCATTAAGTATACTATCCATCTACATTCTATACCTGTGGTGCATTTTAGACAGTTTTGCAGTTTGCTGACAGTGTCCACCAGTATACTATATATAGCAGTACGGTAGGCCACTGCTGTGTACCTACCTGTGTGTCGTCACTCGTCAGTGCCGTAACTAGACATTTTAGCGCTGTGTGCAAGAAACAGCATCGGCGCCCCCCCCTACATAAAATAAAAATATAGGGATATAGCTTCATGGGAAAGGGGTGTGGCCACAAAATAATACCAATTCATATTACGCTGCACTGTAGTCCCCATTATTCAAATTACACCACACAGTAGCGCCACTACACCAGGTAGAGTCCCCTTTTTACACATTATGGCAGGCAGAGTACCTTTTTTACACATTACGGCAGCAGAGTTCCTCTTTACACATTACGGCAGGCAGAGTACCTTTTTTACACATTTTGGCAGGCACAGTCCCCTTTTACATGTGACGGCAGGCAGAGTCCCCTTTTTTACACATTATGGCAGGCAGAGTACTCCTTTTACACATTACGACAGACAGAGTCTCCTTTTTACACATTACGGCAGGCCAGGGGCATTAGTTCATATCAGATGCCCAGAGGCAAAAGAGACAAAGGTGCTGCCCTCCCCCGCACACATAGCCACATATATGCACACTGCCACATATATACATATACACAGCCACATATATTCACACACAACCACATATATGCACAGTGCACACAGTCACATATATATACACACACATACGTATATCTACACTCACACATACATATGTGTATGTATATATATATATATATATATATATATATATACACACCCACCAAGCCACATATAAACACAGCCACATGTACTCATATATACACAAAGATATTTGTGTACATACTAATCAGCCACATACATGCTCTATTTCTGCCCCGGCACTCTCCCGTCAGTTCCCTCTGTCCTCACCAGTGGCTCTTCATGCTGCTGGACCTGCGGGAGCCGGCGAGTCAGGAGGTGGGAGAGGGGCTGCAGGATCCGTTCAGCCAAAGCATCACAGAGCAGGAGCCGGGCAGCCTGCCTCTGCGTGCAGGAGCCGGCGCGTCAGGAGGTGGGAGTGGGGCTGCGGGATCCGTGCAGCCGAAGCATCACAAAGCGAGAGCCGGCGCGTCAGGAGGCGGAAGAAGGGTAGACAGAGAGGGGCTGCGGGATCCGGGGTTAGAAATCAAGAGCCAGGCAACCGGCGTGTAAGGGCAGGAGCCAGGCAGTGCGGGGCCAGGAGGCGGAAGCAGACAGCGGGGGTCAGGAGGCAGGCACATTGCCGGAAAACAACATCTCCCCTGAATGCTCGCGCCGTCCGGCGGCTTGTAATGAGTCAATCTGACTCATTACAATGCCGTAGACTCTGGGCCCCATGAGGGCGACTGCGCTGTGTGCCAGGCACACACGTAGTTACGGCCCTGTCACTCATCATCCATTAAGTATACTATCCATCTACATTCTATACCTGTGGTGCATTTTAGACAGTTTTGCAGTTTGCTGACAGTGTCCACCAGTATACTATATATAGCAGTACGGTAGGCCACTGCTGTGTACCTACCTCTGTGTCGTCACTCGTCATCCATTAAGTATATTATCCATCTACATTGTATACCTGTGGTGCATTTTAGACAGTTTTGCAGTTTGCTGACAGTGTCCACCAGTATACTCTATATAGCAGTACGGTAGGCCACTGCTGTGTAACTACCTCTGTGTTGTCACTCGTCATCCATTAAGTATACTATCCATCTACATTCTATACCTGTGGTGCATTTTAGACAGTTTTGCAGTTTGCTGACAGTGTCCACCAGTATACTATATATAGCAGTACGGTAGGCCACTGCTGTGTACCTACCTCTGTGTCATCACTCATCATCCATTAAGTATACTATCCATCTACATTCTATACCTGTGGTGCATTTTAGACAGTTTTGCAGTTTGCTGACAGTGTCATACCAGTATACTATATATAGCAGTACGGTAGGCCACTGCTGTGTACCTACCTCTGTGTCGTCACTCGTCATCCATTAAGTATACTATCCATTTGCACTGTATACCTGTGGTGCATTTTAGACTAGTTTAGCAGTTTGCTGACAGTGTCCACCAGTATACTATATATAGCAGTACGGTAGGCCATTGCTGTACCTACCTCTGTGTCGTCACTCGTCATCCATTAAGTATACTATTCATCTACATTCTATACCTGTGGTGCATTTTAGACAGTTTTGCAGTTTGCTGACAGTGTCCACCAGTATACTATATATAGCATACGGTAGGCCACTGCTGTGTACCTACCTCTGTGTCATCACTCGTCATCCATTAAGTATACTATCCCCCTACATTCTATACCTGTGGTGCATTTTAGACAGTTTTGCAGTTTGCTTACAGTGTCCACCAGTATACTATATATAGCAGTACGGTAGGCCAATGCTGTGTACCTACCACTGTGTCGTCACTCGTCATCCATTAAGTATACTATCCATCTACATTCTATACCTGTGGTGCATTTTAGACAGTTTTGCAGTTTGCTGACAGTGTCCACCAGTATAATATATATAGCAGTACGGTAGGCCACTGCTGTGTACTTACCTCTGTGTCGTCACTCGTCATCCATTAAGTATACTATCCATCTACATTGTATACCTGTGGTGCATTTTAGACAGTTTTGCAGTTTGCTGACAGTGTCCACTAGTATACTATATATAGCAGTACGGTAGGCCACTGCTGTGTACCTACCTCTGTGTCGTCACTCGTCATCCATTAAGTATACTATCCATCTACATTCTATACCTGTGGTGCATTTTAGACAGTTTTGCAGTTTGCTGACAGTGTCAAACCAGTATACTATATATAGCAGTACGGTAGGCCACTGCTGTGTACCTACCTCTGTGTCGTCACTCGTCATCCATTAAGTATATTATCCATCTACATTGTATAACGTTGGTGCATTTTAGACAGTTTTGCAGTTTGCTGACAGTGTCCACCAGTATACTATATATAGCAGTACGGTAGGCCATTGCTGTACCTACCTCTGTGTCGTCACTCGTCATCCATTAAGTATACTATTCATCTACATTCTATACCTGTGGTGCATTTTAGACAGTTTTGCAGTTTGCTGACAGTGTCCACCAGTATACTATATATAGCATACGGTAGGCCACTGCTGTGAACCTACCTCTGTGTCGTCACTCGTCATCCATTAAGTATACTATCCCTCTACATTCTATACCTGTGGTGCATTTTAGACAGTTTTGCAGCTTGCTTACAGTGTCCACCAGTATACTATATATAGCAGTACGGTAGGCCACTGCTGTGTACCTACCTCTGTGTCGTCACTCGTCATCCATTAAGTATACTATCCATCTACATTCTATACCTGTGGTGCATTTTAGACAGTTTTGCAGTTTGCTGACAGTGTCCACCAGTATAATATATATAGCAGTATGGTAGGCCACTGCTGTGTACCTACCTCTGTGTCGTCACTCGTCATCCATTAAGTATACTATCCATCTACATTGTATACCTGTGGTGCATTTTAGACAGTTTTGCAGTTTGCTGACAGTGTCCACTAGTATACTATATATAGCAGTACGGTAGGCCACTGCTGTGTACCTACCTCTGTGTCGTCACTCGTCATCCATTAAGTATACTATCCATCTACATTCTATACCTGTGGTGCATTTTAGACAGTTTTGCAGTTTGCTGACAGTGTCATACCAGTATACTATATATAGCAGTACGGTAGGCCACTGCTGTGTACCTACCTCTGTGCCGTCACTCGTCATCCATTAAGTATACTATCCATCTACATTGTATAACGTTGGTGCATTTTAGACAGTTTTGCAGTTTGCTGACAGTGTCCACCAGTATACTATATATAGCAGTACGGTAGGCCACTGCTGTGTACCTACCTCTGTGTCGTCACTCGTCATCCATTAAGTATACTATCCATCTACATTCTATACCTGTGGTGCATTTTAGACAGTTTTGCAGTTTGCTGACAGTGTCCACCAGTATACTACAGGTTGAGTATCCCTTATCCAAAATGCTTGGGACCAGAGGTATTTTGGATATCGGATTTTTCCGTATTTTGGAATAATTGCATACCATAATGAGATATCATGGTGATGGGACCTAAATCTAAGCACAGAATGCATTTATGTTACATATATACCTTATACACACAGCCTGAAGGAAGTTTTAGCCAATATTTTTTATAACTTTGTGCATTAAACAAAGTGTGTCTACATTCACACAATTCATTTATGTTTCATATACACCTTATATACACAGCCTGAAGGTCATTTAATACAGTATTTTTAATAATTTTGTGTATTAAACAAAGTTTGTGTACATTGAGCCATCAAAAAACAAAGGTTTCACTATCTCACTCTCACTCAAAAAAGTCCGTATTTCGGAATATTCCGTATTTCGGAATATTTGGATATGGGATACTCAACCTGTATATATAGCAGTACGGTAGGCCACTGCTGTGTACCTACCTCTGTGTCGTCACTCGTCATCCATTAAGTATACTATCCATCTACATTGTATACCTGTGGTGCATTTTAGACAGTTTTGCAGTTTGCTGACAGTGTCCACCAGTATACTCTATATATCAGTATGGTAGGCCACTGCTGTGTACCTACCTCTGTGTCGTCACTCGTCATCCATTAAGTATACTATCCATCTACATTGTATACCTGTGGTGCATTTTAGACAGTTTTGCAGTTTGCTGACAGTGTCCACCAGTATACTCTATATAGCAGTACGGTAGGCCACTGCTGTGTACCTACCTCTGTGTCGTCACTCGTCATCCATTAAGTATACTATCCATCTACATTGTATACCTGTGGTGCATTTTAGACAGTTTTGCAGTTTGCTGACAGTGTCCACCAGTATACTATATATAGCAGTACGGTAGGCCACTGCTGTGTACCTACCTCTGTGTCGTCACTCGTCATCCATTAAGTATACTATCCATCTACATTCTATACCTGTGGTGCATTTCAGACAGTTTTGAAGTTTGCTGACAGTGTCCACCAGTATACTATATATAGCAGTACGGTAGGCAACTGCTGTGTACCTACCTCTGTGTCATCACTCGTCATCCATTAAGTATACTATCCATCTACATTGTATAACTGTGGTGCATTTTAGACAGTTTTGCAGTTTGCTGACAGTGTCCACCAGTATACTATATATAGCAGTACGGTAGGCCACTGCTGTGTACCTACCTCTGTGTTGTCACTCGTCATCCATTAAGTATACTATCCATCTACATTCTATACCTGTGGTGCATTTTAGACAGTTTTGCAGTTTGCTGACAGTGTCCACCAGTATACTATATATAGCATTACGGTAGGCCACTGCTGTGTACCTACCTCTGTGTCGTCACTCGTCATCCATTAAGTATACTATCCATCTACATTCTATACCTGTGGTGCATTTTAGACAGTTTTGCAGTTTGCTGACAGTGTCCACCAGTATACTATATATAGCATTACGGTAGGCCACTGCTGTGTACCTACCTCTGTGTCGTCACTCGTCATCCATTAAGTATACTATCCATCTATATTGTATACCTGTGGTGCATTTTAGACAGTTTTGCAGTTTGCTGACAGTGTCCACCAGTATACTATATATAGCAGTACGGTAGGCCACTGCTGTGTACCTACCTCTGTGTCGTCACTCGTCATCCATTAAGTATACTATCCATCTACATTCTATACCTGTGGTGCATTTTAGTTTTGCGCAGTAAATATAGTAGTAGGCCATTGCTATTGGTACTGGCATATAATTCCACACATTAAAAAATGGAGAACAAAAATGTGGAGGTTAAAGGGAAAGATCAAGATCCACTTCCACCTCATGCTGAAGCTGCTGCCACTAGTCATGGCCGAGACGATGAAATGCCATCAACGTCGTCTCCTAAGGCCGATGCCCAATGTCATAGTAGAGAGCATGTAAAATCCAAAACACAAAAGTTCAGTAAAATGACCCAAAAATCCAAATTAAAAGCGTCTGAGGAGAAGCGTAAACTTGCCAATATGCCATTTACGACACGGAGTGGCAAGGAACGGCTGAGGCCCTGGCCTATGTTCATGGCTAGTGGTTCAGCTTCAAATGAGGATGGAAGCACTCATCCTCTCGCTAGAAAAAAAGAAAAGACTTAAGCTGGCAAAAGCACAGCAAAGAACTGTGCGTTCTTCAAAATCACAAATCACCAAGGAGAGTCCAATTGTGTCGGTTGCGATGCCTGACCTTCCCAACACTGGACGGGAAGAGCTTGCGCCTTCCACCATTTGCACGCCCCCTGCAAGTGCTGGAAAGAGCACCCGCAGTCCAGTTCCTGATAGTCAAATTGAAGATGTCACTGTTGAAGTACACCAGGATGAGGATATGGGTGTTGCTGGCGCTGGGGAGGAAATTGACAAGGAGGATTCTGATGGTGAGGTGGTTTGTTTAAGTCAGGCACCCGGGGAGACACCTGTTGTCCGTGGGAGGAATATGGCCCTTGACATGCCTGGTCAAAATACAAAAAAAAATCAGCTCTTCGGTGTGGAATTATTTAAACACAAATGCGGACAACAGGTGTCAAGCCGTGTGTTGCCTTTGTCAAGCTGTAATAAGTAGGGGTAAGGACGTTAACCACCTCGGAACATCCTCCCTTATACGTCACCTGCAGCGCATTCATCATAAGTCAGTGACAAGTTCAAAAACTTTGGGTGACAGCGGAAGCAGTCCACTGACCACTAAATCCCTTCCTCTTGTAACCAAGCTCCTGCAAACCACACCACCAACTCCCTCAGTGTCAATTTCCTTCTTACCCAGGAAAGCCAATAGTCCTGCAGGCCATGTCACTGTCAAGTCTGACGAGTCCTCTCCAGCCTGGGATTCCTCCGATGCATCCTTGAGTGTAACGCCTACTGCTGCTGGCGCTGCTGTTGTTGCTGCTGGGAGTCGATCGTCATCCCAGAGGGTAAGTCGGAAGACCACTTGTACTACTTCCAGTAAGCAATTCACTGTCCAACAGTCCTTTGCGAGGAAGATGAAATATCACAGCAGTCATCCTGCTGCAAAGCGGATAACTGAGGCCTTGGCAGCCTGGGCGGTGAGAAACGTGGTTCCGGTATCCATCGTTAATTCAGAGCCAACTAGAGACTTGATTGAGGTACTGTGTCCTTGGTACCAAATACCATCTAGGTTCCATTTCTCTAGGCAGGCGATACCGAAAATGTACACAGACCTCAGAAAAAGAGTCACCAGTGTCCTAAAAAATGCAGTTGTACCCAATGTCCACTTAACCACGGACATGTGGACAAGTGGAGCAGGGCAGACTCAGGACTATATGACTGTGACAGCCCACTGGGTAGATGTATTGCCTCCCGCAGCAAGAACAGCAGCGGCGGCACCAGTAGCAGCATCTCGCAAACGCCAACTCGTTCCTAGGCAGGCTACGCTTTGTATTACCGCTTTCCAGAATAGGCACACAGCTGAAAACCTCTTACGGCAACTGAGGAAGATCATCGCAGAATGGCTTACCCCAATTGGACTCTCCTGGGGATTTGTGACATCGGACAACGCCAGCAATATTGTGCGTGCATTACATCTGGGCAAATTCCATCGCGTCCCATGTTTTGCACATACCTTGAATTTGGTGGTGCAGAATTATTTAAAAAACGACAGGGGCGTGCAAGAGATGCTGTTGGTGGCCTGAAGAATTGCGGGCCACTTTCGGCATTCAGGCACCGCGTACAGAAGACTGGAGCACCACCAAACATTCCTGAACCTGCCCTGCCATCATCTGAAGCAAGAGGTGGTAACGAGGTGGAATTCAACCCTCTATATTCTTCAGAGGATGGAGGAGCAGCAAAAGGCCATTCAAGCCTATACATCTGCCCACGATATAGGCAAAGGAGGTGGAATGCACCTGACTCAAGCGCAGTGGAGAATGATTTCAACGTTGTGCAAGGTTCTGCAACCCTTTGAACTTGCCACACGTGAAGTCAGTTTAAACACTGCCAGCCTGAGTCAGGTCATTCCCCTCATCAGGCTTTTGCAGAAGAAGCTGGAGACATTGAAGGAGGAGCTAAAACAGAGCGATTCCGCTAGGCATGTGGGACTTGTGGATGGAGCCCTTAATTCGCTTAACCAGGATTCACGGGTGGTCAATCTGTTGAAATCAGAGCACTACATTTTGGCCACCGTGCTCGATCCTAGATTTAAAACCTACATTGTATCTCTCTTTCCGGCAGACACAAGTCTGCAGAGGTTCAAAGACCTGCTGGTGAGAAAATTGTCAAGTCAAGTGGAACGTGACCCGTCAACATCTCCTCCTTCACATTCTCCCGCAACTGGGGGTGCGAGGAAAAGGCTAAGAATTCCGAGCCCACCCGCTGGCGGTGATGCAGGGCAGTCTGGAGCGAGTGCTGACATCTGGTCCGGACTGAAGGACCTGGCAACGATTACTGACATGTCGTCTACTGTCACTGCATATGATTCTCTCACCATTGAAAGAATGGTGGAGGATTATATGAGTGACCGCATCCAAGTAGGCACGTCAGACAGTCCGTACGTATACTGGCAGGAAAAAGAGGCAATTTGGAGGCCCTTGCAGAAACTGGCTTTATTCTACCTAAGTTGCCCTCCCTCCAGTGTGTACTCCGAAAGAGTGTTTAGTGGAGCCGCTCACCTTGTCAGCAATCGGCGTACGAGGTTACTTCCAGAAAATGTGGAGAAGATGATGTTCATTAAAATAAATTATAATCAATTCCTACGTGGAGACATTCACCAGCAGCATTTGCCTCCAGAAAGTACACGGGGACCTGAGATGGTGGATTCCAGTGGGGACGAATTAATAATCTGTGAGGAGGGGGATGTACACAGTGAAAGGGGTGAGGAATCAGAGGATGATGATGAGGTGGACATCTTGCCTCTGTAGAGCCAGTTTGTGCAAGGAGAGATTGATTGCTTCTTTTTTGGTGGGGGCCCAAACCAACCAGTCATTTCAGTCACAGTCGTGTGGCAGACCCTGTCACTGAAATGATGGGTTCGTTAAAGTGTGCATGTCCTGTTTATACAACATAAGGGTGGGTGGGAGGGCCCAAGGACAATTCCATCTTGCACCTCTTTTTTCTTTCATTTTTCTTTGCATCATGTGCTGTTTGGGACAATTTTTTGGAAGGGCCATCCTGCCTGACACTGCAGTGCCACTCCTAGATGGGCCAGGTGTTTGTGTCGGCCACTTGTGTCGCTTAGCTTAGTCACACAGCCACCTTGGTGTGCCTCTTTTTTTCTTTGCATCATGTGCTGTTTGGGGACAATTTTTTGGAAGGGCCATCCTGTCTTGATTGACACTGCAGTGCCACTCCTAGATGGGCCAGGTGTTTGTGTCGGCCACTTGTGTCGCTTAGCTTAGTCACACAGCCACCTTGGTGCGCCTCTTTTTTTCTTTGCATCATGTGCTGTTTGGGGACAATTTTTTGGAAGGGCCATCCTGTCTTGATTGACACTGCAGTGCCACTCCTAGATGGGCCAGGTGTTTGTGTCGGCCACTTGTGTCGCTTAGCTTAGTCACACAGCCACCTTGGTGCGCCTCTTTTTTTCTTTGCATCATGTGCTGTTTGGGGAGTATTTTTTGGAAGGGCCATCCTGCCTGACACTGCAGTGCCACTCCTAGATGGGCCAGGTGTTTGTGTCGGCCACTTGTGTCGCTTAGCTTAGTCACACAGCCACCTTGGTGCGCCTCTTTTTTTCTTTGCATCATGTGCTGTTTGGGGACTATTTTTTTGAAGGGCCATCCTGCCTGACACTGCAGTGCCACTCCTAGATGGGTCAGGTGTTTGTGTCGGCCACTTATGTCGCTTAGCTTAGCCATCCAGCGACCTCGTGCAAATTTTAGGACTAAAAATAATATTGTGAGGTGTGAGGTGTTCAGAATAGACTGGAAATGAGTGGAAATTATGGTTATTGAGGTTAATAATACTATGGGATCAAAATGACCCCCAAATTCTATGAGTTAAGCTGTTTTTTAGGGTTTTTTTTTTTAAAAAACTCCCGAATCCAAAACACACCCGAATCCGACAAAAAATTTTCGGTGAGGTTTTGCCAAAACGCGTCCGAATCCAAAACACGGCCGCGGAACCGAACCCAAAACCAAAACGCGAAAAATTTCCGGTGCACATCACTACTATATACTGGTCTATGGCTGCAGTGCAATATGTATGAAAGTAGTAAGCTGGGTGTTTGCTGAGGTGCGGTATGATATACCAGCAAACGGGATGCCGGCTTTCAGTATATATGCACCGTCGTAGAGGCATGTCTAGCACCGAATGTTGGCATTCCTTTCTATTCCATATGCACCTTACCTATATGGTGGTTTCTCACAACGGGGAACCTCTGAAGAAATGTGCTTGGGCAGACAGTGTCTTCAGTCAGTATTCACCAGCGACATGCAGTGAGGTAAATGGCTGAGGAGGCACTGGCTAGAACCAGAGCCGGATTTACACACAATATATGAGCCAGAGGGTACATGTGGGCATTATACACAGGTGCAGCAGTATATACTGCTGGAAATTTGGTGAGTATTGATCAGAGATGTGTGGAAAAGATAGGCAGGGGGGAAGGTCACTGCCTCCCCTGTCATAGTCTTTTTACTCCAGAGTTTTGACTATAAAAAGACTGGGGTGACAGGAAGATAGTGGGTGACTGAGGCAGCGGTGACAGGTAGATAGTGGATGACTGAGGCAGGGGTTAAAGGGAGATAGTGGGTGACTGAGGCAGCAGTGACAGGTAGATAGTGGATGACTGAGGCAGGGGTTACAGGGAGATAGTGGGTGACTGAGACAGGTGTGACAGTGGACGCCAGTCCCTTGTTGAAGTTAGCTATGGCCTGTTCCCCTCTCTGTGCGAGGTGCAGTACCTGTGGTACACAACAGGCAGCGGGCACTCACCTTAGACCAAGAGCAGGACAGCAGAATCACAGCGCCCAGTGGAGATCCATGTCATTCCTGGCCATGCGACCCTTTCTTCCTCCCTGGCTCTGTCCGCTCAGAGTACGCCGATTTCTGTCTGACAGCTCAGAGTCCGACTTGTGCTTCAAGGACGCAGCGCCCTCACCAGTCTGGCTCCACCGGGGGAGAAAAAGAGAAGCGTAATGGCAGCTTTGGCAAGTGTATGGATGGAGGGGGGCAGGGTAGAGACCCCTCAATCTGGCATTTGTGTGGCCAATATACTAGTAGTATATAAAAGAATAACTATATACTGTATAATAACTCTACCAATAATTACACCAATTACAGTGCCATACGGGCTTCAGAGTAATAACATGTATATTGTCCTTTATACTTGTGGGGCAGACTTCAAATGTGTAGAGAGATTTAGATTTGAGGGGGTGTGTCCAAACTTCAATCTAAATTGCAGTGTAAAAATAAAGCTTCCCAGCATTTGTGAGCTTAATGCAAAAGTAGCCAGTATTTACCCTGCATACAAAAAATAAATGTATTTGCTCCCCTTGTTGGTATATGAAGTGCACTACTGTGCTTCCTCCATGAAGTTTTCTTACATGAAGCTTCTGATCCTTTACCAAGATGGAAACTATTATATAGTCTGTACAGCCTCCACACTTAGTATGTGGAGGTGTCTTACTTAGCTACGTGGAGGACCCTGTGTAATTACTAATCTTCTCATCTTACCTACATACATGCCAGTGTAGGCTCCGCTCAGGTTCGGACTGGCCCACAAGGGTACAGGGGAAACCCTCAGTGGGCCCTATAACTGGGGGCCCACCTCTAGGGATAAGGTTCCAGATTTTGCACTAAATTATATATTATACATGTGTTACATTATACTGCACAGGACTATGGCGTTTATTGTACATTAATCTGGTACATTATCATGCTTGCCTTGCACTAGCAGTATTTAAAAATATACAGTATTTATGAAGGGGCCCAGATCATGCACTCACTAACGATTAGCCAAGCCTCTAAGCAAGGGCCCCTACCACTGCATTCCCCCAGTGGGCACTTCATGCCCCAGTCCGACACTGGTTCCACTCCAACATCCCTGCTAGTATGCATTTGGCTGCCTCTTAACAATTGCTTCCTGAAGCAGCAATTACAGGTTGTATCTGTATAGGCACACACGTAAGCGAGGTACAGGGAATGCAATAATCAGAGCGTACAGCAAAATCCTGACTGCCTGAGTCGACATTACACAGTTCAGTTGCTTCTTCTGCACCAGCTGGCGTTACTAGTGTGATGGCTGCTCTTGTGGCTGGGGAGTTGAGGGCTGTGCAGTGCCATACAGTAGATACAGTGCTTTCTTTCTACAAAAAGGTAACAGTGATCCACTCATAGGTGGATGCAAACTCTGCACCTATAAAATTATTCTTAACCCTCCGGAGTCCCACAGTTGGCACTCTGGACATAAATCACTGGGAAAATGGCCACCATAGCTATTTTCCCTGTGCTATGCCCATGCGCAATAGAGATGTCCCCAGTAACAAGATGCGAGTGCCATGTTATCGGAGACCTGCACACGCACATTAGACTCATAAAACCAGAGGTTTTATGGCCTACTAGCACCCTGAACGAGAAAATGTAAAAGCGACCCCCCCCACCTAACCCCTATGCACGCGCTCTCCTGGAAAAGTGGGCATGGCCTCCTGGAAAAGTGGGCGTGGCCTCATGACTTCATATTATCAAACTATAAATAAATATATTTTCACACCCCCTCTACGCACACAATTAGCAGCCTTACACATAACAGCCACAGTAGTGTTCCTTACACACAATGTCTCCAGTATAGTGCCAGATACACATAATGTGCAGTGCCAAATAGACATGATATGCCCCCCAGCAGTGCCAGCTACACATGACATGCCCCGCAGCAGTGCCAGCTACACATGACATGCCCCGCAGCCGTGCCAGCTACACATGACATGCCCCCCAGCAGTGCCAGCTTCACACAATATGCCCCCCAGCAGTGCCAGCTACACATGATAGTATTCACTTTTTTAGGGCAGGGTGCTGATCACAGGGAGGGCACATTTTTAAGTTAGGATGGCAAAATGATGTACATACTGTAATGCTTGGTGCTAATTTAGGGACGTTGCTTTGTGGGGAAGGTGCGTGGCCACATAATAGTGGCAATTAGCATTACACCACACAGTAGTGCAGCTAATACACATTGCACCAGGTAGAACCTCCTATACACTTTGCGCCAGGCAGAGCACGTTAGACACTTTGCGCCAGGCAGAGCATGTTAGACACTTTGCACCAGGCAGAGCACGTTAGACACTTTGCACCAGGCAGAGCACGTTGGACACTTTGCGCCAGGCAGAGCACGTTAGACACTTTGCGCCAGGCAGAGCACGTTAGACACTTTGCGCCAAGCAGAGCACTGAGACACATTGCCTAGCCACAGACGCCTAGCGGGAATACTACATGATATGCTCCCCAGCCGTGCCAGCTACATATGACATGCCCCCCAGCAGTGCCAGCAACATGTGACATGCCCCCCAGCAGTGCCAGCAACATATGACATGCCCCCAGCAGTGCCAGCAACACATGATATGCCCCCAGCAGTGCCAGATACACATGACATGCCCCCCAGCAGTGCCAGATACATAAATGGCCACACAGTGCCAGATATGTCCCCACAGTTCCAGATACATAAATGCTCCTACAGTGCCAGATACATAAATGCCCCCACAGTGCAGATATGCCCCCACAGTGCCAGATACATAAATGCCCCCATAGTGCAGATATGCCCCCACAGTGCCAAATACATAAATGTCCCCTCAGTGCCAGATACATAAATGCCCCCACATTGGCAGATACATAAATGCCCCCACAGTGCCAGATACATAAATGACCCAAGTGCCAGATACATAAATGACCCCACAGTTCCAGATACATAAATGCCCCCACAGTTTCAGATACATAAATGCCCCCACAGTGCCAGATACATAAATGCCCCCACAGTGCAGATATGCCCCCACAGTGCCAGATACATAGATGCCCCCACAGTGCAGATATGATCCCACAGTGCCCTGCCCAGTACATAAATGCCCCCACACAGTGCCCGATCCATAAATGCCCCCCACAATACCTGCGGTGCTGGGAGGGGGAGTGCTGCTGAGGGCGCGGGTAGACTCTTCCAAAACGGTTGTGTGCGTGCAGAGCACTGAGACACATTGCCTAGCCACAGATGCCTAGCGGGAACACTACATGATATGTTCCCCAGCCATGCCCAGGGCCGGCAACAGAAATCTTGGGGCCCGGTACACTGATATCCCTGTGGGCCCCCCCGATATACAAATATAGGGGCGTGACCACAGAGCTCCTTTTACACATTACGTCAGGCAGAGTCTCCCTTTTTACACATTACAGCAGCAGAGTCCCATTTTTTACACATTATGGCAGCAGAATCCCCTTTTTTACACATTAGGCAGGCAGAGTCCCCCATTTTTACACATTATGGCAGGCAGTCCCCATTTTTACACATTATGGGAGGGGGAGAGAGAGTTATACTCACCTGTAACGATCCAGCAAGCCCCACCATAATGGCCATCCCTACCTTTTCTCGCCCTGCAATCTTCGCTCTTACCTACAGTAATACCAGGTTTACAGGGCAGATGTAATGCATGCACATGCATCCATGATATGTGCCTGCACGCAGCCCATCCCAAACCCAAAGCCCCAAACTCCTGCTGGAGAGCCGAGTGCACCTGCAATGCAGACACTTGACTTACCAGACACAGCCGCCAGCGCCGTGAATCAACGAGGCTCAGCCTCCGAGTGACCAGCTTGATGCACCCCGCCGCAACAAGCTGCCAGCAGTCCCGCAATCCTGCTCCTGCCTGCCTGCTCACGCTCCTCACAGCAGAGACAGGGCGGGCGAGGATGACTGGGAGAGGAGGGGAGGACCGGAGGTAGCGTTGTGTGACAGCTGACCTGGGGCTGGGCTTGGGGATGCTAAGTGGTGACCACAGATCATGGGGGTGGAGGAGCTGAAAAAAAAGGTCAGTTATTGATTACTTTTAACTGCACAGCGGGCGGCCCGCAGCTGGCGCGATGCCGCAATATATATAATTATTTAGATCTGTTACATGCTGCCGCCGCTCAGGGGCGGATCCAGAAGAAAATGATAGGGGGGGCACCATGGAAGGGGCAAGTACATTTGCGTGCGGCTTCGGTGCATGGTGCAGTGTGCAGGGGCAGCGTTTGAGGGACAGGGGGCAGCGTGTGAAGGTCAAGGTGCAGGGGGAAATGTGTGGTGCTGGGTACAGGGGGCAGTGTGTGAGGGGCAGGGGGCAGCGTAATAATGCCCACAGTAGTAGCACCCCGTAATACACATAATGCCCACCACAGTAGCGCTTCTTATACAATGCCAACAGTTGTAGCGCTCATTATGCAATGTCCATTGTACTGGTAGTGCCCCTTATATAGACCCCATAGTAGTGGTGCCCCTTATGCAATGCCCGTATTGCCCCCAGTAGTAATGTTGCCTGTAGTAATACCCCCAGTCATTTAGCACCCTAGTAGTTATGCCCCCAGTGGTAATGCCCCTGCAGTTATGACCCCAGTAGTTTACCCCCCCTTTAGTTTAGCCTCCCAGTAGTAATGCCCCCAGTAGTTTGCCTGCTTGTAGTTTAGCCACCAATAGTAATGCCCCCCTGTAGTTTGCACCATTGTAGTTAGTTATGCCCCTCTTGTAGTTTAGCCCCCAGTAGTAATGCCCCCAGTAGTTTGGCCCCTGTAGTTATCGCCCAGTAGTTTGGCCTCCCTGTAGTTTAGCCCCCAAGTAGTAATGCCCCTGTAGTTACGCCACCAGTAGTAATGCCCCTGTAGTTACGCCGCCAGTAGTAATGCCCCTGTAGTTACGCCGCCAGTAGTAATGCCCCTGTAGTTACGCCACCAGTAGTAATGCCCTCCTGCAGTATGCCCCCAGTAGTTAGCCCTTTGTAGTTTGCCCCCTTGTAGCTTACCCCCAGTGGTTTGCCCCCTTGTAGTTGGCCCCAGTAATAATGTCCCCCAGTAGTTTGCCCCCAGTAGATGCCCCCCAGTAATAATGTCCCCCAGCAGTTTGCCCCCAGTAGATGCCCCCAGTAATAATATCCCCCAGTAATAATGCCCCCAGTAGTAATGCCCCAATAGATGACTCCCCCCCAGTAGTAATGCCCCCCAGTAATAATGCCCCCAGTAGTAATGCCCCAATAGATGACTCCCCCCCAGTGGTAATGCCCCCCAGTAATAATGCCCCCAGTAGTAATGCCCCAATAGATGACTCCCCCCCAGTAGTAATGCCCCCCAGTAATAATGCCCCCAGTAGTAATGCCCCAATAGATGACTCCCCCCCAGTGGTAATGCCCCCCAGTAATAATGCCCCCAGTAGTAATGCCCCAATAGATGACTCCCCCCCAGTAGCAATGCACCCCAGTAATAATGCCCCCAGTAGTAATGCCCCCCCAGCAGTAATGCCCCTTGCTGCTGCCCCCTCTTCAGTAGTAATGTCCCCCGTAAATTGCCCCCAGTAGGTGCCCCCGCTGCAATAAGAAAGATAAAAAAAATAAGAATTTACTTACCGATAATTCTATTTCTCATAGTCCGTAGTGGATGCTGGGGACTCCGTAAGGACCATGGGGAATAGCGGCTCCGCAGGAGACTGGGCACATCTAAAGAAAGCTTTAGGACTAACTGGTGTGCACTGGCTCCTCCCCCTATGACCCTCCTCCAAGCCTCAGTTAGGATACTGTGCCCGGACGAGCGTACACAATAAGGAAGGATTTTGAATCCCGGGTAAGACTCATACCAGCCACACCAATCACACCGTATAACCTGTGATCTGAACCCAGTTAACAGCATGATAACAGAAGAGCCTCTGAAAGATGGCTCACAACAATAATAACCCGATTTTTGTAACAATAACTATGTACAAGTATTGCAGACAATCCGCACTTGGGATGGGCGCCCAGCATCCACTACGGACTATGAGAAATAGAATTATCGGTAAGTAAATTCTTATTTTCTCTAACGTCCTAAGTGGATGCTGGGGACTCCGTAAGGACCATGGGGATTATACCAAAGCTCCCAAACGGGCGGGAGAGTGCGGATGACTCTGCAGCACCAAATGAGAGAACTCCAGGTCCTCCTCAGCCAGGATATCAATTTTGTAGAATTTTACAAACGTATTTGCTCCTGACCAAGTAGCTGCTCGGCAAAGTTGTAAAGCCGAGACCCCTCGGGCAGCCGCCCAAGATGAGCCCACCTTCCTTGTGGAGTGGGCATTTACAGATTTTTGGCTGTGGCAGGCCTGCCACAGAATGTGCAAGCTGAATTGTACTACAAATCCAACGAGCAATAGTCTGCTTAGAAGCAGGAGCACCCAGCTTGTTGGGTGCACACAGGATAAACAGCGAGTCAGATTTCCTGACTCCAGCCGTCCTGGAAACATATATTTTCAGGGCACTGACAACGTCTAGCAACTTGGAGGCCTCCAAGTCCCTAGTAGCCGCAGGCACCACCAATAGGTTGGTTTAGGTGAGATGCTGAAACCACCTTGGGGAGAAACTGAGGACGAGTCCTCAATTCCGCCCTGTCCGAATGGAAAATCAGATAAGGGCTTTTTCAGGATAAAGCCGCCAATTCTGACACGCGCCTGGCCCTGGCCAGGGCCAACAGCATGACCACTTTCCATGTGAGATATTTTAACTCCACAGATTTAAGTGGTTCAAACCAATGTGACTTTTGGAACCCAAAACTACATTGAGATCCCAAAGTGCCACTGGAGGCACAAAAGGAGGCTGTATATGCAGTACCCCTTTTACAAACGTCTGAACTTCAGGGACTGAAGCTAGTTCTTTTTGGAAGAAAATTGACAGGGCCGAAATTTGAACCTTAATGGACCCCAATTTCAGGCCCATAGACACTCCTGTTTGCAGGAAATGTAGGAATCGACCCAGTTGAATTTCCTCCGTCGGGCCTTACTGGCCTCGCACCACGCAACATATTTTCGCCAATTGCGGTGATAATGTTTTTGCGGTTACATCCTTCCTGGCTTTGATCAGGATAGGGATGACTTCATCCGGAATGCCTTTTTTCCTTCAGGATACGGCGTTCAACCGCCATGCCGTCAAACGCAGCCGCGGTAAGTCTTGGAACAGACAGGGTCCTTGCTGGAGCAGGTCCCTTCTTAGAGGTAGAGGCCACGGATCCTCCGTGAGCATCTCTTGAAGTTCCGGTTACCAAGTCCTTCTTGGCCAATCCGGAGCCACGAATATAGTGCTTTCTCCTCTCCATCTTATCAATCTCAGTACCTTGGGTATGAGAGGCAGAGGAGGGAACACATACACTGACTGGTACACCCACGGTGTTACCAGTGCGTCTACAACTATTGCCTGAGGGTCTCTTGACCTGGCGCAATACCTGTCGAGTTTTTTAATCATGTGGACGACTTCTGGGTGAAGTCCCCACTCTCCCGGGTGGAGGTCGTGCTGAGGAAGTCTGCTTCCCAGTTGTCCACTCCCGGAATGAATACTGTTGACAGTGCTATCACATGATTTTCCGCCCAGCGAAGAATCCCTGCAGCTTCTGCCATTGCCCTCCTGCTTCTTGTGCCACCCTGTCTGTTTACGTGGGTGACTGCCATGATGTTGTCCGACTGGATCAATACCGGCTGACCTTGAAGCAGAGGTCTTGCTAAGCTTAGAGCATTGTAAATGGCCCTTAGCTTCAGGATATTTATGTGAAGTGATGTATCCAGGCTTGACCCTAAGCCCTGGATATTCCTTCCCTGTGTGACTGCTCCCCAGCCTCGCAGGCTGGCATCCGTGGTCACCAGGACCCAGTCCTGAATGCCGAATCTGCGGCCCTCTAGAAGATGAGCACTCTGCAACCACCACAGGATGGATACCCTTGTCCTTGGTGACAGGGTTATCCGCTGATGCATCTGAAAATGCGACCCGGACCATTTGTCCAGTAGGTTCCACTGGAAAGTTCTTGCGTGGAATCTAACGAATGGGATTGCTTCGTAGGAAGCCACCATTTTTACCCAGAACCCTTGTGCATTGATGCACTGAGACTTGGTTCGGTTTTAGGAGGTTCCTGACTAGCTCGGATAACTCCCTGGCTTTCTCTTCCGGGAGAAACACCTTTTTTCTGGACTGTGTCCAGGAACATCCCTAGGAAACAGAAGACAAGTCGTAGGAACCAGCTGCGATTTTGGAATATTGAGAATCCAATCGTGCTGCCGCAACACTACCTGAGATAATGCTACACCGACTTCCAACTGTTCCCTGGATCTTACCCTTATCAGGGAATCGTCCAAGTAAGGGATAACTAAAATTCCCTTCCTTCGAAGGGATATAATTTCGGCCATTACCTTGGTAAAGACCCGGGGTGTCGTGGACCATCCCTACGGCAGCGTCTGAACTGATAGTGACAGTTCTGTACCATAACCTGAGGTACCCTTGGTGAGAAGGGTAAATTTTGACATGAAGGTAAGCATCCTTCATGTCCCGAGACATCATGTAGTCCCCTTCTTCCAGGTTCGCAATCACTGCTCTGAGTGACTCAATCTTGAATTTGAACCTCTGTATGTAAGTGTTCAAAGATTTTAGATTTTAGATTTAGAATCGGTCTCACCGAGCCGTCTGGCTTCGGTACCACAATAGTGTGGAATAATACCCCGTTCCCTGTTGCAGGAGGGGTACCTTGATTATCACCTGCTGGGAATACAGCTTGTGAATGGCTTCCCAAACTGCCTCCCTGTCAGAGGGAGACGTCGGTAAAGCCGACTTTTGGAAACGGCGAGGGGGAGACGTCTCGAATTTCAATATGTACCCTTGAGATATTACCTGAAGGATCCAGAGGTCTACTTGCGAGTGAGCCCACTGCGCACTGAAATTCATTGAGAACGGGCCCCCACCGTGCCTGAGCTTGTAAGGCCCTAGCGTCATACTGAGGGCTTTGCAGAGGCGGGAAAGGATTTCTGTTCCTGGGAACTGGGTAATCTCTTCAGCCTTTTTCCTCTCCCTCTGTCACGAGCAGAAAAGAGGAACCTTTTGTCCGCTTGCCAACAAAGGACTGCGCCTGATAATACGGCGTCTTATTTTGAGAGGCGACCTGGGGTACAAACGTGGATTTCCCAGTTGTTGCCGTGGCCACCAGGTCTAAAAGACCGACCCCAAATGTCCCTTTCAAAGGCAATACTTCCAAATGCCGTTTGGAATCCGCATCACCTGACCATTTTACTGGTAGAATTGGACAACGCACTTATACTTGATGCCAGTCGGCAAATATTCCGCTGTGCATCCTGCATATATAGAAATGCATCTTTTAAATGCTCTATAGGCAATAATATACTATCCTTATCTAGGATATCAATATTTCCAGTCAGGGAATCCGACCATGCCAACCCAGCACTGCACCTCCAGGCTGAGGCGATTGCTGGTCGCAGTATAACACCAGTATGTGTGTGAATACATTTTTGGATACCCTCCTGCTTTCTATCAGCAGGATCCTTAAGGGCGGCCATCTCATGAGAGGGTAGAGCCCTTGTTCTTACAAGCGTGTGAGCGCCTTATCCCCCCTAGGGGGTGTTTCCCAACGCACCCTAACCTCTGGCGGGAAAGGGTATACAGCCAATACTTTTTAAGAAATTATCAATTGTTATCGGGGGGAAACCCACGCATCATCACACACCTCATTTTATTTCTCAGATTCAGGAAAACTACAGGTAGTTTTTCCCTCACCGAACATAATACCCCTTTTTGGTGGTACTCGTATTATCAGAAATGTATAAAACATTTTCCATTGTCTCAATCATGTAACGTGTGGCCCTACTGGAAATCACGGTTGTCTCTTCACCGTCGACACAGGAGTCAGTATCCGTGTCGGCGTCTGTATCTGCCATCTGAGGTAACGGGCGCTTTAGAGCCCCTGACGGCCTATGAGACGTCTGGACAGGCACAAGCTGAGTAGCCGGCTGTCTCATGTCAACCACTGTTTTTTTTTATACAGAGCTGACACTGTCACGTAATTTTCAACAGTACATCCACTCAGGTGTCGACCCCCTAGGTGGTGACATCACTGTTACAGACACTCTGCTCCGTCTCCACATCATTTTTCTCCTCATACATGTCGACACAAACGCACCGACACACAGCACACACACAGGGAATGCTCTGATAGAGGACAGGACCCCACTAGCCCTTTGGGGAGACAGAGGGAGAGTATGCCAGCACACACCAGAGCGCTATATATATATACAGGGATAACCTTATATAAGTGTTTTTCCCCTTATAGCTGCTGTATGTTTTAATACTGCGCCTAATTAGTGCCCCCCTCTCTTTTTTTAACCCTTTCTGTAGTGTAGTGACTGCAGGGAAGAGCCAGGGAGCTTCCCTCCAACTGAGCTGTGAGGGAAAAAGGCGCCAGTGTGCTGAGGAGATAGGCTCCGCCCCCTTTTCAGCGGCCTTATCACCCGTTTTTCTGTATATTCTGGCAGGGGTTAAATGCATCCATATAGCCCAGGAGCTATATGTGATGTATTTTTTGCCATGTAAGGTATTTTTATCATTTTATTGCGTCTCAGGGCGCCCCCCCCAGCGCCCTGCACCCTCAGTCACCGGAGTATGAAGTGTGCTGAGAGCAATGGCGCACAGCTGCAGTGCTGTGCGCTACCTTATTGAAGACAGGAACGTCTTCTGCCGCCGATTTTTCCGGACCTCTTCGCTCTTCTGGCTCTGTAAGGGGGCCGGCGGCGCGGCTCCGGGACCCATCCAGGCTGGGCCTGTGATCGTCCCTCTGGAGCTAATGTCCAGTAGCCAAGAAGCCCAATCCACTCTGCACGCAGGTGAGTTCGCTTCTTCTCCCCTTAGTCCCTCGATGCAGTGAGCCTGTTGCCAGCAGGTCTCACTGAAAATAACACACCTAAAATAAAACTTTCACTAATAGTAAGAAGCTCAGGAGAGCCCCTAGTGTGCACCCTTCTCGTCGGGCACAGAAATCTAACTGAGGCTTGGAGGAGGGTCATAGGGGGAGGAGCCAGTGCACACCAGTTAGTCCTAAAGCTTTCTTTAGATGTGCCCAGTCTCCAGCGGAGCCGCTATTCCCCATGGTCCTTACGGAGTCCCCAGCATCCACTTAGGACGTTAGAGAAAAAGGACATACTTACCGATCCCCGTTCCCGCTTCCAGACATCCTCCTGGCGTCCTCTCCTCAGCACTATGAGAGAGACGTCATGACTGACGTCTCTCCCATAGCGCACGCAGCACACAGTGACGGCGCCGGAGGCAGGAGCTCAGTACTGAGCTCCTGCCTCCGGCTGCCGCTGTGCAGGGAGAGGGGCCCGCTGGTAACACAATCTCAGCGGGCGCCCGTCATTTTCCTGTGCGGCGGCGCGGGGACGGACGACGGAGGGAGAACGGACAGGGGGGCCACTGCCGCCGCTGGACCTTGGGGCCCCTCACAACGTCGGGGCCCGGGACGGTTGTCCCCTTTGACCCCCCCTGTCGCCGGGCCTGGCCATGCCAGCTACACATGACATGCCCCCCAGCAGTGCCAGCAACATGTGACATGCCCCCCAGCAGTGCCAGCAACATATGACATCCCCCCAGCAGTGCCAGCAACACATGATATGCCCCCAGCAGTGCCAGATACACATGACATGCCCCCCAGCAGTGCCAGATACATAAATGGCCACACAGTGCCAGAAATGTCCCCACAGTTCCAGATACATAAATGCCCCTACAGTGCCAGATACATAAATGCCCCCACAGTGCAGATATGCCCCCACAGTGCCAGATACATAAATGCCCCCATAGTGCAGATATGCCCCCACAGTGCCAGATACATAAATGCCCCCACATTGGCAGATACATAAATGCCCCCACAGTGCCAGATACATAAATGACCCCAGTGACAGATACATAAATGACCCCACAGTTCCAGATACATAAATGCCCCCACAGTTCCAGATACATAAATGCCCCCACGATACCAGATACATAAATGCCCCCACAGTGCAGATATGCCCCCACAGTGCCAAATACATAAATGCCCCCACAGTGCAGATATTCCCCCACAGTGCAGATATGCCCCCACAGTGCCAGATACATAAATGCCCCCACAGTGCAGATATGACCTCACAGTGCCCTGCCCAGTACATAAATGCCCCCACACAGTGCCCGATCCATAAATGCCCCCCACAATACCTGCGGTGCTGGGAGAGGGAGTGCTGCTGAGGGCGCGGGCAGACTCTTCCAAAACGGTTGTGTGCGTGCTGCACGGCGTCTGACACAACAGTTTAGGCCGGATAGCGCTGCAGGCTGGCTCCAGGAACGAATATGGCAGCGCCAGCGCGCGGCACCCATTAAGGGTGTCGCCCCGCGCGGCCGCTCTATTCGAACATGCCTGGAGCCGGCCCTGATTGATATATATATATATATATATTTATATACTAGGTGATTCATCGCACCTTACGGGCGCTCTTCACACCGTCGTAAGGGGCTATGCCCCCTTAACCCACACCCTTGTGGCATGCAATATTTTTATTAAATGGAGTATTACCTCCAGTCATAATTGTGTGAGTAGTTAAATATTGCATGGACAAAGGGCATGCAATGGTTAAGGGGTCGAAGCGACTTGCAACGGCGTGAACAGCGTATGCAGGGCCTGATGAATCACCTAGTAGGTGCTTTGGTTGGGGGAGTACCGGGTGCAGGGAAGACGCGGATTGGATCCGCGGGTGCCGCGGGAGCGGCGGTTGCGGTGGTGCCGCAGGTTGGGGAGGGGCTGGTGTGGTGGTGTCGCGGGTGGGGGAGGGTGCGTGGGGCCTGCCGGTGTGGGTCCGGAGCCACCGCGGGTGGGGGAGAAGCAGTTGAGGGGGTGCCCTGGGTAGGGCGGATGCGATGGTGCGGCGGGAGGGGTGATTGCAGGGTTGCTGCGGGTGGGGGAGGGGTTCCGGAGCTGCCGCGGGTGGTGGAGGGGGTGTGTGGGGGTGCCGCAGATGGGGCCCAGAGGTACTATGAGTGGGGGAGGGGCGGGTAATGCTTATCCTGCTTCTCCTCCTGTCAGCAGCTAGGCTGCTGTCCTCCCTTTGGCAGTGGCTCTCCCGGAGGCTCGCACAGCAGACAGTCACTATTGTTAGCGCTGCGTTACAGGGAAAAAGATGCACTCAATAAACTACAGCTCCCAGCAGCCCTAAGGGCCGGAATGCTTCGGTGCTAAGGGCTGCTGGGAGCTTTAGTTTATTTAGTGCATCTACTTCCCTGTAATGCGGCGCTTTGGGACCCTGGAGCTAATAATAGTGACTGGCTGGCAGAACTGAGTGACTGGCTGAATCAATGTAAAAGGTGAGAGTGCTGTGCAGTGTCAGTGTTAGTGACACTGCACACAGGCCCAGCGCTAGCCGCTCAGCAAAGGGAAGCAGTGCAGGGAGGCACCAGGAAGGAGAGGCATCTCCCTGCTCTGCATCTCTGGGCTGAGCTGCTGCTGCTGCTACCCCTGCTGCTGCCGGCTGCTATCACACATTCAGCGACGCCGGCAGTACAAAACCTCCTCTCCCCCTCGGCGCCAGCAGCACAAAGCTTCCTCTCCCCCTCCCCTCCATGACATTCAGTGGCCGGGCGGGATGTGAATAAGGGGCGGAGCTAGATGGAACCATGCTGCAGCAGGAGGATGAGCTGCTACAGCTTCGGCCAGTCAGACTTCATTAGGTAAGTGTCTGGAAAGAGAGTGAGTGTGTGTGTATGTAACACCCTATAATATTGTTGTAACACCCTATAATATTGTTACAGAATATGAAACACATTATAATTGATATATTCAATTGATACTGAGGAATAACTAAGTGGGTAAGGTATAAGAAAATTGGTGACTTTTATAAGAAGTGTTGTACTCCATTTAACATGTCTCCTCATGGGGGAAGTTAGATTATACTACAGCCTAGGCTGTGCCCAGCACCCCAAGCCCGCAGCATGGATGCCATAAGGAGAACAAGCAGCGCTAGCCAGCCGCCCTCGAGGAGGACAGAATGCACCGCAGCGCGAGATCGCTCGCGGAGGGACGGTTGGAGGGGCCGGTGGACACGGCTGGAGAGAGAGAAGTGCTGCGCAGTAGGCGGGAGAGGGAGAGCCCAGGACAGACAGTGAGGACGCGGTGGAGAGAAAGAGAAGCGGCTTTGTTTTCCCCGGCTACCGGCCCCGGCATATACATACCGTGAAAACTGACAGAGAGGACGGAGCAGAATTCTCCACAGGACTGACGGTAATCAGCAGACGCTGTGACAGCCCGCCCCTGGATGTGACCTGTTAGGAGAGAGCCGCCCCTATTGCTAAATAAGGCAATGGTGAGGGACCAGCTGCCATTGATGGACACCCAGTTCGGGGAATAAGGTGGCTACTGCAGGGATCTTAACACTGAAACTGAGACTAAACCCCTGCGTTGACAGCAACTTACCAGGTACGAGTAGAGCTTCTCTTAGTTCAGCATCGCAGTACACTACACAGATATCGGACAGGGAGGTGCGTCACTCCTACCACCTAAGGAGAGACATTTGGTTTAGTGATAGAAACAAAGTCAATTTCCAGCAGTAACTGTAGCATTTCCAAGGCTGTCTGCATTTTACGGAATAGACTTTAAATATATCTAAACCTCCCATGACAGATAAATAAGTAAAGAAACTGCTATGAGGTTATAGACTTATGTTCATCCTTCCGCAGATATTGAGGTGTAAACCACTCTCTCTTAACTCCGCCGCAGAGAATATTTGTGAATTGGCCGAGCATCGTGAAGATGCCCTAATTAGCTTAAATACAGGCGCCCTGCATCAGGATAATAATATTTATTGTGGAAAATTTGAGCTGTAATTCCAGCTGACGGAGCCTTGAGACGGTTGTCTCACGCTGCGATAGTAAGACACCGAGAGGATTCACCAGTGTCTAAGGGATACTCACTTCATAATCACCTAACCTTGCAACACTGAGGACATTGGCCCTCATTCCGAGTTGTTCGCTCGCAAGCTGCTTTTAGCAGCTTTGCACACGCTAAGCCGCCGCCTACTGGGAGTGAATCTTAGCTTATCAAAATTGCGACCGAAAGATTAGCAAAATTGCGAATAGACACTTCTTAGCAGTTTCTGAGTAGCTCCACACTTATTCGGCCTTATGCGATCAGTTCAGTGCTTGTCGTTCCTGGTTTGACGTCACAAACACACCCAGCGTTCGCCCAGACACTCTTCCGTTTCTCCAGCCACTCCCGCGTTTTTCCCAGAAACGGTAGCGTTTTTTCGCACACACCCATAAAACGGCCAGTTTCCGCCCAGAAACACCCACTTCCTGTCAATCACATTACGATCACCAGAACGAAGAAAAAACCTTGTAATGCTGTGAGTAAAATACCTAACTCCATAGCAAATTTACTTGGCGCAGTCGCACTGCGGGCATTGCGCATGCGCATTAGCGACTAATCGCTCCGTTGCGAGAAAAAAATACAGAGCGAACAACTCGGAATGACCCCCATTACTTGGAACCAGTAAATAGCTATGTTAGTTTGTTCCCCAGACTTGCAGAAGATAGCCCAGGACAGGAATCAGCATTGCACTAACAAACCCGGGTTTGCACCATTCAAGAGTTTAAATAATGCAGATACTACTTCTCCCGAATAGTATACAGAACTCCTACAGGAACCAAACTTATAGACTACAATTTAATTATAATTCATTACTTTTTAGCAAGAATAGAACGCTAGCTTTGACTTTAAGGTACATCTCTTTCCCGAGGAGCGGAGTTCTGATAGTTATATGTTCCGGGATATGTCCCGTGAATGCTTCTGTTATAAATATTGTTGCTCTATATGCAATAGCTTTATGAGTCAAGTAAGACTGTTTATAATTAAAAGAAACTGTATGTCGTATGTACAATTAAGGTTGGTTGATAAGCAAATACGTTCTCCCTATTCTAATATAGATACTTACGTCCGAAGGAAAGGGACGAGATATTCTGGAACAGTGTAATAAATGTTAATAAGCTCAGACTGGAGTAATTGGTTGATAGACTTGATAACATTACCCTACAGTTGTTTTAATAAATTCATTACTTGGTTACGGCAACTACGGGAACGATTATTTTGTAGAATTCATCTATTGTCGTCAGTGGAAGAAGTCCAAGGATTCATCCAGAGGTCGACCCCGAGTGAAGGTAATCTTGTCATTATCGGTAAACGCACCGATTCACACGGTTCAATTGAACAAAATCTAGGTATTACATGTATATACAGTGTTTGTGTATACTGTATATATATATGTGTGACTGTGCATGTGTGTAATGTATGTACAGTATGTATGTGTGTGTGTTTGTATTTATATATATATATATATATATATGTGTGTGTCTGTTGTGTGTGTATGTGTGTGTATGTGTGACTGCGGCATAAAGTGTGTAAGCGACACTGGTACAGGGGGCGTTACGTGTGTAAGCATCACTGGTACAGGGGGCGTTACGTGTGTA
Organism: Pseudophryne corroboree; assembly: GCF_028390025.1. NCBI lineage: Eukaryota > Metazoa > Chordata > Amphibia > Anura > Myobatrachidae > Pseudophryne > Pseudophryne corroboree. Next base: position 161,886,023 of record NC_086449.1, read on the forward strand.
AGCATCACTGCTACAGAAGGCGTTACGTGTGTAAGCGGCACTGGTACAGGGGGCGTTACTTGTGTAAGCATCACTGGTACAGGGGGGCATTACGTGTGTCAATGTCACTGGTACAGGGGCTGTTACGTGTCTAAGCGGCACAGATACAGGGATGTTACGTGTCTAAGCGTCACTGGTACAGAGGGTGTTACGTGTCTATGCAGCACTGGTACAGAGGGCGTAGCGTGTGTAGGCGTCACTGCTACAGGGGGCATTACGTGTGTAAGCGTTACTACTACAGGGGGCGTTACATGTGTAAGCGTCACTGGTACAGGGGGCGTTACGTATGTAAGCATCACTGCTACAGGGGGCGTTACGTGTGTAAGCGTCACTGGTACAGGGGGGCGTTACATGTGTAAGCGTCACTGGTACAGGGGGCGTTACGTATGTAAGCGTCACTGCTACAGGGGGAGTTACGTGTGTAAGCGTCACTGGTACAGGGGGCATTACGTGTGTAAGCGTCACTGGTACAGGGGGGCGTTACGTGTGTAAACGTCACTGCTACAGGGGGTGTTACATGTGTAAGCGTCACTGGTACAGGGGGCGTTACGTATGTAAGAGTCACTGCTACAGGGGGCGTTACGTGTGTAAGCGTCACTGGTACAGGGGGCATTACGTGTGTAAGCGTCACTGGTACAGGGGGGCGTTACGTGTGTAAACGTCACTGCTACAGGGGGTGTTACTTGTGTAAGCGTCACTGACACAGGGGGCGTTACGTGTGTAAGCGTCACTGGTACAGGAGGCGTTACGTGTGTAAACGTCACTGCTACAGGGGGTGTTACTTGTGTAAGCATCACTGGTACAGGGGGCATTACATGTGTAAGCGTCACTGGTTCAGGGGGCGTTATATGTGTAAGTGTCTGTGGTACAGTGGGCGTTACATGTGTAATTGTCTCTACTACAGGGGGAATATGTGCGCTGTGCCTTTGTAAAGTATGCAAGGGTGCAAATTTATAGTTTGCAGGGGGCGCCGAACACCCTACCACCGGCCCCGACTGCACACCCACTGCACTGCACAGCACTGTCACCTTTTACATTGATTCAGCATCCAGACATTACCCTCCGCGATATCACCCACTCTATCCGCACACACTACATACAGCACAGTACAGGGAGGGGGAGCACACACTACATACAGCACAGTACAGGGAAGGAGCACCCACTACATACAGCAGAGTACAGGGAGGGAGCACACACTACATACAGCAAAGTACAGGGAGGGAGCACATACTACATACAGTACAGGGAGAGGGAGCACACACTACATACAGCGCAGTACAGGAAGGGAGCACACACATTACATACAGCACAGTACAGGGAGGGAGCACACACTACATACAGCACAGTACAGGGAGGGGGAGCACACATTACATACAGCACAGTACAGGGAGGGAGCACACACTACATACAGCACAGTACAGGGATGGGGAGCACACACTACATACAGCACAGTACAGGGAGGGAGAGCACACACTACATACAGCACAGTACAGGGAGGGAAAGTACACACTACATACAGCACAGTACAGGGAGGGGGAGCACACACAGCACAGTACAGGGAGGGGGAGCACACACTACATACAGCACAGTACAGGGAGGGGGAGCACACACTACATATAGCACAGTACAGAGAGGGAGCACACGCTACATACAGTACAGGGAGGGAGCACACACTACATACAGCACAGTACAGGGAGGGGGAGCACACACTACATACAGCACAGTACAGGGAGGGGGAGCACACACTACATACAGCACAGTACAGGGAGGGGGAGCACACACTACATATAGCACAGTACAGAGAGGGAGCACACGCTACATACAGTACAGGGAGGGAGCACACAATACATACAGCACAGTACAGGGAGGGGGAGCACACACTACATACAGCACAGTGAGGGGGAGCACACACTACATACAGCACAGTAAAGGGGAGGGGGAGCACACACTACATACAGCACAGTACAGGGGAGGGGGAGCACACACTACATACAGCACAGTACAGGGAGGGAGCACACACTACATACAGCACAGTACAGGGAGGGAGCACACACTACATACAGCACAGTACAGGGAGGGAGCACACACTAAATACAGCACAGTACAGGGAGGGAGAGCACACACTACATAAAGCACGGTACAGGGAGGGAGAGCACACACTACATACAGCACAGTACAGGGAGGGAGCACAAATTACATACAGCACAGTACAGGGAGGGAGCACACATTACATACAGCACAGTACAGGGAGGGAGCACACACTACATACAGCACAGTACAGGGAGAGAGCACACACTACATACAGCACATGTACAGGGTGGGAGCAGACACTACATACAGTTCAGTACAGTACAGGGAGGGGGAGCACACATTACATACAGCACAGTACAGGGAAGGAGCACACACTACATACAGAAAAGTACAGGGAGGGGGAGCACACACTACATACAGCACATCACAGGGAGGGAGCACCCACTACATACAGCAGAGTACAGGGAGGGAGCACATACTACATACAGTACAGGGAGAGGGAGCACACACTACATACAGCACAGTACAGGGAGGGAGCACACACTACATACAGTACAGGGAGGGAGCACCGACTACATACAGCAGAGTACAGGGAGGGAGCACACACACTACATACAGCACAGTACAGGGAGGGGGAGCACACACTACATACAGCACAGTACAGGGAGGGAGCACACACTACATTCAGCACAGAACAGGGAGGGAGCACACACTACATACAGTACAGTAAGGGGGAGCACACATTACATACAGCACAGTACAGGGAGGGGGAGCACACACTACATATAGCACAGTACAGGGAAGGAGCACCCACTACATACAGCAGAGTACAGGGAGGGAGCACATACTACATACAGTACAGGGAGAGGGAGCACACACTACATACAGCACAGTACAGGGAGGGAGCACACACATTACATACAGCACAGTACAGGGAGGGAGCACACACTACATACAGCACAGTACAGGGAGGGGGAGCACACAATACATACAGCACAGTACAGGGAGGGAGCACATACTACATACAGCACAGTACAGGGAGGGGGAACACACACTATATACAGCACAGTACAGGGAGGGAGCACACACTACATACAGCACAGTACAGGGAGGGAGACCACACACTACATACAGCACAGTACAGGGAGGGAGAGCACACACTACATACAGCACAGTACAGGGAGGGAGCACAAATTACATACAGCACAGTACAGGGAGGGAGCACACATTACATACAGCACAGTACAGGGAGGGAGCACACACTACATACAGCACAGTACAGGGAGAGAGCACACACTACATACAGCACATGTACAGGGTGGGAGCAGACACTACATACAGTTCAGTACAGTACAGGGAGGGGGAGCACACATTACATACAGCACAGTACAGGGAAGGAGCACACACTACATACAGCACAGTACAGGGAGGGAGCACACACTACATACAGAAAAGTACAGGGAGGGGGAGCACACACTACATACAGCACATCACAGGGAGGGAGCACCCACTACATACAGCAGAGTACAGGGAGGGAGCACATACTACATACAGTACAGGGAGAGGGAGCACACACTACATACAGCACAGTACAGGGAGGGAGCACACACATTACATACAGCACAGTACAGGGAGGGAGCACACACTACATACAGCACAGTACAGGGAGGGGGAGCACACAATACATACAGCACAGTACAGGGAGGGAGCACACACTACATACAGCACAGTACAGGGAGGGGGAACACACACTATATACAGCACAGTACAGGGAGGGAGCACACACAGACACAGGGGGACAGCACAGTGGAATCTGTCCCTGTGGCCGATCAGCCCCTGATTACATACATAGATACCACATTACATACATAGCCACCACACTATTACAGGAATAGCACCACATCACACGCATTGCACTGCATTACATGTCTATACACATTACATTAGAGATGAGCGCCGGAAATTTTTCGGGTTTTGTGTTTTGGTTTTGGGTTCGGTTCCGCGGCCGTGTTTTGGGTTCGACCGCGTTTTGGCAAAACCTCACCGAATTTTTTTTGTCGGATTCGGGTGTGTTTTGGATTCGGGTGTTTTTTTAAAAAAACCCTAAAAAACAGCTTAAATCATAGAATTTGGGGGTAGTTTTGATCCCAAAGTATTATTAACCTCAAAAAACATAATTTACACTCATTTTCAGCCTATTCTGAACACATCACACCTCACAATATTATTTTTAGTCCTAAAATTTGCACCGAGGTCGCTGTGTGAGTAAGATAAGCGACCCTAGTGGCCGACACAAACACCGGGCCCATCTAGGAGTGGCACTGCAGTGTCACGCAGGATGGCCCTTCCAAAAAACCCTCCCCAAACAGCACATGACGCAAAGAAAAAAAGAGGCGCAATGAGGTAGCTGACTGTGTGAGTAAGATTAGCGACCCTAGTGGCCGACACAAACACCGGGCACATCTAGGAGTGGCACTGCAGTGTCACGCAGGATGTCCCTTCCAAAAAACCCTCCCCAAACAGCACATGACGCAAAGAAAAAAAGAGGCGCAATGAGGTAGCTGTGTGAGTAAGATTAGCGACCCTAGTGGCCGACACAAACACCGGGCCCATCTAGGAGTGGCACTGCAGTGTCACGCAGGATGTCCCTTCCAAAAAACCCTCCCCAATCAGCACATGATGCAAAGAAAAAGAAAAGAAAAAAGAGGTGCAAGATGGAATTATCCTTGGGCCCTCCCACCCACCCTTATGTTGTATAAACAAAACAGGACATGCACACTTTAACCAACCCATCATTTCAGTGACAGGGTCTGCCACACGACTGTGACTGATATGACGGGTTGGTTTGGACCCCCCCCAAAAAAGAAGCAATTAATCTCTCCTTGCACAAACTGGCTCTACAGAGGCAAGATGTCCACCTCATCTTCACCCTCCGATATATCACCGTGTACATCCCCCTCCTCACAGATTATCAATTCGTCCCCACTGGAATCCACCATCTCAGCTCCCTGTGTACTTTGTGGAGGCAATTGCTGCTGGTCAATGTCTCCGCGGAGGAATTGATTATAATTCATTTTAATGAACATCATCTTCTCCACATTTTCTGGATGTAACCTCGTACGCCGATTGCTGACAAGGTGAGCGGCGGCACTAAACACTCTTTCGGAGTACACACTTGTGGGAGGGCAACTTAGGTAGAATAAAGCCAGTTTGTGCAAGGGCCTCCAAATTGCCTCTTTTTCCTGCCAGTATAAGTACGGACTGTGTGACGTGCCTACTTGGATGCGGTCACTCATATAATCCTCCACCATTCTATCAATGTTGAGAGAATCATATGCAGTGACAGTAGACGACATGTCCGTAATCGTTGTCAGGTCCTTCAGTCCGGACCAGATGTCAGCATCAGCAGTCGCTCCAGACTGCCCTGCATCACCGCCAGCGGGTGGGCTCGGAATTCTGAGCCTTTTCCTCGCACCCCCAGTTGCGGGAGAATGTGAAGGAGGAGATGTTGACAGGTCGCGTTCCGCTTGACTTGACAATTTTGTCACCAGCAGGTCTTTCAACCCCAGCAGACCTGTGTCTGCCGGAAAGAGAGATCCAAGGTAGGCTTTAAATCTAGGATCGAGCACGGTGGCCAAAATGTAGTGCTCTGATTTCAACAGATTGACCACCCGTGAATCCTTGTTAAGCGAATTAAGGGCTGCATCCACAAGTCCCACATGCCTAGCGGAATCGCTCCGTGTTAGCTCCTTCTTCAATGCCTCCAGCTTCTTCTGCAAAAGCCTGATGAGGGGAATGACCTGACTCAGGCTGGCAGTGTCTGAACTGACTTCACGTGTGGCAAGTTCAAAGGGCATCAGAACCTTGCACAACGTTGAAATCATTCTCCACTGCACTTGAGACAGGTGCATTCCATCTCCTATATCGTGCTCAATTGTATAGGCTTGAATGGCCTTTTGCTGCTCCTCCAACCTCTGAAGCATATAGAGGGTTGAATTCCACCTCGTTACCACTTCTTGCTTCAGATGATGGCAGGGCAGGTTCAGTAGTTTTTGGTGGTGCTCCAGTCTTCTGTACGTGGTGCCTGTACGCCGAAAGTGTCCCGCAATTTTTCTGGCCACCGACAGCATCTCTTGCACGCCCCTGTCGTTTTTTAAAAAATTCTGCACCACCAAATTCAAGGTATGTGCAAAACATGGGACGTGCTGGAATTTGCCCATATTTAATGCACACACAATATTGCTGGCGTTGTCCGATGCCACAAATCCACAGGAGAGTCCAATTGGGGTAAGCCATTCCGCGATGATCTTCCTCAGTTGCCGTAAGAGGTTTTCAGCTGTGTGCGTATTCTGGAAAGCGGTGATACAAAGCGTAGCCTGCCTAGGAAAGAGTTGGCGTTTGCGAGATGCTGCTACTGGTGCCGCCGCTGCTGTTCTTGCGGCGGGAGTCCATACATCTACCCAGTGGGCTGTCACAGTCATATAGTCCTGACCCTGCCCTGCTCCACTTGTCCACATGTCCGTGGTTAAGTGGACATTGGGTACAACTGCATTTTTTAGGAGACTGGTGAGTCTTTTTCTGACGTCCGTGTACATTCTCGGTATCGCCTGCCTAGAGAAGTGGAACCTAGATGGTATTTGGTAACGGGGGCACACTGCCTCAATAAATTGTCTAGTTCCCTGTGAACTAACGGCGGATACCGGACGCACGTCTAACACCAACATAGTTGTCAAGGACTCAGTTATCCGCTTTGCAGTAGGATGACTGCTGTGATATTTCATCTTCCTCGCAAAGGACTGTTGAACAGTCAATTGCTTACTGGAAGTAGTACAAGTGGGCTTACGACTTCCCCTCTGGGATGACCATCGACTCCCAGCGGCAACAACAGCAGCGCCAGCAGCAGTAGGCGTTACACGCAAGGATGCATCGGAGGAATCCCAGGCAGGAGAGGACTCGTCAGACTTGCCAGTGACATGGCCTGCAGGACTATTGGCATTCCTGGGGAAGGAGGAAATTGACACTGAGGGAGTTGGTGGGGTGGTTTGCGTGAGCTTGGTTACAAGAGGAAGGGATTTACTGGTCAGTGGACTGCTTCCGCTGTCACCCAAAGTTTTTGAACTTGTCACTGACTTATTATGAATGCGCTGCAGGTGACGTATAAGGGAGGATGTTCCGAGGTGGTTAACGTCCGTACCCCTACTTATTACAGCTTGACAAAGGGAACACACGGCTTGACACCTGTTGTCCGCATTTCTGGTGAAATACCTCCACACCGAAGAGCTGATTTTTTTGGTATTTTCACCTGGCATGTCAACGGCCATATTCCTCCCACGGACAACAGGTGTCTCCCCGGGTGCCTGACTTAAACAAACCACCTCACCATCAGAATCCTCCTGGTCAATTTCCTCCCCAGCGCCAGCAACACCCATATCCTCCTCATCCTGGTGTACTTCAACACTGACATCTTCAATCTGACTATCAGGAACTGGACTGCGGGTGCTCCTTCCAGCACTTGCAGGGGGCATGCAAATAGTGGAAGGCGCATGCTCTTCACGTCCAGTGTTGGGAAGGTCAGGCATCGCAAACGACACAATTGGACTCTCCTTGTGGATTTGGGATTTCAAAGAACGCACAGTTCTTTGCGGTGCTTTTGCCAGCTTGAGTCTTTTCAGTTTTCTAGCGAGAGGCTGAGTGCTTCCATCCTCATGTGAAGCTGAACCACTAGCCATGAACATAGGCCAGGGCCTCAGCCGTTCCTTGCCACTCCGTGTGGTAAATGGCATATTGGCAAGTTTACGCTTCTCCTCCGACAATTTTATTTTAGGTTTTGGAGTCCTTTTTTTTCTGATATTTGGTGTTTTGGATTTGACATGCTCTGTACTATGACATTGGGCATCGGCCTTGGCAGACGACGTTGCTGGCATTTCATCGTCTCGGCCATGACTAGTGGCAGCAGCTTCAGCACGAGGTGGAAGTGGATCTTGATCTTTCCCTAATTTTGGAACCTCAACTTTTTTGTTCTCCATATTTTATAGGCAGAACTAAAAGGCACCTCAGGTAAACAATGGAGATGGATGGATTGGATACTAGTATACAATTATGGACGGACTGCCACGGTTAGGTGGTATAAAAAAACCACGGTTAGGTGGTATATATTATAATAATAATACAATTATGGATGGACGGACTGCCTGCCGACTGCCGACACAGAGGTAGCCACAGCCGTGAACTACCGCACTGTACACTGGTTGATAAAGAGATAGTAGTATACTCGTAACAACTAGTATGACACTATGACGACGGTATAAAGAATGAAAAAAAAACCACGGTTAGGTGGTATATATTATAATAATAATACAATTATGGATGGACGGACTGCCTGCCGACTGCCGACACAGAGGTAGCCACAGCCGTGAACTACCGCACTGTACACTGGTTGATAAAGAGATAGTAGTATACTCGTAACAACTAGTATGACACTATGACGACGGTATAAAGAATGCAAAAAAAACCACGGTTAGGTGGTATATATTATAATAATAATACAATTATGGATGGACGGACTGCCTGCCGACTGCCGACACAGAGGTAGCCACAGCCGTGAACTACCGCACTGTACACTGGTTGATAAAGAGATAGTAGTATACTCGTAACAACTAGTATGACACTATGACGACGGTATAAAGAATGAAAAAAAAACCACGGTTAGGTGGTATATATTATAATAATAATACAATTATGGATGGACGGACTGCCTGCCGACTGCCGACACAGAGGTAGCCACAGCCGTGAACTACCGCACTGTACACTGGTTGATAAAGAGATAGTAGTATACTCGTAACAATTAGGATGACACTATGACGGTATAAAGAATGAAAAAAAAACCACGGTTAGGTGGTAGGTATATAATAATAAATAATACAATTCTGGTCGGACGGACTGCCTGCCGTGTGCCGACACAGAGGTAGCCACAGCCGTGAACTACCGCACTGTACACTGGTTGATAAAGAGATAGTAGTATACTCGTAACAATTAGGATGACACTATGACGGTATAAAGAATGAAAAAAAAACCACGGTTAGGTGGTAGGTATATAATAATAAATAATACAATTCTGGTCGGACGGACTGCCTGCCGTGTGCCGACACAGAGGTAGCCACAGCCGTGAACTACCGCACTGTACACTGGTTGATAAAGAGATAGTAGTATACTCGTAACAATTAGGATGACACTATGACGGTATAAAGAATGAAAAAAAAACCACGGTTAGGTGGTAGGTATATAATAATAAATAATACAATTCTGGTCGGACGGACTGCCTGCCGTGTGCCGACACAGAGGTAGCCACAGCCGTGAACTACCGCACTGTACACTGGTTGATAAAGAGATAGTAGTATACTCGTAACAATTAGGATGACACTATGACGGTATAAAGAATGAAAAAAAAACCACGGTTAGGTGGTAGGTATATAATAATAAATAATACAATTCTGGTCGGACGGACTGCCTGCCGTGTGCCGACACAGAGGTAGCCACAGCCGTGAACTACCGCACTGTACACTGGTTGATAAAGAGATAGTAGTATACTCGTAACAATTAGGATGACACTATGACGGTATAAAGAATGAAAAAAAAACCACGGTTAGGTGGTAGGTATATAATAATAAATAATACAATTCTGGTCGGACGGACTGCCTGCCGTGTGCCGACACAGAGGTAGCCACAGCCGTGAACTACCGCACTGTACTGTGTCTGCTGCTAATATAGACTGGTTGATATTTAAAGAGATATTAGTAGTATACAACAATACTATACTGGTGGTCAGGCACTGGTCACCACTCCTGCAGCAAAAGTGTGCACTGTTAATTAATATAATTGTACTCCTGGCTCCTGCTAACAACCTGCAGTGCTCCCCAGTCTCCCCCACAATTAATTATAAGCTTTTAATTTATACATTGATGACTGTGCAGCACACTGGGCTGAGCTGAGTGCACACAGACTGAGTCACACTGTGTGACTGACTGTGCTGTGTATCGTTTTTTTTTTCAGGCAGAGAACGGATATAGCAGAGAGAAGTGAACGGATATATTATATTAAATAAAAGTTAACTAGCAACTGCACTGGTCACTGACTGTGGTAAACTAACTCTGTCTGCGACTCTGCACAATCTCTCTCTATCTAATCTATCTCTCTCTATTCTAATGGAGAGGACGCCAGACACGTCCTCTCCCTATCAATCTCAATGCACGAGTGAAAATGGCGGCGACGCGCGGCTCCTTATATAGAATCCGAGTCTCGCGATAGAATCCGAGCCTCGCGAGAATCCGACAGCGTCATGATGACGTTCGGGCGCGCTCGGGTTAACCGAGCAAGGCGGGAAGATCCGAGTCGCTCGGACCCGTGGAAAAAAAAGTGAAGTTCGTGCGGGTTCGGATTCAAAGAAACCGAACCCGCTCATCTCTACATTACATGTCTATAGCACTCCATGTCTGCATTACATGTTTATAGCACCGCATTACACAAATAGCACCACATAACACGAATGGCACCACATTACAGGTATAGCACCGCACTACACGTATAGCACCTCGTTATACAAATAGCACCACATTACGGTGGTCATTCCGAGTTGTTCGCTCGCAAGCTGCTTTTAGCAGCATTGCACACGCTAAGCCGCCGCCTACTGGGAGTGAATCTTAGCATAGTAAAATTGCGAACGAAAGATTAGCAGAATTGCGAATAGACACTTCTTAGCAGTTTCTGAGTAGCTCCACACTTACTCGGCATCTGCGATCAGTTCAGTCAGTTTCGTTCCTGGTTTGACGTCACAAACACACCCAGCGTTCGCCCAGACACTCCCCCGTTTCTTCAGACACTCCCGCGTTTTTCCCAGAAACGGTAGCGTTTTTTCACACACTCCCATAAAACGGCCAGTTTCCGCCCAGAAACACCCACTTCCTGTCAATCACATTACGATCACCAGAACGAAGAAAAAACCTCGTAATGCCGTGAGTAAAATTCCTAACTGCATAGCAAATTTACTTGGCGCAGTCGCAGTGCGAACATTGCGCATGCGCAATTAGCGGAAAATCGCTGCGATGCGAAGAAAATTACCGAGCGTACAACTCGGAATGAGGGCCTACATACATAACCACTTCATTACATACGTAGCTACCGCATTACGGTGGTCATTCCGAGTTGTTCGCTCGTTGCCGTTTTTCGCAACGCAGCGATTAGGTGGAAAATGTGCATGCGCATGGTACGCAGCGCGCATGCACTAAGTAATTTAACACAAAACTTTGGAGATTTGCAAATGCTCGAGCGACGTTTTTTCAACGCTCTAGTGATCGTAGTGTGATTGACAGGAAGTGGGTGTTTCTGGACGGAAACTTGGCGTTTTCCGGGAGTGTGCTAAAAAACGCAGGCGTGCCAGGTAAAAACGCAGGAGTGGCTGGCCGAACGCAGGGCGTGTTTGTGACGTTAAACCAGGAACTAAACGGACTGAGCTGATCGCAATCTAGGAGTAGGTCTGGAGCTACTCAGAAACTGCAAGGAATTATTTATTAGCAGTTCTGCTAATCTTTTGTTCGCTATTCTGCTAAGTTAAGATACACTCCCAGAGGGCGGCGGCCTAGCGTTTGCAATGCTGCTAAAAGCAGCTAGCACGCGAACAACTCGGAATGACCACCTACATACGTAGCCACCACATTACATAAATAGGCCCATCATCATGGACAGACATTGGGCAGCTTTAGGGCTGAAGGACTTTGCAAGAGATTGTCCCAGGGCTGGCTGTGAGTGCTGCCTGATCAGTTGGCATCCTGAGAACAAGGTACATCCTGCTCCTGTCCAGTCCCCAAACCATACACTGTGACCGGGGACGACCTAACCCTTACACCATCACAATAATGCAAATAATGTAATTAAAAATAACCTCTCTGCTGGTTCCCCTTCAGTGCTCAGCTGCCGCTCTGGCCAATTCAGTGAGAGGGTGGCGGCGGGTATAATGAACCCGGCTCCAACCATCGCTATGCTGCTGCTCCCGGGCCGGCTCATTGAAGAGACCTTTGGCCAGGGCCAGAGAGGGGATGCTGCTTGGCCGGTTAACTTTCTACAGGTCCCCCTTTAGTAGAACAGCTTCATCACTTTTCACAGCTAACAGCACCCGGAAGTCCATTCTAGAGTGTGAATCGGCCTGGCTGAGGGGGATATGGGAGTGGCCCATCGGAATCTGTCATGGTGCCCTGGTGGGCCAATCCGCCCCTGACAGTATGTGTGAGTATATGTGTATGTTTATGTATGTCTGTGTATATGTGTATGTCTGTGTATATCTGTGTGTGTATATTAGTGTGTTTATGTATATATATATATATCTGTGTATACTGTATTTGTGTGTTTATGTATGTCTGTGCCTAAATGTCGGTGAATGTATGTGTGTGTGTGTGTGTGTGTGTGTGTGTGTGTGTGTGTGTGTGTGTGTGTGGTGATGGTGGGTGGGAGCGCCGTGACATTACCCTGCTCCGGTCATGTCTCCACGCTACGCCTCTGGGTGTGGGGCTGGAGCTGGAGCTCCATCAGTCCTATTGCTAATCCAGCTCTGTGAACATACAGCAGCCATAAGACAGAGCCTCCCACTGGATGTAACCAATCAGCTGTGGGCTGGGTGTGATGGACCTGCCACTAACCCAATGAGAGCTCCTAGCCACGCTCAGCGTTAGAGGCCCAGGCACAGAGTCACAGATCTGAGCTATTATATAGGACACAGTTTCTCAAACTTGGTCCTCAGGACCCCACACGGTTCATGTTTTCCAGGTCACCTGTAGATTTTTAAAATGTGACAGTTGGTGATATACAGTGCAGCTGCCGGGTGACATGGAAAACGTGAACCGTGTGGGGTCCTGAGGACCGAGTTTGAGAACTTGAGAACCACTGATATAGGATATATATATATATATATATATATATATATATATACCGTATATACTCGAGTATGTCGACCCGAATATAAGCCGAGGCACCTAATTTTACCACAAAAACCTGGGAAAACTCATTGACTCGAGTATAAGCCTAGGGTGGGAAATGCAGCTCTAGCCGTACACAGCCATCATAGTGCCAGATATGCCCCACAGTGCCAGATGTGCCAGATATGCCCCACAGTGCCAGATATGCCCTCATGCTGCCGGATATGCCCCACAGTGCCAGATATGCCCCACAGTGCCAGATATGCCCTCATGCTGCCAGATATGCCAGATATGCCCCACAGTGCCAGATGTGCCCTCATGCTACCAGATGTGCCAGATATGCCCCACAGTGCCAGATATGCCCTCATGCTGCCAGATATGCCCCACAGTGCCAGATATGCCCTCGTGCTGCCAGATATGCCCCACAGTGCCAGATATGCCCTCATGCTGCCAGATATGCCAGATATGCCCCACAGTGCCAGATGTGCCCTCATGCTGCCAGATATGCCCCACAGTGCCAGTTACGGTACTTACCCTCCATCGCTCCAGCGCTGTCTTCTGAAGGAGGGACACGGAGGGCACAGCGCGCGGCTCTCCTGTGTCCCTCCTGCGTCTCTGTCTCCGGCGGCGTGTGTGTGTTAAATGAAGTGCCGGTTCGTGAGCCAATCAGAGCTCACGAATGGGCACTTCATTTAACACACACACACGCCGCCGGAGATGGAGATGCAAGAGGGACACAGGGGAGCCGCGCGCTGTGCCCTCCATGTCCCTCCTTACACTGACTCGAGTATAAGCCGAGGGGGCTTTTTCAGCAAAAAAAAACGTGCAGAAAAAGTCGGCTTATACTCGAGTATATACGGTATATATATATATATATATATATACACACAAATTCTGCTCCGGCACTCGGCTCTGCCCCTGTTATGGGACTGACTTGCTCAGGTGCCTTCCTCCAGGGGTACAAACCCTTTGCATAGAATCAGCAGGAAATAACGAGGCGGCACTCGAAGTCTTGTAAAACAGCAAACCGTGTAATAGTGCAAATCAACGTTTCGGGGTTTCCCCCTTCGTCAGGATTAGTGCAATGTAACAAGCAGTGTGTTTAAATACAACTTACCCCCTCTACAGAACATCCCCTCTGGCCGGTGCCGCTGGCCGCGCCGTCCCGGTCTTCAGACTGACGTCACCAGTGTCTCACAGGAAGTGACATGCCGGCGCCGGGAGGCGCGTCCATAGCAACCCAGCCTAACAACCAAACATAGATACACAAAAATCATTGTGAAACAGTGCCGTGAAGAACATCATATAAGACATGGCTTTGTAAAAAAAAAACACAGTACAAGCTGCCATATATTAGCTGTTAAAACAACAATATTGAAAGTGTTTCCAACATATAAACGTGACTTAATCTGTGCAAAACATATTGTATCTTTATTCAGAGTAAAATACACATACTAAAAGTTAAACCCCTGTCAGACACCAAGGAGCCCCCACTTTTGACCCCTACTGTACAATCCTAGACTATAAAAATAGAATAACACTAATCTTCCCTTTCTTTATCTCTATATTTAAATATACAGTTCCAGGTAAGTTCGCCCCCTATGTAAACTGGAGGCATACATTGCCTGTACCGTCCACCCCAAAGAACATGTGCTGTTATATATATATATATTAGAGATGAGCGGGTTCGGTTTCTCTGAAACCGAACCCGCACGAACTTCATGTTTTTTTCACGGGTCCGAGCAGACTCGGATCCTCCCGCCTTGCTCGGTTAACCCGAGCGCGCCCGAACGTCATCATGACGCTGTCGGATTCTCGCGAGACTCGGATTCTATATAAGGAGCCGCGCGTCGCCGCCATTTTCACACGTGCATTGAGATTGATAGGGAGAGGACGTGGCTGGCGTCCTCTCCATTAGAAATTAGATTAGAAGAGAGAGAGAGATTGTGCAGAGTCAGACAGAGTTTACCACAGTGACCAGTGCAGTTGTTGTTAGTTAACTTTTATTTATTTTAATATAATATATCCGTTCTCTGCTATATCCGTTCTCTGCCTGAAAAAAAACGATACACAGCAGCAGCCAGTCACACAGTGTGACTCAGTCTGTGTGCACTCAGCTCAGCCCAGTGTGCTGCACATCAATGTATAAAAGGCAAAGCTTATAATAATTGTGGGGGAGACTGGGGAGCACTGCAGGTTGTTATAGCAGGAGCCCCCAGGAGTACATAATATTATATTAATTTAAAATTAAACAGTGCACACTTTTGCTGCAGGAGTGCCACTGCCAGTGTGACTAGTGGTGACCAGTGCCTGACCACCAGTATAGTAGTATATTGTTGTATGTATTGTATACTATCTCTTTATCAACCAGTCTATATTAGCAGCAGACACAGTACAGTGCGGTAGTTCACGGCTGTGGCTACCTCTGTGTCGGCAGTCGGAACTCGGCAGGCAGTCCGTCCATCCATAATTGTATTACAATATATACCACCTAACCGTGGTATTTTTTTTTCTTTCTTTATACCGTCGTCATAGTGTCATACTAGTTGTTACGAGTATACTACTATCTCTTTATCAACCAGTGTACAGTGCGGTAGTTCACGGCTGTGGCTACCTCTGTGTCGGCAGTCGGCAGGCAGTCCGTCCATCCATAATTGTATTATTATTATAATATATACCACCTAACCGTGGTTTTTTTTTCATTCTTTATACCGTCATAGTGTCATACTAGTTGTTACGAGTATACTACTATCTCTTTATCAACCAGTGTACAGTGCGGTAGTTCACGGCTGTGGCTACCTCTGTGTCGGCAGTCGGCAGGCAGTCCGTCCATCCATAATTGTATTATTATTATAATATATACCACCTAACCGTGGTTTTTTTTTCATTCTTTATACCGTCGTCATAGTGTCATACTAGTTGTTACGAGTATACTACTATCTCTTTATCAACCAGTGTACAGTGCGGTAGTTCACGGCTGTGGCTACCTCTGTGTCGGCAGTCGGCAGGCAGTCCGTCCATCCATAATTGTATTATTATTATAATATATACCACCTAACCGTGGTTTTTTTTTCATTCTTTATACCGTCGTCATAGTGTCATACTAGTTGTTACGAGTATACTACTATCTCTTTATCAACCAGTGTACAGTGCGGTAGTTCACGGCTGTGGCTACCTCTGTGTCGGCAGTCGGCAGGCAGTCCGTCCATCCATAATTGTATTATTATTATAATATATACCACCTAACTGTGGTATTTTTTTTTCTTTCTTTATACCGTCGTCATAGTGTCATACTAGTTGTTACGAGTATACTACTATCTCTTTATCAACCAGTGTACAGTGCGGTAGTTCACGGCTGTGGCTACCTCTGTGTCGGCAGTCGGCAGGCAGTCCGTCCATCCATAATTGTATTATTATTATAATATATACCACCTAACCGTGGTTTTTTTTTCATTCTTTATACCGTCGTCATAGTGTCATACTAGTTGTTACGAGTATACTACTATCTCTTTATCAACCAGTGTACAGTGCGGTAGTTCACGGCTGTGGCTACCTCTGTGTCGGCAGTCGGCAGGCAGTCCGTCCATCCATAATTGTATTATTATTATAATATATACCACCTAACCGTGGTTTTTTTTTCATTCTTTATACCGTCGTCATAGTGTCATACTAGTTGTTACGAGTATACTACTATCTCTTTATCAACCAGTGTACAGTGCGGTAGTTCACGGCTGTGGCTACCTCTGTGTCGGCAGTCGGCAGGCAGTCCGTCCATCCATAATTGTATTATTATTATAATATATACCACCTAACCGTGGTTTTTTTTTCATTCTTTATACCGTCGTCATAGTGTCATACTAGTTGTTACGAGTATACTACTATCTCTTTATCAACCAGTGTACAGTGCGGTAGTTCACGGCTGTGGCTACCTCTGTGTCGGCAGTCGGCAGGCAGTCCGTCCATCCATAATTGTATTATTATTATAATATATACCACCTAACTGTGGTATTTTTTTTTCTTTCTTTATACCGTCGTCATAGTGTCATACTAGTTGTTACGAGTATACTACTATCTCTTTATCAACCAGTGTACAGTGCGGTAGTTCACGGCTGTGGCTACCTCTGTGTCGGCAGTCGGCAGGCAGTCCGTCCATCCATAATTGTATTATTATTATAATATATACCACCTAACCGTGGTTTTTTTTTCATTCTTTATACCGTCGTCATAGTGTCATACTAGTTGTTACGAGTATACTACTATCTCTTTATCAACCAGTGTACAGTGCGGTAGTTCACGGCTGTGGCTACCTCTGTGTCGGCAGTCGGCAGGCAGTCCGTCCATCCATAATTGTATTATTATTATAATATATACCACCTAACCGTGGTTTTTTTATACCACCTAACCGTGGCAGTCCGTCCATAATTGTATACTAGTATCCAATCCATCCATCTCCATTGTTTACCTGAGGTGCCTTTTAGTTCTGCCTATAAAATATGGAGAACAAAAAAGTTGAGGTTCCAAAATTAGGGAAAGATCAAGATCCACTTCCACCTCGTGCTGAAGCTGCTGCCACTAGTCATGGCCGAGACGATGAAATGCCAGCAACGTCGTCTGCCAAGGCCGATGCCCAATGTCATAGTACAGAGCATGTCAAATCCAAAACACCAAATATCAGAAAAAAAAGGACTCCAAAACCTAAAATTAAATTGTCGGAGGAGAAGCGTAAACTTGCCAATATGCCATTTACCACACGGAGTGGCAAGGAACGGCTGAGGCCCTGGCCTATGTTCATGGCTAGTGGTTCAGCTTCACATGAGGATGGAAGCACTCAGCCTCTCGCTAGAAAACTGAAAAGACTCAAGCTGGCAAAAGCACCGCAAAGAACTGTGCGTTCTTTGAAATCCCAAATCCACAAGGAGAGTCCAATTGTGTCGTTTGCGATGCCTGACCTTCCCAACACTGGACGTGAAGAGCATGCGCCTTCCACTATTTGCATGCCCCCTGCAAGTGCTGGAAGGAGCACCCGCAGTCCAGTTCCTGATAGTCAGATTGAAGATGTCAGTGTTGAAGTACACCAGGATGAGGAGGATATGGGTGTTGCTGGCGCTGGGGAGGAAATTGACCAGGAGGATTCTGATGGTGAGGTGGTTTGTTTAAGTCAGGCACCCGGGGAGACACCTGTTGTCCGTGGGAGGAATATGGCCGTTGACATGCCAGGTGAAAATACCAAAAAAATCAGCTCTTCGGTGTGGAGGTATTTCACCAGAAATGCGGACAACAGGTGTCAAGCCGTGTGTTCCCTTTGTCAAGCTGTAATAAGTAGGGGTAAGGACGTTAACCACCTCGGAACATCCTCCCTTATACGTCACCTGCAGCGCATTCATAATAAGTCAGTGACAAGTTCAAAAACTTTGGGTGACAGCGGAAGCAGTCCACTGACCAGTAAATCCCTTCCTCTTGTAACCAAGCTCACGCAAACCACCCCACCAACTCCCTCAGTGTCAATTTCCTCCTTCCCCAGGAATGCCAATAGTCCTGCAGGCCATGTCACTGGCAAGTCTGACGAGTCCTCTCCTGCCTGGGATTCCTCCGATGCATCCTTGCGTGTAACGCCTACTGCTGCTGGCGCTGCTGTTGTTGCCGCTGGGAGTCGATGGTCATCCCAGAGGGGAAGTCGTAAGCCCACTTGTACTACTTCCAGTAAGCAATTGACTGTTCAACAGTCCTTTGCGAGGAAGATGAAATATCACAGCAGTCATCCTACTGCAAAGCGGATAACTGAGTCCTTGACAACTATGTTGGTGTTAGACGTGCGTCCGGTATCCGCCGTTAGTTCACAGGGAACTAGACAATTTATTGAGGCAGTGTGCCCCCGTTACCAAATACCATCTAGGTTCCACTTCTCTAGGCAGGCGATACCGAGAATGTACACGGACGTCAGAAAAAGACTCACCAGTGTCCTAAAAAATGCAGTTGTACCCAATGTCCACTTAACCACGGACATGTGGACAAGTGGAGCAGGGCAGGGTCAGGACTATATGACTGTGACAGCCCACTGGGTAGATGTATGGACTCCCGCCGCAAGAACAGCAGCGGCGGCACCAGTAGCAGCATCTCGCAAACGCCAACTCTTTCCTAGGCAGGCTACGCTTTGTATCACCGCTTTCCAGAATACGCACACAGCTGAAAACCTCTTACGGCAACTGAGGAAGATCATCGCGGAATGGCTTACCCCAATTGGACTCTCCTGTGGATTTGTGGCATCGGACAACGCCAGCAATATTGTGTGTGCATTAAATATGGGCAAATTCCAGCACGTCCCATGTTTTGCACATACCTTGAATTTGGTGGTGCAGAATTTTTTAAAAAACGACAGGGGCGTGCAAGAGATGCTGTCGGTGGCCAGAAAAATTGCGGGACACTTTCGGCGTACAGGCACCACGTACAGAAGACTGGAGCACCACCAAAAACTACTGAACCTGCCCTGCCATCATCTGAAGCAAGAAGTGGTAACGAGGTGGAATTCAACCCTCTATATGCTTCAGAGGTTGGAGGAGCAGCAAAAGGCCATTCAAGCCTATACAATTGAGCACGATATAGGAGATGGAATGCACCTGTCTCAAGTGCAGTGGAGAATGATTTCAACGTTGTGCAAGGTTCTGATGCCCTTTGAACTTGCCACACGTGAAGTCAGTTCAGACACTGCCAGCCTGAGTCAGGTCATTCCCCTCATCAGGCTTTTGCAGAAGAAGCTGGAGGCATTGAAGAAGGAGCTAACACGGAGCGATTCCGCTAGGCATGTGGGACTTGTGGATGCAGCCCTTAATTCGCTTAACAAGGATTCACGGGTGGTCAATCTGTTGAAATCAGAGCACTACATTTTGGCCACCGTGCTCGATCCTAGATTTAAAGCCTACCTTGGATATCTCTTTCCGGCAGACACAGGTCTGCTGGGGTTGAAAGACCTGCTGGTGACAAAATTGTCAAGTCAAGCGGAACGCGACCTGTCAACATCTCCTCCTTCACATTCTCCCGCAACTGGGGGTGCGAGGAAAAGGCTCAGAATTCCGAGCCCACCCGCTGGCGGTGATGCAGGGCAGTCTGGAGCGACTGCTGATGCTGACATCTGGTCCGGACTGAAGGACCTGACAACGATTACGGACATGTCGTCTACTGTCACTGCATATGATTCTCTCAACATTGATAGAATGGTGGAGGATTATATGAGTGACCGCATCCAAGTAGGCACGTCACACAGTCCGTACTTATACTGGCAGGAAAAAGAGGCAATTTGGAGGCCCTTGCACAAACTGGCTTTATTCTACCTAAGTTGCCCTCCCACAAGTGTGTACTCCGAAAGAGTGTTTAGTGCCGCCGCTCACCTTGTCAGCAATCGGCGTACGAGGTTACATCCAGAAAATGTGGAGAAGATGATGTTCATTAAAATGAATTATAATCAATTCCTCCGCGGAGACATTGACCAGCAGCAATTGCCTCCACAAAGTACACAGGGAGCTGAGATGGTGGATTCCAGTGGGGACGAATTGATAATCTGTGAGGAGGGGGATGTACACGGTGATATATCGGAGGGTGAAGATGAGGTGGACATCTTGCCTCTGTAGAGCCAGTTTGTGCAAGGAGAGATTAATTGCTTCTTTTTTGGGGGGGGTCCAAACCAACCCGTCATATCAGTCACAGTCGTGTGGCAGACCCTGTCACTGAAATGATGGGTTGGTTAAAGTGTGCATGTCCTGTTTTGTTTATACAACATAAGGGTGGGTGGGAGGGCCCAAGGATAATTCCATCTTGCACCTCTTTTTTCTTTTCTTTTTCTTTGCATCATGTGCTGATTGGGGAGGGTTTTTTGGAAGGGACATCCTGCGTGACACTGCAGTGCCACTCCTAGATGGGCCCGGTGTTTGTGTCGGCCACTAGGGTCGCTAATCTTACTCACACAGCTACCTCATTGCGCCTCTTTTTTTCTTTGCGTCATGTGCTGTTTGGGGAGGGTTTTTTGGAAGGGACATCCTGCGTGACACTGCAGTGCCACTCCTAGATGTGCCCGGTGTTTGTGTCGGCCACTAGGGTCGCTAATCTTACTCACACAGTCAGCTACCTCATTGCGCCTCTTTTTTTCTTTGCGTCATGTGCTGTTTGGGGAGGGTTTTTTGGAAGGGCCATCCTGCGTGACACTGCAGTGCCACTCCTAGATGGGCCCGGTGTTTGTGTCGGCCACTAGGGTCGCTAATCTTACTCACACAGCTACCTCATTGCGCCTCTTTTTTTCTTTGCGTCATGTGCTGTTTGGGGAGGGTTTTTTGGAAGGGACATCCTGCGTGACACTGCAGTGCCACTCCTAGATGGGCCCGGTGTTTGTGTCGGCCACTAGGGTCGCTTATCTTTCTCACACAGCTACCTCATTGCGCCTCTTTTTTTCTTTGCGTCATGTGCTGTTTGGGGAGGGTTTTTTGGAAGGGACATCCTGCGTGACACTGCAGTGCCACTCCTAGATGGGCCCGGTGTTTGTGTCGGCCACTAGGGTCGCTTATCTTTCTCACACAGTCAGCTACCTCATTGCGCCTCTTTTTTTCTTTGCGTCATGTGCTGTTTGGGGAGGGTTTTTTGGAAGGGACATCCTGCGTGACACTGCAGTGCCACTCGTAGATGGGCCCGGTGTTTGTGTCGGCCACTAGGGTCGCTTATCTTTCTCACACAGTCAGCTACCTCATTGCGCCTCTTTTTTTCTTTGCGTCATGTGCTGTTTGGGGAGGGTTTTTTGGAAGGGACATCCTGCGTGACACTGCAGTGCCACTCCTAGATGGGCCCGGTGTTTGTGTCGGCCACTAGGGTCGCTTATCTTTCTCACACAGTCAGCTACCTCATTGCGCCTCTTTTTTTCTTTGCGTCATGTGCTGTTTGGGGAGGGTTTTTTGGAAGGGACATCCTGCGTGACACTGCAGTGCCACTCCTAGATGGGCCCGGTGTTTGTGTCGGCCACTAGGGTCGCTAATCTTACTCACACAGCTACCTCATTGCGCCTCTTTTTTTCTTTGCGTCATGTGCTGTTTGGGGAGGGTTTTTTGGAAGGGACATCCTGCGTGACACTGCAGTGCCACTCCTAGATGGGCCCGGTGTTTGTGTCGGCCACTAGGGTCGCTTATCTTACTCACACAGCGACCTCGGTGCAAATTTTAGGACTAAAAATAATATTGTGAGGTGTGATGTGTTCAGAATAGGCTGAAAATGAGTGTAAATTATGTTTTTTGAGGTTAATAATACTTTGGGATCAAAATTACCCCCAAATTCTATGATTTAAGCTGTTTTTTAGGGTTTTTTGAAAAAAACACCCGAATCCAAAACACACCCGAATCCGACAAAAAAAATTCGGTGAGGTTTTGCCAAAACGCGGTCGAACCCAAAACACGGCCGCGGAACCGAACCCAAAACCAAAACACAAAACCCGAAAAATTTCCGGCGCTCATCTCTAATATATATATATATATATTAGAGATGAGCGCCGGAAATTTTTCGGGTTTTGTGTTTTGGTTTTGGGTTCGGTTCCGCGGCCGTGTTTTGGGTTCGACCGCGTTTTGGCAAAACCTCACCGAATTTTTTTTGTCGGATTCGGGTGTGTTTTGGATTCGGGTGTTTTTTTTAAAAAACACTAAAAAACAGCTTAAATCATAGAATTTGGGGGTCATTTTGATCCCAAAGTATTATTAACCTCAAAAACCATAATTTACACTCATTTTCAGTCTATTCTGAATACCTCACACCTCACAATATTATTTTTAGTCCTAAAATTTGCACCTAGGTCGCTGGATGACTAAGCTAAGCGACCCTAGTGGCCGACACAAACACCGGGCCCATCTAGGAGTGGCACTGCAGTGTCACGCAGGATGTCCCTTCCAAAAAACCCTCCCCAAACAGCACATGACGCAAAGAAAAAAAGAGGCGCAATGAGGTAGCTGTGTGAGTAAGATAAGCGACCCTAGTGGCCGACACAAACACCGGGCCCATCTAGGAGTGGCACTGCAGTGTCACGCAGGATGTCCCTTCCAAAAAACCCTCCCCAAACAGCACATGACGCAAAGAAAAAAAGAGGCGCAATGAGGTAGCTGTGTGAGTAAGATAAGCGACCCTAGTGGCCGACACAAACACCGGGCCCATCTAGGAGTGGCACTGCAGTGTCACGCAGGATGGCCCTTCCAAAAAACCCTCCCCAAACAGCACATGACGCAAAGAAAAAAAGAGGCGCAATGAGGTAGCTGTGTGAGTAAGATAAGCGACCCTAGTGGCCGACACAAACACCGGGCCCATCTAGGAGTGGCACTGCAGTGTCACGCAGGATGTCCCTTCCAAAAAACCCTCCCCAAACAGCACATGACGCAAAGAAAAAAAGAGGCGCAATGAGGTAGCTGTGTGAGTAAGATAAGCGACCCTAGTGGCCGACACAAACACCGGGCCCATCTAGGAGTGGCACTGCAGTGTCACGCAGGATGGCCCTTCCAAAAAACCCTCCCCAAACAGCACATGACGCAAAGAAAAAAAGAGGCGCAATGAGGTAGCTGTGTGAGTAAGATAAGCGACCCTAGTGGCCGACACAAACACCGGGCCCATCTAGGAGTGGCACTGCAGTGTCACGCAGGATGGCCCTTCCAAAAAACCCTCCCCAAACAGCACATGACGCAAAGAAAAAAAGAGGCGCAATGAGGTAGCTGTGTGAGTAAGATAAGCGACCCTAGTGGCCGACACAAACACCGGGCCCATCTAGGAGTGGCACTGCAGTGTCACGCAGGATGGCCCTTCCAAAAAACCCTCCCCAAACAGCACATGACGCAAAGAAAAAAAGAGGCGCAATGAGGTAGCTGTGTGAGTAAGATAAGCGACCCTAGTGGCCGACACAAACACCGGGCCCATCTAGGAGTGGCACTGCAGTGTCACGCAGGATGTCCCTTCCAAAAAACCCTCCCCAAACAGCACATGACGCAAAGAAAAAAAGAGGCGCAATGAGGTAGCTGTGTGAGTAAGATAAGCGACCCTAGTGGCCGACACAAACACTGGGCCCATCTAGGAGTGGCACTGCAGTGTCACGCAGGATGTCCCTTCCAAAAAACCCTCCCCAAACAGCACATGACGCAAAGAAAAAAAGAGGCGCAATGAGGTAGCTGTGTGAGTAAGATAAGCGACCCTAGTGGCCGACACAAACACCGGGCCCATCTAGGAGTGGCACTGCAGTGTCACGCAGGATGTCCCTTCCAAAAAACCCTCCCCAAACAGCACATGACGCAAAGAAAAAAAGAGGCGCAATGAGGTAGCTGTGTGAGTAAGATAAGCGACCCTAGTGGCCGACACAAACACCGGGCCCATCTAGGAGTGGCACTGCAGTGTCACGCAGGATGTCCCTTCCAAAAAACCCTCCCCAAACAGCACATGACGCAAAGAAAAAAAGAGGCGCAATGAGGTAGCTGTGTGAGTAAGATAAGCGACCCTAGTGGCCGACACAAACACCGGGCCCATCTAGGAGTGGCACTGCAGTGTCACGCAGGATGGCCCTTCCAAAAAACATTCCACAAACAGCACATGACGCAAAGAAAAATTAAAGAAAAAAGAGGTGCAAGATGGAATTGTCCTTGGGCCCTCCCACCCACCCTTATGTTGTATAAACAGGACATGCACACTTTAACCAACCCATCATTTCAGTGACAGGGTCTGCCACACGACTGTGACTGAAATGACGGGTTGGTTTGGACCCCCACCAAAAAAGAAGCAATTAATCTCTCCTTGCACAAACTGGCTCTACAGAGGCAAGATGTCCACCTCATCATCATCCTCCGATATATCACCGTGTACATCCCCCTCCTCACAGATTATCAATTCGTCCCCACTGGAATCCACCATCTCAGCTCCCTGTGTACTTTGTGGAGGCAATTGCTGCTGGTCAATGTCTCCACGGAGGAATTGATTATAATTCATTTTAATGAACATCATCTTCTCCACATTTTCTGGATGTAACCTCGTACGCCGATTGCTGACAAGGTGAGCGGCGGCACTAAACACTCTTTCGGAGTACACACTTGTGGGAGGACAACTTAGGTAGAATAAAGCCAGTTTGTGCAAGGGCCTCCAAATTGCCTCTTTTTCCTGCCAGTATAAGTACGGACTGTGTGACGTGCCTACTTGGATGCGGTCACTCATATAATCCTCCACCATTCTTTCAATGTTGAGAGAATCATATGCAGTGACAGTAGACGACATGTCCGTAATCATTGTCAGGTCCTTCAGTCCGGACCAGATGTCAGCATCAGCAGTCGCTCCAGACTGCCCTGCATCACCGCCAGCGGGTGGGCTCGGAATTCTGAGCCTTTTCCTCGCACCCCCAGTTGCGGGAGAATGTGAAGGAGGAGATGTTGACAGGTCGCGTTCCGCTTGACTTGACAATTTTCTCACCAGCAGGTCTTTCAACCCCAGCAGACTTGTGTCTGCCGGAAAGAGAGATCCAAGGTAGGCTTTAAATCTAGGATCGAGCACGGTGGCCAAAATGTAGTGCTCTGATTTCAACAGATTGACCACCCGTGAATCCTTGTTAAGCGAATTAAGGGCTCCATCCACAAGTCCCACAAGCCTAGCGGAATCGCTCCGTGTTAGCTCCTCCTTCAATGTCTCCAGCT
Organism: Pseudophryne corroboree; assembly: GCF_028390025.1. Classification (NCBI taxonomy): domain Eukaryota; kingdom Metazoa; phylum Chordata; class Amphibia; order Anura; family Myobatrachidae; genus Pseudophryne; species Pseudophryne corroboree. The sequence continues at coordinate 161,911,725 of NC_086449.1, forward strand.
TCTTCTGCAAAAGCCTGATGAGGGGAATGACCTGACTCAGGCTGGCAGTGTCTGAACTGACTTCACGTGTGGCAAGTTCAAAGGGCATCAGAACCTTGCACAACGTTGAAATCATTCTCCACTGCGCTTGAGACAGGTGCATTCCACCTCCTATATCGTGCTCAATTGTATAGGCTTGAATGGCCTTTTGCTGCTCCTCCAACCTCTGAAGCATATAGAGGGTTGAATTCCACCTCGTTACCACTTCTTGCTTCAGATGATGGCAGGGCAGGTTCAGTAGTTTTTGGTGGTGCTCCAGTCTTCTGTACGTGGTGCCTGTACGCCGAAAGTGTCCCGCAATTCTTCTGGCCACCGACAGCATCTCTTGCACGCCCCTGTCGTTTTTTAAATAATTCTGCACCACCAAATTCAAGGTATGTGCAAAACATGGGACGTGCTGGAATTTGCCCATATTTAATGCACACACAATATTGCTGGCGTTGTCCGATGCCACAAATCCACAGGAGAGTCCAATTGGGGTAAGCCATTCCGCGATGATCTTCCTCAGTTGCCGTAAGAGGTTTTCAGCTGTGTGCGTGTTCTGGAAACCGGTGATACAAAGCGTAGCCTGCCTAGGAAAGAGTTGGCGTTTGCGAGATGCTGCTACTGGTGCCGCCGCTGCTGTTCTTGCGGCGGGAGTCCATACATCTACCCAGTGGGCTGTCACAGTCATATAGTCCTGACCCTGCCCTGCTCCACTTGTCCACATGTCCGTGGTTAAGTGGACATTGGGTACAGCTGCATTTTTAGGACACTGGTGACTCTTTTTCTGAGGTCTGTGTACATTTTCGGTATCGCCTGCCTAGAGAAATGGAACCTAGATGGTATTTGGTACCGGGGACACAGTACCTCCAACAAGTCTCTAGTTGGCTCTGCAGTAATGATGGATACCGGAACCACGTTTCTCACCACCCAGGATGCCAAGGCCTCAGTTATCCGCTTTGCAGTAGGATGACTGCTGTGATATTTCATCTTCCTCGCAAAGGACTGTTGGACAGTCAATTGCTTGGTGGAAGTAGTAAAAGTGGTCTTACGACTTCCCCTCTGGGATGACCATCGACTCCCAGCAGCAACAACAGCAGCGCCAGCAGCAGTAGGCGTTACACGCAAGGATGCATCGGAGGAATCCCAGGCAGGAGAGGAATCGTCAGAATTGCCAGTGACATGGCCTGCAGGACTATTGGCATTCCTGGGGAAGGAGGAAATTGACACTGAGGGAGTTGGTGGGGTGGTTTGCGTGAGCTTGGTTACAAGAGGAAGGGATTTACTGGTCAGTGGACTGCTTCCGCTGTCACCCAAAGTTTTTGAACTTGTCACTGACTTATTATGAATGCGCTGCAGGTGACGTATAAGGGAGGATGTTCCGAGGTGGTTAACGTCCTTACCCCTACTTATTACAGCTTGACAAAGGCAACACACGGCTTGACACCTGTTGTCCGCATTTATGTTGAAATACTTCCACACCGAAGAGCTGATTTTTTTGGTATTTTCACCAGGCATGTCAGTGGCCATATTCCTCCCACGGACAACAGGTGTCTCCCCGGGTGCCTGACTTAAACAAACCACCTCACCATCAGAATCCTCCTGGTCAATTTCCTCCCCAGCGCCAGCAACACCCATATCCTCCTCATCCTGGTGTACTTCAACACTGACATCTTCAATCTGACTATCAGGAACTGGACTGCGGGTGCTCCTTCCAGCACTTGCAGGGGGCGTGCAAATGGTGGAAGGCGCATGCTCTTCACGTCCAGTGTTGGGAAGGTCAGGCATCGCAACCGACACAATTGGAGTCGGACTCTCATTGTGGATTTGGAATTTCGAAGAACGCACAGTTCTTTGCGGTGCTACTGCTTTTGCCAGCTTGAGTCTTTTCATTTTTCTAGCGAGAGGCTGAGTGCTTCCATCCTCATGTGAAGCTGAACTCAGCCGTTCCTTGCCACTCCGTGTGGTAAATGGCATATTGGCAAGTTTACGCTTCTCCTCCGACAATTTTATTTTAGGTTTTGGAGTCCTTTTTTTACTGATATTTGGTGTTTTGGATTTGACATGCTCTGTACTATGACATTGGGCATCGGCCTTGGCAGACGACGTTGCTGGCATTTCATCTTCTCTGCCATGACTAGTGGCAGCAGCTTCAGCACGAGGTGGAAGTGGATCTTGATCTTTCCCTAATTTTGGAACCTCAACATTTTTGTTCTCCATATTTTAATAGGCACAACTAAAAGGCACCTCAGGTAAACAATGGAGATGGATGGATACTAGTATACTTATGGATGGACTGCCGAGTGCCGACACAGAGGTAGCTACAGCCGTGGACTAACGTACTGTGTCTGCTGCTAATATAGACTGGATGATAATGATATGAAATCAATATATATATATGTATGTATATATAATATCACTAGTACTGCAGCCGGACAGGTAGATAATATATTTATTAGGTAATGATGACTGATGACGGACCTGCTGGACACTGTCAGCTCAGCAGCACCGCAGACTGCTACAGTAAGCTACTATACTATAGTAGTATGTACAAAGAAGAAAGAAAAAAAAAAAACCACGGGTAGGTGGTATACAATTATGGATGGACTGCCGAGTGCCGACACAGAGGTAGCTACAGCCGTGGACTAACGTACTGTGTCTGCTGCTAATATAGAGTCTAGACTGGATGATAAATTATTGATAATGAGATGAAATCAATATAATATCACTAGTACTGCAGCCGGACAGGTACTATATATATTTATTATGTAATGACTGATGACGGACCTGCTGGACACTGTCAGGTCAGCAGCACCGCAGACTGCTACAGTAAGCTACTATAGTAGTATGTATAAAGAAGAATGAAAAAAAAAAAAACACGGGTAGGTGGTATACAATATTATATATATATATATATATATATATATATATATATATATATATTATATACAATTATATATATATATATATATATATATATATATTAAACTGGTGGTGATTGATTATTAAACTGGTGGTCAGGTCACTCACGTTGCAACTTGCAACTAGTACTCCGAGTCCTAAGCAGACAATCACAAAATATATTATTATACTGGTGGTCAGTGTGGTCACAACAATGGCAGTGTGGCACTGACTCTGGCAGCAAAAGTGTGCACTGTACGTTATATGTACTCCTGAGTCCTGCTCTCAGACTCTAACTGCTCCCCACTGTCAGTGTCTCCCCCACAAGTCAGATAATACAATACACTTACAGTCACACTATCTAATCTATATCACTTCAGCAAGTAGTATAGTAGTATAGTAGTACTCCTCCTAATAATGCTCCCCAAAATTACTACTACTGTGTCTCTCTCGTCTCTACTGTGTCTCTCTCTTCTCTAAACGGAGAGGACGCCAGCCACGTCCTCTCCCTATGACTCTCAATGCACGTGTGAAAATGGTGGCGACGCGCGGCTCCTTATATAGAATCCGAGTCTCGCGATAGAATCCGAGCCTCGCGAGAATCCGACAGCGGGATGATGACGTTCGGGCGCGCTCGGGTTAACCGAGCAAGGCGGGAAGATCCGAGTCGCTCGGACCCGTGAAAAAAAACATGAAGTTCGGGCGGGTTCGGATTCAGAGGAACCGAACCCGCTCATCTCTAATATATATATACTTCCAATATATGCCGGCACTCAAATCACAACAACAGCTTGCTCTGGTGCCCATTGAAGCAGAGAAATAGCAGTCCAATGGAAAACGGCACTCAGAGGCAATGAATCGTAGAAAAGAGATTTAATTCATACCATTAACGTTTCGGGGCGACAAGCCCCGTCCTCAGAATGGACAGAAATATAATGCAAAGACACTTACCACTATAAGTAGAGACCCACACCGACGGCGTCTCCTCCCCTCGCTTGCTCCCTCGCGTTCCGGTCTCACTGCTCCTTCCGCGACGTCATTTCCGCATCCACAGCTGATAGTTGCCAAGGGAACACTTTGGTGTGCGTTCCACTGTCAGCCAATCGCTACATACCACCTCAATCAGGAGTGGGAAGGTCAAGCAGGGGGGACTCTGCATAGGGAGAAGGGAGGGTCGGAGGCACCGAAAAGTATAATTTAACCATAACGTCCCCATACCTATTGTACAGGCACAAAAAACATATATATATAACAAAACAGAAATATGTTAAGAACATGTGCGGAGATTGAAAAAGCATACACTATCAGACATCTGTAGCAAATACATACTAATAACCATAAAAAAATATGACACAAACTATTGAAATATACGTGACTCCTCAACACTGTTGCCAAGCCACGGATAAATATTCAAAATTCAATGCTACATCAATGTACTCCAATTAATTTTCTCATTAAGGCCACCTGGAGATATAGTCCCCAATCGGGTAATCCAGCGTGCTTCCTTAATAAGTAGGGATTTAGATCTATCTCCCCCACGGATTGCTAAGGGGACATGATCAATCATGAAGTACCTTAGGGATTCTAAGGAGTGGCCAGCCTGTTTAAAATGTTTAGCCACCGGCTGGTCAACAAACTTGCCTTCAAGGGTCAGTTTAATCGCTGATCTGTGGGCAGCCATTCGTTCGGAAAATTTGCGAATGGTTTGCCCAACATAAAACAATCCACAGGGGCAGATAATGATATAGATGACATGGGTGGTGGAGCAAGTGAGAACAAATCTAATGTCATATTTTTTGTTCTCATGATGGGGATGTTGGAAGGCTTTGCAAGAAAACATATACCTACAAGTGGTACACCCGCTGCAGCGATAGCAACCGGGTGCTTTATAATGGACATTAGGCAATTGGGAAGCCCCCATCCCGGTGATATCTGTTCTGACCACCCTGTCTCTAATGTTCCTCCCCCGTCTAAATGCCATCATGGGAGTAAACTGTTTAAGACCTTTTAAATCTGGGTCAGTAGAAACTATGGGCCACAGTGCCCGGGTGGCCCGTCTCATAATGGGATTAGAGGTGGAAAAATCACAGGGAAAAGGGATTTTCGGTCTCCGTTGCTTATTGGAGGATTTTAAAAGCACATGCCTAGGTATTTCCAGCACTTCTATCTTAGAGGCCTGAAGTATACTATTATCATAGCCACGAGCCAGAAATTTCAAAATTAGAGCATCAATTTCTCTGTTAAGAACCTCTGGATCACTAACAATGCGTGCAACATGCATCATCTGAGATCGAGGTAAACCTTTCTTTAAAGATTCTGGATGATGGCTAGATGATGTTAAGAGGGTGTTACGATCTGTAATTTTGTGAAATACTTCAGTGGTCAAAACGCCATTATCTACCCTAATGGCTACATCAAGGAAGTGCGCCTCACTAGTACTACAGGTAAAAGTGAATTTAACGGGACTATCTCTACCATTAATATCCGACATCATTTGCCTAAATGCCATTTCACCCCCTTTCCATAATAGGAAAATATCATCGATATAGCGGCAAAACATAAGAATATTATCTCTGATATCTTGATTAATGAAAAACAATTCTTGTTCTTGGACGAACATATAGATGTTAGCGTACGAAGGGGCCACAGGGGACCCCATCGCACATCCCCTGAGTTGCAGAAAAAACTGTCCATCGAACAGAAAGTAGTTACGACGGAGAGTAAGTTCTAACAGGGTCAAAAACAATTCATGGTCAAATTTATCAACAGGGAGATGAGTGCTAAGAAAAGAGGACATGGCCGCCAAACCCCCAGTATGGGGGATCACAGTATACAGACTGCATACATCTAAACAGCAGAGTAACGTCCCTTCAGGAACTGATGTATACTCCTGTAGTTTCAACAGGAATGAAGTGGTATCTTTCAAGAATGTTGATTGTAATGGAAGATACGGTTGCAGGATCGAGTCCAAAAACTGTGCCACTGGCCTATACAAGGAGTCAGGAGCGGAGATGATTGGCCTGCCCGGAGGTTTCAGACTATCCTTGTGTATCTTGGGCAACGTGTACAACACCGGTACACGAGGAAATTTAATGGAGAGTGCCTTCAACATTTTAGGCGGTAGTTTGCCCTCAGTCACAGCCATATTAAGGATATGGGCTAATGCCTTCTGATATTTGGGAGTAGGGTCCAAGGTCAGTTTTACCGACACAGGAGAGACATTCAGCTTTTCTCAAGCTGAAATAGAATCCATTTTGTCAAAAGAACCTGCCATTCTCTCCGATAAAACAGTGGACCCAGAGATCCTATACCATCAGATTTGGAAACTCAAACGCAGAGAAATAGACTTTGCTCTTCATAGTAGCACCTTATCTGAATACTTTCGCGAACATAAAATTCCACGCGGCTTTCGGGTAAGAAATGTGCCCACTATAGGGCGTAACAACCCTGATTTTGTTCGCCGTTGGATCGCTATTCTAAATAAGTGTGCATTCGACCTGATCATTTTAGTGATCGATGAGGCCAATAAGGAACTTCTCACTACGAGATCAAAAATTGACACCTTTGAGAAAGAACAGTATAAAACTCTGGAGGAAGATAGTACGCAGGACTGGATTCTCAAGCTGGAAAACCAATGTACACAGTATAAACGTGACCTCCTCAAATTCAAAAGGAATAAGAAATTTACGGTTGATACCGACTACGAGGAGAATCAAGTCTATCGCTGGCTATCTGGTGGTAACCCCACAGATACAAGTAAGGGTCGGCCGCGTATGAGAAGGCCCTGGTTCCGTAAGTCTCATCGGAAGGACGGTACCCAGAAATCCAGCTCGGAGAGCGAATTTGCAATATCTGAAACTGAGGATGCTCCCGACCCTTTAGATACCCCTTTAGAGGGCACATCTCGAGAGCCAACAAAACCTATAAGATCACTCCCACCCGCCGGGGTGGCCAAAACAAAAGGGGTAAGAGCAGTGACACAACGCAAGAACCGTTAATCTTTAACCTCTCTGACCGGGTGTTAAATACTACTGAACTTGCGGTGCTCAATAAAGGACTGAGTTTTGTTCCTACAAATCTCCACGATTCCTTTAACTGGAATAGGGACTTACATGCATTTTCACGCAAACTCCGCCTCAAGGAACATTTTAAAGACAAACTGGAAGATTCTGAGACCTCCATCTTTTCCACCTTCTTGAGAAAAACATCTAGATCAACGTATGATCCACCCTCCATGAATGCCTCTTTGAAAGCGTTTCATAGATTATTAGATGAATCTATTACTAAATTTACCGCTGCTCCATCCAAAATTAAATTCAATCTGTCCAGAGACGAGTCCCAAGCCTTGGTTGCATTGGGCTCGTATGATGACATAGTGATCAGGCCCGCCGATAAGGGCGGGGCCATTGTTATTTTGAATCTGGAAGATTACAAGGCGGAGGTATATTCGCAATTGGCACATATGGAAGTTTATCAAAAACTGACCTTGGACCCTACTCCCAAATATCAGAAGGAATTAGCCCATATCCTTAATATGGCTGTGACTGAGGGCAAACTACCGCCTAAAATGTTGAAGGCACTCTCCATTAAATTTCCTCGTGTACCGGTGTTGTACACGTTGCCCAAGCTACACAAGGATAGTCTGAAACCTCCGGGCAGGCCAATCATCTCCGCTCCTGACTCCTTGTATAGGCCAGTGGCACAGTTTTTGGACTCGATCCTGCAACCGTATCTTCCATTACAATCAACATTCTTGAAAGATACCACTTCATTCCTGTTGAAACTACAGGAGTATACATCAGTTCCTGAAGGGACGTTACTCTGCTGTTTAGATGTATGCAGTCTGTATACTGTGATCCCCCATACTGGGGGTTTGGCGGCCATGTCCTCTTTTCTTAGCACTCATCTCCCTGTTGATAAATTTGACCATGAGTTGTTTTTGACCCTGTTAGAACTTACTCTCCGTCGTAACTACTTTCTGTTCGATGGACAGTTTTTTCGGCAACTCAGGGGATGTGCGATGGGGTCCCCTGTGGCCCCTTCGTATGCTAACATCTATATGTTCGTCCAAGAACAAGAATTGTTTTTCATTAATCAAGATATCAGAGATAATGGCCCTCATTCCGAGTTGATCGGTCGCAAGGCGAATTTAGCAGAGTTACACACGCTAAGCCTACGCCTACTGGGAGTGTATCTTAGCTTCTTAAAATTGCGACCGATGTAATCGCAATATTGCGATTACAAACTACTTTGCAGTTTCTGAGTAACTTCAACCTTACTCTGCCTGTGCGATCAGTTCAGTGCTTGTCGTTCCTGGTTTGACGTCACAAACACACCCAGCGTTCGCTCAGACACTCCCCCGTTTCTCCAGCCACTCCTGCGTTTTTTCCGGAAACGGTAGCGTTTTCATCCACACGCCCATAAAACGCTGTGTTTCCGCCCAGTAACACCCATTTCCAGTCAATCACATTACGATCGCCGGAGCGATGAAAAAGCCGTGAGTAAAAATACTATCTTCATTGTTAAATTACTTGGCGCAGTCGCAGTGCGAATATTGCGCATGCGTACTAAGCGGATTTTCATTGCGATGCGATGAAAAATACAGAGCGAACGACTCGGAATGAGGGCCAATATTCTTATGTTTTGCCGCTATATCGATGATATTTTCCTATTATGGAAAGGGGGTGAAATGGCATTTAGGCAAATGATGTCGGATATTAATGGTAGAGATAGTCCCGTTAAATTCACTTTTACCTGTAGTACTAGTGAGGCGCACTTCCTTGATGTAGCCATTAGGGTAGATAATGGCGTTTTGACCACTGAAGTATTTCACAAAATTACAGATCGTAACACCCTCTTAACATCATCTAGCCATCATCCAGAATCTTTAAAGAAAGGTTTACCTCGATCTCAGATGATGCATGTTGCACGCATTGTTAGTGATCCAGAGGTTCTTAACAGAGAAATTGATGCTCTAATTTTGAAATTTCTGGCTCGTGGCTATGATAATAGTATACTTCAGGCCTCTAAGATAGAAGTGCTGGCAATACCTAGGCATGTGCTTTTAAAATCCTCCAATAAGCAACGGAGACCGAAAATCCATTTTCCCTGTGATTTTTCAACCTCTAATCCCATTATGAGACGGGCCACCCGGGCACTATGGCCCATAGTTTCTACTGACCCAGATTTAAAAGGTCTTAAACAGTTTACTCCCATGATGGCATTTAGACGGGGGAGGAACATTAGAGACAGGGTGGTCAGAACAGATATCACCGGGATGGGGGCTTCCCAATTGCCTAATGTCCATTATAAAGCACCCGGTTGCTATCGCTGCAGCGGGTGTACCACTTGTAGGTATATGTTTTCTTGCAAAGCCTTCCAACATCCCCATCATGAGAACAAAAAATATGACATTAGATTTGTTCTCACTTGCTCCACCACCCATGTCATCTATATCATTATCTGCCCCTGTGGATTGTTTTATGTTGGGCAAACCATTCGCAAATTTTCCGAACGAATGGCTGCCCACAGATCAGCGATTAAACTGACCCTTGAAGGCAAGTTTGTTGACCAGCCGGTGGCTAAACATTTTAAACAGGCTGGCCACTCCTTAGAATCCCTAAGGTACTTCATGATTGATCATGTCCCCTTAGCAATCCGTGCGGGAGATAGATCTAAATCCCTACTTATTAAGGAAGCACGCTGGATTACCCGATTGGGGACTATATCTCCAGGTGGCCTTAATGAGAAAATTAATTGGAGTACATTGATGTAGCATTGAATTTTGAATATTTATCCGTGGCTTGGCAACAGTGTTGAGGAGTCACGTATATTTCAATGGGTTCACTACGGCTGGCCGGCGGTCGGGCTCCCGGCGACCAGCATCCCGGCGCCGGGAGCCCGACCGCCGGCTTACCGACAGCTTGGCGAGCGCAAATGAGCCCCTTGCGGGCTCGCTGCGCTCGCCACGCTACGGGCACGGTGGCGCGCTACGCGCGCCACACTATTTTATTCTCCCTCTATGGGGGTCGTGGACCCCCACGAGGGAAAATAATTGTCGGTATTCCGGCTGTCGGGCTCCCGGCGCCGGTATACTGAGCGCCGGGAGCCCGACCGCCGGCAAACAGAAGACCACCCATTTCAATAGTTTGTGTCATATTTTTTTATGGTTATTAGTATGTATTTGCTACAGATGTCTGATAGTGTATGCTTTTTCAATCTCCGCACATGTTCTTAACATATTTCTGTTTTGTTATATATATGTTTTTTGTGCCTGTACAATAGGTATGGGGACGTTATGGTTAAATTATACTTTTCGGTGCCTCCGACCCTCCCTTCTCCCTATGCAGAGTCCCCCCTGCTTGACCTTCCCACTCCTGATTGAGGTGGTATGTAGCGATTGGCTGACAGTGGAACGCACACCAAAGTGTTCCCTTGGCAACTATCAGCTGTGGATGCGGAAATGACGTCGCGGAAGGAGCAGTGAGACCGGAACGCGAGGGAGCAAGCGAGGGGAGGAGACGCCGTCGGTGTGGGTCTCTACTTATAGTGGTAAGTGTCTTTTCATTATATTTCTGTCCATTCTGAGGACGGGGCTTGTCGCCCCGAAACGTTAATGGTATGAATTAAATCTCTTTTCTACGATTCATTGCCTCTGAGTGCCGTTTTCCATTGGACTGCTATACACATATATATATATATATATATATATATATATATTTATATATAAATTGAGGCCGAGAGATATAGTTAAAAATTAAAATTAGACCAGTAATGAGGGGTTCTAAGTATTTCGCATTACCTCCAGAAAAAAAGATGGTATATATAAGTCCGAATAGGGGTGGATGTTCTCATGGGTTTTCTGATTACTGTAAGAGGCCAAGGCGCTGACCTCATAAATACAAAACAGAATCAGGCCCAATATACAGAACTTCATGGTGGTGATCAAACATTTTAAAAGTTTAAAGCTTTAAAAGATAAAAAGGAACAGAAACTCTTTACTCCATAGGGACACAAAGACTAATTTAATATGGTTTTAAAACAGTCATATTTTATGTATAGTTCTTAAATAGAGATGTGCGGCGGGCACTTTTCATATTTTGTGTTGTGGATCTGGATACTCGCTCATGTTTTGGATCTGGATTGGTTTTTGCCAAAAACCACCCTTTCTGGTTTTGGTTTTGGATTTGGATGATTTTTTTTAAAAACATAAAAATAGCTAAAATCACAGAATTTGGGGGTAATTTTGATCCTACGGCATTATTAACCTCAATAGCACTCATTTCCACTCATTTCCAGTCTATTCTGAACACCTACCAACAAAATAACAGGTGGCGCTAGACAATCGGGTGAATTTTATAAAAACATTTATTCAAATACGATTTTTAAGGTTACAACACACTCCCGGGAGAAATAAAATGATATAACAAAATTTCACAATTGTAAAAACTGTGCACTGTATGCGAACTTTTTAATAAATTTCCTCAGGAAACCAGCTATAAATTGTAAACTTATATGCACATATTTAAAAAAAATTGTATAGCTGTGCCTGAGGCTATTCACCTTTTTTAAAAAGCACTGAAATGCAAACCAACTTCGATATAAAATGTATGTGAATTAATTGATTAATAAAGTAACATAATAAAAGTCACTCACGCCTTGGTAAGTCACAAGGTGCTGAATACGTCACAGATCCATATGTATAGATGGTTAATTGTAAAGATACATTGGTAAGTTACCTCCGCTGGGCAGGAGCCTGTGTTTTCCTTGCTCCCTGGTGTCGTCTCGTTGTGCTGTCAGAGACACACACCAGAGCCTCAGCGGGTATGGTATTGCTGCGCCGTACAGTGTGCCTGTAAGGCCGTGCAGGTAGATCACACTGCCTCCGGTACCTCCGCACTTGCAGACAGGAGGCTTTTTGGGCTGATTTTCCGGAGTGCGCCGGTCTGCGCCGGGCTTGCAAGGGAACAGCACCTGTGAATAACTTTTCCCCAGATGGCGTGCTCAGCCGGAGCTGCGGGGATTGGAAGTGGATTGCAGGTGCAGGTGCTCCCAATGGCAGCGCTGTGTCCGTGGGCTTCTCTACACGGACAAACCGTGGGTGCAGCAGCTGATGAGAGTGTGGATCCTTGTGAAAAAAAGCCTGTATCCTAACGCGTTTCAACGCCAGCAGGGCGTCTTTTTCTAAAGGCAGGTATGTCTGAGGGTAGGAATGTTCTTAGTTTTATACCTGTTCCTCAGATGTAGCTGTTTTTTAGATGATTGAATACCAGCTGTCTCTTATGTCATTAATTACTACATGTTATACTAAAACTTCCAACAACATGGGATCAGTGCATATATTTAAAAAAGACATCGCTTATATTAATATAGCTTGGATAATTAAATCTAATACATATTTTCACAGCATATCTCATAAACAATTAAATAATAATGCATGCGGATAGTATATGAGACTGGGAATACCTATCATGATTTTCAAAGAGGAATTACTTAGATTGTCAAATAATATCATATTGATTACATATTTATTCATATATACAATCCAATGTATTTGCTCTAATTATTAACTTGCAAAACTTTAATGAGGAAATTCATTTTCTTTTTTCTTTTTTCTTTCATATATTCTTTACTTATATTTAAACTCAGTATTTGTATTGGAATGTTTAAAACATTTAAACACCCTGGTGGCCCTACCTATGGTTATGGGCCCTAATAAATAAAGAGAGGGAAAAAAATGAGAGAGAGAGATATATATAAAATAGAAGAGACACATAGTGGATCTTATTTGAATAATTTTTGCAAACCAAAAAAGGAAGGAAAAAAGAGGAAAAAATACAAGAAAAAAATTCTTGAATACATGTGCGTGTGTGTACACAGACACTAACACCCACATAAGACGTACATACCCACACACATCTGTGTGGGCACGACTTTCTATGTGTTCTCACAAGAATGGCCTAGTATTTACGGAGCCATTCTATGAGAACTAAATGATTTCATGCAATATGAAGTGCATGTATGCAAAATGACCTATTCTAATGGAACCAAATAACTCAATCTAAATGATCATATTAGTTGATAATGAGTATGTATATCTAAACAAGAGTTAGACTTCACATCCGTATGCACATTTACATGTATACACAGATGTGAAATCCATGACTCCAAAGCTGCCAAAGAACACAGTCCAACAACCAAGTGCTCAAATGAACTCTAAATCAATGGTTTCATTCAAACCCTGAGGGTTTAAAGTCTGTAGCTTCAGAATCCACGCTGCCTCCTGTCTGCATAGGGTTCTAAAGCGATCACCCCCTCTATGCAGACAGGAGGCAGCGTGGATTCTGAAGCTACAGGGCTTGACAATCTAAGTAATTCCTCTTTGAAAATCATGATAGGTATTCCCAGTCTCATATACTATCCGCATGCATTATTATTTAATTGTTTATGAGATATGCTGTGAAAATATGTATTAGATTTAATTATCCAAGCTATATTAATATAAGCGATGTCTTTTTTAAATATATGCACTGATCCCATGTTGTTGGAAGTTTTAGTATAACATGTAGTAATTAATGACATAAGAGACAGCTGGTATTCAATCATCTAAAAAACAGCTACATCTGAGGAACAGGTATAAAACTAAGAACATTCCTACCCTCAGACATACCTGCCTTTAGAAAAAGACGCCCTGCTGGCGTTGAAACGCGTTAGGATACAGGCTTTTTTTCACAAGGATCCACACTCTCATCAGCTGCTGCACCCACGGTTTGTCCGTGTAGAGAAGCCCACGGACACAGCGCTGCCATTGGGAGCACCTGCACCTGCAATCCACTTCCAATCCCCGCAGCTCCGGCTGAGCACGCCATCTGGGGAAAAGTTATTCACAGGTGCTGTTCCCTTGCAAGCCCGGCGCAGACCGGCGCACTCCGGAAAATCAGCCCAAAAAGCCTCCTGTCTGCAAGTGCGGAGGTACCGGAGGCAGTGTGATCTACCTGCACGGCCTTACAGGCACACTGTACGGCGCAGCAATACCATACCCGCTGAGGCTCTGGTGTGTGTCTCTGACAGCACAACGAGACGACACCAGGGAGCAAGGAAAACACAGGCTCCTGCCCAGCGGAGGTAACTTACCAATGTATCTTTACAATTAACCATCTATACATATGGATCTGTGACGTATTCAGCACCTTGTGACTTACCAAGGCGTGAGTGACTTTTATTATGTTACTTTATTAATCAATTAATTCACATACATTTTATATCGAAGTTGGTTTGCATTTCAGTGCTTTTTAAAAAAGGTGAATAGCCTCAGGCACAGCTATACAATTTTTTTTAAATATGTGCATATAAGTTTACAATTTATAGCTGGTTTCCTGAGGAAATTTTTACAATTGTGAAATTTTGTTATATCATTTTATTTCTCCCGGGAGTGTGTTGTAACCTTAAAAATCGTATTTGAATAAATGTTTTTATAAAATTCACCCGATTGTCTAGCGCCACCTGTTATTTTGTTGGTAGTGGTCTATGTAAGGGATCGGCAATTCCCTTTATCAGGAGGCTGCTGACAATCTTAGTGCAGTGTTTTTCACCCAAGCGCTTAGTTTCTTTTTCTTCCTATTCTGAACACCTCCCAACTCACAATATTGTTTTTAGCCCTAAACGTTGTACCAAGGTAGCTGTATGACTCAGGGATGTGCGGTGAGGTAAATGGCTCAGGAGGCACCGGCTAGTATCAGAGCCAGATTTACACACAATATATGAGCCAAATGGTACATATGGGCATTATTCACAGATGCAGTGGTATAAACTATTGGACATTTTGTGAGTTTTGATCAGAGATGGGCGGAAAAGATAAGTAGGTGAGGCACTACTTTTTTTGGCTATAAAAATGATTAGAATAATGCAAAGAAGGTATTTCAAATTATTTCTAGTTTTCATATACTTTATACAGTAAAAACTCTGGCACAAACGTTTGTATGACAGGAAAAGCTCTGCCTCACCTGCCTCACCCCACCGCACATCACTGGTATGACTAAGCTAAGCAACACAAGTGTTCAGCACAAACACCTGGCCCTTTTAGGAGTTGCACTGCAGTGGCAGATAGGATCGCACTTAAAAAAAACTAGTACCCAAACAGCACATCAGCAAAGAAGTAAAAGAGGTGCAATGAGATAGCAGTATGACTAAGCTAAGCGACACAAGTGTGCGGCACAAACACCTGGCCCATCTAAGAGTGACACTGCAGTGGCAGACAGGATGGCACTTAAAAAAAAACTAGTACGCAAACAGCACATCATGCAAAGAGGTAAAAGAGGTGCAATGAGGTAGCTGTATGACTAAGCTAAGCGACACAAGTGTGCCGCACAAATACCTGGACCATCTAGGGTTGACACTGCAGTCCCACTACACTAAGGGCAGATACCGGATGCACGTCTAACACCAACATAGCTGTCAAGGCTTCGGTTATCCCATACCTACCAACATGACCCTCTCCAGGAGGGACAAAATGCTCTGCTTCTGGACTTTTCTCTTAATCTATGATTGCCGACACCTGTTTTGAACAGGTCACTGGATAAGAAAGGTGTTTCACCACAGGTGATGGCAATCATAAATTAAGAGGGAAGTCCAGGAGCAGAGCATTCTGGAGAGGGTCATGTTGGGAGATATGGTTATCCGCTTTGCAACAGGATGACTGCTGTCATATTTCATCTTCCTCGCAAAAGACTGTTGGACAGTCATTTGCTTAGTTGAAGTAGTACAAGTGGTCTTCCGACTTCCCCTCTGGGATGACGATCGACTCCCAGCAGCAACAACAGCAGCAGCAGCAGCGGGCAGCAGAGGGAGGAAGTGGTTCTTGATCTTTCCTTAATTTATCCTCCAAATTTTTGTTCTCCATTTTTTTTCTGGTGTTATATAACAAAATGCAGCACAGGAGAGCATACCTCTACACCACACAGGGCAAACCCTGTAAAAATTATTTGGATTAAATATTATTAACCCCTTTATTTGGAGTAAATAATATACAGCAGAGGACAGCACCACTGAACTTATATGGCAGCACCACTGGATTGGACTTATACGGCAGTACCACTGGACTGGACTTATACGGCAGTATCACTGGACTTATACGGCAGTACCACTGGACATATACGGCAGTATCACTGGACTTATACGTCAGTATCAATGGATTGGATTTATACAGCAGTACCACTGGACAAATATGGCAGAATCACTGAATTTATACGGCAGCACCACTGGACATATACAGCAGTACCTCTGGACATATATGGCAGTATCACTGGACTTATACGGCAGTATCACTGGACTGTATTTATACGGCAGTACTACTGGACTTATATGGCAGTACCACTGGACTTATATGGCAGTACCACTGGACTTATACGGCAGTAACACTGGACTGGAGTTATACGGCAGTACCACTGGACTTATACGGCAGTACCACTGGATATATATGGCAGTATCACTGGAATTATACGGCAGTACAACTAAACTTATATGGCAGTAACACTGGACTTATATGACAGTACCACTGGACTTATACAGCAGTACCACTGGACTGGATTTATACGGCAGTACCACTGGACTTATACGGCAGTACCACTGGACATATATGGCAGTACCACTGGAATGATACGGGAGTATCACTGGAATTATACGGCAGTATCACTGGACTGGATTTGTACGGCAGTACCAGTGGACTTATACGGCAGTACCACTGGACTGGATTTATACGGCAGTACCAGTGGACTTATACGACAGTACCACTGGACTTATATGGCAGTACCACTGGACTTATATAGCAGTACCACTAGACTTATACAGCAGTATCACTGGACATATATGGCAGAATCACTGAATTTATATGGCAGCACCACTGGACATATACAGCAGTACCTCTGGACATATATGGCAGTATCACTGGACTTATATGGCAGTATCACTGGACTGGATTTATACGGCAGTACTACTGGACTTACATGGCAGTACCATTGGACTTATACGGCAGTACCACTGGACTGGATTTATACGGCAGTACCACTGGATTTATACGGCAGTACCACTGGACATATACGGCAGTATCACTGGAATTATACGGCAGTACAACTGGACTTATACGGCAGTATCACTGTACTGGATTTGTACGGCAGTAATAGTGGACTTATATGGCAGTACCACTGGATTGGATTTATATGGCAGTACCACTGGACTTATACGATAGTACCACTGGACTTATATGGCAGTACCACTGGACTTATATGGCAGTATCACTGGACATATACAGCAGTATCACTGGACTGGATTTATACGGCAGTACCACTGGATTGGATTTATATGGCAGTACCACTGGACTTATACGATAGTACCACTGGACTTATATGGCAGTACCACTGGACTTATATGGCAGTATCACTGGACATATACAGCAGTATCACTGGACTGGATTTATACGGCAGTACCACTGGACTTATATGGCAGTACCACTGTACTGGATTTATATGGCAGTACCACTGGATTTATATGGCAGTACCACTGGACATATATGGCAGTATAACTCAATATATACGGCAGTACCACTGGACATATATACGGCAGTATAACTGGATTTATATGGCAGTATCACTGGACATAGACAGCAGTATCACTGGACTTATATGGCAGTATCACTGGACTGGATTTATATGGCAGTACCACTGGATTTATATGGCAGTACCACTGGACATAAACGGCAGTATCACTTGAATTATATGGCAGTACCACTGGACATATACGGCAGTATAACTCAATTTATACGGCAGTACCACTGGACATATATACGGCAGTATCACTGGATTTATATGGCAGTATGACTGGACATAGACGGCAGTATGACTGGACTTATATGGCAGTATCACTGGACTGGATTTATACGGCAGTATCACCGGATTTATATGGCAGTACCACTGGACATATACAGCATTACAACTGGACATAAACGGCAGTACCACTGGACTGGATTTATACGTCAGTACCACTGGATTTATAGGGCAGTACCACTGGACATATACGATAGTACCACTGGAATTATACGGCAGTACCACTGGACATATACAGCAGTATCACTGGATTTATACGGCAGTACCACTGGACATATACGACAGTATTACTGGACATATACGGCAGTATCACTGGACACATATGGCAGTACCATTGGACTGGATTTATACGGCAATATCATTGGACTTATACAGCAGTACCACTGGACATATACGGCAGTGTCACTGGAATTATACGTCAGTACAACTGGACTTATGTGGCAGTATCACTGGACTGGATTTATACGGCAGTACCACTGGACATATACGGCTTAATCACTGAATTATATACGGCAGCACCACTGGACATATACAGCAGTATCTCTGGACATATATGGCAGTATCACTGGACTTATATGGCAGTATCACTGGACTGGATTTATACGGCAGTACTACTGGACTTATATGGCAGTACCACTGGACTTATACGGCAGTACCACTGGACTGTATTTATACAGCAGTACCACTGGACTTGTACGACAGTACCACTGGACATATACGGCAGTATCACTGGAATTATACGGCAGTACAACTGGACTTATATGGCAGTATCACTGGACTGGATTTGTACGGCAGTACCAGTGGACTTATACGGTTGTACCACTGGACTGGATTTATACGGCAGTAGCACTGGACTTATACTACAGTACCACTGGACTTATACGGCAGCAATACTGGACTTATACGGCAGTACCACTGGACTTATACGGCAGTATCACTGGACTGGATTTATATGGCAGTACCACTGGACTTATATGGCAGTACCACTGGACTGGATTTATATGGCAGTACCACTGGATTTATATGGCAGTACCACTGGACATAAACGGCAGTATCACTTGAATTGTATGGCAGTACCACTGGACATATACGGCAGTATAACTCAATTTATACGGCAGTACCACTGGACATATATACGGCAGTATCACTGGATTTATACGGCAGTACCACTGGAGATAGACGGCAGTATGACTGGACTTATATGGCAGTATCACTGGACTGGATATATACGGCAGTATCACCGGATTTATATGGCAGTACCACTGGACATATACAGCATTACAACTGGACATATACGGCAGTATCACTGGACATAAATGGCAGTAACACTGGACTGGATTTATACGTCAGTACCACTGGATTTATAGGGCAGTACCACTGGACATATACGATAGTACCACTGGAATTATACGGCAGTACCACTGGACATATACAGCAGTATCACTGGATTTATACAGCAGTACCACTGGACATATACGACAGTATCACTGGACATATACGGCAGTATCACTGGACACATATGGCAGTACCGTTGGACTGGATTTATACGGCAATATCATTGGACTTATACAGCAGTACCACTGGACATATACGGCAGTATCACTGGAATTATACGTCAGTACAACTGGAGTTATGTGGCAGTATCACAGGACTGGATTTATATGGCAATACCACTGGACTTATACGGCAGTACCACTGGACTGGATTTATACGGCAGTACCACTGGACTTATACGGCAGTACCACTGGACTTATATGGCAGCACCACTGGACTTATATGGCAGTATCACTGGACTCAATTTATACGGCAATACCACTGGACTTATATGGCAGTACCACTGGACTGGATTTATATGGCAGTACCACTGGATTTATACTGCAGTTCCTCTGGACATATACGGCAGTATCACTGGAATTATATGGCAGTACCACTGAATTTATACAGCAGTACCACTGGACACATACAGAAGTATCACTGGATTTATACGGCAGTACCACTGGACATATATGGCAGTATCACTGGACTGGATTTATATGGCAGTACCACTGGACATATATGGCAGTACCACTGGACTTATATGGCAGTACCACTGGACTGGATTTATATGGCAGTACCACTGGATTTATATGGCAGTACCACTGGACATAAACGGCAGTATCACTTGAATTATATGGCAGTACCACTGGACATATACGGCAGTATAACTCAATTTATACGGCAGTACCACTGGACATATATACGGCAGTATCACTGGATTTAAACGGCAGTACCACTGGACATAGACGGCAGTATAACTGGACTTATATGGCAGTATCACTGGACTGGATTTATACGGCAGTATCACCGGATTTATATGGCAGTACCACTGGACATATACAGCATTACAACTGGACATATATACGGCAGTATCACTGGACATAAACGGCAGTACCACTGGACTGGATTTATACGGCAGTACCACTGGACTGGATTTATACGGCAGTAACACTGGACTTATACGGTAGTACCACTGGACTTATATGGCAGTATCACTGGACTCAATTTATACGGCAGTACCACTGGACTTATGTGGCAGTACCACTGGACTGGAATTATATGGCAGTACCACTGGATTTATACTGCAGTTCCTCTGGACATATACGGCAGTATCACTGGAATTATATGGCAGTACCACTGGACATATACGGCAGTATCACTGAATTTATACAGCAATACCACTGGACACATACAGAAGTATCACTGGATTTATATGGCAGTACCACTGGACATATATGGCAGTATCACTGGACTGGATTTATATGGCAGTACCACTGGACATATACGGCAGTACCACTGGACTTATATGGCAGTACCACTGGACTGGATTTATATGGCAGTACCACTGGATTTATATGGCAGTACCACTGGACATAAACGGCAGTATCACTTGAATTATATGGCAGTACCACTGGACATATACGGCAGTATAACTCAATTTATACGGCAGTACCACTGGACATATATACGGCAGTTTCACTGGATTTATACAGCAGTACCACTGGACATAGAAGACAGTATCACTGGACTTATATGGCAGTATCACTGGACTGGATTTATATGGCAGTATCACCGGATTTATATGGCAGTACCACTGGACATATACAGCATTACAACTGGATATATATAAACGGCAGTACCACTGGACTGGATTTATACGTCAGTACCACTGGATTTATAGGGCAGTACCACTGGACATATACGATAGTACCACTGGAATTATACGACAGTACCACTGGACATATACAGCAGTATCACTGGATTTATACGGCAGTACCACTGGACATATACGGCAGTATCACTGGACATATACGGCAGTATCACTGGACACATATGGCAGTACCATTGGACTGGATTTATACGGCAATATCATTGGACTTATACAGCAGTACCACTGGACATATACGGCATTTTCACTGGAATTATACGGCAGTACCAGTGGACATATACGGCAGTATCACTGGACATATACGGCAGTATCACTGGACACATATGGCAGTACCATTGGACTGGATTTATACGGCAATATCATTGGACTTATACAGCAGTAAGACTGGACATATACGGCATTATCACTGGAATTATACGGCAGTACAACTGGACTTATGTGGCAGTATCACAGGACTGGATTTATACGGCAATACCACTGGACTTATACGGCAGTACCACTGGACTGGATTTATACAGCAGTACCACTGGACTTATACGGCAGTACCACTGGACTTATATGGCAGCACCACTGGACTTATATGGCAGTATCACTGGACTCAATTTATACGGCAGTACCACTGGACTTATATGGCAGTACCACTGGACTGGATTTATATGGCAGTACCACTGGATTTATACTGCAGTTCCTCTGGACATATACAGCAGTATCACTGGAATTATATGGCAGTACCACTGGACATATACAGCAGTATCACTGAATTTATACAGCAGTACCACTGGACACATACAGAAGTATCACTGGATTTATACGGCAGTACCACTGGACATATATGGCAGTATCACTGGACTGGATTTATATGGCAGTACCACTGGACATATACGGCAGTACCACTGGACTGGATTTATACAGCAGTATCACTGGATTTATACGGCAGTACCACTGGACAAATACTGCAGTACCACTGGACTGGATTTATACGGCAGTATCACTGGACATATACAGCAGTATCACTGGACTTATACGGCAGTACTGCTGGACTTATACGGCAGTACCACTGGACTTATACAGCAGCACAGGGACACCACCACTGGAATGATGCAGGACAACACAGCACCACTGCAATGGACTGGACTTATACAGCAGCACTGTATAAGTCCAGTCCATTGCAGTGGCAGCAGAGGCCACCACCACTGTGACTGGACTGATGCAGCACAAGATACCACCACTGAACTGATGCAGGACAACACAGCACCACTGGACTGGACTTATACAGCAGCACTGGACAAACAGTATGGCAGCAGAGGACACCACCACTGTGACTGGACTGATGCAGCATAAGACACTACCACTATACTGATGCAGGACAACACAACACCACTGGACTGGACATATACAGCTACAGTGGACATATGGCAGCAGAGGACACCACCATTGTGACTGGACTGATTAAGCATAAGACACTACACTGGACTGAGCAGTATAAGACAGCACTGGAATCGCCACTCCACTTTCCCGCACAGACACTGAGGACGGAAACATGTCCTCTCGCTACACTCTCCAATTCCGGAGTGAAAATGGCGCTGACGCGCGGCTCATTATATGGAATCCAAAACCCATGAGAATCTGACAGCGGGATGATGACGTTTTGCCTTGTTCTGGTTTCCGAGTCTTGCGGGAAAACCAGAGCCGGACTTGGATCCGGGCTCGGGACATAATGTTCATTAGGGTTCAGTTCTCAGAGAACCGAATCTGCTCATCTCTATTCTTAATACAGGTTACATAAGTTATGGAGGCGGGCGGGATGCTGGCTGTTAATTCCCGACAGCGGCAAGTTGAATGCTAAGAGTCCCCTTGTGGGCTCGCTCTGGGTGAACACCTACATATCCGGCTGCTGGCATCATCGGCTCTCGGGATTTCGACATCGCTATCCTGAATGTTGGAACCCAACAGCTGGCATTTTAACTGCATCCCCTTAATACAATTGTACTGTAGTATGGATATTGAAAGTTAAAATAATTGAAACCTTCAACCATCACAAAACATATTTTTTCTATTTTTTCAATTACAATATAAATTGCATTACAGAGGGATAAATGTAGGACCAATGAGATACATGCTTAATCTACTTAGGGAGTGTTATAATTGTATTATGGGCCTGATTCAGAGATAGACGCAGATCGCTGCATACGCAGCTAGATCTTCGTCCGCCTCCTCACATGCTGGGGGCCGACCAGCACAGGGCAAAGCAACCCAGCATGTGTTGCGCCACCTCCCGATGCATCCGCAATTGCATCGAATTAAGGTTGACCCCTGGCAGCATGGTGAGGTGGTCTGCGGCCATTTTCTTAATTGGAGAGGCTGAGTGTGACATCACGCAGCCGCCCTGAAAACGCTCCGGGCCTGCCCCGATTCAGCCCACCCTGCCCACGAGTCTCTGCCCACCAGACTCTGCATTGCTGTCTCTCCGACGGCCGCTGCTGTCAATCACCTTGTGGCGGATGCATCTGCAAGGTCTAGAGTCACACAAGCAAGTGCAGCCACTGCGCACAGATACTCAGCTGCGTTTGGGTCTGTATGACCTCCCCATAAAAAAAACCACAATATTCTTTTGGAATATGTAGTTCAATTAATCGGAGATTAGATTTCCTGGAGTATAATATATGTTTCTTGCATCTTCAATATATATTAGAACTGTATGATTTACATCATCATTAAGTAATACAGGATTTAGTTAGAATGGTATCAGCTGTGTGCAGATGTGTGTGGGGGCTGCCTTCAGCGCCTTGGGGCTGTTGGATGCAGGGGGGCATCATGACCACTGGGGTGTGTTTTGGGGTAGTGGGTATCAGTGTCGGACTGGGGCATGTAGGGCCCACCGGGAAAATGCAGTGGTAGGGGCCCATGTTAGGGGTGTGGCCAGTCTGCAGATGGGGTGTGGCCTGCTACCTCATTGGTTTGACTAACCATTAGAGAGTGCAACGTCTGGGCCCCTTCATAAATATATACAGTAAATTTAGTTGCTGCATGCCTGATAATGTACCAGATTAATAACAGCAATGCACTGTAGAAAATACACCATAGTCCAGTATAAGGTAACATATATATAATAATTCAAGTGCACAGTCTGGAACCTGATCCTTAGAGCAGAAGGTGGGCCCCCAGGCAGTAGGGCCCACCGGTGGTTTCCCCTGTACCCCTGTGCACCAGTCCAAGCCTGGTGGATATAAATGAAATTGTATTCTGCATTATAAAAGGTTATATTATATTCTGCATTATAAAAGGTTATAAATTCTGCATTATAAAAGGTTATATTTTGTTCACTAAGAGACTAATACAAAATAGTGATTTCCTGGTAATAACAGCAGATGTTCTATGCTACTGTGTGTCTTCAGTATAAATCACAGTGCATTATGTATTGTCTATGAAAGATAATTAGCTCAGTCCTTATCATAACTAATTAATACCAGCTAGCTGGACAACCCCATATATTACAAATCACATTCTAATCTTCTAGTAGTCTGAGATTCCTATGGGTAAAGGCCTGACAGATACATACCAGACGGTGGGAGTACATCTGTACGAGACAGATTCTTAGTAAAAATGATATGATTATAACGATGTCCAGGACAGCAAAATCAGTTACAGACAAGTTTAAGCCGTGGATCACCAATATCTCAAGGCAAAATTATTGGTGACTTTCAACTTGTGTCAGCCTGGGTAATAGTGTTTCCCCTGTGTTGTGTTGCCTGGGGGTTACTCACATATAGTACATACAGTACATACATTATTTCTTACTACCCTTCTACTTGGTATTACTGTACTGTAGTTTGCTGTTAAGTTTAACATCTTCATGAAAATGAAACATTTTACTCATTGTTCAGTTTAAGTTAATATCATGCATCGTACATGTTATACTCTCTTGTGACCATATATATTTAGTACTTTTTTTTTTCAATATACTGTAGGGT
Source organism: Pseudophryne corroboree (assembly GCF_028390025.1). Taxonomy (NCBI): domain Eukaryota; kingdom Metazoa; phylum Chordata; class Amphibia; order Anura; family Myobatrachidae; genus Pseudophryne; species Pseudophryne corroboree. The sequence continues at coordinate 161,936,699 of NC_086449.1, forward strand.
CTGATTCATAGTTGTATACAAACCCTTTTTTTCGCCGTTGAGCGGTTATAGACAAGCTGTGCATGCGTCTAAGCTGCCCTGCGCTTCTTCCACAATGGTCTTGCAACGACGAGTTTTATGTGTAAAGTGATTGACAGTAATGGAGTGTTTAGGAGAGGTAACGGCGGAGTAACAGAAAAAACGTGTGTGGTGCCATCTCTCAGCCTGCAGCTACAAATCTGTATGCAACTGCAATGGCTCTATCATCTTACTTCCTGCGGCACCTGATCTGCCATGGATGCTTTGTATGCAGCCCCTGGGAATTGCAAAGCCACCGGTGGGCATCTTTATACAAATCCAGCATTAGCATGTTTTCGCACATTCGTTGCATACAAATTCACAGCTGTGAATGCATTCACGTACATCTACGAATAAGGCCCAAGTGCTGGGAGACTCCCTATTTTCACGCAGCTCTGGGCCCCATAGCAGCTGCACACCATTGCACTTGACATATGTACAGTAGGTGCTTCTTAGTATTGTTTAGTTTTATCCATTAAAAAATGTCACTTGGTCTATGTGCCTATAGTTTTGTTTTCTTTCAATCCAGCGCTCTCCTGTGCTAAACGTATAGCATACATCTTGTCATCCAAATATGGGGCCTTATTTAGGTTTATTAGAAAACAAAAAAGTTAGCAATTGGGCAAAACCATGTTGTACTGCAGGGGGGGCAGATATAACATGTGTAGAGAGAGTTAGGTTTGGGTGGGGTGTGTTCAAACTGAAATCTAAATTGCAGTGTAGAAACTAAGCAGCAGGTATTTAACATGCACAGAAACAATATAACCCACCCAAATCTAAATCTTTCTGCACATGTTACATCTGCCCCACCTGCAGTATAACATGGTTTTGCCCAATTGCTTCCTTTTTTGGTTTGCTAACAATCTGAATAACACCCCTTGTCAGGTTTTTGGTGAATTCCTTTATATCAAACATTGTGTGCAGGCAACAGAAACTGTAATGTTGCACATACAGGTGAAACTCAGAAAATTAGAATATCGTGCAAAAGTTCATTTATTTCAGTAATTCAACTTAAAAGGTGAAACTAATATATAGACTCATTACATGCAAAGTGAGATATTTCAAGCCTTTATTTGTTATAATTTTGATGATTGTGGCTTACAGCTTAAGAAACCCCCAAATCCAAAATCTCAGAGAATTTGAATATTGTGAATAGGTTCAATATTGTAAGGTCAAAGTGTCACACCCTAATCAGTGGATTAATCCAAACTACCTGCAAAGGGTTCCTGAGTCTTTAAATGGTCTCTCAGTCTGGTTCAGTACAATTCACAATCATGGCAAAGACTGCTGACCTGACAGTTGTGCAGAAAACCATCACTGACACCCTCCACAAGGAGGGAAAGCCTCAAAAGGAAAAAAAATAGGAAAAGGTGCACAAGCAGCAGGGATGACTGCAGCCTGGAGAGGATTGTCAGGAAAAGGCCATTCAAAAGTGTGGAAGTGCTTCACAAGGAGTGGACTTATACTGGAGTTAGTGCATCAAGAGCCACCACACACAGACGGATCCTGAACATGGGCTTCAAATGTCTTATTCCTCTTGTCAAGCCACTCTTGAACAACAAACAACATCAGAAGCGTCTTACCTGGGCTAACGTAAAAAAGATCTGGGGGTAAATTTACTAAGGTGGGATATTTTTAGAACTGGTGATGTTGCCCATAGCAACCAATCAGATTATATCTATTATCTGCTAGAAGCAGCTAGATAAATGGTAAGTAAAATCTGATTGGTTGCCATGGGCAACATCACCAGTTCTAAAAATCTCCTATCTTAGTAAATTTTCCCCCTGTTCTGTTGCTCAGTGGTCCAAAGTCCTCCTTTCTGATGAGAGCAAATTTTGCATCTCATTTAGAAACCAAGGTCCCAGAGTATGGAGGAAGAATGGAGAGGCACACAATCCAAGATGCTTGAAGTCCAGTGTGAAGTTTCCATGGTCTGTGTTGATTTAGGGAGCCATGCCATCTGCTGGTGTTGGTACACTGTGCTTTATTAAGTCCAGAGTCAACGCAGCCATCTACCAGGACATTTTAGAGCACTTCATGCTTCCTTCAGCAGACAAGCTTTATGGAGATGCTGACTTCATTTTCCAGCAGGACTTGGCACCTGCTCACACTACCAAAAAGTACCAAAACCTGGTTCAATGACCGTGGGATTACTGTGCTGGATTGGCCAGCAAACTCACCTGACCTGAACCCCATAGAGAATCTATGGGGCATTGCCAAGAGAAAGATGAAAGACATGAGACCGAAAAATGCAGAAGAGCTGAAGGCTGCTATTGAAGCATCCTGGTCTTCCATAATACCTCAGCAGTGCCACAGGCTGATAGAATCCATGCCACGCCGCATTCAGGCAGTAATTCATGCAAAAGGGGCCCAAACCAAGTACTGAGTACATGTGCATGATTATACTTTTCAGAGGGCCAACATTTACGATACGACTGTATTTAAAATTATTTTTTTTATTGATTTTATGTAATATTCTAAATTTCTGATATTTTGGATTTGGGGTTTTCTTAAGCTGTAAACCACAATCATCATAATTATAACAAATAAAGACTTGATATATCTCACTTTGCATGTAATGAGTCTATATAATATATTAGTTTCACCTTTTAAGTTGAATTACTGAAATAAATGAACTTTTGCACGATATTCTCATTTTCTGAGTTTCACCTGTAGTGTACTACATTATCTCTTGAATAAACCACACTACAGTATTACAAAGGCACAAAGTGAAACATGCTGGCAATCCAATTATGCTATTAATGACCAGTTGAACATCTGTGTTAAATTAAAAGGCAATGTCCTCAGCACCACACAGACACATAGCACTTACATACAGTTACTATTCCTATACACTCCACCAACTTTAACAAGAAGAGGAAACGTTAGTTATATATACTGGCTTGTGTGCCCATATTTAAGAACACTAACCTAAAGGCCAAGGTGAGAAGTGAGAACTTGCTGACGTCACTAAGAAGGCATATGTCTCCCCTATGGAGAGAACTGAAAAATTGAGATAAAGAATATGAAGAGACATAACTAGACATTTTGGTATCTTATGCCAGAAAGAGAATTGTGTCATCGTCTGTCAACCACCCCCATCCCCCTCCTCCTGTCCCACCACCCCATTTTTCCAATAGGCACATAAGGTGCATGTCTCTCAGGGAAGAGACATGACAAGATTGATCCTAGAGAAAGCCCATGCTATGATGCCCCTTCACACACACACACACACACACACACACACACACACACACACACACACACACACACACACACACCTACACATGTGTTGAATACTCACACATTTATAGAACACTGCAAGAAAATGTATTTGGACACAATTACTCTTTGTACCACATTCATGCGCTCAACCCAGGAGTTTGCCACCATTCAGGCACAATACTCCTCACTAAATAACACAAATCAATATACTGCCACACCCAGGACTCAAACCCACAACCAGCCACTTGATCGCACATAAAAACAATGAGAGTACTAACTATATGAAGCTACCATGACATTTCACGCAAAAGAGGACAAATTTGGTAGAAAATGTAATTTCTTCAATATTCTTTTTCTATGTCCCACAAATTAGGTCATAGATGGAGCAACATTAATCATAAATATAATTTTGGTATCTACATTATTAAGCAAAGAGAACATTATGTAAAGTTAACATAATTTTAAAGAAGAAAATGATAAGGGATTTATACAATTTATCGCTAGGTTCTGTTACTATTAGTATACGGTGGTTGATCACATGTGTTCACGTGCAAAAGCAAGCAGTGTCTGAAGCTGAATATTGAAGGTGAACAGCACTTTAACTAAATTGTAACGTTAGTTACAAAACATGAATAAGTATCCTTTAGCTTTGTAAGATGAGTCATTTTTAGCTATTATAAGGTTTATGAGGAATCTGGACATCTAACCAATACTTAAATGTCCATTGATGGCCATTAAATAAAATAGCTTATCTTATAAATGGTAACTAACATTACATGTGTATTTAAGACAATATCATACGCTGCATAAATGTTATTATCTAATACTTTGTCCTCTTTTAGAAACCTACTAGGGGTAAAGCAAATTGAATGTAAAAATAACACGGGTTCTAGAAAATTGTAGTTATTGTTTTTTTAAATAAAATTCAAATATTTTAAAATACACAAAAGGTGTAAGCATTTGTAGGATGATGATTATCGGGGATGGGGAGCTTTTTTGTGCTTTCATATTTTTATTTTTTTTTGCAAAACAGAGCAAGTAATAGACGGAGGACCTCATACAGGAAACATACACTTTTGTTGCATTTAACAGATATACTCCATTCTGTATGTATAAGGTACTGTAATAGTGCTGTGCTGTGAGCTGCCTGTGTTTCCCACTTATTGGCTCCCAGGATGACACTGCTCTGTGGCAGACTGTGTGCTGGGTTCCCTTCTGCGTCAGTGACCATTAGTGGAGGGGCTTACTGTATATGGAGTGAGTCATCACCCAGTACGTCTTGACAATTATATAGTAGGATAATATTTTAGGTTCAAGTTCAGAACATGAGACCCTCTGGATTAAAGTAACTAAACAGCTTCAGATCATTTATTCAGAACATTAAAGGTCAACAGGGTGAAAAGGTTTACACAACAATAGTCCACACAAAAATTATTGATAGAAAATATGTTCACAATTTTTTGGGGGCCAATTATTGTGTAATGCAGGGCATGTGACCACCATCAGTACAAATGCACCCTATGCCCAAGAAGTTAATTCTATGGTCACAGATCCACCTGCAAACTCTTTTGTAGTAGTGAAGTATCCCACAGTTAAAAGAGATCAGAAACACTACATTGGAAACATTGGAAGTATCAGTAATGACAACTTTCTTACTGTACAATAGTTAGAAAAGGTGGTCTGGTTTAACAGGACTATTATGTTTTTCCTGAGAAAGAAGACATAGAGATCATAAGCACTGATATAGTGCTGTGTACTTTGACAGAGCCACGTAAATTGATTGGCAAATTTTATTTCTCTTATTTGCCTTATAATATTGAATTTTGTTAAATGTTTATCGTTACACTGTACAGAGTATAATGTATATTCTTTGTGTAACAGTTATATTATGTGATATTAGTTATAAAAACATATGCCTATTTTGCTAAATATTAAACATAAACATAACTGGAAATTTATGGTACATCATTTAACTATTTATACAAACATAGGCCCTCATTCTGTAACGGTTGCAGATCTCTGAAAATCGGACGATTTTCAGAGATCTGCACATGCACTGCAGCCAATTGCATTGTGCTTGCATCCCGGAAGGATACGACTGCAATATGATTGACATCGTCAATGGGACGGTGTTGCAGGGCTTGGTCTGGACAAAGGAAGCATGTCTGGACCGCTTTCGGGTGGCCACTTGACATCACACGTGGCTGCTGCAACTTGAAAACTGGCGGTGATGTGCCTGCATACGCAGTCATGCTGCATATGCGGGGGGGTCTTCCCGAATTTCCCATTCTGCAATGCAATCGCAATTCCATTGCAATCGCATCGCTGGCAGGATTTTGCATGCTGGGTTGCCTTGCCCTGTGCCTTGCACCCAGCATACAATCTTTTTAGCAGAATCTGCTACTGAAGCTGAATAGGGTCCATATTCTTATGTAAAGGGAAAAGTTGCTGTTTACCTCAGTTAACAAATTTTTATTTCAAAAAAGTTTAATATTGAGGTTTTTTAATTATTCATGGCATGTAGTCCTAACGTTTAAAAAATATGTGAGAAACATTACTTCTCTAAGTTACCAAATAGAATTGAGTTTATTCTTATTATACTATAAATAACAATTGGAATTAACCACGTAATTAGGTGTCCCACAATGTTACTGTAAATATTAGCATTGTAGTTATTAAATACCTATTAGTCTCCCTTTAATCACTTTTAACAAGACAGTATCATATCCAGACCCACTAATCCTACAATGGTTACACCTAGATAACTGTCACATAAATATTATACAAATTAGATACAGTAGTTATGTGGCCAGTTAACTATTTTGGTGCACATGCAATATTGTTGCAAACCTAGGTTTGTTGGTACCGGTGAATTTATACGTTTATTTATTTAAATGAAATACAGTGAGTTTCAACAGTGTTTAATATTTATTAAATAGATCTTCTTGCAACTAACGTTACATAGAGAAATATACATGAAAAATTGTTCTCTTTCATATATTTACTCTTTATAAAATAGAGGTTAAGAAGGGAATTCTAAGATAAACTAATCAAAGGAGTTTCTCAATTAATAAAAACTTTTTTACAGGGGAGTTTACAATTGAGATTAGTGATATATGTGACTGTGCGCATTAATATTTGATACAAAGTATATTTTATGTTATGATGCATAAAGTCACTTACATGTATTGTAACTTGGAAGATTGTAGACAGTTGCAGCTGCTCATACAGTCTTTATGTGTTTGAATATATTAATATTGGTTCAAACGGGATTACACTATATGGAAAAAATTTTCTCTTTCCTTTTATTTGTTGATATTTTAAATGACAAGGAAAGCATCTAACACATCGATTGAAACATCACTCAGATAAGTGAACCTTTATCACAATGGGTGCTGTCTGGTTACACACTTTTAGAACCATAGCGCGCAAGTTCTCTGTCATCCATCTTTTTCTTTTTTAGCATAATATTTCGGTTATTGGGTATAACCGCGACAGACGACAGCAGCAGCTTTGTTATTGCCCATAGGGTATCTCTACACTGCCTTTTCCAGTTGCAGCTGTATCCAATTCAATAAACGTGTGCTTTGTGCAGGGTGTAGTATGGTATGCCGGCGGCTGGGCTCCCGGCGACCAGCATACCGGCGCCGGAATCCCGACCGCCGACATACTGACAGCGTGGTGAGCGCAAGTGAGACCCTTGCGGGCTCGCTGCACTCGCCACGCTGCGTGCACGGTGGCACGCTACGCGCACCATGCTATTTATTCTCCCTCCCGGGGGTCCTGGACCCCCAAGAGGGAGAAAAAGTGTTGGTAAGTCGGCTGTCGGGGTTCCGGCGCCGGCATACTGTGCGCCGGGATCCCGACAGCCGGCAAACTGAAGACCACCCCTTTGTGCATGCTCTGTATTTGTTAGTTATTCTTGTAAGAGCAAACAAAACTGGAATAAGTATAAATATTGAATACTTACATTCATCCACTGTATCCTATATCCTAGGTTAAACAGTTTTACCCAAGTTGACCCTGGGTAGATTTATTGGAAGAGGTAGAGCTTGGGTTGAGGCACTATCACATTTGTAGTGTAATTCACTTCTAGTAACCTGACTTGTAATACATATACTATCTGTACACATACAGTGCATCCGGAAAGTATTCAGAGCACTTCACTTTTTCCACATTTTATTATGTTACTGCCTTATACCAAAATGGAATAAATTCATTTTTTCCCTCAAAATCCTACACACAGTACCCCACAATAACAACGTGAAAAAAAGTTTTATTTTTAGATTTTTGCAAATTGATTAAAAATAAAAAAACTAAGAAATCACATGTACATAAGTATTCACAGCCTTTGCTCAATATTTTGTTGATGCACCTTTGGCAGTAATTACAGCCTCAAGTCTTTTTGAATATGATGCCACAAGCTTGGTACACTTATCTTTGGGCAGTTTCGCCCATTCCACTTTGCAGCACCTCTCAAGCTCCATCAGGTTGTTGTCCTGCTGAAAGATGAACCATCGCCCCAGTCTGAGGTCAAGAGCGCTCTGGAGCAGGTTTTCATCAAGGATGTCTCTGTACATTGCTGCATTCATCTTTCCCTCTATCCTGACTAGTCTCCCAGTTTCTGTCACTGAAAAAAATCCCCACAGCATGATGCTGCCACCACCATGCTTCACTGTAGGGATGGTATTGGCCTGGTGATGAGCGGTGCCTGGTTTCGTCCAAACATGACACCTGGCATTCATGCCAAAGAGTTCAATATTTGTCTCATCAGACCAGAGAATTTTGTTTCTCATGGTCTGAGTGTCTTTCAGGTGCATTTTGGCAAACTTCTGGCGGGCTGCCATGTGCTTTTTACTAAGGAGTGGCTTCTATCTGGCCACACTACCATACAGGCCTGTATGGATTACTGCTGAGATGGTTGTCCTTTTGGAAGGTTCTCCTCTCTCCACAGAGTTATGCTGTAGCTCTGACAGAGTGACTATCGGGTGACCATCGGATTCTTGGTCACCTTCCTGATTAGGGCCCTTTTCCCCCGATCGCTCAGTTTAGACGGCCAGCCAGCTCTAGGAAGAGTCCTAGTGGTTCTGAACTTCTTCCATTTATTGATGATGGAGGCCACTGTGCTGATTGGGACCTTCAAAACAGCAGATATTTTACTGTATCCTTCCCCAGATTTGTGCCTTGAGACAATCCTGTGTCGCAGGTCTTCAGACAATTCCTTGACTTCATGCTTGGTTTGTGCTCAGACATGTACTGTCAAGTGTTGGACCTTATATAGACAGGTGTGTGTCTTTCCAAATCATGTCCAATCAACTGAATATACCACAGGTGGACTCCAATTAAGCTGTAGGAACATCTCAAGGATGATCAGTGGAAACATGATGCACCTGAGCTCAACTTTGAGCTTCATGGCAAAGGCTGTGAATACTTATATACATGTGATTTCTTAGTTTTTTATTTTTAATAAATCTGCAAAAATCTCCCAAAAACTTTTTTCATGTTGTCATTATGAGGTATTGTGTGTAGAATTTTGAGTGAAAAATGAATTTATTCCATTGTGGAATAAGGCTGTAACATAACAAAATGTGGAAAAACTGAAGCGCTGTGAATACTTTCAGAATGCACTGTAATTATCCATGCACAGGATGATTAAATAGGCATAACTTGGAAATAACTCTGTTAGTAACCATTTGGTTAATTTCACATGCTGTTAGTTCACGGACATGGTTGTAACTAGCGGTGGACAGATGGTGCATTGCCCACAGTGCATTTGTGCTGTGGTCGCACCGTCTGCCGCTATCCCAATTGAGAAGATGTCGTACTGACCGCTGTACTCTGACAGCAGGCAGCGCTGGTGCGGCATAAGCACGGGACTTCTGGGAACAGAGGTGCCAGGCCGCAACTCTCTATCCTGCAGCGTGAGTACTGGACTTACAGGGACAGATACCCCGCCTCCACCCTGTTTCTTCTTATTACATGGCACTGTTCCTAGTGCTCCGTTTCACACCCAAAATGGACACAGGTTCTGTGGGTCCGGCTTCTCCTGCAGGGTTCAGACCACCATTAGCGGCGGCAGCAGCCAGGTCTGCTAGATACCCTCGATCAACGCTCCTTTCCCCTGCCTTTATCTCAGCCCATCCCACAATGGTAACTGAGCACACTTTTATAAAGTGCTGTCACCCTTTCTGCAGGGGCCATGAGACACTGTATAACTTGCTTGCTGCACATTGATTATCCCAAATAAAATATTAATGTGCAAAAGGAGACTCTACCTGCCGTAATGTGTAAAAGGGAATTCTACCTGCTGTAATGTGTAAAAGGGGGCTCTACCTGTTGTAATGTGTGAAAGGGGACTCCACCTGCCATAATGTGTGAAAGGGAGCTCTGTCTGTCGTAATGTGTAAAAGGGGGCTCTACCTGCCGTGTTGTGTAAAAGGGAGCTCTACCTGCCGTAAAGTGTAAAAAGGGGCTTTACATTACCGTAAGGTGTAAAAGGGGGCTCTACTTGGAGTAATGTGTAAAATGGGGCTCTACCTGGCGTAATGTATGACAGGGACTCTATCTGGCGTAATATGTGTAAGTGGCTCTACTGTGCGCCGTAATTTGGATAATGGAGACTACTGGGCAGCGTAATATGAATTGGTAATATTTTGTGGCCACGCCCCTATATTTTTGTCACTGGCCCCATTTTAAAAAGTGGAGGCACCGATGCTGTTTCTTGCACACAGCACTAAAATGTCTAGTTACGGCACTGTTCACAGAGTCTCCATGTTAAGAGGGGCGTATTAAGAGAGGAGGAGGCCCGTCTGCAACCTTCTGCATCAGGGGCCCCCTCCTCTCTGACTGATGCACAGGTTTTAATACTTACCTCTCCGGTGCCATCCTTCTCCGCAACGGCAATAGAGTCTGAGCACAGACTCTATTGCACATGCGTAAACTTCCAGGAACACGGCGCAGCGGCTATTTTCCAGAAGATTTTCCTAATGCGCATGCCGCCGTGCCATTTTTATTGAGTTTTCAGCAAGCGCAATAGAGTTTGTTCCCCCTAGTGTTGAGACTATATTGCACTGCCGAGAAGGGATGGCTCCAACAGGGGACTCCAGAGAGTCAGTATTAAACAAATGGATGCAGTGTGTGCGAGGTGGGCCCCCATGGACCTCGGGGCCCCCATTATAGATACGCCAATGATAGTTTCATAAATTTGCTCCTTGCATCATTTATGTTACTATCCATTTCTTAATCATGCAGGGTTTGCAGAATATAATAAAACATAATATAGTTCTGTTTAGCCAGCAATTAATATTAGTATAAGGGTGGGTACAGACTAGGCGATGGGCTCTATGAGCGACATCACCAAGTGTTTCCCCTCCCGGACTGCGCCCCCCAATGGCAGGCATACGCACTGTGCGATATCACTAATGATCTCGTACAGTGATGTCATGCCGCGGCTGACCGAAGCATGCAGTTGTGGATGATGAGTCCAAATTGAGCTGCATGCACGGCCATTACCGAGGGTCTTTAATGACCCACGCCACTGCGCATCACTTGGCAGTGGCGGCATACACACTTAGTGATAAAGTAAACAACGTCGCTCAGAAAGGGTCAAAGTGAGCAACGTGGTTTCATTTATCGCTAAGTGTGTACCCACCTTATGTGTCCTTTGGATCCTTACCTTAATTGTAGCAATTTGTAGCCAAATCATGATATTTTCTCCCAGCTGCTTGTAGCTCCTATAGCACCAGTCACAGAAGGATCCCACTGTTCCACACCAGCTATCGATAGGGACCCACCGGTCCAGGGCTCAGGACTGGAAACACCCAGCTTGTTGTTTGAATCCTAAGGATTCATTCTAACAATAAGTCAGGTGTTTTAAGTCTTGAGCATTGGATCAGCGGATTCCTAGCAGTGGCTGGGGTGGAATCAGTGGCGTAACTACCATGGGTGCAGGGGTTGTAGCTGCTATTGGGCCTCAATTGTCTCCAGGGCCCGCAGTTCCCCTTGCACCCTGCCACACTGTACATATCCTAATATAAACAACCCTTCCCCGGGGGTATACAGGGCCTGACTGCCCATTTGGCTCCCGATGGCCAAATAGGCCGGTCTGGCTGTCCGCACTGCAGGTCTGCCCGAACAACAGCACTGTCTGCTATAACTATGCTCAATGCTCCTGTCAATAGGAAGTGCGGGATGGGGGCGCAGAGGGAAGCCCTGGACTCTGCTCTGCTGTTGCAGCTGGAGGGGCTGGCAGTGGAGTGCTTGATGCGGAAATACAGGGACTCAGCCGAGGGAGATGCCGCAGGACCCACCACTGGGGGAAAGCTGCTGTGCCTGGGTTGTGGGGTCCGGACTTCCAATTTGATCCGGTGACTGCCAGGGCATGCACATATACTGCTGTCTCTGACTGCGGGGGAGCCGAGGAGGCATTCCCGGGTGTGGGCAGGAGGAAATAGTCAGCTCTTCGCATCATGCCTGCGGGTTCAACTGGCGGATTGTGTTCCCGGGTCCCCCTTTCACTTCTAGCAATTTATTTTTCTAAAGGAGATCATTAGCAGCATTCTGAGTCTGCACTGTCTTCATTAGGTTTAATAGAGCCGGCAGCCATTGGGACCCGCTATGGCTCTCACAGCAGGTCTGTCCTGCATGATGGCTACTGCGCCAGAGGCAGAACTACCATTGGTGCAGCAGGTGCATTGCATCAAACCTAATGAAGACATCTTCAGAGTCGCTGCACCTGGGACACCGCATTCGGCTTCACTGTCCTTCAGAGCCCACCCCCAGACTCCTGTGAAACCTCGCCAATGGAAGTCTGGGGGCAGGCTTAGAAAGAGAGTGATACCTAATGCTGAGTCCCAGGTGCACATGGCAGCTGATATATGCAGCAAATATATTACATATAAGCGTCCCCTACCACCCCCACACCTCTTTACTATGAAGTCGGCACGACTGCAGCTGCCACTGACTATGATAGTTCATTAAAAAAAATAGAGCACTACCATGGGGCATAATATTATTTAGGACATTACTAAGATTCAGAAAATGAACTAAGGCACTATAATGGGGTATAAAATTTTTTATAAATGCTGCAGAGAAATGTCTCTCAAAAAGCATTGGGACGGGGCCCACAAAGTTCTGGTTAAGTCCCCTAAGGTCTTTTCCCTTTTACTTGCTTAGCTGATGTAAAGTAGTATGTGTGTAGTGCCAGGTGAAATTACCCATAGCAAATGGCAGTTACAGTATATGCAGGAAGTTTCACTAAGCTCACCCCTCCTGATGGTTGCAAGAATTCCTCCCGTCCATATGGCTGCCACCCCTGCACTTCCCCAAGGTGAATCCTATAGCCGGAGACCGCTTTCTCACTGTCCATTTTGCAGCTTTATTAATCCCCAAAGTGTCTCCCAGCTTCAGCACCGCCCTCGAGTAACAGCGGCTTCCGCCTCACCGCCAGATGGGTCCTTGGGTGGGTCAGCTGGGTCATCCAGATGGGTCAGCTAAGTAACAGCTCCTCCACAGAGTCCAGGACCAACGCTATCTCCCCAAGGTACAGGGACATAGGGGATTTAGGCCATGGTCCAATAAAAAGGCCTTCTCCATCTGACTCTCCTCATAAAAGCTGTTCAGCAACTTCCCAACTGCTCCTTTTACAGTTGAAAACTTGCGCTGTCTTCTTCCTGAAGTCAACACGTGGCAGCCCCCCAGGGCAGATTAGCACAATAGCAAGCCCAGCAACACTAGCCTCTGCCTGAAACCTGGAGCATTCAAAACTCACTTTTTAATAAACAAGCAATGTTATATTTACAATAATACACTTATGTGACTGCCCCTTTTCAGTGACACCTTTACACTGCACAGGGTCGCTAGTGATATCTTCCATCGGCCCTGCACAAGGGCCGGCTGGACGATATCGCTAGCAATCACATGAGCATGCAAATTGGACATACACACTACGTTATGTAGATGATTTGTTGTTACGAAATGGCAAATTGTCCCCACATCTGTATTGCTGTAATGTGTGTAGTGTGTGCCTTAACTCCTTGGATGTCACCTTCTATGCCTCAGAGGCACAATGCAGGGCCAGTGAAAGGGGGGGTCAAAGGGGACACCTGTACCGGACTTCAAGGATCAGAGGGGCCCCAATGATATGTTGCTTGGTGCTCTGCATGGTTGTGAGCTGTCTTGTCCAAATAGGGCAGCAAGCTGTAGGTGGTAGGGGTGCAGCCTCAGAGTGACATGAGCATGAGTGTGCACCCACTCTTCCGGGTCCAGCTCTGTTGCATGCAATTACCAGACATGGCAGCAGCTCCGCTGGCCAGGATTCCCATGCCCTGCGCCGGCCTCCTCTAGTGGTGCATGCTGTGCGATGTTCGTGTCTGGGTACTGGGGAGTGCAGCACAGGTGAGTCTCTCCCCGTGATAAGAGTGGCTTGGTGAGGGGATATAGGGCTTTGGGATAGAGTGGGGGAGCTGGGAATACAGCATGGAGTCATTGGGGAGAGACAGACTGTGGGGTATGTGTGGGAGGAAGAAGATACATATTGTGTGTGTGTGTGTGTGTGTGTGTGTGTGTGTGTGTGTGTGTGTGTGTGTGTGTATATAATATATATATATATATATTCGATAGGGATAAAATCTCTGCACCTTCAGTGCTGTGGTGTGGAGTATGCTCTCAGTGTAAAACTTAATCATTTATATGTGTACCGGAAATATGAATAAGATGTGCCTGTAGTGGTATCTTTATATGGTCACCTTTCCTTGTCCTTTTACTCCTTATACGGACGCCCTCATCAAAGGATTGGTACAATCACGTTGGCAGAGAAGGAAGATTTGTGTCAGCAATAATGCTCTTTTTATCATAAAGTGACCAGTGATTGTGATTGTGCAAATTTGCAAAAAACTGCAATAAAAAAGTGCTGTGTGCAGATAGTGTTTCAGAAACCACTACGTTAAAATTGTGATTTCTAATGTAGATAATCAAAATCACCCTTGTGGTAAAATTAATAAAAAAGGAAGGTAATAACTCACTCCTTTTTAGGAATGCTGCTCCTATGAGGGAATTCTTAGCAGTATGCAGTACCTTGGAACAAAGGTGTTTTTTTCCCATTGAAGGGAAAAAAACAGAAAGAAAGGGGAGCTAATAGTGTGATATAGTTTTTCAGGCTTGGACTGGCCCACAGGGGTACAGGGGAAACCACCGGTAGGCCCCACTGCCTGGGGGGCCCTCCTCCTCTAGGGATCAGGTTCTAGACTGTGCACTTGAATTATATATTATACATATGTTAATTTATACTGCACAGGATTATGATGTAATCTCTATAGTACATTGCTGTCATTAATCTGGCACATTATCATGCATGCACTAGCATTAATTACTATATAATTTATCAAGGCGTCCAGACCAGGTACTCTATAATGGTTAGCTAAACTTCTGTGGTGGCTGGCCACACCCCCTTTGGAGGCTGGCCACACCTCTAATCATGGGCCCCTACCACTGCATACCCCCGGTGGGCCCTTCATGCTCCAGTCCGACACTGTAGTTTTTCACAATTTTAATCACACAAACATACATATAGGGGGTCATTCCGAGTTGTTCGTTCGTTATTTTTTTCTCGCAACGGAGCGATTAGTCGCTAATGCGCATGCGCAATGTCCGCAGTGCGACTGCGCCAAGTAAATTTGCTATGCAGTTAGGTATTTTACTCACGGCATTACAAGGTTTTTTCTTCGTTCTAGTGATCGTAATGTGATTGACAGGAAGTGGGTGTTTCTGGGCGGAAACTGGCCGTTTTATGGGAGTGTGTGAAAAAACGCTACCGTTTCTGGGAAAAACGCGGGAGTGGCTGGAGAAACGGGGGAGTGTCTGGGCGAACGCTGGGTGTGTTTGTGACGTCAAACCAGGAACGAAACTGACTGAACTGATCGCAGTTGCCGAGTAAGTCTGGAGCTACTCAGAAACTGCTAAGAAGTGTCTATTCGCAATTCTGCTAATCTTTCGTTCGCAATTTTGATAAGCTAAGATTCACTCCCAGTAGGCGGCGGCTTAGCGTGTGCAAAGCTGCTAAAAGCAGCTTGCGAGCGAACAACTCGGAATGACCCCCATAGGTGGAATCGTACAATTTAAAAAATGATAACAAGCTTATCTGTTACAGATGCCGTTGGAGAGGTAGTGGAAGCTGGCCCAACACGTTTTGTCCCTTTATTTAGCCTTTATGGGACTTCCTCGGGGGTTATAGTGATTCACTCTGCACTCCCATGCTCTTTTATACATTTATTCAATGCTTGTAGCCCACTTCCGGTCACTCGCGACCGGAAGTGGCCCGTGCGCATGTGCCTGATCTTCGTGATCTCGCGGCTAATCCCACATGAATACTAGGTAACTACATGTCCCACATTGTGTAGTTTTTCCTGAAGATGGGGGTGCGACCCCCGAAACGTTAAAATAAATACACTGGTCGTTTTCACCTATTAGTGAAGTCTCCGAGTGCCGCCTTTTTTCCAGTGGATATATGAGGACTCACAATCCTTGAGAAAGGCACTGGAGCCAGGACCTATGTGGGGAGGAGAGTGACTGGACTCTCACCATAAGATATGCCTTGAGAAAGATACTGCAAAGTATTGAAACGCGTTGGATGACTTGTGTGGACATTTTGGGGAGCCTGGGAAGGATCCATAGACGGATGTTCAAGGTGCTGGGGACGCCTGGTTTATGTTTACAACTGCCTTATATCTGCTTTCTTATGGTGAGAGTCCAGTCACTCCTCTATTTTTAATTTTTGTGACAATAAACAGTATTATACTATATCTGTTTTTATCCTTTTTATGATATCTCATTACTGTGGAGACGTATGTAAGAAGAGGTGAAAATTCTTCAAAAAAGTTCATCTTTTCCTGTATATGCGCCATTTGTCTACAAAGGGTAGACTTAATACATGGTACGGATCCCTTTTGTAGTCTCCTATAAAAAAACAGTGGATGTGACGGTGTTACACTATTGTGTGTTCTCTTTTCATTTGCATGTTGGAGGAAGATCAGAACTATAGACGTGTTCCGGAACATATGTTCTATGTGTGGAATTTTTGTGGCACCTAAGGACGGTTTGATTATATAATTTTGTATTATTTGTCTATTTGGATGTGAGGTGACATCCTTTTATCATAGAATAGTCCAATTAGGCTGCCTATCAGCGCATGTAGATATCTTCTTTTTATAAACTGGGGTGTAGAGTAGGATCTTGATCCGAGGCACCAACAGGCTCAAAAGCTTTGACTGTTCCCAAGATGCATAGCGCCGCCTCCTCTATAACCCCGCCTCCCTGCACAGGAGCTCAGTTTTGTAGTTGGTGCTGCAGATAGCAGACACATAACAGAGGGGCTTCTCCTGGCAGCCCTAGGAAGAGCTTTTTTTGAAGTAAAGTGAAGACTACAAGGGCTGCAGCAGAGTGTAGATGTCAGGAGACATTCGTTGCTGCAGCTCCATCTCTTCCCAGCGGCGCTGTACACTCCCGTGCCCTGGTTGCCGGGTACCTACAGCAGGAGGCTCCGGTTTTCTTCACGTTAGACACAGAAGGCTGGGGCTCTCCGGGATCGCGTGGCCGCGCTTTGGGAGGTGGTAAGTGGGACCCGTTCGTGGGACCCACTCTGTATCGCGATCCAGCGCGGCCGGTGGGAGGCGGGCCGCGCGCGCTGGTGTGGACACTGTGGCATAAAGGCGACCCCACTAGGCCACCAGGGCAAGGGTACAGGTCAGGTTTCTCTTATAAACCATTTTAAATTGGCCCGCAGTACCGGTGGTTAAGTCCAGCAGGGGGATAAGGCTTAGACCTGTAGCCCCTCCCCCAGCCCCAGGGCACCATTTACAGTAAATGTTCCCGCCCTGGAGCTGCATATCTGTCTCTCCATCACTCCCAGTCAGTGTTTGGGCGCCATTTCTCTCAGCTACACGGTTCCTGAGACTGCTTGGGCAAATCCTCCTTTGTAAAGTCGCCTGATAGTGTCATTTCACAGTGATAGTTAAGAAACAGTGCATTTGGTCAGGGCTATCTGGTACAAGTACCCTGTGATATACATCCAGTATTTACCGTGCAGTGTTATATCTATTGTTTACAGAGCTATATATAAGCTAGTCCAGTGCAGTATTATTGTTTGTAATAACCTCTGCATTGTACAACTGTGACTATATGTGTGTGCATTGGCTTGCTGGATGATTTTCATTTTGTGTCTCTCACTCAACTTGCTATCCCTATATTCTATAACCTGAGGGGCCTTGGTGCGTTAGGTTTATACTAATGTAATATAGGATATTCACAAGATATACTCTAATTGTATTTTTCTCTGTGATTTTAGTCACCATATCTCTCCTGTATCCCTGTTGACATACGCAGGGGTTTGGGTCAGGTATTGTGCTGCTGACAATTGTACTGTGTTACCTTATATTACAAATTATAATGTCTGCTTCTGAGGGTAACAATTCTGGGGCTAAACACACTAGTAGTGTTGCTGATGCCACAGGTACCTATGAGGAAAATATAGCAGCTGAGGGCTCTGGTTATGGGGGCTCCATAATGACCCGCCGTGGGCTACTTTCTCCACACTTCTGAATATGCTAGTTACTAAACTAACGCCCCTATGGGACCTCCCATACCGGTTCAACCGTATATGGTCCCCACGGTTAATCCGCCGTGGGCAGATAACTTGTCCGCTCAATTGAAGAAATTGAACCAGTCACTGACTACTAAGAAGTCTGACCCTCGCTCGCCTACGACCAAGGGGTCCTCTAGGCGGGCCATTACTTCTTCACAATCCACTGCTGTCACTGACACCTCGTCTGATGAAGATGGTGCTTACACTGACCCCACAGATTCTGACACAGATAATACTGATGGGGATGGTGGTTCACAAGTGGATGTTCCTGACCTATTGGAGGCTATTAAGTTGATTTTACAGATCACGGATGATCCCGAGCCATCCGTCCCTCCTAAGAAACCAGATAGATTCAAGCGTCGGAAGGTGGTTAAACAAGTTTTACTTCATTCTGATCATCTGGTGGATATACGTCAGGAATCCTGTGAAAATCCAGGGAAGAAGTTCGTGCCTCACAAGAAGATGCTGGCTCGCTATCCCCTCACGCCAGAGCTGTCTAAAAATTGGGAGACACCTCCTCCAGTGGACTCGCATGTGGCAAGGATGGTGGTTTCCTCAGCTCTACCTGTCACTACCGTCACGTCACGTCTCTGAAGAAGCCTACGGATAAACGTGTGGAGGCTTGTCTGAAAGCGATTTACACCCTCACGGGTGCTGCGCAAAGGCCCACTATTGCAGCGACATGGGCTGCAGAAGCTATTGAAGCGTGGGCCCAAGAGTTGGAAGCTGAAATCTCTTCTGACCATGCTAGGCAATGTTTGTCATATATTGTCACAGCTTCTCACTATATTAAAGAGGCGGCTTCTGATGCCGGTGTTCTGGCAGCCAAGGCTTCTACTACGCCAGTCCTGGCTCGCCGGATATTGTGGCTGAGATCCTGGTCTGTGGATCAGGATTCTAGAAAGACCCTAGAGGTACTCCCGTTTAAGGGAGATATCCTGTTCGGGGAGGACTTAAATAAGATAGTGGCTGATTTGGCTACTGTCAAAACAGCCTGTCTGCCAAGTACTGCTCCTTCTGTGCCGAAGGCTAAAAGTACTTCCTTTCGTCCCTTTCGTCCTTCAGGTAAAGCAAGAGGTCAGGCGTACCACAAACAGGCACACACTTCCAAACCTGGTAAGCCTAAGCCCAAAAGAGCCTGGGCTGCCCGTCAGCCAGCTTCCAAGACCGATAAGCCTGCCGCATGACGGGGCGGGCCTCCCCCTGGAGGACCCCAGGGTGGGGGGCCGGCTTCTAGGGTATACCCAGGAATGGTTGAAGACCACTTCAGATGCCTGGGTACGGGAAGTCGTCACTCGAGGTTACGCCATAGCCTTCAAAAACTGTCCCACTCATCGATTTTGCCTGACAGACGTCCCTTCGGACCAGACAAAGGCAAAAACTCTTCATTCGGTGGTACACACCCTCCTGGACACAGGAGTGGTAGTACAGGTGCCTCTTACTCAGAGAGGCCAGGGGTACTATTCTCCGCTGTTTCTAGTCCCGAAACCGAATGGGTCCTCCCGGCCTATTCACAACCTCAAAGCATTGAACAAGTTTGTGAGAGTCTCCAAGTTCCGTGTGGAAACCCTTCGCTCTATCGTTCTGGCCTTGGAACCTTGGGATTATATGGTCTCCATGGATATACAGGATGCTTACCTGCATATTCCTATAGCAGTGTTGCATCAGCAATACCTGAGGTTTGCGGTTGGCAACCTCCATTACCAGTTTCGGGCATTACCTTTTGGTTTAACCACGGCTCCGCGAGTCTTCACAAAGTTATCTGGACGAATTGTTGATCCTGGCAAATTCCCCAGAAATTCTCCTATGTCACCTAGATCTGACTGTCCGATTTCTGCAAGCCCACGGGTGGCTCATCAACTGGAAGAAATCCTCCCTGGTCCCTGCTCAGAGCATGGTGCACCTGGGAGTGCTATTGGACACTCACAACCAGCGGTTGTTCTTGTCTCAGGAGAAAGTCCTTAAGCTTCAGGACAGGATACATTGCTTCATCTCTCGTCAGCAAGTGTCGATACATTCGGCGATGCAGGTGCTGAGCCTCACGGTGTCAGCATTCGACATGGTGGAGTATGCTCAATTCCATTCTCGCCCCCTCCAGAGGCTGATTCTGGCCAAGTGGGACGGCCTGCCTCACCGCATCAGGTCTCACATGATCTCATTGACTCCGGAGGTCCATCTGTCGCTGTACTGGTGGCTCCAGGACCAACGATTGTGCAGGGTCCGTCCCTTCTGGATATCCGACTGGGTCCTGTTGACGACAGATGCCAGTCTAAGCGGTTGGAGCGCGGTGCTGGAGCAACACTCCCTTCAGGGTCGGTGGACCAAGGAGGAGTCTCTACTCCCGATCAACATTCTGGAATTGCGGGCGGTCTTCAACTCATTGAACCTGGCCCAGCATTTAATTCAGAATCGGCCTTTTCAAGTACAGTCGGACAACGCCACCACAGTGGCTTACATAAATCATCAAGGCGGCACTCGAAGCCGCTTGGCAATGAAGGAAGTCTCACGGATTCTTCAATGGGCGGAACGCCATCTACCGGCCATATCGGCGATGTTCATTCCGGGAGTCCTGAATTGGGAAGCGGACTTTCTCAGTCGTCAGGACGTACACACCGGAGAGTGGGGCCTCCATCCAGAAGTGTTTCAACTCCTAGTGGAAAGGTGGGGCCTTCCAGACGTGGATCTGATGGCGTCTCGACACAATCACAAGGTTCTGGTCTTCGGGGCAAGGACAAGGGATCCTCAAGTGGCATTCGTGGATGCGCTAGCGGTGCCATGGAAGTTTCGGCTGCCGTACGTGTTCCCTCCGGTGTCATGCCCAGACCTCCTCGTTCAGGGTCCCTGTGTCTTCCAGGACCTGGCCCGGCTGTATTTGACGGCATGGCTCTTGAAGCTTCCGTCTTGAGGGCTAAAGGGTTTTCTGAGGCGGTCATGCAAACTATGTTGCGGGCCCGGAAACCGGCTTCTGCTCGGATTTACTATAGGGTCTGGCATTCTTACTTTGTTTGGTACGCATCTAACAATTATGACGCTTCCAAGTTTAGTACAGCCAAACTTTTGGCTTTTCTTCAGCAGGGCCTGGACTTAGGCCTCTGTCTGGCCTCCCTCAAGGTTCATATTTCTGCCTTGTCGGTGTGGTTTCAGAGAAAAATTGCGACCTTACCTGATGTGCATACGTTCACTCAGGGTGTTTTGCAGATTCAACCTCCTTACATCCTGCCTGTGGCTCCTTGGGACTTGTCGGTGGTTCTGGAGGCGTTGCAAGAGTCTCCGTTTGACCTCTTGGTTCAGCTGATCTTAAGTGGCTTTCCCTTAAGGTGGTGTTTTTTCTGGCTATTGCCTCAGCTAGAAGAGTGTCGGATTTGGGTGCTTTGTCTTGTAGTTCCCCATATCTGATATTTCACCGTGACCGAGCGGTTCTTAGGTCTCGTCCCGGATATTTACCTAAGGTGGTTTCTTCGTTCCACCTTAATCAGGAGATTGTGGTTCCGGCGCTTGTCTCTCCTGATTTGTCTCCCAAAGAGCGGTCTTGGATGTGGTACGGGCCCTTCATGTCTATGTGAAGAGAACTGCTTCTATTAGGAAATCTGATTCTCTTTTTGTTCTGTATGGATTTCACAAACGTGGCTGGCCTGTTTACAAGCAGACCCTGGCCAGATGGATTAGAATGGTGATTGCACACGCTTATGTGAGGGCTGGTCTGTCAGCTCCTGCTCACATTACGGCCCATTCTACTCGGTCTGTTGGACCTTCTTGGGCGGCCCGCCGTGGTGCGACCCTTGAACAATTGTGCAAGGCGGCTAGGTGGTCCTCAGTGAACACGTTCATAAGGTTCTATGCCTTCGATACTGCCACTTCCCAGGATGCTTCCTTTGGACGCCAGGTTCTTGTGACTGCTACAGTTCGTCCCCTCCCATAAGGAACTGCTTTAGGACATCCCCAGTGTCTATCCTTGTGGAGCCCAGCAGAAAACGAGATTTATGGTAAGAACTTACCTTTGTTAAATCTCTTTCTGCAAGGTACACTGTGCTCCACAAGTCGCCCACCCTGACGCACTTAGCTTCTTTGGGTTGGTATGGCATTAGCCGCTGACACTTCTCCTGTCGTGAGAGTGTGGTGTATG
This sequence comes from Pseudophryne corroboree, assembly GCF_028390025.1. Classification (NCBI taxonomy): domain Eukaryota; kingdom Metazoa; phylum Chordata; class Amphibia; order Anura; family Myobatrachidae; genus Pseudophryne; species Pseudophryne corroboree. The sequence goes on from NC_086449.1 coordinate 161,958,739, forward strand.
TGGCTACTAATTGTTGTCGTCTCTTTTCCTGCTACTGCATTGGGCTGGTTAACTAAAAACTGAGCTCCTGTGCAGGGAGGCGGGGTTATAGAGGAGGCGGCGCTATGAATCATGGGAACAGTCAAAGCTTCTGAGCCTGTTGGTGCCTCGGATCAAGATCCTACTCTACACCCCAGTGTCTATCCTTGTGGAGCCCAGTGTACCTCGCAGAAAGAGATTTAACAAAGGTAAGTTCTTACCATAAATCTCATTTTTTATATATATATATATATATATATATATATATATATATACACACACACACTGCTCAAAAAAATAAAGGGAACACTTAAACAACCCAATGTAACTCCAAGTCAATCACACTTCTGTGAAATCAAACTGGCCACTTAGGAAGCAACACTGATTGACAATCAATTTCACATGCTGTTGTGCAAATGGAATAGACAACAGGTGGAAATTATAGGCAATTAGCAAGACACCCCCAATAAAGGAGTTGTTCTGCAGGTGGGGACCACAGACCACTTCTCAGCTCCTATGCTTTCTGGCTGATGTTTTGCTAACTTTTGAAAGCTGGCGGTACTTTCACTCTAGTGGTAGCATGAGACGGAGTCTACAACCCACACAAGTGGCTCAGGTACTGCAGCTCATCCAGGATGGCACATCAATGTGAGCTGTGGCAAGAAGGTTTGCTGTGTCTGTCAGCGTAGTGTCCAGAGCATGGAGGCGCTACCAGGAGACAGGCCAGTACATCAGGAGATGTGGAGGAGGCCGTAGGAGGGCAACAACCCACCAGCAGGACCGCTACCTCCGCATTTGTGCAAGGAGGAACAGGAGGAGCACTGCCAGAGCTCTGCAAAAGGACCTCCAGCAAGCCACAAATGTGCATGTGTCTACTCAAACGATCAGAAACAGACTCCATGAGGGTGGTAAGAGGGCCCGACGTCCACAGGAGGGGGTTGTGCTTACAGCCCAACACCGTGCAGGATGTTTGGCATTTGCCAGAGAACACCAAGATTGGAAAATTCGCCACTGGCACCCTGTTCTCTTCACAGATGAAAGCCGGTTCTCACTGAGCACATGTGACAGACGTGACAGAGTCTGGAGACGCCAAGGAGAATGTTCTGCTGCCTGCAACATCCTCCAGCATGACCGGTTTGGCAGTGGGTCAGTAATGGTGTGGGGTGGCATTTCTTTGGGGGGCCGCACAGCCCTCCATGTGCTCGCCAGAGGTAGCCTGACTGCCATTAGGTACCGAGATGAGATCCTCAGACCCCTTGTGAGACCATATACTGTGGCGGTTGGCCCTGGGTTCCTCCTAATGCAAGACAATGCTAGACCTCATGTGGCTGGAGTGTGTCAGAAGTTCCTGCAAGACGAAGGCATTGATGCTATGGACTCTGGCCCGCCCGTTCCCCAGACCTGAATCAAACTGAGCACATCTGGGACATCATGTCTCGCTCCATCCACCAACGCCAAATTGCACCACAGACTGTCCAGGAGTTGGCGGATGCTTTAGTCCAGGTCTGGGAGGAGATCCCTCAGGAGACCATCCGCCACCTCATCAGGAGCATGCCCAGGCATTGTAGGGAGGTCATACAGGCACGTGGAGGCCACACACACTACTGAGCCTCATTTTGACTTATTTTAAGGACATTACATCAAAGTTTGAGCAGCCTGTAGTGTGTTTTTCCACTTTAATTTTGAGTGTGACTCCAAATCCAGACCTCCATGGGTTAATAAATTTGATTTCCATTGATATTTTTTGTGTGATTTTGTTGTCAGCACATTCAACTATGTAAAGAACAAAGTATTTAATAAGAATATTTCATTCATTCAGATCTAGGATGTGTTGTTTAAGTGTTCCCTTTATTTTTTTGAGCAGTGTATATATATGTGTATATATATATATATATATATATACATATACATATATATATATATATATATATATATAAAAATTTGAGGGGGGCCCCAGAGATATGGGTGTAGTACGGTATGCCGGCGCTCGGGCTCCCGGCGACCAGCATACCGGCGCCGGGAGCCCGACCGCCGGCATACCGACAGCGTGGCGAGCGCAAAAGAGCCCCTTGCGGGCTCGCTGCGCTCGCCACGCTGCGGGCACGGTGGCGCGCTACGCGCGCCACACTATTTTATTCTCCCTCCAGGGGGGTCGTGGACTCCCACGAGGGAGAATAGTTGTCGGTATGCCGGGTGTCGGGATTCCGGCGCCGGTATACTGTGCGCCGGTATCCCGACATTCGGCATACAGAAGACCACCCAGAGATATCACTGTACCGGGCAGTGCCGTAACTAGACATTTTAGCGCTGTGTGCAAGAAACGGTATCGGCACCCCCCTCCTTAACATAAACGGCGGCAGTGTGCGCCTACGACGCGTGCAAAAATATATAGGGGCGTGACTTCACGGGAAAGGGGTGTGGCCACAAAATAATACCAATTCATATAATGGTGCACCGTAGTCTCCATTATTCAAATTACGCCGCACAGTAGCGCCACTACACCAGGTAGAGACCCTTTTTACACATTACGGCAGACAGCGTCCTCTTTTTACACATTACAGCAAACAGCGTCCCCTTATTACACATTACGGCAGACAGAGTCCCCTTTATTACACATTACGGCAGACAGCGTCCCCTTTTTTACACATTACGGCAGACAGTGTCCCCTTTTTTACACATTATGGCAGACAGCGTGGGCGGGCAGCGCTGGCTTCAGAGGGACAGAAGCGGTGCCGCCGTAAGCGGGACACAGGCGGCACCGCCTTCAGTAGTCTGGGCTCGAAGCTAGCGGGTGTGATGCCCGATGGTGCGCCCTCAGTGCATTTGCGCTGTGGGCAAGGCACCATCGGCACACACCTAGTTACGGCTCTGGTACCGGGCCCCAAGATTTCTGTTGCCGGCCCTGGGACAATGTATTAATATATAAAATTACCATAAACAAGTTAATACTAATTCAGTCTTAAATTTTCAGAGGCATTGGCTTCAACATATTCAATAAAGTACAGCAGTCAGTTTGAAAGTATCACATGGAACTGTTTCCCAGGCACACATTTTATTTAGCAGTCAATAATTGTATTTGCTGCCTGTCTGAAGTGTGGTTACCCAATAGATCAACTACTGTAGATAAGGCTTTTAGTAAAGCTAATCTCTACATAAGGACACTATACCATACTTACCGACATTCTGGCTGCTCTCTGTGGGAGAGAGCAGCCAGGTCGGCTCAGTAGGCGGGCAGGGGAGGCTGTGACGTAAAGGAGGGGGTGGGCCGGAGGCGGATGGGGCGGAGCAAGGGTGGGATGGGGCAGGGTCACGGTGACGCCTCCTTTAAGCCACGCCCCCGTGCTGTAATGCCGCGATCACCGGCATTACACTGCAGGGGGCGTGGCTATGATGACGCGATTCAGCAAGAATCGCGTCATCGACTGCCCGGACCGCCCACTTCACACACTAAGTGGGCGGACGCGCAGGGGGGACCCCGCAAATCGGGAGACTTGCCTGCTCTTCCTGGGGGCCGGGAGGGTCACCCGATTTTCGGGAGCCTCCCGGCCATTCCGGGAGAGTAGGCAAGTATGCACTATACCTTACCTGGATCGTTAAACATTTTTTAAAATAAAATTATGAGTGAAAGTTATGACTTTAGACCTTTAGAATTGAGTCAGATTTCCATTCTGATGATTTATTAATGGTAGTACAAAGTATGTAAATAATACACTGGAATGTGGATGCAGACTACAGTATGTGGGCCACACCTCTAGGTAGTTATCATGTCATTTTTCAGAACATCAACACAGGACAGGAGAACAAATCAGAATATAGTGCAACATTTATATCCTATCACTGTGGAATGATCAATAGTCTTAAAGTGACTTGGCTATAACATATTGTAAATACTACATACGCAGTGTAGGTCAAGATTGTGGGCATAATTAAGCATGGATCGCAAAAGCAAAATCTTTCACTAATAGGCACAAGCATAGGCTTAATTCAGACCAGATAATAGCCCTGCAAAGATCAGGCACACTGACATGCGGGGGGACGCCCAGCATTCCCCCCAGAAGTACAAAAGCATTGCACAGCGGCAATGCTTTTGCACTTCAGGAGTAGCTCCCGGCCAGCGCAGCTTTTGCATGCTGGCCGGGAGCTACTCGTTGCTGCCGGGGTCGCAGCGGCTGCCTGTGATGTCACGCAGCCGCTGCGGCCCGCTCCCCGCTTGGTCCGGCCGCACCTGCATTGGCCGGACCGTGCCCACAAAACGGCGGCCAAAACGCCACCATGCCGGCCCCTCCCGCCTCTGCCTGTCAATCAGGCAGAGGCGATTGCTAGGTAACGACAGCCGTCGGCTGTCAGCTATGCGCCGGCGCACTGCGGCACCAGCGCATGCGCACTTCTGACCTGATCGCTGCACTGCAATGAACGGCAGCGTGCAATCAGGTCAGAATGACCCTCCATGTGCATTGCACAGGAGGCAGATATAACATGTGTAGAGGGCGTTAGATTTGGGTGGGGTGTGTACTTCAAACTGAAATCTAAATTGCAATGTAAAAATAAATTAGCCAGTATTTACCCTGCACAGAAACAATATAACCTACCCAAATGTAACTCTCTTTGCACATGTTACATCTGCCAGGGTGGTCTTCAGTATGGCGACTGTCGGGATCCCGGCGTACAGTATACCGGCGCCGGAATCCCGACAGCCGGCATACCGACACTTTTTCTCCCTCGTAGGGGTCCATGACCCCCCTGGAGGGAGAATAAAATAACGTGCCGCGCGTAGCGCGCCACCGTGCCCGCAAGGAGCTCATTTGCGCTCACCACGCTGTTGGTATGCCGGCGGTCGGGCTTCCGGCGCCAGTATGCTGGTCGCCGGGAGCCCAGCCGCCGGCATACCATACTACACCCCATCTGCCCCACCTGCAGTACACATGGTTTTGCTCATTAGAGAAATATATTGCTTTTGCAATCCATGCTGAATTAGGCCCTTTATTTTCATTTTTATGTATGCATAGGGGTCTGAAATACCATAATTGATACAGAAGCTTTTTAAGGCAATTTTTTCTTATATTTCAAGCACCAGTATTGGTTGTTAAAAGTGGCTTATTTTACCTATGAATTGCAGGGCAGCAGCCCCCTAGTAAAATCCACCACCTCAGTGAGTCGGTTGCAGTCCGCGAGTGCATTAGCTACCATGTGACTGTCAGTGACTTCCTATGGGAAGTGCTACCTGCCTGTCACCCGCAGGACAGGAAGTCTCATTGGGAGGTGTTTCCTCCCACTGGGACCAACAGACCGTGCTGCGATTAGAAGAGAAAGTGTGTAACACCCCGGGTTGGCGGCTATGTCTAAGTGGTTGAGACAGGTATCACAGGTGTTGGGTGGCTATGTGACAGACCTTTCCCCTGAAATGTTTCTCCCTGTATCATGTCCTGTAGCACCATGTTCAGAGAGGTAGGATAAATTGATACTAAACAGGAGTTAGTCAGTCATTCCAATACGATGTCTATTTATTGAGCTGCAATAAACTCTGGATTTAAGATGATGATTGGTTAATTGGTGTTAACTTTAAATAATCACAAAAAGAAGAATTGGGCATCAAAGAAAAACAAATAGAAGACAACTGGCTACAGTTCACACCACAAAGGAGCATTCAGTATGCAAAAGACAATTGATTTGAATCACAGAAGAATGGCAGAATATCATTCAAATCACAGATGAGCATGTTAATTGGAATCACAAATATTAGCATAAGATATTTGGAATCACAGACAATAATGTGGTAATGAGGAGAGTAATGAAAAACACATGCAGCAATAACAAACACTAACTTTCTAGCTTTCCCTTGCCAAGGTATGACATTCTTCAGCGGCAATAAACGTTGGAGCTCTGGTATAAAGAGGGAGCCACTCCAGTTGTGGCTACTTCTGTGCCTGGTCGAGCCTGCCTAGGCATGCCTAACGCCGAGAGCATCTCCGGCCGGGCGCACGCTCCTATGATGGAGACGTACCCCATTCACTAGAATGGGAGAGCGTCTCCTTCATGCACCCGGAGACACTCAGAATGGGAACATTTCTGTGCACTCCCAGCGTGACTAAGCGGACGGCTCCATCTGTTCTTCTGCAGTGCCGCAATGTGTCAACGGGAGAAATTGGCACCCATATATATGTGAAAATCCTGTGTTATGACCAGTGGCGGATTTATCTATGGACTGCAGCCCCCACAGTAAAATCCACCACTAAAAGGGAGTGAGCCAGTTGCAGTTTGTGACTGCACTGGCTGTACAGTGACTGGCAGTGATGACTTTTATTAGAAGTCCTACCTGCCAGTCAATCCCAGTACAGGCAGTTCCACTGGGAGGTGTCTCCTCCCTCTGGGACTGCCAGACCGGGCTGAGATCGCCTGGTATCGAATGGCACATGCGCAGTCAAGCGGCAGCTTGACTGTGCATGCGCAAACCCCAGCTTTTATGGACTGCAGTTGATACAGTCCTTTGAATCCGGGGGTTTGCACATGCGCTGTCAATCCTTCTTTCCATAAGGCTCCTCTGTTCCCAGGCTACCCTGCCCAATCAGCAGTCTGCATGCAGACAATGTAATCGGACCAGGGTCCCTGCTTAACTCTCACTGTGCCAGCGTTCTCCCCTTCTGCTGTTGTGGACCTGTAAGTTATTCTTAAAGGGGCATGCACAACATTTTCTGGGGTACCACAAGTGCTTTGTGTGGGAAGCCCCTCCCTGCTTGATCATCAGCCCTAGCCTGCTTCTATGGCTGCAGCCGATGCAGTCCATAAAAGCCGGGGTTTTGTGCATGTGCAATCCCACTGCCATTTATGCGCACCTGCCAGATCCATTGCACAAGTGCAATAACCAGGTTGGCCAGGGCTCTCTTTCTCTCCTACTAATGCAGGTGGCACGGGCAGTGACAGTCACCCTCCTCCAAAGAGGTACTGCAGGAGCCGCCACTGGTTGTTATACTGTATGTATATATATATATATATATATATATATGTAATTCCCCCTATACTGTCTTCTGCATGTTATTTAAGTCTTCTGCATATTTCAAGGTTTGTCAAAAGACCAGCATCACATCTGAACTAGATCAAAAATTCTTAATGATTCTTCCAATTTTTGCATTATATCTTGAACTTTTTAGTTATACTGTATGTAATTGCTAAATCAAGCACCAGATTTACTACACTATACAGGAGATTGCGCTTTAAAAAGGTGATAACAGCATACCTTTGTATGACTTACATTTTAATGAATATAGCACACATAGCTGGGTAGAACCTTCCCTTCCTTTATCAGGGTCCAGCATATCAGCTGAGATAGTGAGTGTGTACTCACTCCCGCTCAGAACAGTAAACAAGGCATTGTGCTGTTCCTTAAGCAAACACAGCTTTTGTATATAATATATAGAGTGAATATGGACCATACCTTGCTGCATCGACCTTTCGTACCAAGACAACACTTCACAATGAAATTCCTGGTGAGAATATTATGCTGGTTTATCACTTAGCGTGAAATCTCTGAAAGGACAATTTCTAACAGCAATTCCCATTCGTTCTCTCTCTCTCTCAGATCGCCCTCCTGGGAGTCTTCCTGACTCAGGCCCTCGCCAATGATGTAAGTACATACAGTAGGTGAAGTGGTGTTTACATGGATCTGGTTTCATACATTCATGCATGGAGTTAATAGGTGGAGACTTCGTTGCCATAAACTAAAGGGCTGTATTTTAGGGCATTTGAAGCTGTAAGTGCATATTGAAGGATAGTTATAAAGATTACTGTACCAGAAAATTGTGAATAAACCCAATCACAACAAAAAAACATAGGCTATAACACTGTACTAATACTGTGCATAAATGTGCTCCAAGCACCTTCGTCTTGTTCAGTGCCAGTTCTTTCCTGGCAAAGGATAAGTGCCTTATAGTACCATCTTTACCTGGCATACTTGGCCTGGGATAAGTAACATGTGGTAGTAGTATTTTCTGTTGCTGCTTACAGAGATGCCATAACAGGTCCCACTGAAAATCTGTGCCCTCTTATGGCTGTGCGCTTATTGCCCCAAGTCTCAAAGGGATAGTTTGCAAAGTAGTTTTCATGTACAGTAAATATGATCCTTTATTATCTTTATTCGGTGTCACATCATTACAAAACAACCTGGAAATCAGAGAGTAGGAAGGAAGGGTGTGTTTTTAAAGAATTATTTACTTATAATTGGCCCAAAACAACATTTGATGGTCTGCAACATATTACAATTTATGATGAAAAAAATAATTTTAGCTTTGATATGTTCCTAACCTATTTAATTGTGAGATGAAGAATCCAGCTTATCTATGATAATACTGGGAAAAGGCAGCAGTCGGAGCTCTCACATCTATTCCTGTTCTACTTAATTCATTACATCCCCTCCCGATGACCTGCACCACGTGCTATATTATTTAGGGTCTCTTACATATTGCTGGGAACGTGCCTGTCACCATTGGTGCTGCTTGACTCTCTTTACAGAAGTGAAGATCCAACACAGAGGCTGCAAGGCTTTCAGTTAGAGACACTTTGTCAGATCTTCCCTGCTATAAAAGCAATCATGAATATCTGGTGATTGGGAGAGACCCCAGCTATATGTGACTTGTGGAACTTTGATAAATCAGCAAATGCAGATATGCCAAAGTATTATTATTGGGGAAAGGATTCAATCAAATTCATATTTTAAGAGAACAACCCTTTTTACCTTAATGGTTTCTAAGAATGATGGCAATGTCACATGGACATTGTACAATGCAGTGGTGTTCTAATTTGGAAGCAAAGCAGCAAAACACAAATTGTTGGCTTATCATCAGCAGGAGGAATGTTCCTTATTCGCCAATATAAATGAATGTCACAGCCAGAGGGGTTGCCATCAAACTTGTTCAATTAGCATTAATACAGATGAAATTATCTATACTCTAGACTTCCTTTTTAACCATTGATTTGCATGTTGTGTGCTCTAGAACATCAAAATCAACAATTCAGGAAATGATGGTGGAAGTGTTTCCCAGCAAGTCAACATCAACAATCAGGACAACATTGCTAATATCAACAGTCTGAATGGCTGGAACTCCTGGGACTCCATCTGCGACTTTGGCACAGTAAGTGTCCTTTAACATACAAGCAAAAACTTAACTGAAAAGAAAATAGCCATGACTCAAATAGCAGCATGTTTTCTACATATGCATCCTTTATACAGACATTCAGGTGACCTACGTGTGCCCAGAGTGGCAGAGAAGAGACTACAGTAGCTTACATTCAGCTAGATAGAAAATTAAAACTAAAACTTTATAAATTCTCCATCTAAATCTGAAAATGCAGTTCTTGGATAGTTCTGTTAGGGGTCTATTTAATAAGCCTTGGATGGTGATAAAGTGGATGGAGATAAAGTACCAGCCAATCAGCTCCTCACTGCCATGGCACAGGCTGGGTTTAAAAAATGACAGTAAGGAGCTGATTGGCTGGTACTTTATCTCCGTCTACTTTATCTCCATCAAAGGCTTAGTAAATAGACCCCTTATTTAGTCACATGCTAGCAGAGACTATTACATTCCTGAGGTCAGATGGGCCTTACATTCTGGTGAAGCCGTTCTCGCCACTGCCTGAATGGAAAGCATCACTGGAATGGAAGGCACTTTAGGTTGGCCCTGAGGAGATGGGGAGCTAGACCTCAGGTAATCTTCTATAAGTTATGGAATTTAAGTTAGAAAAAATGCAGGTGCATACTCCAAGCACTAAACACTGCTAATCAAAATAATTTTAATACATTTTGCAATTTAATATAGAGTAAAATTATGGAGTTTAGCAAAGTTTTGGCTAAAACTATGGGCCCTCCCACCCCCCTGGGCCCCACCCCCACAAACACACCCACGTGACCTCATTTGGTGGGTCCCTAACATATAAGATTCAAGTCCAGAGTACGGGACCCCCAAGGCCGGAATTTACAGATGTAGCCATGCTCATTTTACTGTAATGTGGACTGTTGCAGCATGGCGTGCCAGGCTGCGACTATTTGCGATCTCTTCATGGAGCGAGTTTTGCAGCATGGTGCATCACAGCAAAGATGAGCATGGCTACACCTGTGACTCATTACTGAAAATCAAGTTCTGAATTAGGCAGTAAGAAAAACCTGAGCCTCTATTTTACAGAGAGATAGAATGTTGAGCTTCCACTGTTTACTATCATCTTATGTCACATACATGCGATACATGACTAATTGTCTATATGCAGACGGGAATCAGTTTTATATCATGTGTGTATGGGTATACAATTGCTCACGTTCCTGCAACATTTATTTCTTTACACCACAGGGGTTTGCTGCTACCAGACTGTACAACAAGAAGATCTGTGTTGTCACCAAGATGAAACCAACCTTCCCCACCCTCGAGCAGCTCAGCGCCATTGCCAAAAACAAGCAACAGGTAATGTGATATCGATGTTTAATCAAGGGAATAACTATAGGGTGCAGGGGATGCAGGTGATATCAGGCACAACTCCTAGAGGGCCCAGAACATGCAATCAGTGCAGTAACTTGGGGTTTGCGACCTATGCAATTAATATCATAAAACATTAAAAAAAATTACAGTGTAATGTGATTCTACCTGTCAACTTTTGTCAGAGCTGTACATTTAGTAAAGCTTTAATAACAGACAAGCGATGGTGTTACTCATAGCAACCAGTCATAATCTAGCAATCATTTATCTATGGCATTTTAGATAATGTCATAGTGAATCTGATTGGCTGCTAAGTGCAAAACCATAATTTGTCTGTTTTAGAAGCTTTAGTAAATCTACCCCATTATATCCAACCGCAGTAACATTTATATCAAATATGACATGAGGATGACATTTTATACTTCCTGATCCGTTGTGGATTTTCTAGCTGTGTGTAGGATTTCAGGTTTTACTGTATATGCTAATTATGTTATTGAGTGACATGCTTCTTTAAGTGGTATTGATGTTTTGAGTATAAATTACAATATGTCACTTTGTCACCTCCAGGCTTCTCCCAACACCCAGCTGGTGACCTACACTATCAACCAGAAACCCATTGTTAACATTGAAGAGTATGGCAAGCACATTGAATCTCTGTGCAGAGGCATGCCAGCCTACACTGCCCAGGAAATGCCCAGTGAGTATCATTAATATACAGTAAGACATAGAACTCTTGTACAGTGTTTGCACCTGACTGGTTTAGCACAAGATAGCACTAACACCTAACCTGTGCCAAACCAGTCAGGTGCAAGCACTAAGACTGAGCAGACATATAAAATAGTTCTTATAGCTAAAAGGCATATATCTATTTATACAAAGGTGGGGGATTTGATTCTTGCAGATCTGGCACTGTGATGTTCTACTGACCACATGCCTAGTAATTACAGGAGCCCAGCATCATTACTGTCCTATCTGCATTCTATGGAGCACTAGGGAAATATGGTGTTCCTAACATAGCATAGCCTGATTACTGACTTGTCTCAAAACATTATTAAGTAATGTTAATACCTGTTGGGCACAAACAACTTAAAGTCTCCACAGCAATCAAGGTGATGCAATAAGGGGAGGGGTTGTGTCTGGCTGCAGTTGTGTGAGAAAGACATTCAGTGTCTGGAGCAGAATTGTGCTCTCCTGTACCCAATAGGCAACACTAGGTAGGGGTCCGGCCATAGCACTCTCTAGCTTTCCTGGTCCCCTGCCAGTAACTTTACATCATAGTTCATTAGTATAGTTTGAAAATGATGGGACCCAGGAAGAGATGTATCAAACGTTCTAAAGAGTTGAGAAGTTGCTCATAGATACAGTAGCTTTTAGATAGCATTTATCAAGTATATTCTATAAATGAAAGGTAAAAGCTTGTCCACTTTTGAAAAGGATGGATGCATTTCCCTCAAATCACACTTGGGTGGTTTTACACATTTATTATATTACTTTATTATATAAGGACATACAGTACTCATTACAGTTTCATGGTAATGTTACTCTGTGTCCTGCTCCTTCTCTGCTTCATTCTCCTTCCCTCATCTTAGTGTCTACGCCCATAGATTAGACAGGTTCCAATGTTTAGACAGACAATATCTAGGTCGACAGTTATTAGGTCGACCCCATATGATCGACAGGCATTAGGTGGACACTGGACAAAAGGTCGACATGCATTAGGTCGACATTGTAGATCTTCTATACCACACCCAGATTACACCACCATTCACAATACACCTAGTGGTGGTCTTAGCAAATATAATGGAACAGTATTAAGTAGCAGTGAAGATGCCAACGTAAGGACTGTGACATAGGTATACATTAGGGAAGTTATAGGAGTTTTAGAAGTCACCTCAGAGTTTCATGACTGATATAAAAGCATGGAACTAACAACATTTTCCAGTGTATTTTAGGTAACAGGAATGTCCTCAGAAGCTTTAGTTTGTTCTTATTTGCTATTTACTTCATCTCAGCCACCAAACCCCATGACCCCATCATCCATCCATTCCCATCTGTATAAAAATACATAGAAATATCTCAAACCATGGGAAAAAGTATATGCCAGACATATACAATGGGGTAAATTTACTAAGGTGGAATTTTTTTTAGAACTGGTGATGTTGCCCATAGCAACCAATTAGATTCTATTAATTATCTTCTAGAAGCAGCTAGATAAATGTTACGTAGAATCTGATTGCTTACTATGAGCAACATCACCAGTTCTAAAAAATTTCCACCTTAGTAAATTTGCCACAATGTGTGTGTGTGTGTGTGTGTGTGTGTGTGTGTGTGTGTGTGTGTGTGTGTGTGTGTGTGTGTGTGTGTGTGTATATATATATATATATATACACACACACAAGTGTATATATTCAATTATTAAATGTTTTCTTTATGTAAATGATGCACTGATACAGCAAAGTGAGCAGGGTATAGCCTCTTGAACTGATGTGGACATTACACAAATCTGGACCTAAGTAGACCTTACAAGGGTAGCTTAACTCTATCTCCATAGCTATTCATTCTTCTGACGCATTACCAAGATTCCTATTGCATCTCTAGTGGCACATGACCCTATGCCTGGTCTCCCTGTCCCATACAGGGACCCACATCTATTACTGTTGTAACAAGGATATCTTTTCAGGTGCCGAAGGAGAGTTTGCACTCTGCAGTTCCAACAGCATCATCACAATTTTGGGAATCAGCTTCTGTTTTTAAGATGTGAATTCAAAAGGCCCCTGCCCAATGAATGGACACATGTCGAAACCCGCATCCACATTTTTTAAATTATGGATCCTTTTAAAATTCCCTAAATCACATCTAATAAAAACGTTTTATCTGTAGCTAGTGGCTGCTTGTGTCTTCTTATAAAAACATGTTAATGATATAAAAGTAGTAGACAACATATGTGCTATTTATGTTCTGACATGCTTTTCCAGGTTCCGCAAGAGGGTTTGCAATCTGCTGCAGCTCCAGTTCCATCACCATTTTGGGTATCAACTTTTGTTTCTGAAATATACATTCTTAAATCTATAGAGCAGAGTCACTTGGATGCACACCTCGCCCAGAGACTCCCAACATCAACCCTATTTACAATGTCTTACACACGAAATAAAGCTGTTTCTCAGGGAATAATGTCTGCCTCTTTTTATAATATAAGATTTAGATATGTTGTGCTTGGTAATAGTGTATTTGGACCAATAGAAGTGTCTTCTCCAGGTCTAAGTAGTACTGAATTACAATTAAGACAACATACAAAATAGTGTATATAGTAGAGATGAGCGCCTGAAATTTTTCGGGTTTTGTGTTTTGGTTTTGGGTTCGGTTCCGCGGCCGTGTTTTGGGTTCGACCGCGTTTTGGCAAAACCTCACCGAATTTTTTTTGTCGGATTCGGGTGTGTTTTGGATTCGGGTGTTTTTTTTCAAAAAACCCTAAAAAACAGCTTAAATCATAGAATTTGGGGGTCATTTTGATCCCAAAGTATTATTAACCTCAAAAACCATAATTTACACTCATTTTCAGTCTATTCTGAATACCTCACACCTCACAATATTATTTTTAGTCCTAAAATTTGCACCGAGGTCGCTGTGTGAGTAAGATAAGCGACCCTAGTGGCCGACACAAACACCGGGCCCATCTAGGAGTGGCACTGCAGTGTCACGCAGGATGTCCCTTCCAAAAAACCCTCCCCAAACAGCACATGACGCAAAGAAAAAAAGAGGCGCAATGAGGTAGCTGACTGTGTGAGTAAGATAAGCGACCCTAGTGGCCGACACAAACACCGGGCCCATCTAGGAGTGGCACTGCAGTGTCACGCAGGATGTCCCTTCCAAAAAACCCTCCCCAAACAGCACATGACGCAAAGAAAAAAAGAGGCGCAATGAGGTAGCTGACTGTGTGAGTAAGATAAGCGACCCTAGTGGCCGACACAAACACCGGGCCCATCTAGGAGTGGCACTGCAGTGTCACGCAGGATGTCCCTTCCAAAAAACCCTCCCCAAACAGCACATGACGCAAAGAAAAAAAGAGGCGCAATGAGGTAGCTGACTGTGTGAGTAAGATAAGCGACCCTAGTGGCCGACACAAACACCGGGCCCATCTAGGAGTGGCACTGCAGTGTCACGCAGGATGTCCCTTCCAAAAAACCCTCCCCAAACAGCACATGACGCAAAGAAAAAAAGAGGCGCAATGAGGTAGCTGACTGTGTGAGTAAGATAAGCGACCCTAGTGGCCGACACAAACACCGGGCCCATCTAGGAGTGGCACTGCAGTGTCACGCAGGATGTCCCTTCCAAAAAACCCTCCCCAAACAGCACATGACGCAGAGAAAAAAAGAGGCGCAATGAGGTAGCTGACTGTGTGAGTAAGATAAGCGACCCTAGTGGCCGACACAAACACCGGGCCCATCTAGGAGTGGCACTGCAGTGTCACGCAGGATGGCCCTTCCAAAAAACCCTCCCCAAACAGCACATGACGCAAAGAAAAAGAAAAGAAAAAAGAGGTGCAAGATGGAATTGTCCTTGGGCCCTCCCACCCACCCTTATGTTGTATAAACAGGACATGCACACTTTAACCAACCCATCATTTCAGTGACAGGGTCTGCCACACGACTGTGACTGATATGACGGGTTGGTTTGGACCCCCCCCAAAAAAGAAGCAATTAATCTCTCCTTGCACAAACTGGCTCTACAGAGGCAAGATGTCCACCTCATCATCATCCTCCGATATATCACCGTGTACATCCCCCTCCTCACAGATTATCAATTCGTCCCCACTGGAATCCACCATCTCAGCACCCTGTGTACTTTGTGGAGGCAATTGCTGCTGGTGAATGTCTCCACGGAGGAATTGATTATAATTCATTTTAATGAACATCATCTTCTACACATTTTCTGGATGTAACCTCGTACGCCGATTGCTGACAAGGTGAGCGGCGGCACTAAACACTCTTTCGGAGTACACACTTGTGGGAGGGCAACTTAGGTAGAATAAAGCCAGTTTGTGCAAGGGCCTCCAAATTTCCTCTTTTTCCTGCCAGTATAAGTACGGACTGTGTGACGTGCCTACTTGGATGCGGTCACTCATATAATCCTCCACCATTCTTTCAATGGTGAGAGAATCATATGCAGTGACAGTAGACGACATGTCCGTAATCGTTGTCAGGTCCTTCAGTCCGGACCAGATGTCAGCATCAGCAGTCGCTCCAGACTGCCCTGCATCACCGCCAGCGGGTGGGCTCGGAATTCTGAGCCTTTTCCTCGCACCCCCAGTTGCGGGAGAATGTGAAGGAGGAGATGTTGTTGACAGGCCGCGTTCCGCTTGACTTGACAATTTTCTCACCAGCAGGTCTTTCAACCCCAGCAGACTTGTGTCTGCCGGAAAGAGAGATCCAAGGTAGGCTTTAAATCTAGGATCGAGCACGGTGGCCAAAATGTAGTGCTCTGATTTCAACAGATTGACCACCCGTGAATCCTTGTTAAGCGAATTAAGGGCTCCATCCACAAGTCCCACATGCCTAGCGGAATCGCTCCGTGTTAGCTCCTCCTTCAATGTCTCCAGCTTCTTCTGCAAAAGCCTGATGAGGGGAATGACCTGACTCAGGCTGGCAGTGTCTGAACTGACTTCACGTGTGGCAAGTTCAAAGGGCATCAGAACCTTGCACAACGTTGAAATCATTCTCCACTGCGCTTGAGACAGGTGCATTCCACCTCCTATATCGTGCTCAATTGTATAGGCTTGAATGGCCTTTTGCTGCTCCTCCAACCTCTGAAGCATATAGAGGGTTGAATTCCACCTCGTTACCACTTCTTGCTTCAGATGATGGCAGGGCAGGTTCAGTAGTTTTTGGTGGTGCTCCAGTTTTCTGTACGTGGTGCCTGTACGCCGAAAGTGTCCCGCAATTCTTCTGGCCACCGACAGCATCTCTTGCACGCCCCTGTCGTTTTTTTAAAAATTCTGCACCACCAAATTCAAGGTATGTGCAAAACATGGGACGTGCTGGAATTTGCCCAGATTTAATGCACACACAATATTGCTGGCGTTGTCCGATGCCACAAATCCACAGGAGAGTCCAATTGGGGTAAGCCATTCCGCGATGATCTTCCTCAGTTGCCGTAAGAGGTTTTCAGCTGTGTGCGTATTCTGGAAACCGGTGATACAAAGCGTAGCCTGCCTAGGAAAGAGTTGGCGTTTGCGAGATGCTGCTACTGGTGCCGCCGCTGCTGTTGTTGCGGCGGGAGTCCATACATCTACCCAGTGGGCTGTCACAGTCATATAGTCCTGACCCTGCCCTGCTCCACTTGTCCACATGTCCGTGGTTAAGTGGACATTGGGTACAGCTGCATTTTTTAGGACACTGGTGACTCTTTTTCTGAGGTCTGTGTACATTTTCGGTATCGCCTGCCTAGAGAAATGGAACCTAGATGGTATTTGGTACCGGGGACACAGTACCTCCAACAAGTCTCTAGTTGGCTCTGCAGTAATGATGGATACCGGAACCACGTTTCTCACCACCCAGGATGTCAAGGCCTCAGTTATCCGCTTTGCAGTAGGATGACTGCTGTGATATTTCATCTTCCTCGCAAAGGACTGTTGGACAGTCAATTGCTTGGTGGAAGTAGTACAAGTGGTCTTACGACTTCCCCTCTGGGATGACCATCGACTCCCAGCAGCAACAACAGCAGCGCCAGCAGCAGTAGGCGTTACACGCAAGGATGCATCGGAGGAATCCCAGGCAGGAGAGGAATCATCAGAATTGCCAGTGACATGGCCTGCAGGACTATTGGCATTCCTGGGGAAGGAGGAAATTGACACTGAGGGAGTTGGTGGGGTGGTTTGCGTGAGCTTGGTTACAAGAGGAAGGGATTTACTGGTCAGTGGACTGCTTCCGCTGTCGGCCCAAGTTTTTGAACTTGTCACTGACTTATTATGAATGCGCTGCAGGTGACGTATAAGGGAGGATGTTCCGAGGTGGTTAACGTCCTTACCCCTACTTATTACAGCTTGACAAAGGGAACACACGGCTTGACACCTGTTGTCCGCATTTCTGGTGAAATACTTCCACACCGAAGAGCTGATTTTTTTGGTATTTTCACCAGGCATGTCAACGGCCATATTCCTCACACGGACAACAGGTGTCTCCCCGGGTGCCTGACTTAAACAAACCACCTCACCATCAGAATCCTCCTGGTCAATTTCCTCCCCAGCGCCAGCAACACCCATATCCTCCTCATCCTGGTGTACTTCAACACTGACATCTTCAATCTGACTATCAGGAACTGGACTGCGGGTGCTCCTTCCATCACTTGCAGGGGGCGTGCAAATGGTGGAAGGCGCATGCTCTTCACGTCCAGTGTTGGGAAGGTCAGGCATCGCAACCGACACAATTGGAGTCGGACTCTCCTTGTGGATTTGGGATTTCGAAGAACGCACAGTTCTTTGCGGTGCTACTGCTTTTGCCAGCTTGAGTCTTTTCATTTTTCTAGCGAGAGGCTGAGTGCTTCCATCCTCATGTGAAGCTGAACCACTAGCCATGAACATAGGCCAGGGCCTCAGCCGTTCCTTGCCACTCCGTGTGGTAAATGGCATATTGGCAAGTTTACGCTTCTCCGACAATTTTATTTTAGGTTTTGGAGTCCTTTTTTTACTGATATTTGGTGTTTTGGATTTGACATGCTCTGTACTATGACATTGGGCATCGGCCTTGGCAGACGACGTTGCTGGCATTTCATCGTCTCGGCCATGACTAGTGGCAGCAGCTTCAGCACGAGGTGGAAGTGGATCTTGATCTTTCCCTAATTTTGGAACCTCAACATTTTTGTTCTCCATATTTTAATAGGCACAACTAAAAGGCACCTCAGGTAAACAATGGAGATGGATGGATACTAGTATACAATTATGGATGGACTGCCGAGTGCCGACACAGAGGTAGCTACAGCCGTGGACTACTGTACTGTGTCTGCTGCTAATATAGACTGGTTGATAAAGAGATGTAGTATGTATGTATAAAGAAGAAAGAAAAAAAAAACCACGGGTAGGTGGTATACAATTATGGACGGACTGACGAGTGCCGACACAGAGGTAGCTACAGCCGTGGACTACCGTACTGTACTGTGTCTGCTGCTAATATAGACTGGTTAATAAAGAGATGTAGTATGTATGTATAAAGAAGAAAGAAAAAAAACCACGGGTAGGTGGTATACAATTATGGACGGACTGCCGAGTGCCGACACAGAGGTAGCTACAGCCGTGGACTACCGTACTGTACTGTGTCTGCTGCTAATATAGACTGGTTGATAAAGAGATGTAGTATGTATGTATAAAGAAGAAAGAAAAAAAAACCACGGGTAGGTGGTATACAATTATGGATGGACTGCCGAGTGCCGACACAGAGGTAGCTACAGCCGTGGACTACTGTACTGTGTCTGCTGCTAATATAGACTGGTTGATAAAGAGATGTAGTATGTATGTATAAAGAAGAAAGAAAAAAAAACCACGGGTAGGTGGTATACAATTATGGACGGACTGCCGAGTGCCGACACAGAGGTAGCTACAGCCGTGGACTACCGTACTGTACTGTGTCTGCTGCTAATATAGACTGGTTGATAATGAGATGTAGTATGTATGTATAAAGAAGAAAGAAAAAAAAAACACGGGTAGGTGGTATACAATTATGGATGGACTGCCGAGTGCCGACACAGAGGTAGCTACAGCCGTGGACTACTGTACTGTGTCTGCTGCTAATATAGACTGGTTGATAAAGAGATGTAGTATGTATGTATAAAGAAGAAAGAAAAAAAAACCACGGGTAGGTGGTATACAATTATGGATGGACTGCCGAGTGCCGACACAGAGGTAGCTACAGCCGTGGACTACTGTACTGTGTCTGCTGCTAATATAGACTGGTTGATAAAGAGATGTAGTATGTATGTATAAAGAAGAAAGAAAAAAAAACCACGGGTAGGTGGTATACAATTATGGACGGACTGCCGAGTGCCGACACAGAGGTAGCTACAGCCGTGGACTACCGTACTGTACTGTGTCTGCTGCTAATATAGACTGGTTGATAATGAGATGTAGTATGTATGTATAAAGAAGAAAGAAAAAAAAACCACGGGTAGGTGGTATACAATTATGGATGAACTGCCGAGTGCCGACACAGAGGTAGCTACAGCCGTGGACTACTGTACTGTGTCTGCTGCTAATATAGACTGGTTGATAAAGAGATGTAGTATGTATGTATAAAGAAGAAAGAAAAAAAAACCACGGGTAGGTGGTATACAATTATGGATGGACTGCCGAGTGCCGACACAGAGGTAGCTACAGCCGTGGACTACTGTACTGTGTCTGCTGCTAATATAGACTGGTTGATAAAGAGATGTAGTATGTATGTATAAAGAAGAAAGAAAAAAAAACCACGGGTAGGTGGTATACAATTATGGACGGACTGCCGAGTGCCGACACAGAGGTAGCTACAGCCGTGGACTACTGTACTGTGTCTGCTGCTAATATAGACTGGTTGATAATGAGATGTAGTATGTATGTATAAAGAAGAAAGAAAAAAAAAACACGGGTAGGTGGTATACAATTATGGATGGACTGCCGAGTGCCGACACAGAGGTAGCTACAGCCGTGAACTACCGTACTGTGTCTGCTGCGACTGGATGATAAATAATGATATAAAAAATATATATATATCACTACTGCAGCCGGACAGGTATATATTATATAATGACGGACCTGCTGGACACTGTCTGTCAGCAGAATGAGTTTTTTATAGAATAAAAAAAAAAACACCACACAAGTCACACGACGAGTGTTTAACTTTTTCAGGCAATCACAATATAGTATACTACTAACTATACTGGTGGTCAGTGTGGTCAGGTCACTGGTCAGTCACACTGGCAGTGGCACTCCTGCAGCAAAAGTGTGCACTGTTTAATTTTAATAATATGTACTCCTGGCTCCTGCTATAACCTATAACTGGCACTGCTCCCCAGTCTCCCCCACAATCATAAGCTGTGTGAGCACAGTCAGATATATACATAGATGATGCAGCACACTGGGCTGAGCAGTGCACACAGATATGGTATGTGACTGAGTCACTGTGTATCGTTTTTTTCAGGCAGAGAACGGATTATATTAAATAAAACTGCACTGTCTGGTGGTCACTGTGGTCAGTCACTACTAAACTCTGCACTCTCTACAGTACTCCTAAGCTCCAGTAAATCAAGTGTCTCTGTTTAAAATCAATCTCACTCTCTCTCTTCTAATCTAAATGGAGAGGACGCCAGCCACGTCCTCTCCCTATCAATCTCAATGCACGTGTGAAAATGGCGGCGACGCGCGGCTCCTTATATAGAATCCGAGTCTCGCGATAGAATCCGAGCCTCGCGAGAATCCGACAGCGTCATGATGACGTTCGGGCGCGCTCGGGTTAACCGAGCAAGGCGGGAAGATCCGAGTCGCTCGGACCCGTGAAAAAAAACATGAAGTTCGGGCGGGTTCGGATTCCGAGGAACCGAACCCGCTCATCTCTAGTATATAGTGCACTATAAGTTTCAAAAGAGAAGTATAATCTTATGATATGAATACAGATGGAAGACATTGGGATTTTGAACCTTGTAGTGCTTGGTATAAATAAGGTGAAATGGAACGGAACCTTACTCTCAAGACTCATCTAGAGCATGGGAGAAGCAGATCTGGCCAGAGAACTCCCAAATATATAGGAGGTTATCACATATATTTCAGGAAGGTGAACACAAGGTGCAGATGATGGTTACACAATTCCTGCACTAAGTGAAGCTTGATGGTTTTATAACGTAATATATTTCCAAACTCAACACCAATATACTCTTTCATTAATTACAATGGCTTCATACACACATTAACATCTCTCCTCTAGGGGAATACTGTAGCAGATGTTACTCTTAGTTACTCTGTCTTCTCATTCCACCAGCACAGTTCTTAATTACACTAACATGGTAATAGGTTACATATAAGTGGCACAGTTCCCTTTGTGTATGTTTGTGCTCAGTAAAAATGGTTTTCAAACATGTTAAACAAATACATGAAAAAAAGTCATCAGTTACATTTTTTGCATATGGGTATTTTTAAAGTGATAGATTTTGCATACTTCAATGTGAAAAAATATAGGGAAAGATGTAGCTTCTAAAGAGGATAGGTGGAGAAGATGCCCCACGGCAAAAAAGTCGCATGTAGTCAGCATGCAAGGTTTCCGGATGCCCTTGGCAAGCTCCACTCTACTGCCCCTGATTCACCCAATTCACTCTTTCCAGCCACATACCTAAAACCTGATCCACATGCTCTTGACCAAGTCTTGGGAACAATATATGAGTGCGCAGTGCGGACAATGCGGACTGTGGAGCCCAAAAAAAATTTCCCTGTGCCCTGGTTGGCCGTTTTGACACTGATTAGTATTAGTTGTACCTTGTTTCACTGGCCCTAAATTGATGGCAGCTACTACACACTGTTTTGCAGAAGAAGACTCAGCAGAAAGGTTGGAAGCTACATTGAATGGAGATCAGGAACTCAGAGTTGTGGGGGCTTTGCAGCACCCCAGTTCATAATATGCCATACAAAAGTGTCACAAATTCATAATATGCCCAAACAGCAGGGACCTAACTTATACTATGCCATGCAGCAATGCCCCAACATCAATACATGCCTCATAGTACTGCCACTAATTCATGATATACTGTACATCTATGCAACATATGTATTACTGTATATGCCCTCAATTGATAACTAAGCCACACATTAATGCCACATTACATAATATGCACCAAACCTGTACCCTAAATTCATTATATGCCACATACAGTAGCTGTGCTCCAAATGCATAATCATGCAACACACCAGTGCCCCAATACATGTTATGCCACACAACAGTGTCTCCAATTCATTAATTATACCATAACACTTGTAAATACATGTATTTACCTCAAATCAAGCTGATGCAAAGTCAAGATTCCAAAATGAACTTGGATATAAAGAAATCACAGAGAATGGACAACCCCTTGGGAAGTGTGAGGAAGATAAGTCTAGCTGCAGAGTTGAAAACATATAGGAAGGTGATGAGATGGGAGAGTGGGAGGCCAGTGAGGTGAATGTTGCAGTAGCCTAGCCGTGAGTGGATAATACGTTTTGTTGCATTATGGGATAGGAACGGACTGATGCAAGAGATGTTGCATAGCTGGAGCCAACAGGATTGAGTCAGAGATTGGACATGGAGGGCGAACGAAAGAGAGTAGCCAAAAGAAACCCCCAAGCAGTGGAGTTGGGGAACGGGGGAGATGATGCTGTTGTGATAGAGATAATGAAGGGGGGGGGGCAAGACTCTGGATGGGGGGAAGATGATATGTTTGGCTTTGTCCATGTTGAGCATAAGACAGTGCTTAGGCATCCAGGAGGAGATGGTGTAGAGGCAGCTGGATAGCCAAAAGAGGACAGAGGTGGAGAGGTCAGGAGTGGATTGGTATAGTTGCATGGCAGAGAGGTGGTATTGAAGGTCGAAGAAGCTTATAAGTGCACCCAGGGAAGAGGTGTACAAGGAGAAGAGAAGGGTGCCAAGGACAAAACCCCCAGGGTTGGGGTTCAGAAGCACGGAGTGGGACAGAGGAGATGGGGTAACAGAATTGAGTGCAGAGGTGAGGGTGGAGTTATAGAAGGAAGCCGCCTGGTTGGGTCAGGCCATGGTGGATAGAGGAGAAAGGAAACATAAAACTGTAATAACAATTGCAAAATATATGTGTAAAAGGGATGTGATACCGATCACGGCACTAAGGATGCCAGCGGTCATAAGACCAACAGCGGCATCCTGCTGGTCAATATCCCAACATCTACTACATAAGTATACTACTCCTCTCCCCCTAACCCTCCATACCTAATACCTAACCTTAACCCTCTCTACCACACACTGCCTAACCCTAACCATACCCCTAGCACCTAAACCTAAAACCATTAAGAGTGAAGTCAGGATTGTGCTTGTCTTCTGACCAGTGTTGGGATTCCGGCGTCGGGATTTCGACTGCCAACATCCTGGGCGCTGGGATGCCGACTACATCCCGTGTTAAAGTCATGTCCTTCTAAGTTCATTAAAAACCCAAATCAAAGTCCAAATATAATCCATTGGTCCTCCAATCTCAAAACACACATTATATAATCACCTACTCTTTCTACAAACTTTAGAACCCGTTGAGTCTTTATTGTTTGTCTCTGAGAAATAAATAGGCACAGTGTGTGTGGTTAGACCTTTATTGATATTTTTAATGTGTTTGAGAACCCTGATCTTTAATTTTTCCTTTGTATTTTTTATATACTGGAGGACACAGGGAAGAAAACACCTTCTGTACTGCAACTTATGTGATCCAGGAGTTTGTATGTATTTTATATGATAATAAGATGCAATTTCTTGCCTTGACTTTGTTGATGTAGCTATTGATTCCTGCAGCCTGCACAGTCCATATAGTTATGGTACCCTGTATGTTTGGTCTCTTCTGTTGTGAACCTTTTGTAGGAATAAAACTAGTTAACAAATTTGGAGATGTATAGCTATTTTATATATACTGTAATTTTATTTATTTGAAGATCTCTATACATTCATGTCATTGCTTATTAAATAACTATAGTATTTTGTGACATAAAAACTACCAAACTGAATGTTTGTCTATAATCAAGCATATTTCTTATATTCATCATTTCATTTCCAGTTCTGAATGATATTTTTTGCAATATTTTCTATCTATAAATTGTAGGCAAATACATGGGGGTGGTGGAAACACCAACCCCCCTTGGCTAGTGTCTCATATATAATATCATGTTACTAGAACTGTAGCAACAACATACATTATAAGGACACTGTGCATGCCGAGCTGTCTGCTGTGTGTGTGGATCTGAGTGTTTAATCATCGTACCATACAAAAGAGACCAGAGAGCAGCTGCCAGCAAGAAGAAACAGGTGTAATCACATCAGGTGGGAGAATGTGTGTTTAAAACGCTCATTTTTATCCCTTACTAGTTATACTATTATGCACTTTTATTATGGGATTTTTAAAAAAAATTTATACAACTTATATTGTTTATATGAGATAAATGTGTTTGATGCATAAATATTATTTTTCTTTACACTACAGTCTATACTAGACCATCTATAGTGTTAATTTAATACTATGGTAAATATCCTATTCAGTAGGATGAGCGGGTTCGGTTCGTCGAGATCCGAACCCCCCCCCCCCCCGAACTTCACGTGGTTTACACGGGTCCGAGGCAGCCTCGGTTCTTCCCACCTTACTCGCATTGTGGTGACCAGTATATAGTAGTATAGTACAGTAGTCCATTGCTGTATCTTGCTGCTCCGTGTCAGTTCTTGTATCCTCATCAGTGCTCAATATCTGTGTTCAGTATCAGTGCTGCATTGTGGTGACCAGTATATAGTAGTACAGTAATGTAGTCCATTGTTGAACCTTGCTGCTCCGTGTCAGTTCTAGTATCCTCATCAGTGCTCAGTATCTGTGCTCAGTATCAGTGCTGCATTGTGGTGACCAGTATATAGTAGTACAGTACAGTAGTCCATTGCTGTATCTTGCTGCTCCGTGTCAGTTCTAGTATCCTCATCAGTGCTCAATATCTGTGCTCAGTATCAGTGCTGCATTGTGGTGACCAGTATATAGCAGTATAGTAAAGTAGTCCATTGCTGTATCTTGCTGCTCCGTGTCAGTTCTAGTATCCTCATCAGTGCTCAATATCTGTGCTCAGTATCAGTGCTGCATTGTGGTGACCAGTATATAGTAGTACAGTACAGTAGTCCATTGCTGTATCTTGCTGCTCTGTGTCAGTTCTAGTATCCTCATCAGTGCTCACTGCTCAGTATAACTGCTCATTGTCTTGTGCTGCATCATGCTGCTGAGTGTCAGTTCTCAGTATCACTGCTCAGTAGTATCATCAGTGCTCAGCATCACTGGTCAGTGTCATGTCAAAAACAAAATGTTTTGGAGGTTGTGGAGGTGTCTTCCTCAGAGGAGTCTGTACCAGGTACTCAGGATTGCCTTGAGTGGTTTCATCCCATTAGGATAGAGACAGAATGGCTGGATAGCCTAGGAAATAAGATTCCTCAGAGTTCATTAGGGCATACTCTATTAAGTTGCTGGGAAAAAACTATGAAGAATGCTCTAGATATGGATCAGTCCATTTCATCTAGGACCCCCTCAGCTCCTGATACACAGGTCTTGCAGGCCAACGTGGACATCGATGCTGACACAGGGATCGACACAGAAGTTAGAGGGGGGCACTATGATAGATTGGAATATAAAATTCAGCAATTTATCAATGCCATTAGGGATGTGTTAGAAATACCTATACAAATAGAGGAAAATTCTTGTATGCTAACTGCAAAATCATTAGTGACATTCCCAGTTTCGGAAGAGTTAAATACCCTATTTGAAAGATCCTGGTTAAACCCAGAAGAGGTTTTTCACATCCCCAATAAAGTACTTAAGACATATCCCTTTCCTGAGGAGGATAGAAGGAGATGGGAGATTCCTCCCATAATGGACATTTCGGTGTCCAGGCCATCAGGGGTAATTACATTACCTGTACCAGGCTCGGCCTCGTAAAAGGAGCCGACTGACCACAAGATAGAGACAACTCTAAAATCCATTTACAGTTACTGGAGCCGCCCTTAGGCCCACTATGGCATGCACTTGGGTAGCTAGGGCTATGTTAAAATGGTCAGACAATTTAATAGAAGACCTTGATACAATCCATAGGGATGTTGTCTTGATTCTAGGTCACATGAAGGATTCGGCTAAATAAATGGTGAAAGCCATGAGGGACATTGGGCTGATGAATTCTAGAGCATCCTCCATGGCAGTAGCGGCTCACAGAGGTCTCTGGATCCGTCAATGGAACGCAGACGCCGAATCCAAGAGGTACCTCCCCTTCGCAGGTGAGACACCGATTGGGAACACTCTGAATACAAATCCTTCCACAGCACCACCTGTGAGAAGATGTAACTCTGCTTTTCTGATGCAGTCCCCTTGGGCTGCCAGATCGAGAAAATTCGGTAGGGCCTACTTCTGCACGAGGCTAGGCCATAGAAAGAGCAGAAAGTCTGCACCCTCTACAGGTGCACGGGTTCAGAGGTTGGATTCTACTCCCTTAGCGTCCCCAGTGTGACGAGGAAGGACTCCCACGTGGGGGTCCACTGGGGGGGGGGGGGGGGGGCATCTCATCTACATCACTACAGGGGAGCCTTAGTGATTATTATTATATCCCGGGTAATAAAAATTATTACCCAGGGTTAGAAACTGGATTCAGGAGTTTCCCCATGGCTGTTTGTTTAATCAGCCCTGCTAATTGTTAGGACAGTGGGTTTGTCCCTGTCATATAAAAAAAAAGTTTTTTTTAAAGTGCCATCATGTCTGACACTTGAGTGCCACTCCTAGATGGGCCAGGTGTTTGTGCCGCACACTTGTGTCGCTTAGCTTAGTCATAGAGCTACCTCATTGCCCTCTTACTTCTTGGTACATATGGGACAGCTACTTCTTGGCATGATGTGCTGTTCGGGACTATTTTTTTAAAAGTGCCATCCTGTCTGAGACTTCCGTATATGTCCAGTGGTACTGCCATTTGATATAATTCCCGACGTTCCTGCCATTTGATTCCAGTGATTTTGTCATTTTCTTCCAGTGATTTGGACCAATAATTCCATTGATTACAACAAATAATTCCAGTGATATTGCCTTATAATTCACATGATACTGGAGTCTAATTCTAGATGGGTCAGGTGTTTGTGTCGCTTATCTTAGCCATCCAGCGACCGCCATCCAGCGACCTTGGTGCACCTCTTTTGTTCTTTGCATCATGTGCTGTTTGGGGACTATTTTTTAAGTGCCATCCTGTCTTACACTGCAGTGCCACTCCTAGATGGGCCAGGTGTTTGTGCCGCCCACTTGGGTCACTTAGCTTAGTCATCCAGCGACCTTGGTGCAAATTTAGGACTAAAAATAATATTGTGAGGTGTGAGGTGTTCAGAATTGACTGGAAATGAGTGGAAATTATGGTTATTGAGGTTCATAATACTATAGGATCAAAATTACCCCCAAATTCTATGATTTAAGCTGTTTTTGAGAGGTTTTTTTAAAAAAAACACCCGAATCCAAAACGCACCCGAATCTGACAAAAATTCTTAAGGAGGTTTTGCCAAAACGCGTCTGAATTCAAAACACGACCGCGGAACCGAATCCAAAACCAAAACACAAAACCCGAAAAATGTCCAGTGCACATCTCTAATTTTAAGTTTCTGTTTTTGGTCAGTTTTGCAAACTAACCATATACTTGTCAAAGCTGAATTGCAAAATGACTAAAAACCCAACTTTAGAACATTAGAGAAACTATTGTTTTTTTTTTACATAGGCAAGTACAGAAATCGGAGATTTACTAAGCATTGTTTTGAAAACAATTTAAAAACCGACCCTTAAATTATGGAAAACCCGCCCAAACAATAGACTCGCCTGCCTCGGTGAAGCACTGCACAGTGCGGGCTTTGTTAGTGTAAAATGGTAAACATAAATCCATACCTAATGATAAAATATAAAATGAAAGACTGCGCTACTGAAGAAAGGTGATTTACAAATAATGTCCATGCAGGTTAATGCTATGGGAGATAGGAAGACTTCACTACCCAAACTGGTATGCACAAAAAAGAAAGTGGGGTTCCTAGCGCATTACTTGCACAAAAAATTAGGGGGACCCCAGTGGTATGCTTAAAATAGAAGCCATATAATTGATATTCCTAACATAGAAGCCTAGGTAAATGTCAAAAATGAAAATTAGCACAATCAGCACCACTGATCATGCAATAATAATGCCTAATACCAGTATACAAACATATACACAACAGACAACATATATATAACGGGTTCACTACGGCTGGCCGGCGGTCGGGCTCCCGGCGACCAGCATCCCGGCGCCGGGAGCCCGACCGCCGGCTTACCGACAGCTTGGCGAGCGCAAATGAGCCCCTTGCGGGCTCGCTGCGCTCGCCACGCTACGGGCACGGTGGCGCGCTACGCGCGCCACACTATTTTATTCTCCCTCTATGGGGGTCGTGGACCCCCACGAGGGAAAATAATTGTCGGTATTCCGGCTGTCGGGCTCCCGGCGCCGGTATACTGAGCGCCGGGAGCCCGACCGCCGGCAAACAGAAGACCACCCATATATAACATCTATCTGTCAGAGTGTGGAATACTACTGTAGCTTCAATATTCAAACAGATTTTGCTAGAGTTCATAAATAATATCCACTATGGAGGATGACAGTGCTCCAATCAGAGTTACAGATTCTACGCTGACCTGCTTCGGCTGAACAAACAACTTGGGAGGTCTCCCGACAGACACTCTGCTACCAAGCCTACCTGATGGAAGCCGGAACACAGACAAAGAAATCACTTTACAAGTAGTGTCGGGAGCATTGCACCAGACTTTTCATAGGGGAGCACAGACTTATTAATTAGCCCTTATGGAGGAGAAAACACTGTCAGAACTGGTCATCCATTGTGAATATTATTTATGAACTCTGGCAAAATCTGAATTTGAATATTGAAGCTAGTATACCACACTCAGGGTCGGATGCACTAAGGGCTGAAATGCAGCCAAAACTCTGAAAATCCTGTTTTTGGAGCTATAGCTGCATTCCTAAACACACACACTAAACCCGGCTCCCGTACACACCGCACAGTCAACCGGGTTGAACACGAGTTCAACCCAGCTCGCGACCAGGGTTGCACCTTTCAGACTGCAGCTGAATACGGGTCATGTACCAATAGTTTATTATTGCATGCTGTCTGCTGTTTACCTCCTTTGATCATTTGACCATTGTGGTCAGGTGTACTATAGCTTTTAGGCCCTCATTCCAAGTTGATCGCTAGCTGCTTTCGTTCACAGCGCAGCAATCAGGCCAAAAAATGGCAATTCTGCGCATGCTTATGGGGCGCACTGCGCACGCGCGTCGTACTTTCACAAAAGCCAATGCAGTTTTACACAAGCTCTAGTGAACCTCTTCAGTCGCACTGCTGACCGTTTTCGGGGAGTGTGTGAAAAAACGCAGGCGTGCCAGATAAAAACGCAGGAGTGGCTGGGGTAACGGGGGAGTGGCTGGCCGAACGCAGGGCGTGTTTGTGACGTCAAAACAGGAACTAAATAGTCTGAAGTGATCGCAAGCTAGGAGTAGGTCTCGAGCTTCTCTGAAACTGCACAAACTTTTTTTGTAGCAATGCTGCGATCCTTTCGTTCGCACTTCTGCTAGGCTAAGATACACTCCCAGAGGGCGGCGGCTTAGCATTTGCACTGCTGCTAAAAGCAGCTAGCGAGCGATCAACTCGGAATGAGGGCCTTAGTGAGGTGTAGTCGTGGTGTAAAGGACAGAGTGTGATTCCTGATTATTAAAAAAAAATAAAAAATCAAACACTGAGCAACATCACCAAACAGGTAATTTCAACTTTAATAACCAAACACAAAAAGAGATTTCCTGGCGCTGTAGTTGGATTGAATGCACCGGCAGCTGTTCACAGAGCTGGATTCATGAGCTAACAACAGGTTTGACAGCGCTGATGTATTCAAATATGCACTTTTAATTGATACCTATATAAAAATACGTATAATACCAATGATTTATGTACCGGCCAGTACTTACATCAAAATATATATATAAACACCCCCCCCCCCCCCCCAAAATAAAATAATAAAAAATAATATATATATATATATATATATATATAAATGTAAGAGGTGCGGCTGCGGTGTGGTGGTGCCTGCTGCCGTGCAGGTGTAAATTAGGTACTCACCAGGCACCGCTCTCTCTCACCTTCAGGTACCGGAACCTTCAACGGACCTGGCAATCTTCAATCGGATCCGGACACGGCGATTCCCTCTCGGAGCTGACCGACGACCGAGCTGAGGAGAGAATAGTTTACCTTAAAGGGGGTATCGACCCTTCTTCCACTGGAACAGGGGATACCCCAGGGGTGACCGCGACCTTCACCGGTTGGGTGAAAGGTCATCACCGGCACAAAGCCTCAGCCACCCAGATTTCACACACTCGCGCTCTCGCACGTAGTGTGATGAAAAGGATTCTCACGTCCGTGAGCAATCCCGACTCCGGCGCTCGGGGACAGACAAGGGACAAACGTACACGGATGCTACTCACCGTCACAAGTCTTGCACTCCGATCTTCTCCACTTACAGGTCCCTGTAAGGAGGCAAAGAGAAACAGCCGTGCAGGGCCAAGAACTACCCTAGTGTGCGTCCGCTACACTAGCTACATAAACAGAGCCCTCAAACTAGCTCGTGTGGGTGGTGCGACACAACTATGCACAACTTAAACAACGCATACACTTTGCCCTGCATGGTAACAACATACATCACAATATCGGAATACAAGATCACACGGTGCTGTCCCTTCAAATCCCTCCCGCTGGAAAGGGGGTGGGCGCCGCACGGCCTACCCACCTCCTGTACCTTCCCTTATGTGGGCCCCAGGCCTGCCTACCTAAATACCTCAGGGTGGCCTGGACCTAGCGCTCAGAGCCACCTGTACTCACCTCGGGGGTCTTATTCACTGGGCCTAGCGCCCCCTAACTGCACACAGGCCGGAGGCCTGATTTCACCAACGGGCCTAGCGCCCGCCTAACCTGTCACACGCGGGGTGACCTGGGCCTAGTACCCAGCGTCACCTTTAGATATCCCTAGCTGGCCAAAATACCCTAGGGCCTAATGCCCTCTAATGCCCCACAGGCCTATTGCCTGATATGCCCCCGGGCGTAGTGCCCGCCTTACTGGTGCCACAGGGAGAGGGTGGCTTGGGCCTAATGCCCAAACCACCTAATCAAATAATGGCCCCCAATCTCCTATCTGCGCCCAGGCCTAGTGCCCGAATTGTGCCCTCGGGCCTAATGCCCGTCCCTGGTGGTCGAGGGAGGAAAAGGGGAGGGGGTGAGGGTAGCCTCACTGAGGCCTCACCTGATCCAGGGATCTCCGGTGCCCTCTTCTGCCGCTGACCCGTCCTGACCAGCGGCGCCGCCTCCGCTCTTCTGCGTCCAGCCGTCGCTGGACATCTTCTTCCTGCAGGCCAACGTCTTCTGGCCTCTTCAGCGGCCACCGGAGCTCGATTGGCTCGCCGCGCCCGTTCCTGATTGGCCGGCGCCCCGCAAGCCGTGATTGGCTCGCGGACGGCGCCAGACTCAAAAAGACTCCGGCGGCGCTTCTCATTGGCGGCCCGAGCGGCGCCAAGTTTAAAGCGCCGCCGCGCCGCTACCCGCCGCCGACAGCCTGGTGCAGGGAAACATCCGATCCCTGCACCAGACACCCGCCGCCACGCACTGACAGGCGCTGGGGGCAGACAAGCTGCCCCCGCGCTGCCCACAGTCAGCACCGCTGATGTGCCTACAGGGCACATCTCTACATTTCCCCCCCCCCCTTTTCCTTTGTAGTCCCTACAAAGGTCTCCACGACGTCCATTGTCTGCGGGTCAGGGAATTCCGAGGTCCCTCCAGCGAGGTTGTGTTCGAGTGCCCAGCCTGGACCGGCCGTGACCCCACACCCTTCCTCCTCCAGCTCCGGGTTCCTCTTACATCCTGACCTCCATCGGCGGATCCTCTGGGGGAGTGGCATCTCCTCACGGTCGCTCGACGTTGGCCACCATGGGGAATCTTCCTCCACGGGGACAACAGTCACCCACTCTTGACCTCCGATATCGTCTGTGGCTTCGTCCCTGTCTTCCGGGTGTGGTATCAACCACCACCCAACAGCGGAATCCTCCGGGGCATCCGTTTCCTCCCGGGCAACAGCCACCATATGTCGCATTTCCTCGTGGGGCATCTCCAAAGGTCCTGTGTCTTCCTCTGGAACGGGTCCTCCCACGGCATCACGATCCTGTCCCCGTACGTCCGTCCATTTCGGCACTCCCGGCAGGTACTCTTGCTCCAGGACTATCTCCTCCTCTTCACGGAGGGCATTCAACTGGGAGCATGACTCCACCCGATCCTGCCAGTCACTCTCATCGGCGCTTCCGATGCCAGAGTCGTCCTCCATCTGTTCTTGGAGGGATTTGTCAGCGGACAGCTCACCGTAGTCCGAGTACTCCTCCACCGATACCTGGACTAGGGGACTATTTTCCTCCTCAGCGTACTTAGTCCTTTCCGCTGGCACCTCTGTTTCCTCAGCGTACTCCTTCGCTTCCGCTGGCATCTCTTGGTACCCAGGACACTCCTGTTCCGTACGTCCTGGTCGTGGACGGTTCCATCGCGGGGAGATTCCGGACGTCTCAGTCACTGGGTCTTCACGCTTTTCTTCGCAGCGTGGTCTCTTCATCTCCCAGTCGTCCACCTCCGCCTTATGCGGGAAAGGATTCTGCCTTACTGGGGTCACTTTCTTGGGACAGAGTAGGTCCGCGGCATCTTCCCAGGGGCACTCACTGGCCGCATGTCCTGGTCGCCGGCACTTCCAACAAGGGAGGGCCACTGCCACCTTCTCCAAGACGGGTTCCTGGTCCACCTCCTTCACTGGGGAATCTTCACCCGTTGGTTCCGGCTCAGAGGAAATGGGCACCTGCGAACTAACTTCAAGCAAGGCCTTCCGCTCCATTTCCCTGGTTTCCTCCTCCCATCTCTGGGCGCAACCATCCGCAATCATCCGGTCTTCATTCCACGGACAATCGGGAAGCGCATGTCCTCTCGCCTCGCAGAGCGCACACACAGGCTCTGCAGCCACCCGGTCCCAAAGTTGCTGACGAGACTCCGTCATCTGCTTCACGGTGGCCTCGTAGTCCGTCCTGTCTTCCGTCCATGGACATTCCAGGAGCCGATGTCGGGGATCTCCACAGCTTTCACACCGGGGATCAACCTCGTCTTCGCTCAACTCTTCGTCCCAGGGACAACTGTTGTGCTCATGCCCGTAGTTTCCGCAGAGCAAACACCAGGTCTCCTTCTTCGCTTGGCCCTTCTGACGTCTTTGGTCCGCTTCCTGTACCACCTTCTTTGGGGACGTCTCTCGCCACGTACACTCGTCGGCAAAGTGCCCTGTTTGCCGACATCTCTTGCAGGGCGTCACAGCGGCCTTCTTGCGCCCCTTCTCCCGGCGCTCTTCCTTTCCACGCTGGACCGACCGCTGCACCATCTTCAGGAGGTCTGCCCCAGACACCGTCACCCAGTCGCTCTGGTCCGCACGCGTCCGTGGGTGAGTCTGTTCCGGAGCCATCCGCAGGGAGGTCTTCTTGGTGGCGTTCCACATCGTGTCCGTGATCCGGTCTCTCTGATCCTGCCGACTACGCCAAGTGTAAGAGGTGCGGCTGCGGTGTGGTGGTGCCTGCTGCCATGCAGGTGTAAATTCGGTACTCACCAGGCGCCGCTCTCTCTTACCTTCAGGTACCGGAACCTTCAACGGACCTGGCAATCTTCAATCGGATCCGGACACGGCGATTCCCTCTCGGAGCTGACCGACGACCGAGCTGAGGAGAGAATAGTTTACCTTAAAGGGGGTATCGACCCTTCTTCCACTGGAACAGGGGATACCCCAGGGGTGACCGCGACCTTCACCGGTTGGGTGAAAGGTCATCACCGGCACAAAGCCTCAGCCACCCAGATTTCACACACTCGCGCTCTCGCACGTAGTGTGATGAAAAGGATTCTCACGTCCGTGAGCAATCCCGACTCCGGCGCTCGGGGACAGACAAGGGACAAACGTACACGGATGCTACTCACCGTCACAAGTCTTGCACTCTGATCTTCTCCACTTACAGGTCCCTGTAAGGAGGCAAAGAGAAACAGCCGTGCAGGGCCAAGAACTACCCTAGTGTGCATCCGCTACACTAGCTACATAAACAGAGCCCTCAAACTAGCTCGTGTGGGTGGTGCGACACAACTATGCACAACTTAAACAACGCATACACTTTGCCCTGCATGGTAACAACATACATCACAATATCGGAATACAAGATCAAACGGTGCTGTCCCTTCAAATCCCTCCCGCTGGAAAGGGGGTGGGCGCCGCACGGCCTACCCACCTCCTGTACCTTCCCTTATGTGGGCCCCAGGCCTGCCTACCTAAATACCTCAGGGTGGCCTGGACCTAGCGCTCAGTGCCACCTGTACTCACCTCGGGGGTCTTATTCACTGGGCCTAGCGCCCCCTAGCTGCACACAGGCCGGAGGCCTGATTTCACCCACGGGCCTAGCGCCCGCCTAACCTGTCACACGCGGGGTGACCTGGGCCTAGTACCCAGCGTCACCTTTAGATATCCCTAGCTGGCCAAAATACCCTAGGGCCTAATGCCCTCTAATGCCCCACAGGCCTATTGCCTGTTTTTCCCCTGGGCCTAGTACCCGCCTTACTGGTGCCACAGGGAGAGGGTGGCTTGGGCCTAATGCCCAAAGCACCTAATCAAATAATGGCCCCCAAACTCCTATCTGCGCCAAGGCCTAGTGCCCGAATTGTGCCCTCGGGCCTAATGCCCGTCCCTGGTGGTCGAGGGAGGAAAAGAGGAGGGGGTGAGGGTAGCCTCACTGAGGCCTCACCTGATCCAGGGATCTCCGGTGCCCTCTTCTGCCGCTGACCCGTCCTGGCCAGCGGCGCTGCCTCCGCTCTTCTGCGTCCAGCCGTCGCTGGACATCTTCTTCCTGCAGGCCGACGTCTTCTGGCCTCTTCAGCGGCCACCGGAGCTCCCCAGCGCTCTTCCGCGCGCCCGACCTCTTCACCGCGTCTCTCTCCTGCTCCCCGCTCTTCGGCGCGGCCTCCTTCTTGTTCTTCTCCCGCCCGGCGTCTGACGTCAGACGCCGGGGGCGGGATCTGTGACGCGGCGAGCGCCGATTGGCTCGCCACGCCCGTTCCTGGCTGGCCGGCGCCCCGCGAGCCGTGATTGGCTCGCGGACGGCGCCAGACTCAAAAAGACTCCGGCGGCGCTTCTCATTGGCGGCCCGAGTGGCGCCAAGTTTAAAGCGCCGCCGCGCCGCTACCCGCCGCCGACAGCCTGGTGCAGGGAAACATCCGATCCCTGCACCAGACACCCGTCGCCAATCACTGACAGGCGCGGGGGGCAGACAAGCTGCCCCCGCGCTGCCCACAGTCAGCACCGCTGATGTGCCTACAGGGCACATCTCTACATATATATATATATATATATATATATATATATAAAGGACATGTACTATAATACTATAAAATAAATTAATCAGTAGACACATTATATATGCATTTTTTGAATGTAGGTAGTTAAAGCCGACAATAAAGGTTAAAGTCCTTATTGATGCTGTTAGTACCATGCAAACTTGTACTTTATGCAAACTGATTAGTAGTACATGCGTGTTTCCTACTGCAGCTAATTAATAAGCATCATACTGATTTGTTAGAGACATTTCAACTGTATCTAATTGCCTGATATTTTCAATGCACATGTCCCAAAATGACCCAAGCATGCAGGGGTTAGTACTTGCACTTTAGCAGTTCTTATAGCCGGTCTCCACCATTCCGTTTGTCTCCTGGCTGCTTGATTAGCTTTGCAGCCAAAGCATGGAGCCTGCAGCAACCCTCTCTCGGGAGTATCAATGCTCTGCTGAAAAGACGTATTGGCAGTCCAGACCTCACTAGTGTTTTCTGGATAGATGTATAATCCCAGCCGGGCAAATCATGGTAACTCTCCTGAGCATGAATAATGACATACTCGTTACTCCGCTTTTGGCTTTCACCTCAGCAGCTTCCTCAGTGGACACTGAAAGCTATGTGTGCAAATGCTAGGAGCTTAGGAGACAAAATTCCAGAGCTAATTGCGATAATGACAAGAGATAACCTGGATATTGTGGAAATTACAGAGCCATGGTGCAATGAGAATCATGACTGGGACATAGCTATACCAGGATACAATTTATTTAGGAAGGATAGAATGGGAAGAATAGGAGGAGGGGTAGCACTGTATGTGAAAAAAAGCATAAATGCTACTTTAATACGAAATATTGAAGACAAAACTGAGGCCCTTTGGGTCAACACAGAAACTGGGGAGAAGGACATTATGCACATTGGGGTGATCTATAGACCACCAGGCCAGGGGCAGGATTTGGACAGGAACCTATTGTTGGATATCACTAAAATGGCTTTAAAGGGAGAAGTCATAATCATGGGAGACTTTAATTTACCTGATGTAAATTGGAAGGTGTCTTTTGCAATATCAGCTACAAGTGCCAAATTAAAAAATTCCTTACAGGGAGCATCTCTCAAGCAATTGGTAAGGGAGCCCACTCACAAAGTCTCAATATTAGATTTAATTCTTACAAATGGTGACAGGATTTCAGACATATATGAGGATGAGCACCTAGGATCTAGTGATCATCAAGCAGTATGGTTTCGTATAATGACAGGATCCAACTCCTGTCACACAAAAACAAAGGATTCGGATTTTAGAAATGCTGACTTTGCAAAAATGGGGAGATGTTAAAGTGATTCATTGGCAGACTGGAGGAACTTGGAAGGGTGCAGGAGAGGTGGGAAAAACTGGAACGTGCAATACTAAGGACAACAGACCTTTGTATCAAAATGGTTAGGAAAAGCACCAGGAAATGGAAGCCAGTGTGGTTCACAAAAGAAGTATCAACTAGTGTGAAAGCAATAAAGATGGCTTTTAGGAAATACAAACAGACTCAAAATAATAACAACAAAGAGGTGTATCTTGACAGACAGAAGGATGCTAAGAAAGTGATCAGAAAGTGATCAGACGTGCAAAGGCAGAAGCTGAGGAGAAAATAGCCCAGTCAGTAGATAAAGGGGGCAAAACTTCTTTTAAGTATATAAATGAAAGGGTAAAATCAAATGGAGGACTAATAAGACTTAAGACAGAGAGAGAGAATTTGGTGGAAGGAGACAAGACAATAGCAGATCACCTAAATAATTATTTTTGCTCAGTATTTACTACAGAATGAGAAGGGAAGGGGCCACAGTTAAGTTGCAAGGACATTCATAAAAATAAGGTAGATGAAAATACATTTACAGAGGAGAAGGTCCTAACAGAACTTTCAAAACTAAAAGTGGATAAATCAATGGGGCCAGGTGAGATACACCCAAGGATACTAAAAGAGCTAAAGGATGTGCTGGTGGCACCATTAACAGAATTATTTAACCAGTCACTAAATACAGGTGTCATTCTAGAGGACTGGAAAAGAGCGAATGTAGTTCCAATGTACAAAAGTGGAAGCAAGGAAGAAGCAAGTAAATACAGACCAGTAAGCCTCACATCAGTAATAGGGAAAGTAATGGAAAAACTATTAAAAGAAAGAGTAGTGGAATATCTTAAATCAGACAACTTACAGAATCTAAAACAGCATAGATTTACTGGTGGGAGATCATGCCAAACAAATCTTACTGAGTTTTTTGACTCTGTGATGAAAATAATAGATCAAGGGTGAGCTGAAGATGTAGCATATCTAGACTTTAGTTAGTCGTTTGACACTGTCCCACATTGCAGGCTGCTAAATAAACTTGAAAGCGTGGATTATAAAACAGTTAAATGTATAAGAACCTGGTTGCAGGATAGGAAACAGACAGTTGTAGTAAATGGAGTGCAATCTATGGAGGGAAATGTTACCAGCAGAGTACCCCAGGGATTTGTACTTGGACCAGTTCTCCTTAATATCTTTGTTGGTGACATTGCAAATGGTATTGAAGGGAAAGTATGCCTTTTTCCAGATGATACAAAGATATGCAACAGCGTAGACACACCGGGAGGGGTAAAACAAATTATTGATGACCTAGCTAGGCTTGAGAAATGGTCAAGAACGTGGCAACTATAGTTTAATGCTAAAAATTGCAAAATCATGCACTTGGGTCTCAAAAACCCAAAGGCTAAATATAGTATCAAGGGTACTATAATGCAAACTACTGAGGAGGAAAGGGATTTAGGAGTCACTATTTCAGGTGACTTAAAGGCAGGAAAGCAATGCAACAAAGCAATGAGAAAGGCAAGTCAGATGCTTGGTTACATAGGGAGAGGAATCAGTAGCAGGGGAAAAAGTAATAATGCCACTGTATAGGTCATTAATAAGGCCTCATCTGGAATACTGTGTCCAGTTCTGGAGACCATGGGCCAAAGGTAATAGAGTGAGAGTTTCAAAGAGTGAGAGATTTGGTAAGGTTTTGCAGGTTTTTTTAAAGTGGCAATTATTTGCAAAGCAAGATCAACCTGGTTTTGCAGTGTAAATGATTGCCACTTTAAAAAAAACTGAAAAACCGTATCAAATCTCTCACTTTCTGAAACTCTCACTCTATTATATTTGGCCCCATATCTCCAGAAGGATATAAATACATTAGAGAGTGTACAAAGAAGGGCAACTAAAATGGTGCATGGCCTACATCACAAGGCTAAAAGATCTTAACATTTATAGTTTGGAGGAGAAAAGAGAAAGGGGGGACATGATAGAAACTTTCAAATATACCAAGGGTTTTAACAAAGTTCAGGAGGGAAACATTCTTCAAAGGAAGAGAAGTATTAGAACTCGAGGACATACACTGAGACTGGAGGGGGGAAGGTTCAGGGGAAATATAAGGAAAAATTACTTCACAGAAAGGGTAGTGAATAAGTGGAATAGCCTCCCAACAGAGGTGGTAGAGGCTAAGACTGTAGAGCAATTTAAACATGCTTGGGATAGGAATATGAATATCCTTACAAAGAATTAAGGTTCAAAAAGGGTTGAGATTACCTAAAGGATGAAAAAAGGGGCAGACTAGATGGGCCAAGTAGTTCTTATCTGCCATCAAATTCTATGTTTCTATGTTAATAACCCGTGTTCATAGGTGGCGGACTGAAAGGGGTATTAGAGTTTTGCTGAGGTATACTCCAAAAGCTTGGGAATCTCCCCTTTCAGTAGACACTGGCAGCTTGTCTGCATCTGGTCCCTGCTCCAAGCTCCACACACCTGGTAAGCAGTTTTATTTATTCGTTGGTGGATTGCTCTGGCTCCTGAACTCTGATCTCCAAGTCACCAGTACCTCCTGAAAGGTGGGACTCTCTAGTTTTTCGTCCCATTGAAAGCTAAGAAATCTATTTCCAGGAACTGGAGATGTCTGCAGTCAAGCTAGATGCCCTCCCACAGGAAAATGATAAATATTAAGCCCGCTCCACTATCCAACCCTACCTTGTGTATTAAACACCCCCTACCACCCTGGAAGTCATGTACCGGGGTCCCCTCATTCAGCCCAATGCCCTCTTCCACAGTTTAGTGTTCTAGCTCTTGCCACATCTCCCACCATTTCTGCTGATAGCATCCCCCACCCTTACAACTGGAGGATGGGTAGGGGCCCCAGTGCATTGTTTTGCTCAGGGGCCTACTGTGCACTGCTGTTAAGATGGCCCTGCTTATCGGGAGAGCTGTCCTTTGTGATTTTAATCGCATTTCTAGGTAAATACCGGAGTTAGTAATGTCAATTAATAAAATTTAACTTTTAATAAATCACATGGATAAAATAAGGGAAAATCACCCCACAGAAATTACAAACACAGACTGACAGAAAACATATATTAAAATGGTGTTGCATACAAGTTTATTCCTAACAGTTACTCAGCAGGTTAACAGTATACAGAACACTCCTGGTTGTATTGTGCACACACCAAGTGCAAAATGTATTGCCTTTGGACCAATAACCTTTCAGCTCTTATGGCCTGGCCTTACTGCTGCATCTAACAGCTTACTGTGATCACTAGACCTGTATATGTCTGAAGTATTGCATACACTGCACTTTGTATGAGGCTCCAAACTCAAGCATTTGGAAACCCTCCTCTAGACATCCTGTGTGAATGTAAATGTGTACTCTAGTCCTCATGGAACCCAAGTTACAACCTGCACCTCAGGGAACCCTAAGAGTGCATGTTTTCCAAATCACATGGTATTACATGGTGGTATTATTTCTGTAATGTTGATTGGGTGGTACTGCTATAGGATGGGGAGGTAGGGTATCAATATTGCTCATTGGAGTTTCTATCATTGGTGCAATGTGCACACACTGCAGCCATGTTGTTTTAATACTTACTTTTCTGGAGTCCCGCAATGGGCGCGGCAGCTGCTGCAACCACAGCAGCCGTGGTAAAAAATCTCATGCAAAATGGCCACCGCACATGCGCAGTACGAAATTTGTCTCCGGATCATGGTGGGCGCCATGTGGAGAAGAGGGGGCCCACCCTGAGTCTGCACAAGGACCCCCTCCTCTCTTAAAATGCCCCGGGTATTGTTAAAGTTTATAGGGGTTGAGTACAATTGTATTAGAGGTAAAGCTATAATGTGGAAGGCCATGGAGTGTAAAGGTATAATGTGGAGGGACTAGGAGGTAGTTCAGTAATGTGAAGAGGCTGATGGTTAGATCTGTATTGTGGTGGGGCAGGGTATTATGCTGTAGTGTAGAGGGCCTGTGGATAGAACTGTATTATGGAGGATTTGGGGAGTAGTGCTGTAATGTAGAGGGGCTGGGGACAGAGCTGTAATGTAGAGGGGCTGGAGGGTAGTGCTGTAATGTAGAGGGGCTGGGGCAGAACTGTAATGTGGAGGGGCTGGGGGCAGAACTGTAATGTGGAGGGGCTGGGGGAAGAACTGTAATGTAGAGGGGCTGGGGGCAGAGCTGTAATTTAGAGGGGCTAGGGATAGAACTGTAATACGGAAGATTTGGGGAGCATTGCTGTAATCTAGAGGGGCTGGAGGGTAGTGCTGTAATGTAGAGGGGCTGGAGGGTAGTGCTGTAATGTAGAGGGGCTGGAGGGTAGTGCTGTAATGTAGAGGGGCTGTGTGCATAACTGTAACGTGGAGGGGCTAGGAGCAGAACTGTAATGTAGAGGGGCTGGGGTAATAACTGTAATGAAGAGGGGCTGGGGGCAGAACTGCAATGTAGAGGGGCTGAGGATAGAACTGTAATATGGAGGATTGGGGGAGTAGTGCTGTAATATAGAGGGCCTGGAGGGTAGTGCTGTAATGTAGAGGTGCTGGAGGGTAGTGCTGTAATGTAGAGGGGCTGGAGGGTAGTGCTGTAATGTAGAGAGGCTGGGGGCAGAACTGGAATATGGAGGGGCTGGGGGCAGAACTGTAATGTGGAGGAGCTGGGGGAAGAACTGTAATGTAGAGGGGCTGGGGGCAGAACTGTAATGTAGAGGGGCTGGGGATAGAACTGTAATATGGAGGATTTGGGGAGTAGTGTTGTAATGTAGAGGGGATAGAGGGTAGTGCTGTAATCTAGAGGGACTGGAGGGTAGTGCTGTAATGTAGAGGGGCTGGGGGGTAGTGATGTAATGTGGAGGGGCTAGTGCTCATTATTGCTATAATGTGGAGGGGTATTGGGGATTGCTGAAATTCATGTACATGTGTTAGTGTGGCAATTGTTAATTGTGATTGCTGTTGATTTAATGCCAGAGCTTGCTGATACCTAAAATGCTTATTAGCTGCTTGGTTTTCCATTAGATTAAAAGCAGGGCCAGACTGGCCCATAGGGGTACAGGGGAAGCCTGAGGACCCACCCCCTCCTCTAGGAATCAAGTCCCAGATTGTGCACTTGAATTGTATATTATCCATATGATACTGTACATTATACTCAGGGCCGGTTCTTGGGATTGTGGCGCCCCGGGCAAAGTATAGGGGCGTGGCTTCAAATGGGGGCGTGGTCAGTTACGCCCCCATTTATGCCCCTGTAGCGACGCTGAAAAAAAAAAAAAAAAAAAAAAGTATACTTACCATCCCCGTTCCTGATCCAGACCGCTGCAGACCTCCTCCGCCGGCGCCGCTCTTCTTCTCTCCTTTCCTCGATCTATGGGAGAGACGTTATTATGTCTCTCCCATAGAACAGCATAGACACTAGAGGTCAATTATGACCCCTAGTGTCTGTGCCACTATGCTGTGCGGTGCGCGATGACGTCATCGCGCACCGCACAGCAAAGGTCCTCTCCATGAAGGGAAACTAGACCGTAGCGTCTAGTTTCCCTTCATGGAGAGGACCTTTGCTGTGCAGTGCGCGATGACGTCATCGCGCACCGCACAACTAAGGACCTCTCCATGAAGGTAAACTAGACGCCTCGCGTCTGGTTCCCTTCAAAGCGGGGGGCACAGCTGGGCACTGCGGGGGGCACAGTGGCAGATCTTGCCCTGGTGCAGCGCCCTCCGGATGGCGCCGGCGCCCTCCGGAAGGCGGCGCGCCGGGCAAAAGTACTGCTTGCCCGTGGCAAGAACCGCCACTGATTATACTGCACAGAAATATGGTGTCTTCTCTACAGT
Source organism: Pseudophryne corroboree (assembly GCF_028390025.1). NCBI lineage: Eukaryota > Metazoa > Chordata > Amphibia > Anura > Myobatrachidae > Pseudophryne > Pseudophryne corroboree. Next base: position 162,001,543 of record NC_086449.1, read on the forward strand.
GCACTGCTGGTCTTAGGGGGACATGTGCTAAGCAGTGATAAAAATGGAAAAGTGAGCCAGTGGAGAAGTTGCTTATGGCAACCAATCAACTGCTCTGTATATGGTTATAGTATGCAAATTATAAATGTTATGTCAATGCTGATTGGTTGCCATGGGCAGCTTCTCCACTGGCCCACTTCTCCTGTTTTATCACTGCTTAGTACTTGTCCCCCTTAATCTGGTACATTATCATGCATGGACTTGCAACAGGACCGACTCTACCATTAGGCAGCTTTAGGTGGCTGCCTAAGGATGTCTCAATATGCGGCCTCCTCCTTTCACACTGCGCTGGTTGCTGCTTCGGGTATAATCAGGTGCAGCCACTGCTATCAAGCTGTACCACATAGTCAGTCGCAGCACTTCCTCCATGCTGACACGTGTAACATCAAGTCACGTGAAGGCACATAGGAGGCAGATGCAGAGCCAGCCCTAGCCAATTTGATGCCCTAGGCAAAATTTTGTCTGGTGCCCCCCAGGCACCGCCGCTAGTTCTGCATCTGACCCAGGCAGTGGGGCCCACCGGGGGGGGTTACTCTGTGGGCCAGTTTAACCTTGCATAATGCCACACAGTAATGGCCATAATACACATAATTCCACACAGTAATGCACACATATGCCCCACATTAGTAATGCCCATAATACACATAATGCCACACAGTAATGCACCTTACACATATGCACCACATTAGTAATGCCCATAATACACATAATTCCAAACAATAATGCACCTGACACATATCCCCTGCATTAGTAATGCTAGTAGCTTTTTTCATAAAACGTATGACTGCGTTTTGTGAGAAGGGGTGGCAGGATGGGTGAGTGCGTGCTTGCACTCACACCCGTTAAGGGGGCACCCGTACAAAAGATGTGACCTCACAGGGTGTGCCATCCTTTGCAAGCTTCACCCTTAAGTTTTGCTTGCTCGTTGGAAACAGATAGCAGATACCAGATACTACCACACTTGCTGGTTATACAAAAAGACCAGTATCAAACATGTAGCAACTGTCCATTCTCTTCACTGTTCAGTGTGTTTGCTGGCGTCTGTTACTCCCAGCAACTGCATGCCCTTTATTTTATACTGTGGGAGCGATATGCTCTGCCCTCCAGTCTGACGTGTCTGAAAGTCACGCCGCACTGATGTTTCATAAAGAAATAGCGCAACGCAACTTACTGACCACATTACAATGCTGGATAGCAAGGGAATTTTATGGCATGGACTGACTAGGAAATAAAGTGTGGGGAGAACACTGCCCATGTTATGTCCCTGCAGACACCTGGGGTTTGCACAGGGATAATGGACACACACAGGATGGCAGGGTCCCCCTCCCCATGTGCACAAGCAGTATAGGTGATGTCAGATTCATGTGAAGCAGTCTTCAAAAATACACATGTGGTATCATAAGGAGCCATCCATTAATAACCTTATATAGTGTCACACGCCATAGGCGGCGTTCACCGCGCTTACCCCTGCGTGCCTGCTGGTTTGTGTTGCGGCCTCCGCCTTCGGTGGTCCGCGGGCTCCGGCGTCTGGCTGGCGCGGCTCCCGGCGGTTCCCCGGGGCAGGGGCGCCGCCATGACACCCGGCATCACGTGGGCAGGGAGCAGGTGACGTCATCAGACTGTTCCGCCAATCCAGCGGAGGCGCGAGATTCAAAGTCAGACGCTGGGCGGAGCCTTGGCGCCTGAGTATCGTCTTCTCCCCTGACGTGGATGCCAGTGCTCTTGTTCCCGACGTATCTCTCTGCAGTCGTACCCCAGTGTCTCCGGCACTTCCAGGTGCCAGTTGCTGCCCAGTTCAGCGTATACCGCGGCCGGTGTGTTTCTCTGCAATCCAGTCACCAGTGCTTCTTGGAGTCAGCGTGTGCTGTGGGCTAATCACCGCTCCCAAGTTTTGCAAGTTGCCAGTGTCTTTAACCACCGCTCTCAAGTTCTACAAATCATCAGTGTCTTTAACCACCGTTCTCAAGTTCTACAAATCATCAGTGTCTTTAACCACCGCTCTCAAGTTCTACAAATCATCAGTGTCTTTAATCACCGCTCTCAAGTCATAGGAATCATCAGTGTCTTTAACCACCGTTCTCAAGTTCTACAAATCATCAGTGTCTTTAACCACCGTTCTCAAGTTCTACAAATCATCAGTGTCTTTAACCACCGCTCTCAAGTTTTATAAATCATCAGTGTCTTTAGTCACCGCTCTCAAGTCATACAAATCATCAGTGCCTTTAACCACCGCTCACAAGTGTTTCAAATCGTCAGAGTCTTTAACCACCGTTCACCAGTTCTTCAAATCACCAGTATCTTTAAAAACATCACTTACAAGTTCTTCAGTCATTATTATCTTGTACCAACATTCACAAGTACTTCTTTTCCTGGAATCCTTAGCATTGCTTACAAGTTCTCCTATAGGCCTGGAAATTTCCCATATGTTCCTTTTCTGCCATGTGACATTGTGTTGCTCTCTTCCTGCAATAAAGTTCTTTAATATTTTCACCAAACTTTACTGTCAGAGTCCTGTATGAGGAAGACCTATATTAAGCCATCCCTGTTCCGACCCAACTGTGGTTCCTCTCCTCTACCATCGGGAGAACCCCCGAGTTCACAACACCTCCAACCTAGGTCAGTGACATATAGTCAGTGAAAATGTCACATGCCCAGGAATTGCAGTTACCAGGCTTCTGCTGTCTGACATCTCACAAGTCAGGGGCATTCAAGCATGTGGGAGGGAGTTTAATTAACGTTAAGGGACAGTGTGCATTCTATTTGACAAATGTAAACAGCAGTGTATACAAGTACTGATTGAATACATTTAGAAAGAAACAAATAGTTTGCAGACTGTCCCTCCCAGCATGAGACACTGCAGGGACATGCTTGGATGTCCCTAGACATGCTTGGATGCCCTAGGCAAATGCCTAGCCTGCCTATAGCTAAGGCCGGCTCTGGGCGGATGTAACTATGACTCCTGAGGGGTGCCCCCACGGCCGCTCCTAATAGCCCTGATGCACCTCCTCCAGGCCCCTGGATCCCAGCTCTCCACCAGCAAGCAGCACCTGACTACATATCTGCACTCAGCAGCATCGCTGTAATGCTGCTGCCGCCGTAAGAGGGACCGTGGCAATTAAGAGGGAAAACAAGGAAACAACTTTTAGGTAAGTAACCCATGGGTGGGTGGGGTGACCTTGTTTACAATATACTTTTCACTTTAATAGTCCTTGAGTGTTGTCCATTTTCTATGTATATGTATAAAGATGCAATTTACCCCAGCCCGCCTAGTGGCCACTTGCATCTCCCCTCCAGCATCTAGGGGGTGCTAGGCTAAAACTTATCCTCGGGTGCAGAGAGACCTTGCACTGGCCATGACTAGCAGTATTATTTGTTATATATATTTATCAAGGGGCACAGACCATGCACTCTCTAATGGTTAGCCAAGCCTCTTTGTTGGCTTACTGCATCCCCAAGAATGGGCCCCTATCACTGCATTTCCCCGGTGGGCCTTTTATGCCCCAAACCGACACTAATTAAAAGTATCTGTACCTTTTCCAAACATGGGCCGAATATTCCAGAATCTATAGTCAAGCAGAAACTGAGCTAAGGGGTTGGGACGGGTATGTGTGACCGGCGGTAAGACACAAGAAGGTAATGGATGCTGCAAGAACAGAAAAAGGAAGGATTGTCTGGCAACTGTTTCCACTGCGATGGGATGTCTTGTACAGTGAGCAATTTCCCCAGATATAGAGAAAGTTGTACTTATGCCCATCTTCACACAGGCCAGCTTTAAGTGTGAAACTAACAGTATGCAGGGCTGCTGGTGTGTTTGAATGGGAAATAGTTGGAGAATGGTATAATGCACTTTACATTCTTGTCTAAGGCATCACTGAGTCTGGTGACACCTGGTGCACACTTCATATACCCAAAAAGGGGAATGCTATTATTGCATCACCCCGAGGGCATACCCGGCATTCCCAGAGATGCTGGGCTGCCCCCAGAGACTGTTCTGCTTGCAGTGCTGGCTCCTCCTCTGAGACAGGTGCTGAGTGCTGCAGGAGAATGTCACACTACAGCACCCAGCTCCTGTTACTGCAAAGTAGCTGGCATCCGGGTATGGTCTGCACCCCCATAGTGAAGCCACTGATTCTAACCCCATCCGGCTGCATGGTGGTATCCATAAAGGCAGCTGACCTTCTTTTGATTTGACCTTGACTACTGACAAATTGTCCATATGTACCAGGTCTTCGGAGCAATTTCCAGGGTAACTTTACTTTCCCAATCTACCCTTTCCTGTATACATAAGTTACCCATACCTCCCAACTATCTCGATTTTAGCGGGACAGTCCTGTTTTTCACAGTCTGTCCCACTGTCCCACCCATGGGTCGCAGTGTCCCGCGGTGTGTGTGTGTGTGTGTGTGTGTGTGTGTGTGTGTGTGTGTGTGTGTGTGGAGGGGGGCAGTTGGGAGATCCCCACTGTCACTCGCTGCTCTGAGCAGAGCAGTGGTGAATAGATGCACAGCATCTATTGCCTGACAGAGAGGGACAGGGGGCATGGCCAGCAGCTTACAGAGCGCTGATGAAAATGAGGGCATGGTTTGTGATTGTGTCACTTGCCGTAAGGCTACACCCCCTTACCATGAGGGCAAGCCAAGAGGTTAAAGTGAGACGGAACGGGGCGGAACTGCGTTCCGTCAGTTCTGTTTGGAGCCGGAACGCAGTTCCACCTCCTCCGGCTGACCTAACCCAAGGAGAAGTTGGCCGCCCGCTGAGATTTTGTTACCAGCGGGCGCGCGGCTTCTTCCTCTCAGTGGCCACAGGACGCCGGAGCTCACTCCTGATCGCCACAGGTTCTATTCCAACTCTATGGGTGTCGTGGACAACCACAAGTGGTAATAGAGCCTGTGGGTCAGCATTCTGACTGCCGCCATTTTGAACGCTTGGGATTCTGGAGTCAGCATGGTGACCGCTGGGATCCCGAGCAGCGGTCACATGACCACAACCCAGCATGAACACTACCCATTACACATCCTGTCCATAAATCTAGGAAACTTTGCAGTATGATCAAACAGCCCAATATGCCCATCACATCCACTCCCATATGCAGTTCAACATTGAATAGGGAATAGTCCCTCTTAGTCGACATGCCGACTGTCAGGCTGTCCAGCGCTCGGGATTCCGACAGACATAACTACATCCCGAATATCCGCAGGTAAATGTACATATTTCATTATCTCTGTATTACATGTAACCAGATTTCCCAGTTCCCACAGATTCTTAACTTACATACCAATATGATTAAGTAATGAAATAATTATTTATGCTGCAAGGCGCAGCTCTGCTTAGGAAATATGTGTGAACTGCCAAATTACCCATTGTTAATGACTGTACAAGGCATTTTTGTCATACTTATGCCAATTTTTGCTTTGCCTCCAAGCCACACTTAATAGGGCTGTGTTACATTTTGAAACTTTAACTCTGCCTGTTTCAGCTGGTAAATAAATGCTCATAAAATGGAACACATACAGATATCCAAAAATTGATGAGCTGTACAGGGCCAGATAAAGATTTGTGGCAACAGGGCCGTCTTAACAGTAGTGTACAGTAGGCCCGGAGCAACGCAATGCGCTGTGGCGCCTATCCACCCAAAACACACACATAGGCCCTACATGAGAAAAACACACACATTATGTATTTAGCACACACATATTTCACAGCACTTTACAGAGAATATTTGTCCATTCACATCAGTCCCTGCCCCAGTGGAGCTTACAATGTGTGGAAGTCATTCAGATCTGATCGCTAGGCTGCGTTTTTTGCTGTCCTGCATTCAGATAGATGCCGCCTACAGGGGGAGTGTATTTTCGCTGTGCAAGTGTGCGATACTATGTGTACGCCAAGTTGCTAAAATTTTGTGCAGTGTGTGTGCAGCTCAGGACTTACTCTAGTGCGATAGGTGTAGGCTGATCGGGGCCGGAGCTGACATCACACACCCTCCCTGAAAACGCTTGGGCATGCCTGCGTTTTTCCGGACACTTCTTGTAAACGCGCAGTTGCCACCTCTTCCTGTCAATCACCTTCCAAACGCCCATGAGATCGGATTTTTCGCACCATCCTGTCGCTGACCGGCGATCCCCGTTGAAACTGTCCGACGCATGTGCGCATTGCGGTGCATGCGCATGCACTGTTATGACTTAATCGCCCACTGTGCGAAAATGCACAGCAGCGATCAGATCTGAATGGCCCCCATATTCCCTACCACATGTACACAGACACACATTCATGCTAGGGTTCATTTTTGTTGGGAGACAGTTAACCTACCAGTATATTTTTGGATTGTGGGAGGAGTACCTGGAGGAAACTAGAGATGAGCGGGTTCGGTTTCTCTGAATCCGAACCCGCCAGAACTTCATGTTTTTTTTCACGGGTCCGAGCGACTCGGATCTTCCCGCCTTGCTCGGTTAACCCGAGCGCGCCCGAACGTCATCATGACGCTGTCGGATTCTCGCGAGGCTCGGATTCTATCGCGAGACTCGGATTCTATATAAGGAGCCGCGCGTCGCCGCCATTTTCACACGTGCATTGAGATTGATAGGGAGAGGACGTGGCTGGCGTCCTCTCCGTTTAGAATAGATTAGAGAGACACTTGATTTACTAATTTTGGGGAGCATTAGGAGTACTCACTACTCAGTACAGTGCAGAGTTTTGCTGATAGTGACCAGTGACCACCAGTTTTATTTATAATCCGTTCTCTGCCTGAAAAAAGCGATACACAGCACACAGTGACTCAGTCACATACCATATCTGTGTGCACTGCTCAGGCTCAGGCCAGTGTGCTGCATCATCTATATATATAATATTATATATATCTGTCTGACTGCTCAGCTCACACAGCTTATAATTGTGGGGGAGACTGGGGAGCACTACTGCAGTGCCAGTTATAGGTTATAGCAGGAGCCAGGAGTACATAATATATTATATAGTGAGTGACCACCAGACACACAGTGCAGTTTATTTAATATATCCGTTCTCTGCCTGAAAAAAGCGATACACACAGTGACTCAGTCAGTCACATACCATATCTGTGTGCACTGCTCAGGCTCAGGCCAGTGTGCTGCATCATCTATATATATTATATATCTGTCTGACTGCTCAGCTCACACAGCTTATAATTGTGGGGGAGACTGGGGAGCACTACTGCAGTGCCAGTTATAGGTTATAGCAGGAGCCAGGAGTACATAATATTATATTAAAATTAAACAGTGCACACTTTTGCTGCAGGAGTGCCACTGCCAGTGTGACTAGTGACCAGTGACCTGACCACCAGTATATATAATATTAGTAGTATACTATCTCTTTATCAACCAGTCTATATTAGCAGCAGACACAGTACAGTGCGGTAGTTCACGGCTGTGGCTACCTCTGTGTCGGCACTCGGCAGCCCGTCCATAATTGTATATACCACCTAACCGTGGTTTTTTTTTATTTCTTTATACATACATACTAGTTACGAGTATACTATCTCTTTATCAACCAGTCTATATATTAGCAGCAGACACAGTACAGTGCGGTAGTTCACGGCTGTGGCTACCTCTGTGTCGGCACTCGGCAGCCCGTCCATAATTGTATATACCACCTAACCGTGGTTTTTTTTTCTTTCTTTATACATACATACTAGTTACGAGTATACTATCTCTTTATCAACCAGTCTATATATTAGCAGCAGACACAGTACAGTGCGGTAGTTCACGGCTGTGGCTACCTCTGTGTCGGCACTCGGCAGCCCGTCCATAATTGTATATACCACCTAACCGTGGTTTTTTTTTCTTTCTTTATACATACATACTAGTTACGAGTATACTATCTCTTTATCAACCAGTCTATATATTAGCAGCAGACACAGTACAGTGCGGTAGTTCACGGCTGTGGCTACCTCTGTGTCGGCACTCGGCAGCCCGTCCATAATTGTATATACCACCTAACCGTGGTTTTTTTTTCTTTCTTTATACATACATACTAGTTACGAGTATACTATCTCTTTATCAACCAGTCTATATATTAGCAGCAGACACAGTACAGTGCGGTAGTTCACGGCTGTGGCTACCTCTGTGTCGGCACTCGGCAGCCCGTCCATAATTGTATATACCACCTAACCGTGGTTTTTTTTTTCTTTCTTTATACATACATACTAGTTACGAGTATACTATCTCTTTATCAACCAGTCTATATATTAGCAGCAGACACAGTACAGTGCGGTAGTTCACGGCTGTGGCTACCTCTGTGTCGGCACTCGGCAGCCCGTCCATAATTGTATATACCACCTAACCGTGGTTTTTTTTTCTTTCTTTATACATACATACTAGTTACGAGTATACTATCTCTTTATCAACCAGTCTATATATTAGCAGCAGACACAGTACAGTGCGGTAGTTCACGGCTGTGGCTACCTCTGTGTCGGCACTCGGCAGCCCGTCCATAATTGTATATACCACCTAACCGTGGTTTTTTTTTCTTTCTTTATACATACATACTAGTTACGAGTATACTATCTCTTTATCAACCAGTCTATATTAGCAGCAGACACAGTACAGTGCGGTAGTTCACGGCTGTGGCTACCTCTGTGTCGGCACTCGGCAGCCCGTCCATAATTGTATATACCACCTAACCGTGGTTTTTTTTTCTTTCTTTATACATACATACTAGTTACGAGTATACTATCTCTTTATCAACCAGTCTATATATTAGCAGCAGACACAGTACAGTGCGGTAGTTCACGGCTGTGGCTACCTCTGTGTCGGCACTCGGCAGCCCGTCCATAATTGTATATACCACCTAACCGTGGTTTTTTTTTCTTTCTTTATACATACATACTAGTTACGAGTATACTATCTCTTTATCAACCAGTCTATATTAGCAGCAGACACAGTACAGTGCGGTAGTTCACGGCTGTGGCTACCTCTGTGTCGGCACTCGGCAGCCCGTCCATAATTGTATATACCACCTAACCGTGGTTTTTTTTTCTTTCTTTATACATACATACTAGTTACGAGTATACTATCTCTTTATCAACCAGTCTATATTAGCAGCAGACACAGTACAGTGCGGTAGTTCACGGCTGTGGCTACCTCTGTGTCGGCACTCGGCAGCCCGTCCATAATTGTATATACCACCTAACCGTGGTTTTTTTTTCTTTCTTTATACATACATACTAGTTACGAGTATACTATCTCTTTATCAACCAGTCTATATATTAGCAGCAGACACAGTACAGTGCGGTAGTTCACGGCTGTGGCTACCTCTGTGTCGGCACTCGGCAGCCCGTCCATAATTGTATATACCACCTAACCGTGGTTTTTTTTTCTTTCTTTATACATACATACTAGTTACGAGTATACTATCTCTTTATCAACCAGTCTATATATTAGCAGCAGACACAGTACAGTGCGGTAGTTCACGGCTGTGGCTACCTCTGTGTCGGCACTCGGCAGCCCGTCCATAATTGTATATACCACCTAACCGTGGTTTTTTTTTCTTTCTTTATACATACATACTAGTTACGAGTATACTATCTCTTTATCAACCAGTCTATATATTAGCAGCAGACACAGTACAGTGCGGTAGTTCACGGCTGTGGCTACCTCTGTGTCGGCACTCGGCAGCCCGTCCATAATTGTATACTAGTATCCAATCCATCCATCTCCATTGTTTACCTGAGGTGCCTTTTAGTTGTGCCTATTAAAATATGGAGAACAAAAATGTTGAGGTTCCAAAATTAGGGAAAGATCAAGATCCACTTCCACCTCGTGCTGAAGCTGCTGCCACTAGTCATGGCCGAGACGATGAAATACCAGCAACGTCGTCTGCCAAGGCCGATGCCCAATGGCATAGTACAGAGCATGTCAAAACCAAAACACCAAATATCAGTAAAAAAAGGACTCCAAAACCTAAAATAAAATTGTCGGAGGAGAAGCGTAAACTTGCCAATATGCCATTTACCACACGGAGTGGCAAGGAACGGCTGAGGCCCTGGCCTATGTTCATGGCTAGTGGTTCAGCTTCACATGAGGATGGAAGCACTCAGCCTCTCGCTAGAAAACTGAAAAGACTCAAGCTGGCAAAAGCACCGCAAAGAACTGTGCGTTCTTTGAAATCCCAAATCCACAAGGAGAGTCCAATTGTGTCGGTTGCGATGCCTGACCTTCCCAACACTGGACGTGAAGAGCATGCGCCTTCCACCATTTGCACGCCCCCTGCAAGTGCTGGAAGGAGCACCCGCAGTCCAGTTCCTGATAGTCAGATTGAAGATGTCAGTGTTGAAGTACACCAGGATGAGGAGGATATGGGTGTTGCTGGCGCTGGGGAGGAAATTGACCAGGAGGATTCTGATGGTGAGGTGGTTTGTTTAAGTCAGGCACCCGGGGAGACACCTGTTGTCCGTGGGAGGAATATGGCCGTTGACATGCCAGGTGAAAATACCAAAAAAATCAGCTCTTCGGTGTGGAGGTATTTCACCAGAAATGCGGACAACAGGTGTCAAGCCGTGTGTTCCCTTTGTCAAGCTGTAATAAGTAGGGGTAAGGACGTTAACCACCTCGGAACATCCTCCCTTATACGTCACCTGCAGCGCATTCATAATAAGTCAGTGACAAGTTCAAAAACTTTGGGTGACAGCGGAAGCAGTCCACTGACCAGTAAATCCCTTCCTCTTGTAACCAAGCTCACGCAAACCACCCCACCAACTCCCTCAGTGTCAATTTCCTCCTTCCCCAGGAATGCCAATAGTCCTGCAGGCCATGTCACTGGCAATTCTGACGAGTCCTCTCCTGCCTGGGATTCCTCCGATGCATCCTTGCGTGTAACGCCTACTGCTGCTGGCGCTGCTGTTGTTGCCGCTGGGAGTCGATGGTCATCCCAGAGGGGAAGTCGTAAGCCCACTTGTACTACTTCCAGTAAGCAATTGACTGTTCAACAGTCCTTTGCGAGGAAGATGAAATATCACAGCAGTCATCCTACTGCAAAGCGGATAACTGAGTCCTTGACAACTATGTTGGTGTTAGACGTGCGTCCGGTATCCGCCGTTAGTTCACAGGGAACTAGACAATTTATTGAGGCAGTGTGCCCCCGTTACCAAATACCATCTAGGTTCCACTTCTCTAGGCAGGCGATACCGAGAATGTACACGGACGTCAGAAAAAGACTCACCAGTGTCCTAAAAAATGCAGTTGTACCCAATGTCCACTTAACCACGGACATGTGGACAAGTGGAGCAGGGCAGGGTCAGGACTATATGACTGTGACAGCCCACTGGGTAGATGTATGGACTCCCGCCGCAAGAACAGCAGCGGCGGCACCAGTAGCAGCATCTCGCAAACGCCAACTCTTTCCTAGGCAGGCTACGCTTTGTATCACCGCTTTCCAGAATACGCACACAGCTGAAAACCTCTTACGGCAACTGAGGAAGATCATCGCGGAATGGCTTACCCCAATTGGACTCTCCTGTGGATTTGTGGCATCGGACAACGCCAGCAATATTGTGTGTGCATTAAATATGGGCAAATTCCAGCACGTCCCATGTTTTGCACATACCTTGAATTTGGTGGTGCAGAATTTTTTAAAAAACGACAGGGGCGTGCAAGAGATGCTGTCGGTGGCCAGAAAAATTGCGGGACACTTTCGGCGTACAGGCACCACGTACAGAAGACTGGAGCACCACCAAAAACTACTGAACCTGCCCTGCCATCATCTGAAGCAAGAAGTGGTAACGAGGTGGAATTCAACCCTCTATATGCTTCAGAGGTTGGAGGAGCAGCAAAAGGCCATTCAAGCCTATACAATTGAGCACGATATAGTAGGTGGAATGCACCTGTCTCAAGTGCAGTGGAGAATGATTTCAACGTTGTGCAAGGTTCTGATGCCCTTTGAACTTGCCACACGTGAAGTCAGTTCAGACACTGCCAGCCTGAGTCAGGTCATTCCCCTCATCAGGCTTTTGCAGAAGAAGCTGGAGGCATTGAAGAAGGAGCTAAAAGGGAGCGATTCCGCTAGGCATGTGGGACTTGTGGATGCAGCCCTTAATTCGCTTAACAAGGATTCACGGGTGGTCAATCTGTTGAAATCAGAGCACTACATTTTGGCCACCGTGCTCGATCCTAGATTTAAAGCCTACCTTGGATCTCTCTTTCCGGCAGACACAGGTCTGCTGGGGTTGAAAGACCTGCTGGTGACAAAATTGTCAAGTCAAGCGGAACGCGACCTGTCAACATCTCCTCCTTCACATTCTCCCGCAACTGGGGGTGCGAGGAAAAGGCTCAGAATTCCGAGCCCACCCGCTGGCGGTGATGCAGGGCAGTCTGGAGCGACTGCTGATGCTGACATCTGGTCCGGACTGAAGGACCTGACAACGATTACGGACATGTCGTCTACTGTCACTGCATATGATTCTCTCAACATTGATAGAATGGTGGAGGATTATATGAGTGACCGCATCCAAGTAGGCACGTCACACAGTCCGTACTTATACTGGCAGGAAAAAGAGGCAATTTGGAGGCCCTTGCACAAACTGGCTTTATTCTACCTAAGTTGCCCTCCCACAAGTGTGTACTCCGAAAGAGTGTTTAGTGCCGCCGCTCACCTTGTCAGCAATCGGCGTACGAGGTTACATCCAGAAAATGTGGAGAAGATGATGTTCATTAAAATGAATTATAATCAATTACTCCGCGGAGACATTGACCAGCAGCAATTGCCTCCACAAAGTACACAGGGAGCTGAGATGGTGGATTCCAGTGGGGACGAATTGATAATCTGTGAGGAGGGGGATGTACACGGTGATATATCGGAGGGTGAAGATGAGGTGGACATCTTGCCTCTGTAGAGCCAGTTTGTGCAAGGAGAGATTAATTGCTTCTTTTTTGGGGGGGGTCCAAACCAACCCGTCATATCAGTCACAGTCGTGTGGCAGACCCTGTCACTGAAATGATGGGTTGGTTAAAGTGTGCATGTCCTGTTTTGTTTATACAACATAAGGGTGGGTGGGAGGGCCCAAGGACAATTCCATCTTGCACCTCTTTTTTCTTTTCTTTTTCTTTGCATCATGTGCTGATTGGGGAGGGTTTTTTGGAAGGGACATCCTGCGTGACACTGCAGTGCCACTCCTAGATTGGCCCGGTGTTTGTGTCGGCCACTAGGGTCGCTAATCTTACTCACACAGTCAGCTACCTCATTGCGCCTCTTTTTTTCTTTGCGTCATGTGCTGTTTGGGGAGGGTTTTTTGGAAGGGACATCCTGCGTGACACTGCAGTGCCACTCCTAGATGGGCCCGGTGTTTGTGTCGGCCACTAGGGTCGCTAATCTTACTCACACAGTCAGCTACCTCATTGCGCCTCTTTTTTTCTTTGCGTCATGTGCTGTTTGGGGAGGGTTTTTTGGAAGGGACATCCTGCGTGACACTGCAGTGCCACTCCTAGATGGGCCCGGTGTTTGTGTCGGCCACTAGGGTCGCTAATCTTACTCACACAGCTACCTCATTGCGCCTCTTTTTTTCTTTGCGTCATGTGCTGTTTGGGGAGGGTTTTTTGGAAGGGACATCCTGCGTGACACTGCAGTGCCACTCCTAGATGGGCCCGGTGTTTGTGTCGGCCACTAGGGTCGCTAATCTTACTCACACAGCTACCTCATTGCGCCTCTTTTTTTCTTTGCGTCATGTGCTGTTTGGGGAGGGTTTTTTGGAAGGGACATCCTGCGTGACACTGCAGTGCCACTCCTAGATGGGCCCGGTGTTTGTGTCGGCCACTAGGGTCGCTAATCTTACTCACACAGTCAGCTACCTCATTGCGCCTCTTTTTTTTCTTTGCGTCATGTGCTGTTTGGGGAGGGTTTTTTGGAAGGGACATCCTGCGTGACACTGCAGTGCCACTCCTAGATGGGCCCGGTGTTTGTGTCGGCCACTAGGGTCGCTAATCTTACTCACACAGCTACCTCATTGCGCCTCTTTTTTTCTTTGCGTCATGTGCTGTTTGGGGAGGGTTTTTTGGAAGGGACATCCTGCGTGACACTGCAGTGCCACTCCTAGATGGGCCCGGTGTTTGTGTCGGCCACTAGGGTCGCTAATCTTACTCACACAGCTACCTCATTGCGCCTCTTTTTTTCTTTGCGTCATGTGCTGTTTGGGGAGGGTTTTTTGGAAGGGCCATCCTGCGTGACACTGCAGTGCCACTCCTAGATGGGCCCGGTGTTTGTGTCGGCCACTAGGGTCGCTAATCTTACTCACACAGCTACCTCATTGCGCCTCTTTTTTTCTTTGCGTCATGTGCTGTTTGGGGAGGGTTTTTTGGAAGGGCCATCCTGCGTGACACTGCAGTGCCACTCCTAGATGGGCCCGGTGTTTGTGTCGGCCACTAGGGTCGCTAATCTTACTCACACAGCTACCTCATTGCGCCTCTTTTTTTCTTTGCGTCATGTGCTGTTTGGGGAGGGTTTTTTGGAAGGGACATCCTGCGTGACACTGCAGTGCCACTCCTAGATGGGCCCGGTGTTTGTGTCGGCCACTAGGGTCGCTTATCTTACTCACACAGCGACCTCGGTGCAAATTTTAGGACTAAAAATAATATTGTGAGGTGTGAGGTATTCAGAATAGACTGAAAATGAGTGTAAATTATGGTTTTTGAGGTTAATAATACTTTGGGATCAAAATGACCCCCAAATTCTATGATTTAAGCTGTTTTTTAGTGTTTTTTGAAAAAAACACCCGAATCCAAAACACACCCGAATCCGACAAAAAAAATTCGGTGAGGTTTTGCCAAAACGCGTTCGAACCCAAAACACGGCCGCGGAACCGAACCCAAAACCAAAACACAAAACCCGAAAAATTTCAGGCGCTCATCTCTAGAGGAAACACACACAAGCAGGGGGAGACCAGACAAACATCACACAGTTAGGGCCATGGTGGGAATCGAACCCTTGACCTCAGTGCTGTGAGGCAGCAATGCTGACCATTAAATTATCCATGCTGCCCAAAGTCTACAACATGAGGAAAAACACACAAATAGGCTACCACCAGGGGTGGTGCAAGGATGGCCTGGTGGAGCGCAAGATCTGGGTGCCGAAAAGTTAGAGGGCGCGTCACCACCTTCCTCAACATGCTGCACTGTGGGCTGCTGTATAGGCAGCCACAGAGCAGGAACACACTGGCGCACACTGACTTGGACTCACAGAATACAGTAGGTAGGCAACAGGGCAGGCCAGAGGCAACACAGCAGGAGGCACTGACAGGCGGCACATGCTGGAGCTTTGCCCGCCCTCTTTATATGGCTCACGGTCTGCTTGTAGCTGTGCAGCAAGGTTACTGTACTTCTGTCCTTCAGCATCACTCTCTGCTCCTATTGCTACAGCACCTCTCTCTGTCTAGCCCAGCTGCTGCAGCGCCTCTCTCTGCCACAGTTTCTGCAACATCTGTATCTTTCCTAGAAGCTCCAGCACATGTCTCTACTTCAGAAGCTGCATCACCTGTTTCTGCCCAGGCTTCTGCAGCGCCACTGTTTGCCCCGGCTACTGCAGCACCTATCTCTGCCCCGTGTATAAGTGACTATACTTTGGTGTAATGTGTATAAGTGGCTCTACAGTGTGGTGTAATGTGTTATAAGGGGCTATACTATGTAGCATAATGTGTATAAGGGGTACTACTGGGTGGTTTAATGTGAATAACGGACAATACTGTGCTGTGTAATGTGAATTGGTACTATTCTGTGGCCACACCCCTTCTCCATGAAGCCACACCCCTATATTTTTTATGCACCCTGAGTTCCACATAGTTTAGAACTGGCCCTGTCACCAATTTAGGATTCTGAAATGTTTTTCTTTTCAAATGTAACGTGCCACCACATGTTGGCTAGGCCCCCAATTCAGTACAGGGAAGGGGGGCGCTAAAACATAGCCTAGCTCTGGGCACCATGGCACCTATCTACACCTCTGGCTACCACATGTGAAAAACACACACACACCTTACCCCATGAGAAAACAAAAAACACATACATATAGTAGGCTACCACATGTGGAAAAACACACACAAACACACACTGACAGGTTACCACATGAGAAAAAAAAAACATAGGCCACCATGTGAGGAAAAAAAGCACATATAGTAGGCTACCACATTTGGAAAAACACACATACACAGGTTACTTACCACACGGGAAAAAAAAAAACACAAACACACTTAGGCTAGCACATGAAAAAGCACACACAAGCCACCACATGAGAAAAAAACACACACATAGGCCCCGACATGAGAAAAAGACACACACATAGGCCCCCACATGAAAAAAAAAATGCATTGGCTATTACATGTGCAAAAACACACACACAGGCTACTACATCAGAAAAAAATAAACACACATAGGATACCACATGAGAAAAAAACAGGCCAACACTTGAGGAAAAAAAACACATATAGGCTAACACATGTGGAAAAACACACACACATATAGACTGCCACATAATAAAAAGCACACACATAGGCTACAACATGAGTTAAAACACACACAGGCAAAAGCATGAAAATAACATACAGTACATATAGGCCACCACATGAGAAAAAAAAAAAAAAAAAATTAGGCCCCCACATGAGAAAAATTAGTTTTATGGTAAGAACTTACCTTTTTTAAAACTCTTTCTGCGAGGTACACTGGGCTCCACAAGTCTGGACAATGGGGGGTAGAGTAGGATCTTGATCCGAGGCACCAACAGACTCAAAGCTTTGACTGTTCCCAGAATGCACAGCGCCGCCTCCTATATCACCCCGCCTCCCAGCACAGTAGCTCAGTTTTAGTTAACCAGCCCAATGCAGTAGCAGGAAAAGAGACGACAACGGTTAGTAGCCACATACACCACACTCTCACGACAAGAGAAGTGCCAGCGGCTAATGCCATATCAACCCAAAGAAGCTAAGTGCGTCAGGGTGGGCGCCTTGTGGAGCCCAGTGTACCTTGCAGAAAGAGTTTTAACAAAGGTAAGTTCTTACCATAAAACTCGTTTTCTGCTGCTGGGTACACTGGGCTCCACAAGTCTGGACAATGGGGATGTCCTAAAGCAGTTCCTTATGGGAGGGGACGCACTGTAGCAGGCACAAGAACCCGGCGTCCAAAAGAAGCATCCTGGGAAGCGGCAGTATCGAAGGCATAGAACCTTATGAACGTGTTTCCGGAGGAACACGTAGCCGCCTTGCACAATCGATCAAGGGTCGCACCACGTTGGGCCGCCCAAGAAGGTCCAACAGACCGAGTAGAATGGGCCGTAATGTAAGCAGGAGCTGACAGACCAGCCTTCACATAAGCATGTGCAATCACCATTCTAATCCATCTGGCCAGGGTCTGCTTGTGAGCAGGCCAGCCACGTTTGTGAAATCCAAACAAAACAAAGAGAGAATCAGATTTTCGAATAGAAGCAGTTCTCTTCACATAGATACGGAGAGCCCGTACCACATCCAAAGACCGCTCTTTGGGAGACAAATCAGGAGAGACAAAGGCTGGAACCACAATCTCCTGATTAAGGTGGAACGAAGAAACCACCTTAGGTAAATATCCGGGGCGAGTTCTAAGAACCGCCCGGTCACGGTGAAAAATCAGATATGGGGAACTACAAGACAAAGCACCCAGATCCGACACTCTTCTAGCAGAGGCAATAGCCAGCAAGAACAGCACCTTAAGGGAAAGCCACTTAAGGTCAGCTGAACCAAGAGGTTCAAATGGAGGATCCTGCAACGCCTCCAAAACCACCGACAAGTCCCAAGGAGCAACAGGCGGGACATAGGGAGGATGGATACGCAACACAGCCTGAGTGAAAGTATGAACATCAGGTAAAGTCGCAATTTTTCTCTGAAACCACACCGACAAGGCAGAAATATGAACCTTGAGGGAGGCCAGACGCAGGCCTAAATCTAGGCCCTGCTGCAGAAAAGCCAAAAGTTTGGCCGTACTAAACATGGAAGAGTCATAATTGTTAGATGCGCACCAAACAAAGTATGAATGCCAGACCCTATGGTAAATCCGAGCAGAAGCCGGTTTCCAGGCCCACAACATAGTTTTAATGACCTCTTCAGAAAAAACCCTTAGCCCTTAAGACGGAAGCTTCAAGAGCCACACCATCAAAGATAGCCGGGCTAGGTCCTGGTAGACACAAGGGCCCTGAACGAGGAGGTCTGGGCGTTGTGGAAGTAGAAGTGGATGCTCTGACGATAGGCCTTGCAGGTGTGAGAACCAGTGCCGTCTGGGCCACGCCGGAGCTATGAGAAGCAGAGTTCCTCTTTCTTGCTTGAACTTCCGAATTACCCTGGGCAGAAGTGACACCGGAGGGAACACGTACGGCAGCCGAAACCTCCACGGCACCGCCAGCGCATCCACGAATGCTGCTTGAGGATCCATTGTCCTTGCTCCGAAGACCGGAACCTTGTGATTGTGTCGAGACGCCATCAGATCCACATCTGGGAGACCCCACCTTTCCACGAGGAGTTGAAACACTTCTGGATGGAGGCCCCACTCGCCGGCATGCACGTCCTGATGACTGAGAAAGTCCGCTTCCCAATTCAGGACTCCTGGAATGAATATTGTCGATATTGCCGGTAGATGGCGTTCTGCCCACTGTAGAATCCGTGAGGCTTCCTCCATTGCCAAACGGCTTTGAGTACCGCCTTGATGATTTATGTAAGCCACTGTGGTGGCATTGTCCGACTGTACTTGAACAGGACGGTTCTGAATGAAATGCTGGGCCAGGTTCAACGCATTGAAGACCGCCCGCAACTCCAGAATGTTGATCGAGAGGAGAGATTCCTCCTTGGTCCACCGACCCTGTAAGGAGTGCTGCTCCAGCACCGCACCCCAACCTCTTAGACTGGCATCTGTCGTCAACAGGACCCAGTTGGATATCCAGAAGGGACAGCCCCTGCACAATTGTTGGTCCCGGAGCCACCAGAGCAGCGACAGACGAACCTCCGGAGTCAATGAGATCATTTGAGACCTGATCCGGTGAGGCAGGCCGTCCCACTAGGCTAGAATCAGTTTCTGGAGGGGGCGAGAATGGAATTGAGCATACTCCACCATGTCAAATGCTGACACCATGAGGCCCAGCACCTGCATCGCCGAATGTATCGACACTTGCGGACGAGAAAGGAAGCAACGAATCCTGTCCTGAAGCTTCAGGACTTTCTCCTGAGACAAGAACAACCTCTGGCTGTGAGTGTCCAACAGCGCTCCCAGGTGCACCATGCTCTTAGCAGGGACCAGGGAGGATTTCTTCCAGTTGATGAGCCACCCGTGGGCTTGTAGAAACCGGACCATCATATCCAGATGACACAGGAGAAGATCTGGGGAATTTGCCAGGATTAACAAGTCGTCCAGATACGGCAGTATCCTGACCCCTTGACGGCGGAGTACCACCGTCATCACCGCCATAACTTTGGTGAAGACTCGCGGAGCTGTTGTTAAACCAAAAGGTAACGCCCGAAACTGGTAATGTAGGTTGCCAATAGTGAACCTCAGGTATTGTTGATGTGACACTGCTATAGGAATATGCAGGTAAGCATCCTGTATGTCCAGGGAGACCATGTAGTCCCCAGGTACCAAGGCCAGAACTATAGAGCGAAGGGTTTCCATACGGAACTTGGAAACCTTCACAACCCTGTTCAGTGCCTTGAGGTTGAGAATGGGCCGGGAGGACCCATTCGGTTTCAGGACTAGAAACAGCGGAGAATAGTACCCCCGGCCCCTCTGAGCAAGAGGCACCTGTATTACGACTCCTGTATCCAGGAGGGTCTGTACCACCGAATGCAGAGTGTTTGCCTTTGTCTGGTCCGACGGGATGTCTGTCTGGCAAACTCGATGAGGGGGTCGGTTTTTGAAGGCTATGGCGTAACCTCGAGTGACGACTTCCCGTACCCAGGCATCTTAAGTGGTCTTCAACCATTCCTGGGTATACCCTAGAAGTCGGCCCCCACCCTGGGATCCCCCAGGGGGAGGCCCGCCCCGTCATGCGGCAGGCTTATCGGTCTTGGCAGCTGGCTGACGGGCAGCCCAGGCTCTTTTGGGCTTCGCTTACCAGGTTTGGAAGTGCGGGCCTGCTTATGGTACGCCTGACCTTTTGCTTTACCTGAAGGACGAAAGGGGCGAAAGGACGTGCCTTTGGCCTTCGACACAGAAGGAGCTGTATCAGGCAGACAGGCAGTTTTGGCAGTAGCCAAGTCAGCCACTATCTTATTTAAGTCCTCCCCAAACATAATATCTCCCTTGAAAGGGAGTACCTCCAGGGTTTTTCTAGAGTCCAGATCCACAGACCAGGATCTCAGCCACAATATCCTGCGAGCCAGGACTGACGTAGTAGAGGCCTTGGCTGCTTGGATACCGGCATCAGAAGCCGCCTCTTTAATATATATCGAGAAGCTGTGACAATATATGACAAGCATTGTCTAGCATGGTCAGAGGAGATTTCAGCTTCTAACTCCAAGGCCCATGCTTCAATAGCCTCTGCAGCCCATGTATCTGCAATAGTGGGCCTTTGTGCAGCACCCGTGAGGGTGTAAATCGCTTTCAGACAACCCTCTACACATTTATCCGTAGGCTCTTTTAGAGACGTGACGGTAGTGACAGGTAGAGCTGAGGAAACCACCATCCTAGCCACATGTGAGTCTACTGGAGGAGGCGCTTCCCAATTCTTAGACAGCTCTGGCGTGAGTGGATAGCGAGCCAGCATCTTCTTTTGAGGCACAAACTTCGTACCCGGGCTTTCCCAGGGTTCCTGACGTATATCCACTAGGTGATCAGAGTGAGGTAAAACCTGTTTAACCACCTTCTGACGCTTGAACCTATCTGGTTTCTTAGGAGGAACGGATGGCTCGGGATCATCCGTAATCTGCAGAATTAACTTAATAGCCTCCAAAAGCTCAGGAACATCCACATGTGAACTACCCTCCCCATCAGCCGTATCTGAGTCAGAACCTGTGGGGTCAGTGTATGTGCTGTCTTCATCAGACGAGGTGTCAGTGACAGCAGTGGATTGTGAGGAGACAAGCACTCGTTTAGAGGACCTCTTGTACTTAGGCGAGCGTTGGTCAGACTTTTTAGTAGTCAGGGACTGGTTCAACTTCTTTAATTGAGCAGATAAATCATCCGCCAATGGCGGGTTAGCTGCAGGGACCACATATGGTTGCACCGGCATTGGGGGTCCCATAGGGGGTGTTAGTTTGTGAACTAGCGTATGCAGAAGCGTGGAAAAAGCGGCCCACGGAGGGTCAGTATGTGCCTCCGTTGCCACAGTCCCACTGGGGGGAAAAGAGCCCCCAGAACCAGAGCCCACAGCTGCTATATTCTCCTCATATGGGTCTGTGGCTGCAGCAACCCCAGCAGTGTGTTCAGCCCCAGAACCATTACCCTCAGAAGCAGACATGATATAACTTGCAGTATGAGGTAACACAGTACAATTATTAGTAGCACTATATCCCTAAACCCAAACCCCTGCGCAGTGTAGTCAGCACTAGCAGAGATAAAGGAGAGATATGGTGACTAAATCACAGAGAAAAATACGTAATACAGTATATCTTTGTGAAAATCCTATATTAAATAACACCTGACCCACCAAGCCCCCTCAGGTTATAGAATATAGGAATAGCAAGTTGAGTGAAAGACACGAAATGGACACCACTCAGCTATCAATGCACACACAGAAAGTCACAGTTTGTACAATGCAGAGGTTATTACGGACAATAATACTGCACTGGACTAGCTTTTATAGCTAAATAGTCAAGAGATATAACACCACACAGTAAGAACTGGATGTATATCACAGGGTAATTGTACTATAAACCCCTGACTAAAAGCACTATTTCTTAACTATCACTGACTAAAAAGGCAGGTAGAATACTTAAGTGTCATGTAAAGGCACAGCGCTGACAACCAGGCGGCTTTATATAGGAGGATTTGCCCAAGCAGTCCCAGGAACAGTGAGCTGAGGATTAATGGCGCCGCAGACACTGACAGGGAATTAGGAAAAGACAGATATGCAGCTCCAGGGGGGGAACACTTGCTAGAAATGGCGCCCTGGAGCTGGGGGAGGGGCTTCAGGTCTAAGCCTTATCCCCCTTGCTGCCAAAACCACCAGGTACTGTGGGCGATATTAAAATCGGTTTTGAGAGAAAACCTGACCTGCGCCCATGCCCTGGTGATCTAGTGGGATCGCCTGTACTGCCACAGTGTCCACCGCCAGCGCGCGTGGCCCGCCTCCCACTGACCGCGCCGGATCGCGATAAAGCCCGGGACCCACTTACCACCCACCGAAGCGTGGCCACGCGATCCTGGAGAGCCCCAGCCGTGTGTGCCTAACGTGAAGTAAACCTAACGTGAAGTAAACCGGAGCCTCCGCTGTAGGTACCCGGCAACCAGGGCTCGGGAGTGTACAGCGCCGCTGGGGAGAGCTGGAGCTGCAGCAGTGAATGTCTTATGACATTTACCACCGCTGCTGCCCTGAAGTCTTCACTTTTTCTTCAGAAAAAAAGCTTTTCTTAGGGCTGCATGGAGCAGCCCCTCTGTTAAGTGCCTGCTTACTGCAGCACCAACTTACAAAACTGAGCTCCTGTGCTGGGAGGCGGGGTGATATAGGAGGCGGCGCTGTGCATTCTGGGAACAGTCAAAGCTTTGAGTCTGTTGGTGCCTCGGATCAAGATCCTACTCTACACCCCATTGTCCAGACTTGTGGAGCCCAGTGTACCCTGCAGCAGAAAAACACACATATTGGATTTGCATTGAAAAACAAACCCACACACATAGGCCCCCATATATTTAAAAAAAAAACACAAACACATAGGGTACCTTATGAGAATAAACACAAACACATAGGATACCACATGAGAAAAAAAATAAACATATAGGCCATCACACGAAGAAAAAAAAAACATTCAAAAATCAAATAAAAAATTACAATAAAAAACAAAGATCATCACACTTGGGGGTAAATTTACTAAAGCTTCTAAAACAGAGAATTGGTGATGTTGCCCATAGCAACCAATCAGATGCTGTCTATCATTTTCTTAAAGACAATAGAGAAATGATAGACAGCATCTGATTGGTTGCTATGGGCAACATCAACAATTCTTTGTTTTAGAAGCTTCATTAAATTTACCCCTTACTGTCAGCCTCAGGCTGTGAGCTGACAGTAAGGGGAGGGCTGTGGTGGGCTGCAGTGGCGTCGTGCATATGATTGCTAGGCATTGGTGGCTAGTGCAGAGAGAAAGAGCAGTGACAGTCCTCTCCTCTTTGAGGAATCGGTACCAGCAACCCCAAAATGGCTCTTCAAATGTAGTCAGACTGTGTGTGTGCGGGCCGCAGACTGTGCCTACCAGGGACGTGCAGTGAGCTAAATGGCTCAGGAGGCACTGGCTAACCCAAGATCCAGATTTACATGCAATATATGAGCCAAAGGGTACATCTGGGCATTATACACAGGTGCAGCATTATAAACTCCTGGAAATCTGGTGAGTTTTGATTAGAGATGTGTGGAAAGGATACACAGGTGAGGCACTTCCTCACCTGCCATAGGGGTATATTCAATTGGTGTTGAAAACTGCCATCTGTCGAAAAGACGGCAGTTTTCGACTTTTTAAGGTCGAAGCGTGATTTGTCCTATTCAGTGCTATTCGACAAGTCGAGGAACTCCACGTGCTTGTGTCTAAAACGGGTCCAAAGCCGACAGGTTTTGGCCCCTTTTTCGACCATCTCAGTCCGACATTAAAAAATGTCGGACTGAGATGTGGGACCCGAGAGGAGGAGGGGGGGGGGGAGCCGCAGGGAGACGGGGGGACAACCGCAGGCATACAGGGGTGCTCAGCGCTACAGTAGTGCTGCAGCAGGATGTCACACAGCCGCAACACTCACGGCAGCATCCACCCGCCTCCAGCAAGTGAGGTCACGCTTGCTGGAGCCGGGTGGACACTGCTGTGAGGTCGGGCGGCTGTGTGACATCCTCCTGCAGCGCTACTGTAGCGCTGATCTCCCCTGTATGCCCGCCGGCTGTCCCCGCTGGTCTCCCCGCAGCTCCCCCCTCTCCTCCTCTGCGTCCCTTATCTCAATTCGACTTGAAAAAGTCGAATTGAGATGAGATTGTATAGGGATTGTTGGATCCATTCCAACAAATACATGTCGGAATGGATCCGACGCTAATTGAATATACCCCATAGACTTTTTACTCCAGAGTTTGGGCTATAAAAATTATTAGAATAATGCAAATAAGATATTTCAAACAAATTATCAGTATTTATCATATATTTTATTCAGTCAAAACTCTGGTTTAAACGGAAGTATGACAGGAAAGGCTATTACGCCTATACGTAAAGACAGCCCTGAGGAAGTACTAAATAGACCTTATATAGCCTTGATTGAAAGCACGCATGATAACACTAGGCAAAATGTTGATATGTGCAAAGACCAATGCAAGCTAATTGCACTTGCTGCCATGATTACAGCCTGTTTCTAGACAAGAGTTTCTGGTTGCCATGGTTATGGCCCATTCCTAGGAGGAAGTTACTATTAGCCAAGGTTATGGACCATTGCTAGGCAAATGGCACTTGTTGCCATGGTTATGTAACATTGCTAGCCAAAGTTACTGGTTGCCATGGTTACAGCCCATTGCTAATAAAGCGTTATGGTTTCCAAAGTTATGGACCATTGCTAGGCAAATGGCACAAGTTGCAACTTGCAATGGTTATGTCCCATTGCTAGGCAACAGGTACTGATTGCAATAGTTACTGTCCATTTCTAGGAAAATGGCACTGGTTGCCATGGTAATCATCTATTGTCAGGCAAATGGCACTTGTTGCAATGGTTACAACCAATTCCGTAGATGAAATCATTGGTTGCCATGGATATGGACCATTGCTAGGCAAATGGCACCTGTTTCCATGGTTATGATGCATTGTTAGGCAAATGACACAGGTTGCCATGGTTATGGCTCATTGCTGGGCAACAGTTACTGGTTGCCGTGGTTACAGCCCACTATTAGGCAAATGGAACAGGTTGCCATGGCTACAGCCCCTTACTATGCAACAGTTACTTGTCATAGGTACGGCTTGTTGCCATTAAATTGCATTTAAATGTACCCACCTCTCAGATACAGAGGGACACATCCAGAAAAAGACTTACTTGTGAGGCCAAATAGGCCTTATGACTGGCCCTGGCGTGCTGCCATACATTCTTCCTTTTAAGTGTCATTTTAGCCTCGGGTTACAGCCAGTACTGCACCTTAACTAGTTACAGCCCCTGGCTACACCGCCATGCTACCTACAGACCTCCAGCTCCTCCTCCTCTTTACCTTACACTGTAAAGTGGCCTGTGGATATTTTTCAGGTAGGTAATACAGGTTTGTAGCAGTTGTGTGTCAGTATCAAAAATAAAGAGCCTAATGTGCATGCGTGCCTCAGTGGGGTATAGGAGTCCTGATGCTTCCTCCAGATACTGCTGACTGACATTTCATCTAAGTTAGTTCCAAGCTCTAGCCATAGGTCCTCCATATCAGAGAATACTGAGTGTCATAGAGGGAGATTTATCAAATATTGGAGAGAGATAAAGTGGAGAGAGATAAAGTAACAACCTATCAGATTCTAATGGTCATTTTAAAGGCTGTGCTAGAAAAATGACACTTAGCAGCTGATTGGTTGTTACTTTGGGCCTGATTCAAATGTAGACATAATGCCAATATTTTCAAAATTGTCTGATGTGTTTATACTGCACATGTGCTACGATGATTTAGAGATGGCGGCTGCAGTGAGGATTTTGATGCAGTGTGATTGACAGATGACAAGTGGCTGCAGCAGCTGCAGCAGTAACATATTTCTCAGACGCAGCAGCAACAGGATTTGCGTCTGACTCTGAATCAGGCCAATTTTCTCTCTCCACTTTACCACTCTCCTATATTTGTGGAATCTCCCCCTTAGTCCGAGACCTTTGTGCAGTCAGGAAAAGGGGTGAGATGTTGACCTGTCCTGGACACTTCTGGAGAACTCGTGAAAGCCAGCCAACCTGAGCCACACTCGGGTGATGATACATGGTCTGCTCCAGTGGTGTAACATCATCCTAGGCGCTTGGAGGCAAGATAGATCTTGGACCCCCCACCCCATGCCAACCAGTATCACTCACATTCGCTAATTGATGCAGATCCATGCGAATTTGCCAATGTCAAATGCACAGTGCGAGAGTCTCCATCTATACAGTAGAATCCTTCAAAAATAGACTCAAGACTTTCCTGTTTACTCAATGTCTACATGTCTACAAGACTTTCCATAATGTCTACATGCTTCTATATTTTATGAAAAGCTTTTCTGTACTTCACTGTTTCTGTACTATATTATGCTATGTATCTGTTAAGCGCCTTGAGTCCTATTGGAGAAAGAGCGCTATATAAATAAAATAATAATAATTATTATTATTATAAAAAGAGCTGATTCTATCTGCAGTTTTTTTGACTACCAGACAATACTGAGAGCAATTTTATGACTACTAGACAATACTGAGAGCAATTTCATGACTACTAGACAATACTGAGAGCAATTTTATGACTGCTAGACAATACTGAGAGCAATTTTGTGACTGCTAGACAATACTGAGAGGAATAGTGTGACTACTAGACAATACTGAGAGGAATTTGTGACCTCCAGACAATACTGAGAGGAATTTTGTGACCTCCAGACAATACTGAGAGCAATTTTGTAACAGCCAGGCAATATTGAGAGCAATTTAATGACCACAAAAAAATACTGATAGCATTTTTGTGACTTAAAGAATTTTGTATACAAAGACCTTCAGTGCACACCATATAATGCAAAGCATTGCAACGCCCACCATATAATGCAGAGTGTTGCAGTGTTCATCATACTGTATAATGCAGTGTTGCATATATTGCAGAGAGCATCGCAGTGACCTCCATAGTATACAGAGAGTGCTGCCATGCCTGCCAGATCCACCTGCCCACAAGCTTACCCAATCTACGTTCGGGAATTCCACTGGAAGTTACAGGCACATATATATAGAGTTACACAGACACATGTGGCACACCATCAGGGCTGCCACAGATGTGCTATGGACTTTTGTGCCCTTTTACTCCCTACAAAATGCAGCCTGGCTGAACACTTTCTACTTGCTGCAGGGAAAGGGTTAAAGACATATTTCATGCTCAATAACTTTGCATGTAGCAATATATATCTATTAAAAAGGTTAAGTGACAGCGAAACATAGGAATTCAAGGATATACAGCCCATTAAGGAGTTATAATTGAGTCTTGTAAAGAAACTCTGATCCAGGTAACTTTTGGTTGTTCCAATGGAAGAACACTACAGGACACCAATTTCCAGTGTAATAAAAAACGAGTTTTATGGTAAGAACTTACCTTTGTTAAAACTCTTTCTGTGAGGTACACTGGGCTCCACAAGGATAGACATTGGGGTGTAGAGTAGGATCTTGATCCGAAGCACCAACAGGCTCAAAAGCTTTGACCTTCTTCCCAAGATGCATAACGCCGCCTCCTATATCACCCCGCCTCCATGCACAGGATCTCAGTTTTGTTAACCAGCCCAATGCAGTAGCAAGTAAAAGAGACGACAGCTGCCAGTTGCCACAAACACCACACTCTCCCGACAGGAGAAGTGTCAGCGGCTAATGCCATACCAACCCAAAGAAGCTAAGTGCGTCAGGGTGGGCGCCTTGTGGAGCCCAGTGTACCTCGCAGAAAGAGTTTTAACAAAGGTAAGTTCTTACCATAAAACTCGTTTTCTGTTGCGGGGTACATTGGGCTCCACAAGCATAGACATTGGGAATGTCCTAAAGCAGTTCCTTATGGGAGGGGATGCACTGTAGCGGGCACAAGAACCCGGCGTCCAAAGGAAGCATCCTGGGAAGCGGCGGTATCGAAGGCATAGAACCTAATGAACGTGTTCACTGAGGACCACGTAGCCGCCATGCACAATTGTTCAAGGGTGGCACCACGGCGGGCCGCCCAAGAAGGTCCAACAGACCGAGTAGAATGGGCCTTATTGTGATCAGGAGCAGAGAGACCAGCCTTCACACAAGCATGTGCAATCACCATTCTAATCCATCTGGCCAGAGTTTGCTTGTGAGCAGGCCAGCCCCGTTTGTGAAACCCAAACACAACAAAAAGAGAATCAGATTTCCTAATAGGAGCAGTTCTCTTCACATAGATACGGAGAGCCCGTACCACATCCAAAGACCGCTCTTTGGGAGACAGATCAGGAGAAACAAGTGCCGGAACTACAATCTCCTGATTAAGGTGGAACGAAGAAACCACCTTAGGTAGATAGCCGGGACGAGTCCTAAGAACCACCCGGTCACGATGAAATATCAGATATGGGGAACTACAGGACAAGGCACCCAAATCCGACACTCTTCTAGCTGAAACAATAGCCAGCAGAAACACCACCTTAAGGGAAAGCCACTTAAGGTCAGCTGAACCAAGAGGTTCAAACGGAGACTCTTGTAACGCCTCCAAAACCACCGACAAGTCCCAAGGAGCCACATGCGGGACATAGGGAGGTTGGATAAGCAACACGCCCTGAGTAAAGGTATGCACATCAGGTAAGGTCGCAATTTTTCTCTGAAACCACACCGACAAGGCAGATATTTGAACCTTGAGGGAGGCCAGACGCAGGCCTAAGTCCAGGCCCTGCTGAAGAAAAGCCAACAACTTGGCTATACTGAACTTGGAAGCGTCATAATCGTTAGATGCGCACCAAACAAAGTAAGAATGCCAGACCCTATAGTAGATCCGAGCCAAAGCCGATTTCCGGGCCTGCAACATAGTTGAATGACCGCCTCAGAAAACCCTTTAGCCCTTAAGACGGAAGCTTCAAGAGCCACGCCGTCAAAGACAGCCGGGCTAGGTCCTGGTAGACACCGGGCCCTGAACGAGGAGGTCTGGGCATTGTGGAAGTAGAATTGGACGCTCTGACGATAGGCCTTGCAGGTCTGAGAACCAGTGCCGTCTGGGCCACGCTGGAGCTATGAGAAGCAGAATTCCTTTTTCTTGCTTGAACTTCCGAATTACCCTGGGAAGGAGTGACACCGGAGGAAACACGTACGGCAGCCGAAACCTCCACGGTACCGCCAGCGCATCCACGAATGCTACTTGAGGATCCCTTGTCCTTGCTCCGAAGACCGGAACCTTGTGATTGTGTCGAGACGCCATAAGATCTACGTCTGGGAGGCCCCACCTTTCCACTAGGAGTTGAAACACTTCTGGATGGAGGCCCCACTCGCCGGCATGCACGTCCTGACGACTGAGAAAGTCTGCTTCCCAATTCAGGACTCCCGGAATGAATATTGCCGATATTGCCGGTAGATGGCGTTCTGCCCAATGTAGAATCCGTGAGACTTCCTTCATTGCTAAGCGGCTTCGAGTGCCGCCTTGATGATTTATGTAAGCCACTGTGGTGGCGTTGTCCGACTGTACTTGAACAGGACGGTTCTGAATTAAATGCTGGGGTAGGTTCAAGGCATTGAAGACCGCCCGCAACTCCAGAATATTGATCGAGAGGAGGGACTCCTCCTTGGTCCACCACCCCTGAAGGTAGTGTTGCTCCAGCACCGCGCCCCAACCTCTTAGACTGGCATCTGTTGTCAACAGGACCTAGTCAGATATCCAGAACGGACGGCCCCTGCACAGTTGTTGGTCCCGGAGCCACCAGAGCAGCGACAGACGGACCTCCGGAGTCAATGAGATCATTTGAGACCTGATCCGGTGAGGCAGGCTGTCCCATTTGGCTAGAATCAGCCTCTGGAGAGGGCGAGAGTGAAATTGAGCGTACTCCACCATGTCGAATGCTGACACCATGAGGCCCAGCACCTGCATCGCCGAATGTATCGACACTTGCGGACGAGATAGGAAGCAACGAATCCTGTCCTGAAGTTTCAGGACTTTCTCCTGAGACAGGAACAACCGCTGGTTGTGAGTGTCCAATAGTGCTCCCAGATGCACCATGCTCTGAGCAGGGATCAGGGATGACTTCTTCCAGTTGATGAGCCACCCGTGGGCTTGCAGAAACCAGACCGTCACATCTAGATGACGCAGGAAAAGTTCTGGGGAATTTGCCAGGATTAACAAGTCGTCCAAACACGGCAGTATCCTGACCCCTTGACGGCGGAGTACCACCGTCATCACCGCCATGACTTTTGTAAAGACTCACTGTTGTTAAACCAAAAGCTAATGCCCGAAACTGGTAATGGCAGTTGCCAATCGCAAATCTCAGGTATTGCTGATGAGACACTGCTATAGAAATATGCAGGTAAGCATCCTGTATATCCAGGGAGACCATGAAGTCCCCAGGTTCCAAGGCCAGAACTATAGAGCGAAGGGTTTCCATCCGGAACCTGGAAACCTTCACAAACCTGTTTAATGCCTTGAGGCTGAGAATGGGCCGGGAGGACCCATTCTGTTTCGGGACTAGAAACAGCGGAGAATAGTACCCCCGGACCCTCTGCACAAGAGGCACCTGTACTACGACTCCTGTATCCAGGAGGGTCTGTACCACCGAATGTAGAGTGTTTGTCTTTGTCTTGTCCAATGGGACATCTGTCTGGCAAACTCGATGAGGGGGTCGGTTTTTGAAGGCTATGGCGTAACCTCGCGTGACGACTTCCCGTACCCAGGCATCTGAAGTGGTCTTCAACCATTCCTGGGTATACCGTAGAAGCTGGCCCCCCACCCTGGGATCCCCCAGAGGGAGGCCCGCCCCGTCATGTGGCAGGCTTATCTGTCTTGAAAGCTGGCTGACGGGCCGCCCAGGCTCTTTTGGGCTTAGGCTTACCAGGTTTGGAAGTGCGGGCCTGCTTGTTGTACGCCTGACCTTTTGCTTTACCTGAAGGATGAAAGGGGCGAAAGGAAGTACCTTTAGCCTTCGACACAGAAGGAGCAGTACTTGGCAGACAGGCAGTTTTGGCAGTAGCCAAGTCAGCCACAATCTTATTTAAATCCTCCCCAAACATGATATCTCCCTTAAAATGGAGTACCTCCAGGGTTTTTCTAGAGTCCAGATCCACAGACCAGGATCTCAGCCACAATATCCTGCTAGCCAGGACTGACGTAGTAGAGGCCTTGGCTGTCAGGATACCGGCATCAGAAGCCGCCTCTTTAATATAACGAGAAGCTGTGACAATATAAGACAAGCATTGTCTAGCATGGTCAGAGGAGATTTCAGCATCTAACGCCAAGGCCCATGCTTCAATGGCCTCTGCAGCCCAAGTAGCTACAATAGTGGGCCTTTGTGCAGCACCCGTGAGGGTGTAAATTGCTTTCAGACAACCCTCCACACGTTTATCCGTAGGCTCTTTTAGAGGTGGTGACCGGTAGAGGTGGTGACCGGTAGAGCTGAGGAAACCACCATCCTAGCCACATGTGATACCACTGGAGGATGCGTTTCCCAATTTTTAGACAGCTCCGGCGCGAGGGGATAGCGAGCCAGCATCTTCTGCTGAGGCACAAACTTCTTTCCCGGGTTTTCCCAGGGTTCCTGACGTATATCAATTAGGTGGTCAGAGTGAGGTAAAACTTGTTTAATCACCTTCTGACGCTTGAACCTATCTGGTTTCTTAGGAGGAACGGATGGCTCGGGATCATCCGTAATCTGTAAAATTAACTTAATAGCCTCCAAAAGATCAGGAACATCCACATGTGAACCACCCTCCCCATCAGCCGTATCTGAGTCAGAACCTGTGGGGTCAGTGTAAGTGCCATCTTCATCCGACGAGGTGTCAGTGACAGCAGTGGATTGTGAGGAGACAAGCGCTCGCTTAGAGGACCCCTTGGACGTAGGCGAGCGACGGTCAGACTTTTTAGTAATCAGGGACTGGTTCAACTTTTTTATTTGAGCAGATAAATCGTCCGCCCATGGCGGGTTAGCTGCAGGGACCACAAACGGTTGCACCGGCATTGGGGGTCCCATAGGGGGTGTTAGTTTATGAACTAGCATATGCAGAAGCGTGGAAAAAGCTGCCCACGGCGGGTCATTATTAGCCCCCGTTGCCACCGTCCCACTGGGGGGCAAGGAGCCCCCAGAACCAGAGCCCAAAGCTGCTATATTCTCCTCATAGGTATCTGCGGCTTCAGCAACACCGGCAGTGTGTTCAGCCTCAGAACAGTTACCCTCAGAAGCAGACATGATATAACTTGCAGTATCAGGTAACACAGTACAATTTGTCAGCAGCACAATACCTCTAGCCCAAACCCCTGCGCAGTGTAGTCAGCACCAGCAGAGATAAAGGAGAGATATGGTGACTAAATCACAGAGAAAAGTACGTAATACAGTATATCTTTGAGAAAATCCTATATTAGATAAAACCTGACGCACCAAGCCCCCTCAGGTTATAGAATATAGGGATAGCAGGTTGAGTGAAAGACACGAAATGGACACCACTCAGCTATCAAATGCACACACAAATAGTCACAGTCTGTACAATACAGAGGTTATTACTAACAATAATACTGCACTGGACTAGCTCACACAGCTATTTAACAATAGATATAACAGTACACAGGTGGTCATTCCGAGTTGTTCGCTCGGTAATTTTCTTCGCATCGCAGCGATTTTCCGCTAACTGCGCATGCGCAATGTTCGCACTGCGACTGCGCCAAGTAAATTTGCTATGCAGTTAGGTATTTTACTCACGGCATTACGAGGTTTTTTCTTCGTTCTGGTGATCGTAACGTGATTGACAGGAAGTGGGTGTTTCTGGGCGGAAACAGGCCGTTTTATGGGAGTGTGTGAAAAAACGCTACCGTTTCTGGGAAAAACGCGGGAGTGGCTGGAGAAACGGAGGAGTGTCTGGGCGAACGCTGGGTGTGTTTGTGACGTCAAACCAGGAACGACAAGCACTGAACTGATCGCACTGGAAGAGTAAGTCTCGAGCTACTCAGAAACTGCACAGAAAAGTCTTTTCGCAATATTGCAAATCTTTCGTTCGCAATTTTGATAAGCTAAGATTCACTCCCAGTAGGCGGCGGCTTAGCGTGTGCAAAGCTGCTAAAAGCAGCTTGCGAGCGAACAACTCGGAATGAGGGCCACAGTAAGAACTGGATGTATATCACAGGGTAATTGTACTAGGAAACCCTGACTAAGTGCACTCTTTCTTAACTAACACTGACTAAAAAAGGCAGGTAGAATACTTAAGTGTCTTGTAAAGTCACAGCACTGACAACCAGGCGGCTTTACACAGGAGGATTTGCCCAAGCATTCCCAGGAAGAGTGAGCTGAGGGATAATGGCGCCGCAGACACTGCCAGGGAGTGAGGGAGAGACAGATATGCAGCTCCAGGGCGGGAACATTTGCGGGAAATGGCGCCCTGGGGCTGGGGGAGGGGCTCCAGGTCTAAGCCTTATGCCCTCTGTTGGCAAAACCACCGGGTACTGCAGGCTACTTGTAAAAAAGGTTTAGAGAGAAAACCTGACCTGCACCCATGCCCTGGTGATCTAGTGGGATTGCCTGTACTGCCACAGTGTCCACCGCCAGCGCGCGCGGCCCGCCTCCCACCGGCCGTGCCGGATTGCGATAAAGTGGGGGTCCCGTGAGCGGGACCCACTTACCTCCTCCCGAAGTGCGGCCACGCGATCCCGGAGAGCCCCAGCCGTGTGTGACTAACTTGGAAGAAAACCGGAGCCTCCTGC
The DNA here is from genome assembly GCF_028390025.1 of Pseudophryne corroboree. NCBI lineage: Eukaryota > Metazoa > Chordata > Amphibia > Anura > Myobatrachidae > Pseudophryne > Pseudophryne corroboree. The sequence continues at coordinate 162,035,255 of NC_086449.1, forward strand.
TGTAGGTACCCGGCAACCAGGGCACGGGAGTGTACAGCGCCGCTGGGGGAGAGATGGAGCTGCAGCAGGCAATGTCTACTGACATCCAGCACAATCTGTGCCTCTGCTGCAGCCCTTGTAGTCTTCTTTTTTCCTCAGAAAAAGCTTTTATAGAGCTGCTGTGAGCAGCTTTTCCTGCTACATGCTTGCACTGCAAGCACCAACTACAAACTGAGCTCCTGTGCATGGAGGCGGGGTAATATAGGAGGCGGCGCTTTGCATCTTGGGAAGAAGGTCAAAGCTTTTGAGCCTGTTGGTGCTTCGGATCAAGATCCTACTCTACACCCCAATGTCTATCCTTGTGGAGCCCAGTGTACCCCGCAGCAGAAATAGGTTTATTGTTTTTATTGTGGAATTCTTTTTAAAAGTAAACTGGTAATTGAATGCAATTGTAGTAAGCATGACTTATCAACTTATCGCAAGTCTCCTAGAAAGTACACCTTATTCAAGAAACAAGTTCTCTGTTGAGACAATCCTTTACATAACTTTTCGAATGGACTCATCCTCCTACCTCTCTGAAGAAGACCTAAGGAACCTGTGCCTATGACAGAGATTACTACCACTATCTAAAAGAAAACATAATCACCTCAGGTTACCTACATACTCACCTTACACCAACCTGGGTATTACACACATATATAGTTATACAGACACATATTTACAGACACATATGTAGTCAGAGGCGTAACTGTGGGAGGCAGCAGAGTCGGCTGCCACCGGGCTCATTCTCTGTAGGGGGGCACATTTCCTCGCATTCCGTGTATTCAGCAACATCATTCAATTAGTTGATAGCTGCTGCTATCTCTTCCTTTGCGCACCTTACAAGTGACACCCTCTTTATTAAAGATACACATTTTACAAGTGTCATACCCAGGACTAGAATCCACAACCTATTCCACTGGAAGAAAGCCCCTTACTGATGAAGCTATGTGCTCCTGTATAGGAAGCATGAGAATTCTAACTACATGAAGTTACTTCTCTGATAATTACAAGTAACTTCATATTGTTAGAATTCTCATGCTTCCTGTAGGAGCAATTAGTTCCATCAGTAAGGTGCATGTTTCTTGTGTAATAGCGGTTGTTGGTTCTAATCCTGGGTATGACACTTGTAAAATAATTGTCAGAGAAATAAGCAGCGTTCTGAGTGACTGAGCAGATCTATGTAGTGTGTGGCTGCACACTACAGAGATCTTCCTAGTTGTGATGGTTGTGATAGCTTCACTTCATATATAGTCAGGATCTGCAGCCTTGCTACGCAGGAGTAAATAGCTCTATCAGCAGTGTGTCGTCCTTTAGTGTAACAGGTCTTGGGCTCTAATCCTAGGTATGACTGCTAAGAAATTAGTTATTTAAAATAAATGATATATATATATATATATATATATATATTTTTTTTTTTTTGTCCAGCATACTCACACTCTCTCTCTCTCTCTCTCTCTCTCTCTCTCTCTCTCTATATATATATATATATATATATATATATGCACAGGGCGATTCAAAAGTCGCAGTACACCCTTTTGTTTCAAAAACTATGCAGAAAATGGGAAAACTGACTTAGATTCAAGATGGCGCCCATGTTTGGTACATACCCTAAAAGATAGCACACTTCACCCATACCTTACTGGAGTATTCAGTTTTCCCATTTTCTGCGCAGTTTTTGAAACAAAAGGGTGTACTGCGACCTTTGAATCACCCTGTATAGTGTATAAAATAAATAAATATAGATAGATAGATACATATATTTATCTGTATATGGGGGGGGGTCACCATCATTTATCTTGCCTCCGGGTAACTGGGACAAACTTACGCCACTGTATGTAGTTACTCAGACACATATATACACAGACACATATATACAGACACATATATAGTTACTCAAACACGCATATACACAGATATATATATAGTCACACAGACACATACCGCTACTTGGACATTGTCCCGCTGTCCCACTCGTGAGCCAAAGTGTCCCACGGGCGGCGGGGGCTGGGACAGTTGGGAGAGCCAGTGATCACCGCTGCTCTGCAAATCAGCTAGTAATCACTGAACAGATACCGTGCACATGCACATGGCATCTGTTAGTGCAAGGAGGGCATCTGAGGGCTCTCCAGCCACTCAGGGAGCACTGGGCAGGCCCCCAAAATGACGAAAAGGAGGGTCTAGGTGTTAGGCCCCTCCACTCGAGGCCGCACCCCTCCACCCAAGGCCCTGCCCCCTTTCCAGCCACGGTCATTCCTCTGGCATGGCATGTCCCTATTCAAAAGAGACATAAGTTAGGAGGTCTGCAAACACACATACACAAATATAGTTACACAGACACAACATAGTTTGATGTTCCTCATACCTTACATATACTGACACTTGTCACTGAGTCGGTACTGTGGCAGCTCCATCACTCCTATGTCCCATGTGGCACTGCAGGAATCAGGGCTGGGTAACCCCATATCCTGCTGGGACACTGGCACCTTCCGATCCTTCTTTTTATCTTCCAGGATGGCCCCTTGAAGGAGGGATGCCTGGGACATGTGCCCCCTCAGACCCCCCTTGTGAGACACTATTCTCCTGTGACTATAAGCAGCTGACCCCTCCTTGTGTGGGAGGCGGAGCTTCTGTCCCTGAATGTGGTTTTAATACATCTTGGCAAACCTTTATTACCTGTTTCTGCTATAAGTAGCAATGAGAAATGACAACTATTTGGTCTAATACCCAATAATTAATAAATAGGTCCCTCAGACTCTGTATTGTTATGTCATCACTACCACCCAGACCTTTTGTATTTCAAAGTACCTATGGAGGAGTGTGTTTTATATTGGCTTATTTTTGCATAATGATGAATTTAGGTTAATTAGTTGAACATATCGGTCAAATAAATGACATGTAAACCACTTTAGATAAATATTGGTATAACTACTACACATTGCCTGCACACAGCTGTAATATTTTTTGTGTATTAGTGTATTTCTATGCATATGCAACCACAATGTTGTTTCTGTAGTAGCCTACCTTTACAGCCAAAACCTTAAATGTTTAACATATTGGGGAGCTCCATAACCTTCACGTTGCCAGGGGATCCCAGACCCCTAGAAACAACACATGCAATATTAATTATATATATATATATATATATATATATATATATATATATATAAAGGCACTCGCTTTTCCAGCTCATTGGAAAAAGCAAAACAAGCCAGCACTCACGGTTTAGATGAGAAATTTTACTGCCTTGCACCATCTATTCATTCTGTACTATGGCTTTGAGTGCTGTCATTTTTGCTCTCTCTATATATATATATTTATATATACACACACACACACACTGCTCAAAAAAAATAAAGGGAACACTTAAACAACACAATGTAACTCTAAGTCAATCACACCTCTGTGAAATCAAACTGTCCACTTAGGAAGCAACACTAATTGACAACAATTTCACATGCTGTTGTGCAAATGGAATAGACAACAGGCGGAAATTATAGGCAATTAGCAAGACACCCCCAATAAAGGAGTTGTTCTCCAGGTGAGGGTGGTATGAGGGCCCGACGTCCACAGGTGGGGGTTGTGCTTACAGTCCAACACCGCGCAGGACGTTTGGCATTTGCCAGAGAACACCAAGATTGGCAAATTCGCCACTGGTGCCCTGTGCTCTTCACAGATGAAAGCAGGTTCTCACTGAGCACATGTGACAGACGTGACAGAGTCTGGAGACGCCAAGGAGAACGTTCTGCTGCCTGCAACATCCTCCAGCATGACAGCATGACCGGTTTGGCAGTGGGTCAGTAATGGTGTGGGGTGGCATTTCTTTGGGGGGCCACACAGCCCTCCATGTGCTCGCCAGAGGTAGCCTGACTGCCATTAGGTACAGAGATGAGATCCTCAGTCCCCTTGTGAGACCATATGCTGGTGCGGTTGGCCCTGGGTTCCTCCTAATGCAAGACAATGCTAGACCTCATGTGGCTGGAGTGTGTCAGCAGTTCCTGGAAGATGAAGGCATTGATGCTATGGATTGGCCCGTCCGTTCCCCAGACCTGAATCCAATTGAGCACATCTGGGACATCATGTCTCGCTCCATCCACCAACGCCACATTGCACCACAGACTGTCCAGGAGTTGGCAGATGCTTTAGTCCAGGTCTGGGAGGAGATCCCTCAAGAGACCATCCGCCACCTCATCACGAGCATGCCCAGGCGTTGTAGGGAGGTCATACAGGCATGTGGAGGCCACACACACTACTGAGCCTCATTTTGACTTGTTTTAAGGACATTACATCAAAGTTGGATCAGCCTGTAGTGTGTTTTTCCACTTTAATTTTGAGTGTGACTCCAAATCCAGACCTCCATGGGTTAATAAATTTGATTTCCATTGATCATTTTTGAGTGATTCTGTTGTCAGCACATTCAACTATGTAAAGAACAAAGTATTTATGTTACGTTCCTGGTGCTCAGAACTAGAGAGATGTTGCGTAGTGAGTCCAGAGCACCAGGACGTGACGCTGAAATAAGGTGTGGTACGGAAATAGCCCCTAGCACCCTACCTCCATTGTCTCACCCGTGTGCTCAGTTCACGCCTGAGTGACTATGGTTTCTTGGGCCCACGGCAGCTGCGTTTGAAGGGCGGATTAGGTCTGCCCAACTCCGATGCCCCCAGGTCTTAGAGTGAGACAAGGCGTGAACCGAGACAGGATAATAACAAGGGGACCTCTAACTAAAGCAAACAGAAGACTAGGGGCTACTAACAACCCTAAAACTAAATATATGCGCGGCACGCCACCAAAGGAAAAGAACAACAAAAGATACCACTGTCCACACCCCCACACGGCACCGTCGTGTACCGGGGAGGACAGTGAAAAGCGGAAACCTCCGCAAAACCATAAAAAAAGGCCCTGCTGGCCAATGACAGGAGGGCCAGCAAGACCAGCCCCCAGACCCTAATTACTAGTTGCCGTGCAGCTGCCCTGCTGCACGAACAACTAATCAATTTTATCTGGCAACGGGGAAAGCGGTCCGCCAATGGCGTCCCCGTTGCCATGGACCCAGCGGCTGTGAACGCCCGGCGTCCTAGCGTTGCCAGGGACCCGGCGGCTACAGAATGCACGGCGTCCTGGCGTTGCTAGGCGCCGGGCGGGCAGGGAGGGAGGTGCGGCGGCCGTGAGCGTCGCTCGGAAGCAGACCAAGCGGCGCCGCGGACCGCGGCACCTAACAATTTAATATATATATATATATATATATATATATACAAACAAACAGAAAGTTCAGCACTCACCAAAGCAAGCTCACTTATTTTAACAACATCAATAAATAAATGATGGGGGTTTAGTTAGTGAATTGTCCAATGCACGGAAGCCTGCAAACCGCTCGCCAAGGTACCCCACCTTCATGCAGGTCCTACACTATCACAGAGTCTCAAAAATTAAAACCTGGCATCTGTATCACACATGATATAACTGCAAATATGCCTACTTGGTTTAATGTACCTGCCAAATACTCTATGGCTTTTAAAGGCACACTAGTCACCTGACACTGGCTGAAAATTACTAAAGAACAGCTGACTCAGGTTTAAGATAATTGGGTTTGCATAGGGGTGCATGAACAAGGCTTGTGGCCACAGTTAATATGAGTTAACCAAAGATTAACCCTACAATATACCAACAAATTTAAAAACCACAGCACTCACCACCCCAGAAGCGGGGTGCAGTGTCTGGTGCAGTGAGTGCTGAGTGCAGACACTGCACCCCGCTCAGAGCCGGTCATAGGCATAGGCAAACTAGGCAATTGCCTAGGGCATTTCATATGCCTAGGGGCATCAGCAGCTTCTGCTGATTAAAATGATATGTGGCACACCTATATTCTGTGTGTAGCATTTCATATGCAGATACAGCCACAGTCTCACACAGTATATAGGCATGCTGCATATCATTTTAATCAGCAGAAGCTTTTTGTGCATCCTAGCCACATAGCAATGCAAATAAGATGCATTTTCATAAAAAAAGGTGCCCGACGTTAGCATTGAGGCAAGATTTATGAGGACACATCTATATCCAAGCAGAGGCAGAGGTCACAGTGTTAGTGGCAGTGTGAGTGCTGTGTGCATGTGAGTGGGTTGGTTGTTCAGTAGTGTTCGGAATATGTGTAAGGAGCATTATGTGTGTCATGTAAAAATGCAATAATAATGTGCAACATATGTGTAAGGGGCACTATGTGTGTCATAATGTGTATAAGGGCATTACTAATATGCAGTAGGGTACTACTGTATGTGTGTCATGTGTATAGGAGCACTAAAAATGTACAGCAAATGTGTAGGGGGCACTATGTTTGTCATTATGTGTATAAGGGCATTAATAATGTGCGGCATATGTGTAAGGGACATTATGTGTAAAAGGGCATTATTAAAGGTTGTCATAATGTGTAAGGCACATTATGTTTATAAGGACATTAATAATGTGTCTCATATATGTAAGGGGCATTACTGTGTGGAATTATGTGTATAAATGCATTACTAATGTGTGGCATTATGTGTATAAGGTGCTCTACTATGTGGCGTTGCGTATAGAAAGGACACTACTGTGTCATCTAATGTGAATAAAGAGCAATAGGGTGTGGTATAATGTAAATAAGGAGCAATTCAGTGTGATGTAAAGTGAATAAGGGGCTCTACTGTGAGGAGTAACGTTTATAAGGTAAAGTGATACTACTGTGGGATGTAATATGAATTATGGACACTATCTCATGATCAAATGTAAATAAAGTTGCAGTACTGTGTTTTGTAATTGGAATTGGGGTTACTATTGTGTGGCCATGCCCCTTGCCAGCAAAAACACACCCCTTTTTGGGCTGTGCACCAAATGTGCGAACTGATCCTATTTAAAATATAGGGGGTACAAACACGAAAATAAGGACTGCTATGGGTGAGGGGTGATGGTGCTGTGAAAGAGGTGCAAGGTCAGAGGTGGAACCAGCGGTGGTACTAGGGGGCACCAGCCAAAATCTTGCCTAGGGCATCATATTGGTTAGGGCCGGCTCCCTCCCCGCTTATGGGGTGGTGAGTGCTGTGGTTTTATATTTGTTGGTATATTGTAGGGTTAATCTTTGGTTAACTCATATTAACTGTGGCCACAAGCTTTGTTCATGCACCCCTATGCAAACCCAATTATGTTAAACCTGAGTCAGCTGTTCTTTAGTAATTTATCAGTCAGTGTCAGGTGACTAGTGTACCTTTAAAAGCCATAGAGTATTTGGCAGGTACATTAAACTAGAGATGAGCGGGTTCGGTTCCTCGGAATCCGAACCCGCCCGAACTTCATGTTTTTTTTCACGGGTCCGAGCGACTCGGATCTTCCCGCCTTGCTCGGTTAACCCGAGCGCGCCCGAACGTCATCATGACGCTGTCGGATTCTCGCGAGACTCGGATTCTATATAAGGAGCCGCGCGTCGCCGCCATTTTCACAAGTGCATTGAGATTGATAGGGAGAGGACGTGGCTGGCGTCCTCTCCATTTAGATTAGAAGAGAGAGAGTGAGATTGATTTGAGACAGAGACACTTGATTTACTGGAGCTTAGGAGTACTGTAGAGAGTGCAGAGTTTAGTAGTGACTGACCACAGTGACCACCAGACAGTGCAGTTTTATTTAATATAATCCGTTCTCTGCCTGAAAAAAACGATACACAGTGACTCAGTCAAATACCATATCTGTGTGCACTGCTCAGCCCAGTGTGCTGCATCATCTATGTATATATCTGACTGTGCTCACACAGCTTATAATTGTGGGGGAGACTGGGGAGCAGTGCCAGTTATAGGTTATAGCAGGAGCCAGGAGTACATATTATTAAAATTAAACAGTGCACACTTTTGCTGCAGGAGTGCCACTGCCAGTGTGACTGACCAGTGACCTGACCACACTGACCACCAGTATAGTTAGTAGTATACTATATTGTGATTGCCTGAAAAAGTTAAACACTCGTCATGTGACTTGTGTGGTGTTTTTTTTTTATTCTATAAAAAACTCATTCTGCTGACAGACAGTGTCCAGCAGGTCCGTCATTATACAATATATACCTGTCCGGCTGCAGTAGTGATATATATATATTTTTTATATAATTATTTATCATCCAGTCGCAGCAGACACAGTACGGTAGTTCACGGCTGTAGCTACCTCTGTGTCGGCACTCGGCAGTCCATCCATAATTGTATACCACCTACCCGTGGTTTTTTTTTCTTTCTTCTTTATACATACATACTACATCTCTTTATCAACCAGTCTATATTAGCAGCAGACACAGTACAGTAGTCCACGGCTGTAGCTACCTCTGTGTCGGCACTCGGCAGTCCATCCATAATTGTATACCACCTACCCGTGGTTTTTTTTTCTTTCTTCTTTATACATACATACTACATCTCTTTATCAACCAGTCTATATTAGCAGCAGACACAGTACAGTACGGTAGTCCACGGCTGTAGCTACCTCTGTGTCGGCACTCGGCAGTCCGTCCATAATTGTATACCACCTACCCGTGGTTTTTTTTTCTTTCTTCTTTATACATACATACTACATCTCTTTATCAACCAGTCTATATTAGCAGCAGACACAGTACAGTAGTCCACGGCTGTAGCTACCTCTGTGTCAGCACTCGGCAGTCCATCCATAATTGTATACCACCTACCCGTGGTTTTTTTTTCTTTCTTCTTTATACATACATACTACATCTCTTTATCAACCAGTCTATATTAGCAGCAGACACAGTACAGTACGGTAGTCCACGGCTGTAGCTACCTCTGTGTCGGCACTCGGCAGTCCGTCCATAATTGTATACCACCTACCCGTGGTTTTTTTTTCTTTCTTCTTTATACATACATACTACATCTCTTTATCAACCAGTCTATATTAGCAGCAGACACAGTACAGTAGTCCACGGCTGTAGCTACCTCTGTGTCGGCACTCGGCAGTCCATCCATAATTGTATACCACCTACCCGTGGTTTTTTTTTCTTTCTTCTTTATACATACATACTACATCTCTTTATCAACCAGTCTATATTAGCAGCAGACACAGTACAGTACGGTAGTCCACGGCTGTAGCTACCTCTGTGTCGGCACTCGGCAGTCCGTCCATAATTGTATACCACCTACCCGTGGTTTTTTTTTCTTTCTTCTTTATACATACTACATCTCATTATCATCCAGTCTATATTAGCAGCAGACACAGTACAGTACGGTAGTCCACGGCTGTAGCTACCTCTGTGTCGGCACTTGGCAGTCCGTCCATAATTGTATACCACCTACCCGTGGTTTTTTTTTCTTTCTTCTTTATACATACATACTACATCTCTTTATCAACCAGTCTATATTAGCAGCAGACACAGTACAGTACGGTAGTCCACGGCTGTAGCTACCTCTGTGTCGGCACTCGGCAGTCCGTCCATAATTGTATACCACCTACCCGTGGTTTTTTTTTCTTTCTTCTTTATACATACTACATCTCATTATCAACCAGTCTATATTAGCAGCAGACACAGTACGGTAGTCCACGGCTGTAGCTACCTCTGTGTCGGCACTCGGCAGTCCATCCATAATTGTATACCACCTACCCGTGGTTTTTTTTTTTCTTTCTTCTTTATACATACATACTACATCTCATTATCATCCAGTCTATATTAGCAGCAGACACAGTACAGTACAATAGTCCACGGCTGTAGCTACCTCTGTGTCGGCACTCGGCAGTCCATCCATAATTGTATACTAGTATCCATCCATCTCCATTGTTTACCTGAGGTGCCTTTTAGTTGTGCCTATTAAAATATGGAGAACAAAAATGTTGAGGTTCCAAAATTAGGGAAAGATCAAGATCCACTTCCACCTCGTGCTGAAGCTGCTGCCACTAGTCATGGCCGAGACGATGAAATGCCAGCAACGTCGTCTGCCAAGGCCGATGCCCAATGTCATAGTACAGAGCATGTCAAATCCAAAACACCAAATATCAGTAAAAAAAGGACTCCAAAACCTAAAATAAAATTGTCGGAGGAGAAGCGTAAACTTGCCAATATGCCATTTACCACACGGAGTGGCAAGGAACGGCTGAGGCCCTGGCCTATGTTCATGGCTAGTGGTTCAGCTTCACATGAGGATGGAAGCACTCAGCCTCTCGCTAGAAAAATGAAAAGACTCAAGCTGGCAAAAGCACCGCAAAGAACTGTGCGTTCTTCGAAATCCCAAATCCACAAGGAGAGTCCAATTGTGTCGGTTGCGATGCCTGACCTTCCCAACACTGGACGTGAAGAGCATGCGCCTTCCACCATTTGCACGCCCCCTGCAAGTGCTGGAAGGAGCACCCGCAGTCCAGTTCCTGATAGTCAGATTGAAGATGTCAGTGTTGAAGTACACCAGGATGAGGAGGATATGGGTGTTGCTGGCGCTGGGGAGGAAATTGACCAGGAGGATTCTGATGGTGAGGTGGTTTGTTTAAGTCAGGCACCCGGGGAGACACCTGTTGTCCGTGGGAGGAATATGGCCGTTGACATGCCTGGTGAAAATACCAAAAAAATCAGCTCTTCGGTGTGGAAGTATTTCACCAGAAATGCGGACAACATTTGTCAAGCCGTGTGTTCCCTTTGTCAAGCTGTAATAAGTAGGGGTAAGGACGTTAACCACCTCGGAACATCCTCCCTTATACGTCACCTGCAGCACATTCATAATAAGTCAGTGACAAGTTCAAAAACTTTGGGCGACAGCGGAAGCAGTCCACTGACCAGTAAATCCCTTCCTCTTGTAACCAAGCTCACGCAAACCACCCCACCAACTCCCTCAGTGTCAATTTCCTCCTTCCCCAGGAATGCCAATAGTCTTGCAGGCCATGTCACTGGCAATTCTGACGAGTCCTCTCCTGCCTGGGATTCCTCCGATGCATCCTTGCGTGTAACGCCTACTGCTGCTGGCGCTGCTGTTGTTGCTGCTGGGAGTCGATGGTCATCCCAGAGGGGAAGTCGTAAGCCCACTTGTACTACTTCCAGTAAGCAATTGACTGTCCAACAGTCCTTTGCGAGGAAGATGAAATATCACAGCAGTCATCCTGCTGCAAAGCGGATAACTGAGGCCTTGACAACTATGTTGGTGTTAGACGTGCGTCCGGTATCCGCCGTTAGTTCACAGGGAACTAGACAATTTATTGAGGCAGTGTGCCCCCGTTACCAAATACCATCTAGGTTCCACTTCTGTAGGCAGGCGATACCGAGAATGTACACGGACGTCAGAAAAAGACTCACCAGTGTCCTAAAAAATGCAGTTGTACCCAATGTCCACTTAACCACGGACATGTGGACAAGTGGAGCAGGGCAGGGTCAGGACTATATGACTGTGACAGCCCACTGGGTAGATGTATGGACTCCCGCCGCAAGAACAGCAGCGGCGGCACCAGTAGCAGCATCTCGCAAACGCCAACTCTTTCCTAGGCAGGCTACGCTTTGTATCACCGCTTTCCAGAATACGCACACAGCTAAAAACCTCTTACGGCAACTGAGGAAGATCATCGCAGAATGGCTTACCCCAATTGGACTCTCCTGTGGATTTGTGGCATCGGACAACGCCAGCAATATTGTGTGTGCATTAAATATGGGCAAATTCCAGCACGTCCCATGTTTTGCACATACCTTGAATTTGGTGGTGCAGAATTTTTTAAAAAACGACAGGGGCGTGCAAGAGATGCTGTCGGTGGCCAGAAGAATTGCGGGACACTTTCGGCGTACAGGCACCACGTACAGAAGACTGGAGCACCACCAAAAACTACTGAACCTGCCCTGCCATCATCTGAAGCAAGAAGTGGTAACGAGGTGGAATTCAACCCTCTATATGCTTCAGAGGTTGGAGGAGCAGCAAAAGGCCATTCAAGCCTATACAATTGAGCACGATATAGGAGGTGGAATGCACCTGTCTCAAGTGCAGTGGAGAATGATTTCAACGTTGTGCAAGGTTCTGATGCCCTTTGAACTTGCCACACGTGAAGTCAGTTCAGACACTGCCAGCCTGAGTCAGGTCATTCCCCTCATCAGGCTTTTGCAGAAGAAGCTGGAGACATTGAAGGAGGAGCTAACACGGAGCGATTCCGCTAGGCATGTGGGACTTGTGGATGGAGCCCTTAATTCGCTTAACAAGGATTCACGGGTGGTCAATCTGTTGAAATCAGAGCACTACATTTTGGCCACCGTGCTCGATCCTAGATTTAAAACCTACCTTGGATCTCTCTTTCCGGCAGACACAAGTCTGCTGGGGTTGAAAGACCTGCTGGTGAGAAAATTGTCAAGTCAAGCGGAACGCGACCTGTCAACATCTCCTCCTTCACATTCTCCCGCAACTGGGGGTGCGAGGAAAAGGCTCAGAATTCCGAGCCCACCCGCTGGCGGTGATGCAGGGCAGTCTGGAGCGACTGCTGATGCTGACATCTGGTCCGGACTGAAGGACCTGACAACGATTACGGACATGTCGTCTACTGTCACTGCATATGATTCTCTCAACATTGAAAGAATGGTGGAGGATTATATGAGTGACCGCATCCAAGTAGGCACGTCACACAGTCCGTACTTATACTGGCAGGAAAAAGAGGCAATTTGGAGGCCCTTGCACAAACTGGCTTTATTCTACCTAAGTTGCCCTCCCACAAGTGTGTACTCCGAAAGAGTGTTTAGTGCCACCGCTCACCTTGTCAGCAATCGGCGTACGAGGTTACATCCAGAAAATGTGGAGAAGATGATGTTCATTAAAATGAATTATAATCAATTCCTCCGCGGAGACATTGACCAGCAGCAATTGCCTCCACAAAGTACACAGGGAGCTGAGATGGTGGATTCCAGTGGGGACGAATTGATAATCTGTGAGGAGGGGGATGTACACGGTGATATATCGGATGATGATGAGGTGGACATCTTGCCTCTGTAGAGCCAGTTTGTGCAAGGAGAGATTAATTGCTTCTTTTTTGGGGGGGGTCCAAACCAACCCGTCATATCAGTCACAGTCGTGTGGCAGACCCTGTCACTGAAATGATGGGTTGGTTAAAGTGTGCATGTCCTGTTTATACAACATAAGGGTGGGTGGGAGGGCCCAAGGACAATTCCATCTTGCACCTCTTTTTTCTTTTATTTTTCTTTGCGTCATGTGCTGTTTGGGGAGGTTTTTTTGGAAGGGCCATCCTGCGTGACACTGCAGTGCCACTCCTAGATGGGCCCGGTGTTTGTGTCGGCCACTAGGGTCGCTTATCTTACTCACACAGTCAGCTACCTCATTGCGCCTCTTTTTTTCTTTGCGTCATGTGCTGTTTGGGGAGGGTTTTTTGGAAGGGCCATCCTGCGTGACACTGCAGTGCCACTCCTAGATGGGCCCGGTGTTTGTGTCGGCCACTAGGGTCGCTTATCTTACTCACACAGTCAGCTACCTCATTGCGCCTCTTTTTTTCTTTGCGTCATGTGCTGTTTGGGGAGGGTTTTTTGGAAGGGCCATCCAGCGTGACACTGCAGTGCCACTCCTAGATGGGCCCGGTGTTTGTGTCGGCCACTAGGGTCGCTTATCTTACTCACACAGTCAGCTACCTCATTGCGCCTCTTTTTTTCTTTGCGTCATGTGCTGTTTGGGGAGGGTTTTTTGGAAGGGACATCCTGCGTGACACTGCAGTGCCACTCCTAGATGGGCCCGGTGTTTGTGTCGGCCACTAGGGTCGCTTATCTTACTCACACAGTCAGCTACCTCATTGCGCCTCTTTTTTTCTTTGCGTCATGTGCTGTTTGGGGAGGGTTTTTTGGAAGGGACATCCTGCGTGACACTGCAGTGCCACTCCTAGATGGGCCCGGTGTTTGTGTCGGCCACTAGGGTCGCTTATCTTACTCACACAGCGACCTCGGTGCAAATTTTAGGACTAAAAATAATATTGTGAGGTGTGAGGTATTCAGAATAGACTGAAAATGAGTGTAAATTATGGTTTTTGAGGTTAATAATACTTTGGGATCAAAATGACCCCCAAATTCTATGATTTAAGCTGTTTTTTAGGGTTTTTTGAAAAAAACACCCGAATCCAAAACACACCCGAATCCGACAAAAAAAATTTGGTGAGGTTTTGCCAAAACGCGGTCGAACCCAAAACACGGCCGCGGAACCGAACCCAAAACCAAAACACAAAACCCAAAAAATTTCCGGCGCTCATCTCTACATTTAACCAAGTAGGCATATTTGCAGTTATATCATGTGTGATACAGATGCCAGGTTTTAATTTTTGAGACTCTGTGATAGTGTAGGACCTGCATGAAGGTGGGGTACCATGGCGAGTGGTTTGCAGGTTTCCGTGCATTGGCCAATTCACTAACTAAACCCCCATCATTTATTTATTGATGTTGTGAAAATAAGTGAGCTTGCTTTGGTGAGTGCTGAACTTTCTGTTTGTATATTTTTAAGTAGGTGGCCATAGGCTACATGCACCCCACCCTATGAGTGGTGAGTGCAGACACTGCACCCCGCTTCTGGGGAGGTGAGTACTGTGGTTTGGTATATATATATATATATATATATATATATATATATATATATATACACTGCTCAAAAAAATAAAGGGAACACTAAAAAAACACATCCTAGATCTGAATGAATGAAATATTCTTATTAAATACTTTGTTCTTTACATAGTTGAATGTGCTGACAACAAAATCACACAAAAATTATCAATGGAAATCAAATTTATTAACCCATGGAGGTCTGGATTTGGAGTCACACTCAAAATTAAAGTGGAAAAACACACTACAGGCTGATCCAACTTTGATGTAATGTCCTTAAAACAAGTCAAAATGAGGCTCAGTAGTGTGTGTGGCCTCCACATGCCTGTATGACCTCCCCACAACGCCTGGGCATTCTCCTGATGAGGTGGCGGATGGTCTCTTGAGGGATCTCCTCTCAGACCTGGACTATAGCATCCGCCAACTCCTGGACAGTCTGTGGTGCAACGTGGCGTTGGTGGATGGAGCGAGACATGATGTCCCAGATGTGCTCAATTGGATTCAGGTCTGGGGAACGGGCGGGCCAGTCCATAGCATCAATGCCTTCGTCTTGCAGGAACTGCTGACACACTCCAGCCACATGAGGTCTAGCATTGTCTTGCATTAGGAGGAACCCAGGGCCAACCGCACCAGAATATGGTCTCACAAGGGGTCTGAGGATCTCATCTCGGTACCTAATGGCAATCAGGCTACCTCTGGCGAGCACATGGAGGGCTGTGCGGCCCCCCAAAGAAATGCCACCCCACACCAGTTCTGACCCACTGCCAAACCGGTCATGCTGGAGGATGTTGCAGGCAGCAGAACGTTCTCCTTGGCGTCTCCAGACTCTGTCACGTCTGTCACATGTGCTCAGTGAGAACCTGCTTTCATCTGTGAAGAGCACAGGGCACCAGTGGCGAATTTGCCAATCTTGGTGTTCTCTGGCAAATGCCAAACGTCCTGCGCGGTGTTGGACTGTAAGCACAACCCCCACCTGTGGACGTCGGGCCCTCATACCACCCTCATGGAGTCTGTTTCTGATCGTTTGAGTAGACACATGCACATTTGTGGCTTGCTGGAGGTCATTTTGCAGGGCTTTGGCAGTGCTTCTCCTGTTCCTCCTTGCACAAAGGCGGAGGTAGCGGTCCTGCTGCTGGGTTTTTGCCCTCCTACGGCCTCCTCCACGTCTCCTGATGTACTGGCCTGTCTCCTGGTAGCGCCTCCATGCTCTGGACACTACGCTGACAGACACAGCAAACCTTCTTGCCACAGCTCGCATTGCTGTGCCATCCTGGATGAGCTGCACTTCATGAGCCACTTGTGTGGGTTGTAGACTCCGTCTCATGCTACCACTAGAGTGAAAGCACCGCCAGCTTTCAAAAGTGACCAAAATATCAGCCAGAGAGCATAGGAGCTGAGAAGTGGTCTGTGGTCACCACCTGCAGAACAACTCCTTTATTGGGGGTGTCTTGCTAATTGCCTATAATTTCCACCTGTTGTCTATTCCATTTGCACAACAGCATGTGAAATTGTTGTCTATCAGTGTTGCTTCCTAAGTGGACAGTTTGATTTCACAGAAGTGTGATTGACTTGGAGTTACATTGTGTTGTTTAAGTGTTCCGTTTATTTTTTTGAGCAGTGTATATATATATATATATATATATATATAAATATATACACTATACCGTATATATAGTTATAAAGTGTATATATATATATATATATATATATATATATGTGTGTGCCTAGCACACCATTAAAGTACATTTAAATGCCCTCACCTCCAGTGACGGCTCCAGAGGTGGGACTGCAGCACAGTCCAAAATTTAAATAGGGGAGCCACATCAACGGCCACCCCAAATACTGCCAAATATTGCCATCCGGGACTCACTGGCAGTTGGTGTGGTTACCCTATTTGAATTTTGGACTGTGCTGCAGCCCCACCTCTGGAGCCGCTACTGCTCACCTCTCAGATACAGAGGGTAACATAAACACAAGGGTACTTCCAACTATGGCATTGATTGAAACCACCGAAGATAACACTAGGCAAAATGTTGGCATGTGTACAAGCCAATGAAAGCAAATTTTACTTGCTGTCATGGTTGCTGCCCATTGCTAGACAAAAGTTAGTGGTTGCCATGGTTATGGCCTATTGCTAGGAGGAAGTTATTGGTTCCTATGGTTATGGGCCATTGCTAAGAGGAAGTTATAGCAATTGTTTCCATTGTTACGGCCCATTGTTAGGCAAATGACACAGTATGCCATGTTAATGGACCATTGCTAGGCAACAGTTACTGGTTGCCATGGTTATGACCAATTCTTAAGAGGAAGTTTTTGGTTCCCATGGTTATGGATCATTGATAAGCAAACGGTACTTGTTTTCATGGTTACAACCCATTGTTAGGCAAATGGCACAGGTTGCCATGGTTATGGACCATTGTTAGGCATCTAGTTGCCATAGTTACAGCCCATTGCTTAGGGGAAGTTTTTGGGTGCCATAGTTATGGATCATTGCTAGGCAAATGGCACCTGTTTCCATGGTTATGGCTCATTGTTAGGCAAATGGCTCATGTTGCCATGGCTATGTTCCATTGCTATGTAGTGCACTGGGATGATTAATAGATAGCTTTAGTGATAGCTTAAGGGGGGTACTCACGGAGCGATCGCTGCTTAAAATCTAAGCAATCTGACTAGATTGCTTAGATTTTAAGCATGATCGCTCTGTGTGTACCTCTCACAGCGATAGCAATGCGCAGCCCCGCGCATCGCTATCACTGGTGCTAGATTGGCCTGCATGCAGGCCAATCTAGCAGGTCGCTCATTTCACCCGCCGGGTGAAATGAGCGCCCCCCCCCCCCCGTCTCACCCCGCACGCTCAGCACACATCGCGCTGTGCTGAGCGGCTGGAGAGATGTGAGCTGAGCGATTCGCTCAGCACACATCTCTCCAACATCAGCCAGTGAGTATTGGCCTTTACTATTCCTACCTTGCCTGTGGATCTTCCAATCACACTAGCGCAGTTCACTTCTGAATATGCAGGGTGTTTAGAGAAGCTTGTCTTCCCTCCTCAGTCATTACTTGGGACTCGATTTGGTTGTAAATAATGTTTTTAATTTTAAGAACTTGAGTTAATAATAAACCAAGGTTTTCAAGTTAATAATGATTACGAATTCTACACTGAAACATTTATCACTTTTCACAATTTAAACGCCAAGCTATTGCATTCATTGTAAGTTAAATAATTGTTTACAAATAGAGTTGACACAATGTTGCTATGACAGAAGTAACCCAAAAGAGATATGTGTCACAACTAGCTTGGCTCACCAACCCACTTATTTCTTATGGACAAAAACTGTATTAGACGCAGCGAGTTCTGTCTGTTATTACTGCGCAGCAGATCTGTGAACTACAGAATTTTGGGCCTAAATCATCATGAGTTTTTCGAAAAATTGCAAAACTACAACTCCTTTCTCTAGCATGCGGGGGGGCCGTCCAGCACAGGGCAACGCCACCCGCATGCTGGGTCCCCCCCTCACACCCCCCCCCCCCCCCCCCCCGCTGAAATGCGAGCACTTCGCTAAACAGCGAATAGCTGTAAGAGCAAGATATCCGACACAATTACAATTAAGGTTAATACAGCTTTACATCTCCTCTCATCAGAATAGCTGTTTGTTATGTACTGTAAATCATTGGTTACATGTGTGAAAATGTGTCCTAGTTACACTGTCCCATTCTTTACAAGTAACCAGGGGCATAGCTAGAACTTTGTGGGCCCCATAGCAACATTTTGAAAGGGCCCCTTTTCCAAATGCTTCTAGAGAGACACCTCTCTGTAGCTGTTGTTAATTTTATGCCCAGTAATAGTACCTTAGTTGATTTTCTGAACCATAGTAGTGCCCTAGTTCATATTATGTCACATTGTAGAGCTGTCAGTACACATTATGCAGCACAGCACCCCCAATACACATTATGACATACAGTGTCACCAGTTCATATTATGCCACACTATCAGAATCAGCTTTATTGGCCAGGTGTACTCATGTACACTAAGAATGTTTTGTGGTACAATGCATTGCCAAGCAGCAACATGAAGGGGGAATACATAGCATAAGAAGGGGGAAAAAGCGTAGCATACATTACAAACATTACACGTATGAGTTCATACTGCACATTGCAACTGTATGATAGACTTGACATATTAGACATATTATACATGTAAAACTAAAAACGAAGGCTGCTTGGCAGAGCAGCACCGAGGCAGCCATCCGTGGCGCCAACTTGAACTCAAACAATGCACATAATACAGAAGATTTAAGTAATACATCAGAAGATAAACCACAACAGACATAAAAAAACAAAACCTTGAGCACACAGAAAGCATAATGCATGATTGGTGTAGGCATTTTGGGTAATAACCTCCAAGGGTTATGTATTCCACCCTCATAAGGTACTAGGTGCGGCAGCCATCTTGGGTGCACTGCGTAGGATTACCCAGAGTGGAACAGTCCACCCCTAGGAGATAACACAAAATGGGGAGATTGCAGAGTCCGAAAGTTCAGAGTAGGGTTCCAACAAAACCATCAGGCACATGTTTTTTCATCCCATCCACAAGCGCACCAGATAAGGCAGCCATGTTGGGCGCACTATGAAGGTTACACAGTGGGAGATGAGTCATACAGGGGCCAAATGCATGTATGGTAAACTTACACGTGTGTAGGAGTATGCTATACCCTGCATGGAAAGATCCACACCATCGGCACACCCTGCCCATGGAGGAACCATCCGAGGCAGCCATGTGGGGTGCACTGCGTAGGTTACTGCTGGCAGGGGGTGCAACCAATGGAGGTACACATTACAGGAATAGCACACAGTGGGATGGAAGTACGCTGTAAGAAGACAAAGAGAAAAACACATTTCCAGGAAAACTGTACTAACATTATTTTGGGGAAATTATAAATGTCCTGATCTCAGGGCCGGCTCCAGGCCTACTAGCACCCTGAGCGAGAAAATGTAAAAGCGCCTTCCCCCCCATATGCGCGCGCTCCTTGAAAAGTGGACGTGGCCTCGTAACTTTATATCATCAAACTATAAATATATTTTCACGCCCCCTCTACGCACACAATTAGCAGCCTTACACATAACAGCCACCGTAGTGTTCCTTACACACAATGGTGGTCATTCCGAGTTGTTCGCTCGCTAGCTGCTTTTAGCAGCATTGCAAACGCTAGGCCGCCGCCCTCTGGGGGTGTATTTTAACTTAGCAGAATTGCGAACGAAAGATTAGCAGAACTGCTACTAAATAATTCCTTGCAGTTTCTGAGTAGCTCCAGACCTACTCCTAGATTGCGATCACCTCAGTCCGTTTCATTTCTGGTTTGACGTCACAAACACGCCCTACGTTTGGCCAGCCACTCCCCCGTTTCCCCAGCCACTCCTGCATTTTTACCTGGAACACCTGCGTTTTTTAGCACCCTCCCTGAAAACGGCGAGTTTCCGCCCAGAAACACCCACTTCCTGTCAATCACACTACGATCACTCGAGCAAAGAAAAAACGTTGCTCCAGCTTGTACAAATCTTCAAAGTTTTGTGTTAAATTAATGAACGCATGCGCGCTGCATACCATGCGCATTTTCCACCTAATCACTGCGTTGCGAAAAACGTCAATGAGCGAACAACTCGGAATGACCACCAATGTCTCCAGTATAGTGTCAGATACACATAATGTCTCCAGTATAGTGCCAGATACACATAATGTGCAGTGCCAGCTACACATGACATGCCCCGCAGCAGTGCCAGCTACACATGATATGCCCTGCAGCAGTGTCAGCTACACATGACATGCCCCCCAGCAGTGCCAGCTACACGACATGCCCCCCAGCAGTGCCAGCTACACATGATAGTGTTCACTTTTTAGGGCAGGGTGCTGATCACAGGGAGGGCACATTTTTAAGTTAGGAGGGCAAAATGATGTACATACTGTAATGCTTGGTGCTCCCATACCTATATGCTAAAGCATGGACAGTGCGCGCAAAAGGACCACAGCAAAAATGTAGGGGCGTTGCTTCGTGGGGAAGGTGCATGACCACATAATAGTGGCAATTCGCATTACACCACACAGTAGTGCAGCTAATACACATTGCACCAGGTAGAACCTCCTATACACTTTGCGCCAGGCACAGCACGTTAGACACTTTGCGCCAGGCACAGCATGTTAGACACTTTGCGCCAGGTAGAGCACTGAGACACATTGCCTAGCCACAGATGCCTAGCGGGAACACTACATGATATTCTCCCCAGCAGTGCCAGCTACACGTGACATGCCCCCCAGCAGTGCCAGCTACACGTGACATGCCCCCCAGCAGTGCCAGCTACACGTGACATGCCCCCTAGCAGTGCCAGCTACACGTGACATGCCCCTCAGCAGTGCCAGCTACACGTGACATGCCCCCCAGCAGTGCCAGTTACACGTGACATGCCCCCAGCAGTGCCAGCTACATAAATGGCCACACAGTGCAAGATATGTCCCCACAGTTCCAGATACATAAATGACCCCATAGTGCAGATATGCCCACACAGTGCCAGATACATAAATGCTCCCACAGTGCAGATATGTCTCCACAGTGCCAGATACATAAATGCCCCCATAGTGCCAGATACATAAATGCCCCCACAGTGCCAGATACATAAATGCCCCCACAGTGCCAGATACATATATGCCCCACAGTGTCAGATACATAAATGCCCCCCACAGTGTCAGATACATAAATGCCCCCACAGTGCCAGATACATAAATGCCCACACAGTGCCAGATATGTCCCCACAGTGCCAGATACATAAATGCCCCCACAGTGCAGATATGCCCCCACAGTGCCAGATACATAAATGCCCCCACAGTGCAAATATGCCTCCACAGTGCCAGATACATAAATGCCCCCACAGTGCCAGATACATAAATGCCCCCTGTGCCAGATACATAAATGCCCCCACAGTGCAGATATGCCCCCACAGTGCCAGATACATAAATGCCCCCAAAGTGCAGATATGCCTCCACAGTGCCAGATACATAAATGCCCCGACAGTGCCAGATACATAAATGCCCCCACAGTGCCAGATACATAAATGCCGCCACAGTGCAGATATGCCCCCAGTGCCAGATACATTAATGCCCCAGTGCCAGATACATAAATGCCCCCACAATACCAGATACATATATGCCCCACAGTGTCAGATACATAAATGCCCCCACAGTGTCAGATACATAAATGCCCCCACAGTGCCAGATACATAAATGCCCCCACACAGTGCCAGATATGTCCCCACAGTGCCAGATATGTCCTCACAGTGCCAGATACATAAATGCCCCCACAGTGCCAGATACATAAATGCCCCCACAGTGCCAGATACATAAATGCCCCCACACAGTGCCAGATACATATATGCCCCACACAGTGCCAGATATGCCCCTAATGCCAGATACTCTTGTCCCCACAGTGCCAGATATGCCCCCAATGCCGGATTCACATGTCTCATGCCCCCAGTGCCAGACATGTCCCCAGTGCCAGATATTCCCCCCCACCTGCCCCCGTGCTGCTCACCGCAAGTCTGTTCCTGAGGTTGAGGCTGCTGCCCGTGCTGCTTTTTAGCTGAGGGCAGGGAGGAGAGCACAGCGTGAGCCTCTCCTAGGCCTCAATCTCCGGCGGCCGCGGTGGTGTTCAGCTTCAACTAGGTGCCGGTCCACAAGCCAATCAAAGCTTGTGGTCTGGCAGCCAATCAGCCTAAGCTGCCGGACCGCGAGCTCTGGATGGATCACGGGTTGGCACCGGTTAGCGGGGCGGGGGAGACGGACACTGCAGTGCTGCAGGGACGGTTCCAGGCTCCAATATGGCAGCCAGAGCTAGCGGCGCCCATAAAGTGCGGCGCCCTGTTCGGCCGCTCTATTGGAACATGCCTGGAGCCGGCCCTGCCTGGTCTCATGAGAGCAGTGCGGGTGGGTGTGAGAATGTGGGGAGCACACTAATGTCCAATGGAAATGACCCAGCAAAGACTAGTCCTGGTGCGCATGCCCCTCAGTTCCCTGCTCACCTTGAGGGGTAGTCATGGGGGCAGTCATGATGTTCTTGGACAGAGGAGTAGTAGGCATTGGTCCTGGTGTTCTCATGGCAGGTGAGGAGAGGCCACATAATGGTCCTGAGTTGTAGTGTTTGGGGAACTAGTTTAATTAGAGATTCTAGCGTAGTCCAAATCCAGTTCAAACTCCAGTTCTAACTTCATCCTTAAAATACATCCCTAACAAATACATACTTCACAAATGCAAGGCCAAGTTCTGACTGCAGGCCTTGATGATATTGCTCTTAAATGCTACACACTATGGGGGTCATTCCGAGTTGATCGCTCGCTAGCAGTTTTTAGCAGCCATGCAAACGCATTGTCGCCGCTCACTGGGGAGTGTATTTTAGCTTTGCAGAAGAGTGAACACTTGTGCAGCAGAGCGCCTGCAAAATGGTTTTGTGCCAAACAAGAGTAGCCCTGTAGTTACTCTTTGTGAGCGTTGATTCTAACAACGGAGGGTCGGCTTTGTTTTGACGTCACACACCCGCCCAGCCACGCCTGCGTTTTTAACTGCCACACCTGCGTTTTTCTAAGCATTCCCTGAAAATGGTCAGTTGACACCCAGAAACACCCACTTTCTGTTAACCTCCTAGCGGCTGGCTGTGTGATTGGAATTGATAATGCTGATTTATATACAGGAATGAAAAGCTATACCTTAAACACACTTTAAATACACTATACCATGGAGCCGCTACGGCTGCTATACTTAATACACACTCTACGTACTCTTTACGCTGTTAGCGTAAAGAGTCCCGTACTGTGTACGGACTTTGCGCACAAACGCCGTGCTGACGGTATAAAGTACACACAGCGCGTACACACCCAGAGATACACCGCAAACCCTTAACAGATATGCAATACGATAATAATACACTTTAAACCTTAGTAGGGAAAGGAAGACACGACACCAGATTGTAATTAAACTGCTGGGGTCCGACACCACAGCATATTATTACTGAAAGGGGGTTACAATATATATAATACAATACAATACAATACAACAGAATAATGGCTACAGTCAATGTTACATACTTGTTTGGATTTTGCCGCGCTACCCAGTCTGGTCCTCCGTCATCTAGATAGATAACTTTGTGAGTCTTGTGTCTGACCAGGCCTGCAGCAGGCTCTCTTTATACAATTCTTCCAAAACCTAACACAATGGATGCTGTAATCTCTTTATCCATTGGACACAGGGATGGTCATTTACAGTACAGAAGAGGTCATAGGTCGGTTTGAATAGGTGGGCGATGTCTGTTCCAACTGCTCTTGTGGGTGGTCTCCTCTGGATTCCTGCCGCATACATAATGTACCGTAAATACAGTTTATATCTATATTCTGCTCCTGCACATAACTATCCGCAGGAACATGCGATCTGCTGCAGACCAACACCGGAATGTTACCCTTAAAATACCCTACAGCTGGATACCAAACACCACCTTATAACCTTGTTCTGTCCCCTCCTATCCTGTAAAGGTGAATCCCTTTATTCTGTTACCATTTAAACTGCTGTAACTTACTGATGTGGTGCAGGGAGACTATGTGTACATTGTGCACTATTTGGATTAAATATGTAATGTGCTTTGATAGCTTTCCATGCGTTCACAAACTCTACCGTAAATACCCATATCACACGCTAATGCGCAGGACCGCGGGAGCGACCATATGCAAATTGCGGATATGTGCACACACGGCAGAATAAGTACGCGCACAGAGGTCATCTGTGTGTGTAGTTTGTACTTGATGTGTGTACTGCAATATTTTTCCACTTTGACAGTCCACCCTTTGGCAGTCACCAATAACTGCCACTATCTAATCACTAAACAGAAAAATATCTACACAATATCTACAGACGTTTGGATGATCGGGGGAGAGTTGTAGGTGGGAAATATATGACCTAGTAGGATAGTAAAAAGCATGTATGTATGAATCCATGTCTGAGGGGCATGTATCATCTTGCCGTATATGTAATAAGCTTCGAGGTATTGCGAAGTATACATTAAATCCTTCTCATCCTGTATTAAGGATCTGTAAATGGGCCAACAAACACTACCGAGCTCTTTTCGGGTTCTTGTTCCAACAAATGGGGTGCACATTTAGTTGATGATACATGGAGGGGGAAACATATGTGAGTGCTAGTATATGTGGATATCACCTGTCGACTATGTGTGCCATTAACTGGAGGTTGCAGAGATGAAGATAAGACACATATATAAAATACATTCACATAAACATTTTGGGTAGGGCTGATGTCTTTTCCGGATGGATGTATCTGGGCAGAGGGGGAAACAAAAGAAAAACGGGTGAAAGAAACAGGCCATGAAATTAATTTGCAATCCTTATCATAACACTGTCTCTATGGATGGGTCATAAATTAAATCTGCTGCTATAACAGCGCCCTCGCTCCTTAGACTCATCAGATTTGTGCCGTGCTTGCGCCGCGTCAGAATTCGGACACACCTAAATATCGAACCAATAATTATGACGACTCCCAGGATACAAAGGTGAAACTTCCCTACACTCATGTTGACATTTTGAGCCCACTCTCGTAAACCTGAAAACCAATTGCGTGGGTTCAACCATGAGACCCAGCCTGCCAGTTCATTACTCACAGTCGCTAAGGTAAGGTTGTGCTTCCTCCTGAACTCCCACTTCAACTGCAAGATATCGTCCATCTTTTGATCGATGATCTCCGTGGGGTCGTCAGTGCTGTTCGTAATATACGCACAGCACTTCACACCATATTGAGTTGCCAGGGTAACACAGTACCCACCTGTCACGGCTGTGACATAATTAAGGACCTTTCTGTGCTGAATCAGTTCCTTCTTGTAGGCTTGTAACTCCCTTCCCGTATACCTGAAGGTGTCGTCATACATCTCAGTGATATTGTCTATCAAGTTCGCTAGCGCGTGGATATACCTATAATTTATAGTTCCTCTGGCAGTACGGGTGATGTCTAATGCGAGAAGGAATTGAATCCCGGTGGATTTGTGGATCGAATCAGAGGCTGCGTGCCCTGCCCTATCTATGAGGTGTCTCTTGATGATGTGTTTATAGTGAGTATGAGTATAAGGAGCCTGAGCACTGCGGTGAACGTCTTTCATCTTATCATGGGTTATGGTCATGACCTCTGGCAGTACTCTCCCAATATAACACAATCCCTCTGAGCTCGGGGCAAGCCACTTGTACGCCTTCCTCCCACATATGAAATAGGCATCATCTGGGAGAACATAGGGGACAAAATATAACATCACCATATTACAAATTGTCCAAGTAAAGAAACCAATCCCTAGTTCTCCCATCTGCTCATTACAAGTATCGGGCTGGATGATATGCGCACAATACCCTGGCGATACTTTTCCAACCCACATGGTCTTGCTTCCACGAGTATACCTATACCGAAAATACCTCCCACTGTTTGCTATTTGGCGTACAAGTTCAGAGTCTATGGGTATCCTATCAGCTCTGTGTGAAAAGGTCATTGTCTGGTTATTCCACATCACTTCCCAATTTCCCGGTTTTCGGTAATTTGAAATATTAAAACATAATAAGGATCTATCTACATGATACTGGTGGAGCTTCAAACTAGGGGGCCTAGAGATGTTGAATTTCTTGTCCACCGGTCTCCCACCCCGTAATTCGAGTACCTCATCTATTGCTAAAGGGTACGGTACTAATCCTGACTTGCTCTGACCTTGAGGTACCTGTGAGCACACCCAGCATTCTGTCTGGTTTAAGACCTTACCCACTAGTGAGTGGTAATCACTCAATGGATGATGGTCCATGTCGATATTAAGGTTGGACTGACATCTCTGGATGCACCCATCCTCAACTATATTCTCACAATTCCTACAAATACAATATTCATCAGACAATAACCCCTCACAGTGCCTCCGAGCTCCCTGACTACCAGAGCGCTTACTGATGCCAGCCTTTACTAAAGTGATGCGCTGATCCTGAGATCCTACAAATTCATACTTGCCATCAGAACCCATTCCAGATCCCTGCTCGACCTCTCTGGGACCCTCACCAAAACAAACTGTCCTTATCAAAACCAGAATTACTAACAGAACCCGAAACGCAGTCTCTTGTGATCGATCCATTTCGTTAGGGGAAAGGAGGAAAATAAGAAGGAGAAAAGAAAGGAAAAATGCAGGGGGAGGTGAAAAAGAAAGTGGTATGACAACCGTTATAGGTCTTGTTACTCTCTGTGCTCAGATGCCCTTCAACAGTCCTGCCTCTCAACTTTCCCGGAACAGACACTCCAGTGATACAATCCAGATTCTCTACACTCTGCCCTTTGTCACGAGTTCTCTCCGGGTCAGCGACCTTCTTGCAGTGGGACGAGTGGACCCAAGTCTCTCTTTCGGCGACCTTCAATGCTGTCGTGCTGGTTAGCAAGACTTCATATGGTCCTTCCCACCTGTCTATGAGGCAACCTGAGCGTAAGAAATTTCGAATTATCACATAATCCCCAGGTTCAATGTCATGACAATTACTGTTCGGTAGGAATCACCAGCTTTAAATTTCTTTGTTGATTTCTCAGCTGCTGGCTCATCCCAACCAAATATTTCAGAGTCACTTCATTATTACATTTCAAATCATCCTGGGGGTCTATCATTACATGAGGTTGTCGACCAAAAAGAATTTCAAAGGGTGATAGGTTAAGGGGAGGCCTCGGAGTGGTTCTGATGCTGTACAACACTAGTGGCAAAGCTTCTGGCCACGACAATCCAGTTTCAGCCATTAATTTGCTCAGCTTGTTCTTAATGGTGCTGTTCACTCTCTCCACCTTTTCACTCGCCTGTGGACGGTACGGAGTATGCAGCTTGCTATAAATTCCCATCAGTTTGCACATGACCTGAAAGACTTCACCTGTAAAATGGGTACCCCTATCACTTTCAATTATTCTAGGGATACCATATCTACACACAAATTCCTGCACAATTTTCTTTGCAGTGAACGTAGCAGTATTTGTGGCAGCAGGGAACGCTTCTACCCAGTTGGAAAATACATCAATACAAACTAACACATATTTTAAATTCCTACAGGTTGGTAACTGTATGAAATCGATTTGTATTACCTGAAAAGGTCCGTCTGTCGGAGGGATATGGGATGGCTCTGTTGGTATTGACTTTCCAATATTCTTCCTCAAGCAAGTAAAACATGTCATTGCTCTCTTACCTGCATGAGAAGAGAATCCTGGCGCACACCAGTAGGCTCTTACCAGCTTGCCCATACCTTCTTTGCCCAGATGTGTCAGACCGTGTGCTGCCTCATCTAGACTTGGAAGATATGCTCTGGGGGCCACTGGCTTACCGTGTCCACCTGTCCAAAGTCCTGGGGACTCCAGGCCATACCCCTTTGACCTCCAGACCGCCTTTTCCTGTAATGAACACAAATCTTGCATTTCAATTAATTTTTGTGTATTGATTGTGTTGAATGTCATCAGTGATGTGATGTTCGTTTGTATGGGGGTGCTGGCTGCTGATTTAGCAGCTTCATCTGCCCGGCTGTTACCAAGTGAAATTGGGTCTTGGTTGTAAGTATGTGCTTTGCACTTGATAACAGCCACTCTGTCTGGTTCCTGTATCGCTGTTAGAAGTCTTTTTATGTGGGACGCATGCGCTACAGGTGTGCCAGCTGCCGTCATGAGATTTCTGAGGCGCCATAGGGCCCCGAAATCATGCACTACTCCAAAGGCGTACCTAGAATCCGTGTATATATTAGCTGACTTACCCTTGGCCAATTCACACGCTCTGGTTAGGGCGACCAACTCAGCAACTTGTGCTGAGTGCGGTGGGCCCAGGGGTTCAGCTTCTATGATATCTCTGTTTTCTACAACTGCATATCCAGTACACAAGTCTCCCGATTCTGTCTGTCTGTGGCAACTACCGGCAGTGTAGAAGGTAAAGTCTACACCTTCCAGTGGGTTGTCACTGATGTCAGTTCTCGCTGTGAAAGTCTGATTCAGGTATTCCATACAATCATGCGTATCTGCACTAAATCCTCCTTCACCATTATTCTCATCCTCCACCCTTTGTGCCTGTCCAGGCACACTTGGCAAGTAAGTTGCAGGACTTAGTGAGCTGCATCTCTTAATGGTGATGTTTACCGGGGCCATCAGTGATAATTCCCACTTTGTAAACCGAGCAGATGAGACATGTCTGGTTTGGGCTGAGTTCAGTAAGGCTGATACTGCATGAGGTGTATGAATGGTCAGGTCATGTCCTAACACTACGTCCTCGCTTTTACTTACCAGCAAAGCTATCGCTGCAACACTTCGCAAGCAAGTGGGGAGAGACCGCGCTACAGTGTCCAACTGTGCACTGTAGTATGCTACCGGTCTGCTGGCATCACCATGTCTCTGTGTTAAAACCCCTGCCATGCAACCTGCACTTTCGGTACCGTACAATTCAAAGGGCTTCTCATAATCTGGCATACCTAATGCAGGTGCCTGTGATAGGCACTGTTTGAGTCTCTCAAATGCCAGTTCGGACTCATCTGTGTGCGAGATCCGTTCTGGTTTGTTCAAAGAGACCATTTCTTGCAAAGGTAAAGTCAGTACAGAAAACCCTGGGATCCAGTTTCGGCAGTACCCACACATTCCAAGGAAAGTGCGGATCTGTTGCTGAGTTTGTGGCAGAGTCATGTCGCGAATCGCCTGTATTCTATCAGCGGTGAGGTGTCTAAGTCCTTGAGTCAAGCAATGTCCCAAATATTTTACCCTGGTCTGGCACAGCTGCAACTTATCCTTTGAAACCTTGTGTCCTGTTTGGGAAAGATGAAACAGAAGCTGTTTCGTGTCTTTCAAGGACGATTCGAGTGAGTCAGAACATAACAATAAGTCATCGACATACTGTATTAGCACTGATCCACTCTCAGGTTGAAAGGATTGTAAACAGTCATGCAAGGCCTGAGAGAAAATACTCGGGCTGTCAATGAAACCTTAGGGGAGACGAGTCCAGGTGTACTGTACTCCCCTGTACGTAAAAGCAAAAAGGTATTGGCTGTCAGGGTGAAGAGGGACAGAAAAGAATGCAGAACAGAGGTCAATGACAGTGAAAAATTTTGCCGTAGAGGGAATTTGCATGAGGATGACAGCTGGATTGGGCACTACGGGGAATTGGCTCTCAACTATCTTGTTTATCCCCCTTAGATCCTGCACTAGCCTATAACCCCTCCCCACACTCTTTTTCACAGGGAAGATGGGACTATTGGCGGTGCTGGACGTCCTGACTAGGATGCCCTGCTGTAGCAGCCACTCTATGACAGGGTACACTCCTAATTCTACCTTTGGCTTCAGAGTATACTGAGGGATTTTTGGAGCTATCCTACCATCTTTTACTTGTACTACTACTGGAGCTACATTAGCCATCAATCCAGTGTCTTGTCCATCTTTGGTCCAAAGGGAACCCAGTATTTGTGAGATCATTTCCTCTACCTTTGATGGACACTTGTCTATAACAGTAGAATGCGACATTAGCCTTTGAGTGGTGTCTAATATATCTTGTACTTCTTGAGCGTGGTTCCCAGGTATATCCAAGAAGACACCCTCAGGAGTACAGTATATGACACACCGCATTTTACACAATAAATCTCTGCCGAGTAGATTAGTCAGCCAGCAGAAAAGAATGTTTGGTTTGCAAAGGCCCTATCGTAATCTCTGCCGGTCTACTCAAAGGGTATTGTTGCACAGTTCCTGTTACTCCCATTGCCAAAATAGTTTTACCCGTGGTTTTTATACCTATCGTTGAATTTAACACTGACCTGGCCGCACCTGTATCTACGAGAAAATGTAATGGTACACCAGCTACATCAACCGTTACCTCAGGTTCACTACCAAGGCTAGCAATCAACTTTACTGGCTGCAGACTACAGGTGTGGCCCAACCCCTATTGTGTGTTGAGACCCTCCTGCAGCGCATTGGCAGCTACAATATGTGAGGGGGTAGCTGAAAATTTTCGGAGGCCTGCCAGTCTCTCCTTGGTGTGTACCTCCTTGTTTCCCATGCATGTGGCTTGTAATTTCTCCTAAGTGGTCCCTGATCCCAATTATGTGCATTGTAGTGTGGTTCATATCCTGGTCTAGGGGGTCGGTATACATTATGTGTACCTTTATTCTTACATTCCCTCGAGTAATGTCCTACCTGGTGACAAGCATAGCATGTTACTATACGTGACTTACCATCAGGGGTCTGGGGTTTCGGCTGATATGGCTTTTTGGTAAGTGCATCTATACTCACTGTCATCAGCTTTTCCCCCTGAGACTCCCTGTGCTTACTGATGTTCCTGTCGTGCTCGATAGCGGACTCTCTCAATGCAGCCACCGAGATACCTCTCCAGTTTGGTAGAGAGGTCTGTACCCTTGCTCTTAATGCCTCTTTTAACCCATCCATTAATACAGTAACAGCTACCTCCCTGTGATGCGCATTATCTTTTATGTCCTCGATCCCAGTGTATCTAGACATTTCCTGCAGTGCTCGATGGAAATATTCAGATGCCATTTCACCTTCCTTTTGTCTTATGGAAAAGGTTTTATTCCATTTGACAACAGTAGGGAAATATACTCCTAATTGCAGATTGATTTGCCGTACATTCTCCTGATTGTATTCATCAGTGAGAGGTACTTCTGCGTCTAACTTACAATCAGTTATGAATTTTGCGGGGTCAATATTTGAGGGTAAACATACCCGTAGCACTGTTCGCCAATCTTTGTTCGTGGGTTCGTTGGCGTTACCTAACTCTTTAATGAACCTCTGGCATGCGACTAGATCTTTTCTGGGATCGGGAAATTCTGACATAATTGACCTTAACTCTGCTCGGGACCAGGGACAGTGCATGGCAATGTTCCTGATGGGAGTGACTCCCTGAGCGTCAGTCTTCCCATTGGGGACTGCAATCACCCTGACAGGATTTAATTCAATTACATCATTCTGGTTTGATTCTACAATGTGGGGTGCTATGGTTTCTGCATAATGTACGGTACCGTACTTACCTGTGGACACAACCTCACTTATCCCTCTGCTAGGGGGCCTGACTACTGCTCTTGTTGGTTGGGCCTTGCCCACCTGAGTGTCCTGTATGGTGGCTGCTAGAGAGAGTGCCGATATCGTGCTGGGCTCATCTTCCTGCTCGCAGTCCTGGGGAAAATTTAAAATGGGATGCAACTGGCAAGGGTTAGCGTTAGTACATTTATCAATTACTCTCCTATCCTGTACCAATGTACCATTGTCTGTAGCCACTTTCTCCCCCACAATATATGGTGGTGGTGGTGCGGTCGCCATGTTTTCCCGCTAGGTTTGGAACCTGCTGCGCAAGCTAATTCCCTTTGCACATCCCCCTCCTGTTGCCATAAATTTAAACAATCTGTATGTCTAATCCTTTGTTTCTTGGATTTTATCAGACATATCCTTATCCTTAAGTTCTGTAATACCTCTGGTTCAAAGCTGCCCACCCTAGGGAATGGTACCCTATCTTTGTCAGTCATACGTACCCATTCAGACAAAAAGTCTTCTGTGTGTGATCCATATTTACCACACACAACAAACCTCGCTAACCCCTTGGGCCGCGGCTCTTCACCTGAACCCTGGCTACAAAACGTCCACCACTTGTGCAATTGGATCCCATTGCGGACTTTTTCCTTATTACGCAATCCCCAATGCACAATACGAATAGACGGTGAAAGTTCTTAGAGCGCTTTCACCCACTCCTTCTCCGCTGAGTACCACGACTCACTCCAATAGTGACCACCGCGAACCCAGTGAGGCCCCTATCTGGTTTCTATTCACTGTAAGAGTTTAGGAGTGACTTACCTATTCCAGTGAATATACACCGCTGGAGATTTTCCTGAGAGAGACCAGCGAAAACTCCCTATACACTTATACTCAAATCACGCTTGCGTATGCTCTATACAGCGCTAATGATACCGCGATTTTATGCAAACGTTCGTAAAGGGGTATCAAGTTGCGCTGTATATATTGCACCCACAAACGCGCGGTCCAATTGCACAGCGTATAGGTACTTGTTACCTATCTGCCGTACAACCACGGGTCAATGTACAAACTGTGACCCTCAGCCAGGAGCGTAATACAAAAACCTTTTAACTTCAATCGCAATACTATGCACTATCACGCTCCTCTGCAAATCACCTCACGACTTGCGTATTTCAATCTATATTAACGTGAGTCAGCCACTTCACGCCACCAAGCCTCCTCTTACTTGATGTACCACACGACGGGATCCCGAATTCCCTGGCTTTAAATATCCACTCACTCCTACGTTTGCTCACTCAAATACACTTTGTTTTTCTGTGCAGAAAATTTGGATTCATTCAGGTTCGCAGCTTTACCCCAGAGGCAATTTAAAAAAAATGTTTTTATACTAATCTGCTTTAGAAACTGGGCAGTTTTGTGCTATTGTAGCGTGGCTACTGACCCACCTTTAAACTAAATGTACTATCGTGTGGATTTATTATGCGCACACAACCCTACGCAAGCTTGCGTAATTACGCAACCGTGCACGTTTTTGTACGCTGTCCTCACGTTCCGTACCACATGTACCAATGTGCGTACGCAATAAAACAAATCACACAACTTCTATAAATGTGAGCAATACTAACTATAATCACTCACTTAACACAACACAGTTTCTTTCTGTATAAACCTTTACAACCAGGCCAGACTGCGTTTGTGCTTTACACTTACTTCCTTAAACATTTATTTTAGTTTTAACTATATAGCAACAAAATGTAACCGGTTTCACACAGATCTAAATGAATCTAACAATTTGAGTCTTATGGCAACAATGTGAGAGGGAATACAAAGGGTATGGGTGCCTTTTGTTGTGTACGCTATTGGCGCCCAAAAAAAATTCACAGATTTTTAAATAGCTTTTTTTCTGTTTACTTTACGGGTTCTACCAGCATCTCTACAAACCATACAGAGCAGACGTCATCTAATCAGCACACAAGTAGGGTTTTTAGTGTATACACCGACCAAGAAAAGGTTACGTAGGATACTTTCTGTCCACCCTTTTGCTGATAGATTAAGTCTGCTGTAACCTGTTAGGCTGTGAGTATGTGGAATCCCTGACGGAGCCCCCAATTGATAATGCTGATTTATATACAGGAATGAAAAGCTATACCTTAAACACACTTTAAATACACTTTACCATGGAGCCGCTGCGGCCGCTATACTTAATACACACTCTACGTACTCTTTACGCTGTTAGCGTAAAGAGTCCCGTACTGTGTACGGACTTTGCGCACAAACGCCGTGCTGACGGTATAAAGTACACACAGTGCGTACACACCCAGAGATATACCGCAAACCCTTAACAGCTATGCAATGCGATAATAATACACTTTAAACCTTAGCAGGGAAAGGAAGACACGACACCAGATTGTAATTAAACTGCTGGGTTCCGACACCACAGCATATTATTACTGAAAGGGGGTTACAATATATAATACAATACAATACAATACAACAGAATAATGGCTACAGTCAATGTTACATACTTGTTTGGATTTTGCCGCGCTACCCAGTCTGGTCCTCCGTCATCTAGATAGATAACTTTGTGAGTCTTGTGTCTGACCAGGCCTGCAGCAGGCTCTCTTTATACAATTCTTCCAAAACCTAACACAATGGATGCTGTAATCTCTTTGTCCATTGGACACAGGGATGGTCATTTACAGTACAGGAGAGGTCATAGGTCGGTTTGAATAGGTGGGCGATGTCTGTTCCAACTGCTCGTGGGTGGTCTCCTCTGGATTCCCGCCGCATACATAATGTACAGTAAATACAGTTTATATCTATATTCTGCTCCTGCACATAACTATCTGCAGGAACATGCGATAAGCTGCAGACCAACATCGGAATGTTACCCTTAAAATACCCTACAGCTGGATACCAAACACCACCTTATAACCTTGTTCTGTCCCCTCCTATCCTGTAAAGGTGAATCCCTTTGTTCTGTTACCATTTAAACTGCTGTAACTTACTGATGTGGTGCAGGGAGACTATGTGTACATTGTGCACTATTTGGATTAAATATGTAATGTGCTTTGATAGCTTTCCATGCGTTCACAAACTGTACCGTAAATACCCATACCACGCGCTAATGCGCAGGACCGCGGGAGCGACCATACGCAAATTGCGGATATGTGCACGCACGGCAGAATAAGTACGCACACGGAGGCCATCTGTGTGTAGTTTGTACTTGATGTGTGTACTGCAATATTTTTTGACTTTGACAGAATTGTCGCTAGAACCAGTGCAAAACCACAATGGACTTTGTACCCGTACGACACGCGTGCGCATTGCAGAGCATACGCATGCGCAGATTAGCCATTTTTTTCACTGATCGCTACGCAGCGAACAACGGCAGCTAGCGATCAACTCGAAATGACCCCCAATATCAGTTGGCAAAGGGGGAGGTGTGCACTCAGAAGTTCAGCGAATTAATAGAGGGGATTTTGCATTGAAGACAGATCACAGACATTTGTAGACAAACTTTCTTGGGGTGTGAAAAGTGTAGCCAGAGAGAGATGATAGACTCAGATATACAAGCATGAGGATTGTGTTTTTACCTGTGAAGAAAGGAGAGATAGTTTTCAGTTCCGGTTCTAACGTCATCCTTAAAATACATCCTTAACAAATGCAAGCAGGCCAAGTCCTGAATGCAGGCCTTGATGATATTGCTCTTAAATGCTACACACTATAGGGGTCATTCCGAGTTGATCTCTCGCTAGCAGTTTTTAGCAGCCATGCAAACGCATTGTCGCCGCTCACTGGGGAGTGTATTTTAGCTTTGCAGAAGAGTGAACACTTGTGCAGCAGAGCGCCTGCAAAATGGTTTTGTGCAAAACAAGAGTAGCCCTGTAGTTACTTTTTGTGAGCGTTGATTCTAACAACGGGGGGTCGGCTTTTGACGTCACACACCCGCCCAGCCACGCCTGTGTTTTTTCTGCCACACCTGCGTTTTTCTAAGCACTCCCTGAAAATGGTCAGTTGACACCCAGAATCGCCCACTTTCTGTTAACCTCCTAGCGGCCGGCTGTGTGATTGGAATTGTCGCTAGAACCAGTGCAAAACTACAATGGACTTTGTACCCGTATGATGCGCGTGCGCATTGCAGAGCATACGCATGCGCAGATTAGCCATTTTTTTACTGATCGCTACGCAGCGAACAGCGGCAGCTAGCGATCAACTTGGAATGACCCCCAATATCAGTTGGCAAAGGGGGAGGTGTGCACTCAGAAGTTCAGCGAATTAATAGAGGGGATTTTGCATTGAAGAGAGATCACAGACATTTGTAGACAAACTTTCTTGGGGTGTGAAAAATGTAGCCAGAGAGAGAGAGATGATAGACTCAAATATACAAGCATGAGGATTGTGTTTTTACCTGTGAAGAAAGGAGAGATGGTTTTCAGTTCCGGTTCTAACGTCATCCTTAAAATACATCCTTAACAAATGCAAGCAGGCCAAGTCCTGAATGCAGGCCTTGATGATATTGCTCTTAAATGCTACACACTATGGGGGTCATTCCGAGTTGATCGCTAGCTGCCGTTGTTTGCTGCGTATCGATCAGTGGAAAAAATTGCTAATCTGCGCATGCGTATGCTCCGCAATGCGCACGCGCGTCTTACGGGTACAAAGTCCATTGTGATTTTGCACTGGTTCTAGCGACGATTCCAATCGCACAGCCGGCCGCAAGGAGGTTGACAGAAAGTGGACGTTTCTGGGTGTCAACTGACCGTTTTCAGGGAGTGCTTAGAAAAACACAGGTGTGGCAGATAAAATGCAGGCGCGGCTGGGCATTCGCTGGGCGGGTGTGTGACATCAAAAGCCGTCCCTCCATCGTTAGAATCCACGCACACGAAGAGTAACTACAGGGCTGGTCTTGTTTTGCACAAAACGATTTTGCAGGAGCTCTGCTGCACAAGCATTCGCACTTCTGCAAAGCGAAAATACACTCCCCAATGGGCGGTGACAATGCGTTTGCACGGCTGCTAAAAACTGCTAGCGAGCGATCAACTCGGAATGACCCCCTATATCAGTTGGCAAAGGGGGAGCCGTGCAATCAGAAGTTCAGCTAATTAACAGAGGGGATTTTGCCTATAGTGCCTTCACTTTATATTGTGCCACATTACAGTGCGTCAGTGCATAGTATGCAACATTATAATGTCCTCTAGTTCATTTTATACCACACTACAATGAGCAGGTCCATGGTCGTAACTAGATATATTGCAGGCCCCAAAGCAATAATTTGTAAGAGCCCATATGTACCTACCAATGGTGAAAAATGTATATGACACATGTAACTTTGACAGGGAAGATGGGCCCCTCTCAGCTCTGGGCCCCATAGCAGTTGCACTCCCTGCACCTATGGTAGCTATGCCCATGCAACAAGTAACCTATTACCAGTTGCTGGCACAGGCAGCAAGCTCACAGAACAATCCACCAAGCAATCATCCACCAGAGGGCGTCAGTGAGGAACAGAATCTATTTCGCAGGGGTTATCAATGACAAGAAAATAGTCTCATAAGCGGGCATATTTATTAAAATAATTTTTACTAAAATAATGTGAAAACTTTGTGAAAAAAAATACCTGCCCTGTGATAATAACCCTGAGACAGTGTTATCCACAGGTTCCCAGCTCCGTTCTCCACTCAGGCAGAGCAGAGTGGGAAGCTGGCCCCTGTGATCAGCCATGTGTGACTAATAAGGCCACAAGCTGATCACATAAAATAAATTAAAAAAAAAAAGTTTTTTTTAAACTCACCAACAGGCCCTCCCGTGATCCTTGTCCCAGACTCCCAGTGCACTCCTCCGTGCCTCCGGTCATCTGATCGCCGGCTACTGCACTGTGACCCCGGTCATTTGCTGTAAACCGGTATCTCCATTTAGCAGGCATCAGATGACGGGGTCACAGAGCTGGAAGCCAGCGTTCATATGACCGGAGAAGATATAGATGCATCTAACAGATTTCAGAATACGGCACACTGCCCAGAAATGCTAATTACTTGTAAAGTGTGGTCTGTTGAATCCATTCGCAGTAGTGAGGGTATGGCTGATGCTGAGCAATCGCAGTCATTGATTCCTTTCTTATGTGCATTGCGCAGTACAGTATGTTGAAATCTGTTAGTTGCATCCATATCTGCGGACACGTCCCACTCACAATCAAGCCCTCGATCTTTAAAGTGGAAGATAATGAGTGAGTTGTTTTTAACATAATTAGGACTGGTTTTGTGGGTCACGTCTTGTTCTTATTTCCTTTTACATGGTAAATGTGTTTTTATTATTAATAACTCTGCCCAGGCATGTACTATATTGGGGTGTGGTATGATAGGTCAACAGTCATCAGGTCAACAGAAGAATGCTGACAGGGTTGAAATGTCGACATGCAGCATGCGGTGTTCTGGGTTCTTCCCTCACCTGGTGGCAGCGACTGTCCAGCGTCTTCCTCTTGGTCCCAGCAGCCATGTGACAATCTCTTCTTGTGCAGATCTCTCATGTTGTGGCATTCTGGTGAGTATTCTCCCCCTATCCCTAATCCTAGCCCTCTCCTTCCCGCAGCTTAACCCTAACCACCTCCCGCAGCCTAACCCTCACTGTCGGCATCCTAAAACTGTCGACTTCCAGGCGGTGACATGTCAAATGTCGACATTGTGAATCTGTCGACTGAGGATGTTGACATTGTGGTGTCAACCTTCTGAACATCGACTTGGTTACTGTCAACCACTCGGGTATGTTATATTGTCTATTAATTGTGTACTGTAAATTTAGTATTTACTACAGTACTATCACTGTGAGCGCCCCTTCTGGCATAAAGCAGGTGAATACTACTGTTTGCTCCTGGAGTAAGCCAGGCACGTAAAAAGCACATCATGATCTTGTAAAAGCGAGGGATAGCAATGCCTCAATTATATTAACAGAACTCACCTGTAGGCTCAGCAGCCTTGTATACCTTTGCAAAGAATCAGAGCTGTCTCTACCATTAAGTAGCTTTAGGCAGTTGCCTAAGGGTGTCAGCCACTGGGGGGCGTCACAATATAAACAAAACAATATAAACAGTCATATCTCCCAGACTCCCAACATAACCTATTCCAGGAGACAAAATGTATGATTGCCATCACCTGTGCTGAAGTACATTCTTATCAATTAACTAGTTCAACTTGGTGATGGCAATAATAAATTAAGAGGGAAGTCCAGAAACAGAGCATTGTGTCCTTCCTGGAATGGATCACGTTTTGGGAGGTATGCTTTCAGTCTCGGCCGAGACTACTGATGACCAGGGCCGAAGCTACCAAGGTGTCATGCCTCCGGAACTCTCCCAGCCTCTTCCCTCTCCTTCATGCTGAATGGAGGTATATCTGTTAGGGGGGACGTGTGTGTGTGTACGCGCTGACAGGGTGTGTGTATGTATGGGCCGGTTAATGAGTACTGACAGGGTTCGTGTGTGTAGGGAGGGTCTAAGGAATGCTGGCAGGATGAGTGTGTGCGTGTGGGTGGGTGGGTGTGTGTACGGGTTAGTGAGCTAAGGGGGTAATTCCAAGTTGATCGCAGCAGCAAATTTTTTAGCAGTTGGACAAAACCATGTGCACTGCAGGGGAGGCAGATATAACATGTGCAGAGAGAGTTAGATTTGGGTGTGGTGAGTTCAATCTGCAATCTAAATTGCAGTGTAAAAATAAAGCAGCCAGTATTTACCCTGCACAGAAATAAAATAACCCACCCACATCTAACTCTCTCTGCACATGTTAGATCTGTCCCCCCTGCAGTGCACATGGTTTTGCCCAACTGCTAAAAAAATATCCTGCTGCGATCAACTTGGAATTACCCCCTAAGTGTATGTGTGTGTGTTTTTGAGTGTGTGTGTTAATGAGTGCTGGCAGGGTGTGTGTGTCATATTAGTTGGGGCATTTCTGTATAGTATATTATGAATTTGGGACACTGCTGTATGGCATATTATAAATTTTGGACAGTGATACGTGGCATATTATAAATTGGAGGCACTGATACATGGCATATTATGTATTGGAAGGAGCAGGGGCCATGGGTGAAATGTTGCCTAGGGCGCCAAGAAACCTTGCACCGGCCAAAGAATGATACACTTAAGTGGGCAGAAAGTGTGCGGTCGCAGAGCAGAAGGCCGCGGCCGTCGCATACAGACGCGCGGCTGCATCCATCTCTGAATCAGCCCCTATGTTTACTTTCTGGTGACACTAACATAATTACTGTAATTATTGTGGCTATGCATTTTGGAATATCTCACAATGATGGCCACACGACATCTGCTTTCCTCCCCTGGGGAGAAGACATTTCCTTATTCCAAACCTGTGAAGGAAGGAATAGAGAAAATGTTGGTCAATCAGGCAGGGACAACATTCACTGCCCAATACTGCCGACTTGCAGCTCAGCAATTATCAGATCTGTAGGTCATGCTTGACAATTCAGAATGTCGAACAGTCCAATAATCTGTGGTCGGTTGCAGCACCGCACTATGCAGTGATTGACTGGATTGGTAAATAATCTGTAGATTGGACCCATATTTGTATATAATGTATGCACAGCATTAGGGAAAAAAATGGGAGCAATTTGCTTGTGGCAAATACATTGCTTTTGCACGCAGGGTAAATACTGGCAGCTTCTGCATGTAGTGAACAAATAGGTGGCAGATTTGTTTTTCACTGAAATTTTGAATTAAGGACCTAATTCAGACCTGATTTCTGTTGTGCGAAATCGCACAGAGGGCGATTACCGAATGACTGCGCATGCATATGCACCGCAATGCACAGGTGCAAGCCCAAAACAGTGACAGAATGGTGCAAAAAATTCCATCGTTAGGCATACGCAAGATGATTGATAGGAAGAGGCCGTTTGGGGGTGATAACTGCCCGTTTTCTGGGAGTGTCAGAAAAAAACGCAGGCGTTCCCAAGCGTTTTTCTGGGAGGGTGTGTGACGTCAGCTCCGGCCCCGATCAGCTTGTTTGTATCGCATTGTAGGAGTACGTCCTGGGCTACGCACAGACTGCACACACTGGAAAAATCATTAGATGGTGAGTGAGTTGTGAACGGATTTGCAGATGTCCACTGTCTGGCAAAGTTTTCGTATGCTGTACGCATGCATTCTCACATTTGCACGGGGCGGGTTTTCACTCTCTATGGGTGGCGACTATCTCATCGCAGACCTCTGCAAAAACGTAGAGTGATCAGGTCTGAATTAGGCCCTTAGCCAGGACACACCACCTCCAACTTTATACCTGTCTTCTCATAATAACTTTGTGCCCTACAGTGCAACACTGTTTTGCTTATGTGCAAATTTGCTCCTTTTTTGCTCTTTTATTTTTATTTGCTCTTAACTCATCATCAGCCTCTATGTGTGAACCTGAACTGTTTTTGTACATTCCCAATTCAGTAAGAAAATGTATCTTATACACTACTGATGGTATATTTATTGCAGTCATATGCAATTATTATTTAATTATCTGTAGTAATAAATTGCTGCAAATTGCAGTAGTTCAGGTTTATACTTAATTTTAATTATGTTGCAGATACAAGGCTACCTGGGCCTGATTCAGACGAGGTTGAGATGCTATTGCTGCTGCTTACATGGAAGCAGCAGCGATAGCACTAATATGGTAATGCAGCAAAAGGGTCATGCCCAGTGGCGCATTTTACCTATGGGCTGCAGGACTGCACCCACAGGTAAAATCCGCCATCACAATCAGTGTCAGTGAAACCAGATGCAGTCTGAGACTGCACTAGCACCACTGTGACTGGCAGCGACATCCTATTGGAAGTCCC
This sequence comes from Pseudophryne corroboree, assembly GCF_028390025.1. Classification (NCBI taxonomy): domain Eukaryota; kingdom Metazoa; phylum Chordata; class Amphibia; order Anura; family Myobatrachidae; genus Pseudophryne; species Pseudophryne corroboree. The sequence continues at coordinate 162,076,705 of NC_086449.1, forward strand.
ACCTGTCAGTCACAGACACACAAGGCAGTCCCATTAGAAGGTGTTTCCTCCCTCCAGGACTACCATACCTAGCTGTGACTAGCAGAGAGTTGGCTTCCTGTAGGAAGTCAGCTTGCCCTTGCGGGCTCGCTTCGCTCGCATTGCTTCAGGCAAGGTTACTATTCCCAATTGTAATCCATGTGGATGGTAAACCAAGCAAAAATTGAAAAATTTGAAAAATCCCTCAAAACTTGTGTTGGCCTTTTAATCCTGTCAACCTTTTGGACTGTCTACCTTTTACCTGTCAACATTTTGACCCTGTTGACTTTTTGACCCTGTCGACCATATTGTGTTGACCTATTGACTGACTAACTAGACACTATCCATAGTCCGGACACCAAATTTGGGCATCATTTTTTTTCAAGCATTTGGAAAAATTCATGTTCAGCAAAAAATGGTGGGCACAATACCAACACAGACTCACTGTGACAAATGTGCAATATACAGACATGGACAAATCTGTGCCCTTCCACAAAAAATGAACCCATATTTTTCTCTTTCTAGAACTTGAAAGTGACAAAAGTAATTGGCAGCCATCATTATTTATTCCAGGCTTACCTTCTGTTTTTTTTTCTCCTTTCTGGGAGAAGCCCGGAGCAGAGACGATGCGGAGAACTTCGGTGCGGGGCCAGCTTTGACATCTTCAAGCCCCGCTCCCACAGTGGGAAACCGCAGGGATTTGTGTGTCCACATCATTTTAACCCCTCCTCATATACACGTGAATGCCAGGGATTATCTCTCTATCCTGCCCGCTTTCAGTAGGGGAAGGATGCGGGAGATCTGCATGCTCTTCTTGGGGTGCAAGGGGCCACCTCAAAGAGAGCCTCCTGCAATTTCCAGGAGAGTAGGCAAGTATGATATATTGCATACTTAATAGTAATCAAACTTTGCTTTTGATTTTTGATTCAACAGAATTTCTCTAACGTCCTAGTGGATGCTGGGAACTCCGAAAGGACCATGGGGAATAGCGGCTCCGCAGGAGACTGGGCACAACTAAAAGAAAGCTTTTAGACTACCTGGTGTGCACTGGCTCCTCCCACTATGACCCTCCTCCAAGCCTCAGTTAGATTTCTGTGCCCGGCCGAGCTGGATGCACACTAGGGGCTCTCCTGAGCTCCTAGAAAGAAAGTTTATTTTAGGTTTTTTATTTTACAGTGAGACCTGCTGGCAACAGGCTAACTGCATTGAGGGACTAAGGGGAGAAGAAGCGAACCTACCTGCTTGCAGCTAGCTTGGGCTTCTTAGGCTACTGGACACCATTAGCTCCAGAGGGATCGACCGCATGGAACTGGCCTTGGTGTTCGTTCCCGGAGCCGCGCCGCCGTCCCCCTTACAGAGCCAGAAGCAAGAAGAGGTCCGGAAAATCGGCGGCAGAAGACATCAGTCTTCACCAAGGTAGCGCACAGCACTGCAGCTGTGCGCCATTGCTCCTCATACACACTTCACACTCCGGTCACTGAGGGTGCAGGGCGCTGGGGGGGGCGCCCTGAGCAGCAATAAAAACACCTTGGCTGGCAAATATATCACAATATATAGCCCCAGAGGCTATATATGTGATAAATACCCCTGCCAGAATCCATAAAAAAGCGGGAGAAAAGTCTGCGAAAAAGGGGCGGAGCTATCTCCCTCAGCACACTGGCGCCATTTTCTCTTCACAGTGCAGCTGGAAGACAGCTCCCCAGGCTCGCCCCTGTAGTTTGCAGGCTCAGAGGGTTAAAAAGAGAGGGGGGGCACTAAATTTAGGCGCAATATTGTATATACAAGCAGCTATTGGGAAAAATTCACTCAATATAGTGTTAATCCCTAAATTATATAGCGCTCTGGTGTGTGCTGGCATACTCTCTCTCTGTCTCCCCAAAGGGCTGTGTGGGGTCCTGTCCTCAGTCAGAGCATTCCCTGTGTGTGTGCGGTGTGTCGGTACGGCTGTGTCGACACGTTTGATGAGGAGGCTTATGTGGTGGCAGAGCAGATGCCGATAAATGTGATGTCGCCCCCTGTGGGGCCGACACCAGAGTGGATGGATAGGTGGAAGGTATAAACCGACAGTGTCAACTCCTTACATAAAAGGCTGGATGACGTAACAGCTGTGGGACAGCCGGCTTCTCAGCCCGCGCCTGCCCAGGCGTCTCAAAGGCCATCAGGGGCTCAAAAACGCCCGCTCCCTCAGATGGCAGACACAAATGTCGACACGGAGTCTGACTCCAGTGTCGACGAGAATGAGACATATACACAATCCACTAGGAACATCCGTTACATGATCCCGGCAATAAAAAATGTGTTACACATTTCTGACATTAACCCAAGTACCACTAAAAAAGGGTTTTATGTTTGGGGAGAAAAAGCAGGCAGTGTTTGGTTCCCCCATCAAATGAGTGAATGAAGTGTGAAAAAGCGTGGGTTCCCCCGATAAGAAACTGGCAATTTCTAAAAAGTTACTGATGGCGTACCCTTTCCCGCCAGAGGATAAGTTACGCTGGGAGATATCCCCTAGGGTGGATAAGGCGCTCACACGTTTGTCAAAAAAGGTGGCACTGCCGTCTTAGGATACGGCCACTTTGAAGGTACCTGCTGATAAAAAGCAGGAGGCTATCCTGAAGTCTGTATTTACACACTCAGGTACTAGACTGAGACCTGCAGATAGCTGCAGCGTGGTCTGTGACCCTGTCAAACAGGGATACTATTTTGCGAACATAAGAGCATATTAAAGACGTCGTCTTATATTTGAGGGATGCACAGAGGGATATTTTGCCGGCTGGCATCCAGAATTAATGCAATGTCCATTCTGTCAGGAGGGTATTAGAGACCCGACACTGGACAGGTGATGCTGACTTTAAAAGGCACATAGAGCCTTATAAGGGTGAGGAATTGTTTGGGGATGGTCTCTGGGAATTTTTACCTCAGGTTTCCTCACAGCCTAAGAAAGCACTGTATTATCAGGTACAGTCCTTTCGGCTTCAGAAAAGCAAGCGGGTCAAAGGCGCTTCCTTTCTGCACAGAGACGAGGGAAGAGGGAAAAAGCTGCACCAGTCAGCCAGTTCCCAGAATCAAAATTCTTCCCCCGCTTCCTCTAAGTCCACCGCATGACGCGGCCGCCTCAAAAATTTCAGCGATCAGTGGGCTCGCTCACAGGTGGATCCCTGGATCCTTCAAGTAGTATCTCAGGGGTACAAGCTGGAATTCGAGGCGTCTCCCCCCCCCCGCCGTTTCCTCAAATCTGCCTTGCCGACAACTCCCTCAGGCAGGGAGGCTGTGCTAGAGGCAATTCACAAGCTGTATTCCCAGCAGGTGATAGTCAAGGTGCCCCTACTTCAACAAGGACGGGGTTACTATTCCACACTGTTTGTGGTACCGAAACCGGACGGTTCGGTGAGACCCATTTTAAATTCGAAATCCTTGAACACATACATAAAAAAATTCAAGTTCAAGATGGAATCGCTCAGGGCGGTTATTGCAAGACTGGAGGAGGGGGATTACATGGTATCCCTGGACATCAAGGATGCTTACCTACATGTCCCCATTTACCATCCTCACCAGGAGTACCTCAGATTTGTGGTACAGGATTGCCATTACCAATTCCAAACACTGCCGTTTGGACTGTCCACGGCACCGATGGTCTTTACCAAGGTAATGGCAGAAATGATGATACTCCTTCGAAAAAAGGGAGTTTTAATTATCCCGTACTTGGACGATCTCCTTATAAAGGCGAGGTCCAAGGAGCAGTTGTTGGTCGGAGTAGCACTATCTCGGGAAGTGCTACAACAGCACAGATGGATTCTATACATTCCAAAGTCACAGCTGGTTCCTACCACACGCCTACTGTTCCTGGGGATGGTTCTGGACACAGAACAGAAAAAAGTGTTTCTCCCGCAGGAGAAAGCCAAGGAGCTGTCATCTCTAGTCAGAGACCTCCTGAAACCAAAACAGGTATCGGTGCATCACTGCACACGAGTCCTGGGAAAAATGGTAGCTTCTTACGAAGCAAAATTCCATTCGGCAGGTTCCATGCAAGAACCTTTCAGTGGGACCTCTTGGACAAGTGGTCGGGATCGCATCTTCAGATGCATCGGCTGATAACCCTGTCTCCAAGGACCAGGGTGTCTCTGCTGTGGTGGCTGCAGAGTGCTCATCTTCAAGAGGGCCGCAGATTCGGCATACAGGACTGGGTCCTGGTAACCACGGATGCCAGCCTTCGAGGCTGGGGGGCAGTCACACAGGGAAGAAATTTCCAAGGACTTTGGTCAAGTCAGGAGTCGTCCCTACACATAAATATTCCGGAACTGAGGGCCATTTACAATGCCCTAAGTCTGGCAAGGCCTCTGCTACAAAACCAGCCGGTACTGATCCAATCAGACAACATCACGGCAGTCGCCCATGTAAACCGACAGGGCGGCACAAGAAGCAAGATGGCGATGGCAGAAGCCACAAGGATTCTCCGATGGGCGGAAAATCACGTCTTAGCACTGTCAGCAGTGTTCATTCCGGGAGTGGACAACTGGGAAGCAGACTTCCTCAGCAGACACGACCTACACCCGGGAGAGTGGGGACTTCATCCAGAAGTCTTCCAACTGTTGGTAAACCGTTGGGAAAGGCCACAGGTGGACATGATGGCGTCCCGCCTAAACAAAAAACTAGATATTGCGCCAGGTCAAGAGACCCTCAGGCAATAGCTGTGGACGCTCTAGTGACACCGTGGGTGTACCAGTCAGTTTATGTATTCCCTCCTCTGCCTCTCATATCAAAGGTACTGAGAATAATAAGAAAACGAGGAGTAAGAACGATACTCGTGGTTCCGGATGGGCCAAGAAGAGCTTGGTACCCAGAACTTCAAGAAATGATATCAGAGGACCCATGGCCTCTACCGCTCAGACAGGATCTGCTACAGCAGGGGCCCTGTCTGTTCCAAGACTTACCGCGGCTGCGTTTGACGGCATGGCGGTTGAATTCCGGATCCTAAAGGAAAAGGGCATTCCGGAGGAAGTCATTCCTACGCTGATAAAAGCCAGGAAAGAAGTAACCGCAAACCATTATCACCGTATTTGGCAAAAATATGTTGCGTGGTGTGAGGCCAGGAAGGCCCCAACAGAGGAATTTCAGCTGGGTCGTTTTCTGCACTTCCTACAGTCAGGAGTGACTATGGGCCTAAACTTGGGTTCCATTAAGGTCCAGATTTCGGCTCTGTCGATTTTCTTCCAGAAAGAATTGGCTTCACTGCCTGGAGTTCAGACATTTGTAAAGGGAGTGCTACATATTCAGCCCCCTTTTGTGCCTCCTGTGGCACCTTGGGATCTCAACGTGGTGTTGAGTTCCCTAAAATCACATTGGTTTGAGCCACTTAAAACTGTGGATTTGAAATATCTCACGTGGAAAGTGGTCATGTTATTGGCCTTGGCTTCGGCCAGGCGTGTGTCAGAATGGGCGGCTTTGTCATGTAAAAGCCCTTATCTGATTTTCCATATGGATAGGGCAGAATTGAGGACTCGTCCCCAGTTTCTCCCTAAGGTGGTATCAGCTTTTCACTTGAACCAACCTATTGTAGTGCCTGCGGCTACTAGGGACTTGGAAGATTCCAAGTTACTGGACGTAGTCAGGGCCTTAAAAATTTATATTTCCAGGACGGCTGGAGTCAGGAAAACTGACTCGCTTTTTATCCTGTAGGCACCCAACAAAATAGGTGCTCCTGCTTCTAAGCAGACTATTGCTCGCTGAATTTGTAGCACAATTCAGCTGGAGCATTCTGCGGCTGGATTGCAGCATCCTAAATCAGTAAAAGCCCATTCCACGAGGAAAGTGGGCTCATCTTGGGCGGCTGCCCGAGGGGTCTCGGCTTTACAACTTTGCCGAGCTGCAACTTGGTCAGGGGCAAACACGTTTGCTAAATTCTACAAATTTGATACCCTGGCTGAGGAGGACCTTGAGTTCTCTCATTCGGTGCTGCAGAGTCATCCGCACTCTCCCGCCCGTTTGGGAGCTTTGGTATAATCCCCATGGTCCTTTCGCAGTTCCCAGCATCCACTAGGACGTTAGAGAAAATAAGATTTTACTCACCGGTAAATCTATTTCTCGTAGTCCGTAGTGGATGCTGGGCGCCCATCCCAAGTGCGGATTGTCTGCAATACTTGTACATAGTTATTGTTAACTAAAGGGTTATTGTTATGAGCCATCTGTTGAGAGGCTCAGTTATGTTTCATACTGTTAACTGGATATGGTATCACGAGTTATACGGTGTGATTGGTGTGGCTGGTATGAGTCTTACCCGGGATTCAAAATCCTTCCTTATTGTGTCAGCTCTTCCGGGCACAGTATCCTAACTGAGGCTTGGAGGAGGGTCATAGTGGGAGGAGCCAGTGCACACCAGGTAGTCTAAAAGCTTTCTTTTAGTTGTGCCCAGTCTCCTGCGGAGCCGCTATTCCCCATGGTCCTTTCGGAGTTCCCAGCATCCACTACGGACTACGAGAAATAGATTTACCGGTGAGTAAAATCTTATTATTTCAAATAATAAAACAAATGACGATGGCATGGACAAAAATGATAGGACACTTACCAGCATATTCAACTGTGTGCGGGAGTTTTGAAAAACCCTGCGGCACAGTGTTTTTCCCACAGTCGCAGAGTTTTCCTATTAATAAAAGGAGAGAAAATGAGACTCTGTGATTACTATAGAAACCATCATGTCTTTTTTCATGCACCCACATAAGTCTGATTTTCCTAAAATTGTTATTTAGTAAAAAAAAAACCAGTGGGATTTGCTCTGGAACCCAAGGCCTAATTAAGCAATTGAAAGTTAATTAGCTGAAAGTCCAATTAGCTTAATTAGTCAGTAATTACTTACCTTCCAAAGCGGTATCTTCTTCAGGCTGCAGGTCTTCTTCAGCAACTTGTGTGGCAAGTATATGTGTGTCAGTATGTGTGAAGTTAATGTGTGTGTGACACCCCACCAAGGCAGCAGCAGGGAGAACTACATCTCCCAGCAGCCCCTCCCCCTCCCCTCCCAGCAGACCCCTCGCCTCCTAGCACTAGGCTGATACGCTGTGGGCTCTGGCAGGGATTGCTGGAAGGAGGAGTTTTCACACATCTTGTTGGTACAACTTCCTACTTTACCTCGGTAAAGAGGCAAAGCAGGAACGCTGTATCGGCACAATATGTGCTGCATAATACATCTCCCCCTGAGCACTGCCGATTCAACAAGGGTATACTATCTACCGTGCCCAAAATGGCTGCCTTTCATGGGTGGGTCATGTAACCTATGGAATTTAGTAATCAAAATGTCTGCATCATCTCTGTATTAATCTCATCACCCCGGTTCCATTGTGCGTTACCAGTCTCACCGGTACCCAGCCCAGTTTCCAAAACGCTACAAGTATAAACCAGTACCCAGCCCAGTTCCATTGTGCGTTACCAGTCTCACCAGTACCCAGTCCAGTTTCAAGAACGCTACCAGTATAACCGGTACCCAGCCCAGTTCCATTGTACGTTACCAGTCTCACCAGTACCCAGCCCGGTTAACAGTACGCTACCAGTATAACCGGTACCCAGCCTGGTTTCCAGTACGCTACCAATATAACTGGTACCCAGCCCGGTTTCATTGTACGTTACCAGTCTCACCAGTACCCAGCCCGGTTACCAGTACGCTACCAGTATAACCGGTATCCAGCCTAGTTTCCAGTACGCTATCAACATAACTGGTACCCTGCCCGGTTTCATTGTACGTTACCAGTTTCACCGGTACCCAGCCCGGTTTCCAGAATGCTACCAGTATAACCGGTACCCAGCCTGGTTACCAGTACTCTACCAGTATAACTGGTACCCAGATTGGTTACCAGTATGCTACCAGTAATCCAGTTCTATATATCAGCTTCCTGAGATCTACTCTACAGATTCGCCAGTTGGTCTGTATGAGGAGGACTTATATCCAGCCTTCCTTACTCAGGCCCAGCACTATCTTCTCTCTCCTACCATCAGAGCGATCCCCGAGTGCACAAACACCCAGTGCCGTGAAAGTATTTTTGTAGAAAAATAGGTTCAGGAACTCCCAGGGGTGGGCAGTGGTGGGCAGAGCTGTGAGACAATGTGGGAGGAACTACAGTGGGCAGGAGCCCTTTGTAAGAATAAAGCCGTTTCCTGTGTAAGAAAAAGGAATTTAGGCACATGCCTCAAAAAAGGGGGTGCAGACGTGCTGTAAGGGGCATGGCCTTGCTGCAATCAGCATGGCCTTGCAGTAAAAGACTATTTTATACCACAGTTTTGCAAAATGCATGCCCAGACATTGGCCACCACAGGTAAAATAAAAATCCTGATTCATGCTCCTTACATTATTTGTCATTTTTCATCCTTATAGTAATGCCCCTAAAGCTGGCCATACACCTACAGATTTGTTGTCAGATCTGGATTTTTGGAATGAAAATCTAGTAATAGATGAGAGCAAAGGACAATTGACCATTTGCTCCCAAATAATGGAATACAGACAAAAATGGTCAATCAGACAAATTGGTTAAATCCACGTCCATTTTTGTCAGTTTTATGGCATTTAGGAGCAAATGACCACCTGTCATTTGCGCTCATCCATTACCAGGTTTTGACTCCAACTGTCCAGATCTGACAATAACTATTTAGGTGTATGGGCAGCATTACACAATATGCCACACACCGTAATGCCCATTGCACATTATGCCACACACCGTAATGCCCATTACACAATGACACACCATAATGCCCATTACACAATATGCCACACACCGTAATGCCCATTGCACATTATGCCACACACCGTAATGCCCATTACACAATGACACACCATAATGCCCATTACACAATATGCCACACACCGTAATGCCCATTGCACATTATGCCACACACCGTAATGCCCATTACACAATGACACACCATAATGCCCATTACACAATTTGCCACACACCGTTAGGCCCATTACACAATATGCCACACACAGTTATACCCCGCACACAATAATGCCCCTTACAAATTATGCCCCACAGTAAGGCTTCTAATTACTTTTAAATTACCTGCTCATTTAACAGAAAAGGCTCATCCGCAGCCCCCGGTACTCTCAAGCCACTTCAGGGGCTGTGAGACTTATTTCTATGCAACCCCTGCACCCGCCGGCACCAGACCGCACCCGCCCACCCACATGAAAAAAACACCTTTCTGCGCCGGCAGCCAGGACATTTTGGAGCTCTGTTCCTGGTGACGTCATTTTTCACCAGACCTTCAGGAACGGCATTCCGGAGTGTTCTGGATGAAAAATAGCCCTGTAAATAGGATTCTGTGCACCAATAACCACCCACCTCTGCACTTCTCTATGCTGCTACCTCATAGGGGTTATTTAAATGCAGAAAACACGTATGATTACAGTATGTTACTAGATGTGTCATATTAAAACAGTATTGACTGCATTCCTGGTAATTTGAAAGAGAATAATTATTTATGGGTTTTGCAGTTCTGTATTGTGATTCATATCTTTACTTTTTGGGCTATTACAGTCATCATTCTCCATAACACATTTTTCTTCTCTTTAATTATACACTAATTGTTCATGTAATTTCCACGCCCTTGCTCTGTTTGCAGTTTGTGTGGTTTTTACCTAGTTTTTCAGATGAGAGTTTCTTAAGGGAAAGGGTCACAAGAGTGGAATATTAAACTGATCCTATTTGACAAACATGCATCACCCACACGTATGGTTTACTCTGGTGTATCAGCGATTGGAACAGTCTTATCACATTCCATTGTTCATTGGTTCTAGCTGGAACATATAAATGGGCAGATTAGAGCACGACTCCACATCCCACAGCTCTCATATATACCCTCAAGATGGGCGCAATGGTGAGTGGCTTCTGTAACTATATGTACTTGTATACGGTACTCATATACACAAGTTTTTATGTCATTTGGTTAGAATGATAATGTCAATAGCAATAGTATAGGTGACAGCAGTGGTACAATGCTTGGCTTAAACGGATCAATGAATATTAATCTGTAGAGTTTCTGATGAAAGCAGGAAATTATTATCACCCCTGTGTGTTTTATATGCAAGTTATCTGCAAATCTACTTACCCCAGACAATGCCAGATTTACTAAGACTTGAAAAGTGATAAAGTGGAAAGTGATCAACTAGCAACCAATCAGCTCCTAGCTGCCATTTTTCAAACAGGTCCTGTAACATGGCAGTTAGGAGCTGATTGGCTGGCACTCTCCACTTTATCACTTTTTAAAGATTAGTACATCTGGCCCCATAGTCATATTTTAGGAATTCGCCATAAACCCTATTTTAAAAGGACATTATCTGCCTTCAGATTACCATTATTCATTGGCTTTAACTATATAATAGATGCATTTCCTAATGACATTCAATAAATGCATATTTCTAGCTTCTTTCTGTGTCTTTAACACTTCTTTACATAATCAAGCATTGTCATATCCTTGTGTTGCCGCATGATATGATAAGGCTCTGGTATGCTCTATGCGTTGGATTTGATTGTTTCCAAAGGATCAAATGTATGTGGTATCCAAGGACAATGGAAATAAACAACACTACTAGTGGTTTAAAAATATGGCTGATAGACAATAAGAAAGGAAAGCACCTACAACATACTGTTAGCAAAAGTACCACACAGCATATGCAACTGATTATGTCAATGTTATCTGAAGGTGGACAGCCCCTTTAGAAAGCAACATTTTTTAAATTGTTAGTTTTGTGAATGTGTCAATGGTACATCCATAACTACCCAGCCATTGGGATTTCTAGAACAAGTGGATAGAATCTGGTTGGCTACCTCTGATCCTCTCCCCCCTGATTGGCTGATGGTTTCTGTCTAATTCCTAGCAGTCCATGCAGCGTAGAGAAAAGAGGCACATTCAGCAGATATGTGATTAGCTTACTATAACAGGTGGTTCTACCCACAGTAGATATTGTGAATAGACATAACCACAAAGAGACAAACTGCATTAGCAGCAGGGTCCCTAATTAGCTCAGAGCAAGACAGAAGGGCACATAATGGTGTACATTCCCCTTCCAGCATAAGTAACATTTACTAAAGCACGAAGTGTTGCCTGTATGTATTGGTGAATACTAGTTCTTATCTCGAGAAACTACTTTGACTTAATTGTTTTTTTTAAATCCTTCATTTCACAGCTGCTGCTCCTGGGTGCTTTGGCCATCTTCATAAACCCATTACATGGAGAGGAGGTAAGAGACTGCAGGCATTATTACTACAAACTGTGTGACTGCTTTTGCACAGTGGGTACAAGCCAAGGCTATGAGCATTATAGTGAAATTACATTTAATTTGCTTTAATAATTATGTACTCAATATTTATTAGACCTATTGAGACTCATTTTGAGGTGTACACTTTCGCGCACTGAGGGCTATTCAAAGGTGGAAGCAAATGTCGCCACCGCTGTGTCTTTGTATGGAGTGGTTGTATAACAATATGCAAAAGCCGCAGGAGGCGTCTTGTGTAAAAAGCTTCACAGCAGTGAATCAACATTGTGACCATCAGACCTTTGTGAAACTCTCAGGTTACACAATACATCCCGAAAAACTACAGTGCTGGGGCCAGTTTTTGCCCAGAAAACAGGGCAGACATCCCCATTTTCTGGAATGGTTCCCGTTACCACTCCCCGAAACGTCTGCAGCCTAACAATCAGACTGTGACTAACAGGGCGTTGGGACCGAAGCTGCAGCATCATTGTGAGATATATGCACTGCAGCTTTGGCGCATGCCCAGTCCTGAAAACATTGGTCGAGACTATATCTGGGGCTGAATCAGGCACTGAGGACCTGATTCAGAGTTGCATGAAAGTCCATTTTGGGAATGTTTGCACCTGTGCATGCATCGGAGGCATCCATGTGGACTCCTGGGTGGTACACATCTCATTCATATCTCACTTGTGACTAAATAGGTGTAACTGGTGGCAACAGGGTGTATGTACGTGGGCTAAGTTGGGTGAGGGCTTATGGTGGGCGTGTAGAGGGAGTTGTTAGAGATGTTAGTATGCAGAGATCACTCTCACTTTAGGCTGATCTCTTGCACTAAACTAGGCTGGTACAACTGCATGCTGATAGTGATGACAGCCACTTCTACAAGTGGATTAATAAGTGCATGCAGAGCCGCAACAGGGCTGCAAGTCACCCTGTGCCAGTCACACCCCAAACCAATGGCAGGAGGCGGAGCTGCTAAACCAATGACATCCCAAAGCAGGTGTGGCTGCTAGCGCCAGCGAGTGCAGCATTGCTTGGAGAGTCCTCAGGATGCTCCGCGGAGGTTCAGAGACTGCAGGGTGTCTGTTGGAGTATCTGAAAAACACTCCAGCTGGCGCTGCAGCACAGATCCTGGCTATGCTAGCAAAACGCAGAGGCCGTTGGGCAGTGACAGTGCCGTCCACAAAGCCCTGCGCCACGTGTGGCAGCACGGCTTGCACACCCCTAGTTACAGCCATAAGAGCATGCAACTGTACGTGCAACTCTGAATACAGAAGAATATACTCATTTATTTTGGTGACTGCAGTACGGCAGCATCTGTAACTGACTTGTGTGCAATCAGGCCCTGAATCAGAGCCGACCATAGGCATAGGCAAACTAGGCAAATGCCTAGGGCATTTGGTATGCCTAGGAGCACAAGCAGATTCTACTGATTAAAATTATATGCGGCATGCCTATATTCTGTGTGTGACTGCGGTTGTACCTGCATATGAAATGCAAATAAGATGCATTTTAATAAAAAGATACACCTGACATTAGCAGGGCTGCCAGCTGACTCATGCCAGGCATCTACTGCTGCATGGTACAGTATATTGGGGCAAGATGTATGAGGACACATCTATATCCAAGCAGAGGCAGAGGTCACGGTGTTAGCGGCCATGTGAGTGCTATGTGCGGGTGGGTTGGTTGTGCAGTCGTGTTCGGCATATGTGTTAGAGGCATTATGTGCGTCGTGTATAAATGCATACTAATGTGCGGCAAATGTGTAAGGGGCACTGTGTGTGTCACTGTGTATAAGAGCATTAATAATGTGCAGCATATGTGTAAGGGACATTATGTTTATAAGGGCATTATTAAAGGTTGGTATAATATGTAAGGTGCATTATTTTTAGAAGGACATTAATAATGTGTGTCATATGTATAAGGGGCATTACTGTGTGGTATTATGTGCATAAATGCATTACTAATGTGTGGCATATGTGTACAAGGTGCTCCACTTATGTAATTCTAGAAAGGGCACTACAGTGTGGTCTGATGTGAATAAAGAGCAATATGATGTGGTGTAATGTGAATAAGGAGCAATTCAGTGTGATGTAATGTGAATAAGGGGCACTACTGTAAGGAGTAACGTATATAAGGTAAAGTGGTACTACAGTGTGATGTAACGTGAATTAGGGACACTATCGCATGATTAAATGTGAGTAAAGTTGCACTACTGTGTGGTGTAATTTGAATCAGGGGTACTATTGTGTGGCCATGCCCCTTGCCAGCAAAAGCACACCCCTTTGCGTGCTGTGCACTGAATGTGTGCACTGTTCCTGTTTAAAATATGAGGACTGCTATGGGTGAGGGGTGATGGTGCTGGGAAAGGGGCGCAGGGTCATTGGTGAAACTAGTGGTGATGCTAGGGGGCAGCAGGCAAAATCTTTCCTAGGGCATCATATTGGTTAGGGCCGGCTCTGCCCTGAATGTATGTAGGAGAGACACCGTATGTAGTTAGGTGCATGTGTGTCTCATGAAGTGTCCAATTTACAGACAGTAGTATCTTGTTTGAAGACATCTGATACAATGTTACATATGTGTCTTACAGGCATTCCAATACACGAACACAGGATACAATGGAGAAACCGTTTACCACACTGTGAATATTAATGAGCAAATCAAAATTGCTGTGTTTAATGTCTACTCTGGACGACAGACATCCAATGCTGTCTTTGATTACAGCCAGGTAGGTGACTGGTACATAGAAACTTGATGTAACCTGGTGTAAATCTAGCTGGAAGATGTATTTCTGCACTTTGTCAAAATCCTGATCTCTGTCGGAGGGGGAGGGGGGGGGAGGGACTGTAAATTGCAATGTTATAGGAAAACTGCCCATATTAATGTGCTACACGAGAAAGCAGACAGCATATTGCCTGTCGCCTTATTAGGAGGGAGATGCTTTTCTAGCAGAGTAAATGCAGGATGACAGACTTGCTTTGCAGAAATAATTATGGATTATTCCCTGGTTCATTTCCTGGCTGCTCTCTCAGTTTTTTAATCTGTAACAATTCAAGGGTCACCGAGGCTTTGGACAGTCCCAGGTGCTGGGAGTATATGGGTACACCTCATGCTGCATACATTACTATGATGCATTGGGGAACTTTAAAGTGGCATTGCAGGGGGATGTGGTTATGCCCCTTTCCCTGTACTCCTGAACCCCCACAGTAGCTCAGGAAATATGCATTCCTCCCCACCTCACCTGGAGAGCTGGCTGTAGAGGAATGGGGAAGAAGAGAAAAAAATGTAAGCTCAAATTCAAGTTCTCTTAAATAGGAGCAGTGCAAACTCTTACTGACAATTCTTCTTGTGTTCTCCCAGAACATAGTTGCCTACCACATGCCATACAGAGGCATCTGTGTAGTGGCACACATGGATATCGCCACCTTCCCAGACCTCGGACGCTTGGAGGCGCTAATTCACACCAAGAGGGTAAATATTTGTCTGTATAAGAAGCATGAAACGTTTTCAGAATCTGCTCAGGGTGACGGGAAGATTAGAGCAGATGAAAGTGCACTTTATAGGCAGTGAGAGAGTTCAGATTATGCCCGGTTGTGGTCATCAGATCGGCATGAATTGGATCGACCACTGAAGGTCGACATGTACTAGATCGACAGGGTGTCTAGGACGGCAGGTTCATTAGGTCGACATGTGGAAGATCGACAGGTCAAAAGGTCGACATGAGTTTTTCACGATTTTTTTTACTTTTTTTTACCTTTTTCATACTTTACGATCCACGTGGACTACTAATGGGAATGGTAACCTGTGCCAAGTGCAGCAGTAGTGGAGCAAGTCACCTTGCCCGAAGCATGGCGAGCGAAGCGAGCCATGCGAGGGGACACGGTGCACTAATTGGGGTTCCCCGTCACTATACAAAGAAAACGACACCAAAAAAAAAAAACTAATGTCGACCTTTTGACCTGTCGACCTTGCACATGTTGACCTAACGACCCTGTCGACCCAGTGCATGTCAACCTTTAGTGGTCGACCCAATGCATGTCGATCTAATGTGTGTCAACCCAACGACCCATACCCTGCATGCCCTGATGCAGCACAATTCTTACACAAAGACACAAATGCAGCCATCCTATAGTATACAATTGTTTTAGCATCTTGTGTGCACGCTAATGTTCATATTTTATAATATACATTTATATAGTACAAAGAAAGTAGTGACTAATGCCAACACCAAATTTATGACATACAATCCTGCCCACAGGGGCGTAGCGAGAACTTTTTGGGCCTCATAGCAACATTTTGAAAGGGCCCCTGTCCCAATGCTTCTAGAGAGACACCTCTCCGCAGCAGTTGTTAATTTTATGCCCCATAATAGTGCCCTGGTTTTTAGGTTATCAAATTCGGCCCTCTGGACCACGAACAGTTCATATTTTCCAGGTCTCCTCACAGAATCGCAATTGAAATATTTAGCTCCACCTGTGGATTTGTTAAAATGTGTCAGTGAGTAATGAATACACCTGTGCACCTGCTAGGTGACCTGGAAAACATGAACTTCATGGGATCCTGAAGACTGAGTGTGAGAACCTATGCCCTATTTTATTTTCGAAACCATATTTGTGGCTTCGTTGTGTTATTCCCCATAGTAGTTCCCTAGTTTATTTTAGAAAATATAGTTGTGTTCTAGTTCACATTATGGGGGTAATTCCAAGTTGATCGCAGCAGGAATTCTGTTAGCAATTGGGCAAAACCATGTGCACTGCAGGGGAGGTAGATATAACATGTGCAGAGAGAGATAGATTTGGGTGTGGTGTTGAATCTGCAATCTAATTTGCAGTGTAAAAATAAAGCAGCCAGTATTTACCCTGCACAGAAATAAAATAACCCACCCAAATCTAACTCTCTCTGCACATGTTATATCTGCCCCCCCTGCAGTGCACATGGTTTTGCCCAAATGCTAACAAAGTTCCTGCTGCGATCAACTCAGAATTACCCCCTATGTCACATTGGGCTGCCAGTACACATTACTAAAAAACAGTCTATTATGAGTTCATAGTATGTCACATTACAATGCCTTAGTTTATATTATGCCACACTATAGTGCTTTCACTTCCTATTATGTCTCATTACAGTGCCCCACTTTATATTATGTAACATTATAATGCCCTCCAGTTCATTTTATGCCACATTACAATGAGCAGGTAAAGCATACCTAGATATATTGCAAGCCCCAAGGCAAAAGTTTGTAAGTTCCCCGTATTTACCTCCCTATGGTGAAAAAATGTATATAACACATGTAACTGTGACAGGGAAGGTGGGCCCCTCTCAGCTCTGGGCCCCATAGCAGCTGCACTGCCTGCACCTATGGTAGCTACACTCTTGCCCACCCATCTTACTAAGCACATATCAGCCCAGCCACAAACAGTGCAATCTACAGTATGCTCAGAGATCACGGTGCAGAGGCAGAACAAGGCCCGATAATCAGTATCAGCATCTTTCTCATTGCAGTGATGCTTCATAATTAGCCTCTAATGATTAAATAATAGAGAAACTAGTGATGATCATTATCTGTCTTCTTTCCACATCATAGGACAGAGAGAAGGACCTGGAGGACCTGCACAAGCATTACTTTGTCAGTAACCAGCAGGTGAATGACCTTTCTCAGTTTGGTAACGCCGTGCAAGGTCTGTGCTGGGGAATTCCAACCTACTGGGCCCGCGAGTATGCCAGTAAGTATCCTCCTTACCGGAGCTATGTAACTAACTTACAGCATCTTCTCATAATACAATATCACAACTGTATGCAGCATAGTGAGTCTTGTGGTGGAGGATGCCTGGGTGTATGACTGGAACACCAGGGCGGGGTGTATCAAGCATTACATTTTCAATGTGATACATTCCGACACTAATCATATGCATATCAGAATTTAGTAGAGCCATATGTATGTACAGTTGCAATTAAATTCGCAAAGGACAACTGTATGATCAGAGCTGTCCCTTACGATGAGAGGGATTCCGTGTTTATGATCAGGGAGTCATTATGTGCGAGTGGCACGGGACACTGGGAGGGATCTTGGGGAATTATGCAAAATGAAACCCAAAGGCTTCTATTAGGCAACGCCAGCTACAGAGCTATAGATGGCATTGCCTATCGGGGTACAAGCTCAGGAGAGTTTTGCTTTCTGGAACTTTGTACATATGGGAAATGTGGTCAGACCTCCAAAAAGTGCAATTTTGCCATTACTATATGCCGCCCCTACTGTACATTCCATGCCGAATTACCTATCATCACAGTTCCCAGATGTCCACACACAGCCATTGGGTTTGTGAGTGAACCAAATTGAAGTGACTTTTCCTGCACCCCCGGGTGAGTAAACCAGCCTCCTGGGTGATGACTCTATTCATAGCATCACGCCCCTGTAACTCTAATCTGAACCTCCCCATACTGGAGGGCACCAACATAAAAAATCAGCAAATATGGCATTAAAGCAAAGGAATCTCTTCCCCCAATAGTCATTTACAGAACACAGAAGAAAGGGGAACTCAGAATAACACAATGCACAGTCATGATACTTCTCATTTTCTTGTTTACTTTGTTTCTTGCAAAAGCAATGTTTGTTCAGTGTAACTATAAACCATTCATTGGTGTGCGCTGTGCGCCCTCTCACCACCAGTGGCCACATGCATCACTGCAGAGGCAGAACTCTGAGGCAACGGAGTCAGCTGCCGCCGGGCTCCTGCTTTGAAGGGGGGCACCTCTCCTCCTGTTCCATGTGTTCAGCGACATTAATCAATTAAGTTAAATGACAGCAGCCAGTTTCTCTTCTGTAGCCGACTTCCCCACTAGTCACTACTACACCTAACAAAATCACACCCTTTTTCTTATAGATACACTGAAAGCAGACAACTTACAGATGAAGCTATTTGCTCCTATAAAGGAAACATGAGAATTCTAACTATATGAAGTTATTTCTCAGACAATTACAAGTAACTTCATATGCTATATCTCCATCAGTTAGGTGCATGTTTCCAGTGTAATAGGTTGTGCGTTCTAATCCTGGATATGACACTTGCAAATTAATTGTCAGAGAAATAATCAGCATTGTGAGTGACTGAGCAGATCTATGTAGTGTGTGGCTGGACCCCTACATAGTTCCGCCTAGTTGCAACAGTTTTGTAGTAGCTTCAAATAGTTAGAATCTGCAGGTTTGCTATGCAGGAGAAAATATGTGTACTGTATTATATATATGGGGGGCACCAATATTTTTCTTGCCTCCAGGCAACTGGGACAAACTTACGCCACTGCATCACTGTAACAGTCTGACTATAATCACTGTAGGTATTCATGTACAGTTACCTTGCAATACTCAACCTAATCTGTTATTTATTAATACACTCTGTTTACAGCCCCAACGGAAGGAATAGGAGCTCAAGGCTGCGCTGGTATCCACTTTCTCTGTATCCATGTTGGGCTGTGCGCAGGTTTCCACCTCTTCTAATCTGCCCAACGACTGCAGACATTCTGGTGCTGTCCACACTCCCAACCTCATCCTAATACAATGAATATTCAGCTTCCATGGCTGTCTGTCTGTACTGTGTGTACTGCAATCAAAGTGTTTCTATAGCCAGTAACCTGTCCTGGCCAGTAACTGTGTCTGAGATACACCAGCTATTACTCCAGATCAATAAAGATATATTTCCAGTATGACCGAGTCATCGTGTTCACTGTGTGGTACACTCACTGTATTTTCTGTATATAAAATTATATATACAGTATGGATATATATCTGGGGGCTGCTACTTTATCTCTATCCACTTTGTCACTCTCTAAAGCTTAGTACATCTCTCCCAGTATTATAATTGCACACCAGAGAAGGTAGTTACCAAACAGCCGTTACGTAATCATCAGAGACATCAGTATGTAGCATACTTCGAAATGACATTTATACAAAGTTTGCCTTAGGCAGGGGGTGTTCCTCATTTACTAAAGAAAAACATGTCTACAATCCATAATTGCAGGTATTAGGCGTATTCCAGTAAATGCATGGGTTTCCAAGAGTATTTCCCTGATTTGTAGCCTAAAATATAATAACTTGCATTTATAAATGACTGCTGTTCCCGACTGTCGTCAGTCTCTGCATAATTATAATGTTTAGCAGTACTCATCGGAGAATCTATGGGCGTGCGCACCTCCGCGGTACGATCAGGTCTCTGCGCATGACATTTACAGCAACCGCAGTAATTATCTTCCTGATCTGTAGAACTCTTTGTAAGGTGACGTTCCAAAGAAAAGATCCTAAACGTGCACAAATATGTTTGTTTTTCATTAGAATGTCACTATTTGTTTTGCATTTATCTTAAATTGTTTTCTATCAATTAATGTAAAAAGTGGATCCTGATCTTGTAATTCCACAAAATATTTAGATTTTGTACAGTTACAATGAAATATTATAGATTTTTTTAATTGACGCTACCAAATTTAGTATGCTGCAGTGACTCTTGCAAGAATGATGGGGGTAAGGACAGGGGGCAAATGTCTAAATGCTGGAGGCCAGCACAAAGGACAGCAGTGCATAATACAGTAACTAAACTAGCCCCAGCACGATAAAACGTGAATGCATATAAACCAACAGAAGATGGCGCTAAAGCACAGAGAAAGCGTGTTTGTATAATTTCTAATATTCTATTGTTTAAGTAATCTACCATTTTCACATAGGGAAATGTATGAGGTTTCTTACTAGAACTTACGGGATGGTCTTCAGTGTAAAGGAAACCATTCAGTTAGGAAATCCAAAATTTAGATCATAATATTGATCTATTCTTTTTCTAAAAAAATATTCTCTTGGACTTTACTACTACTAAAGTTGGCAAACTAAACCATTTTGAACTTTATACACAAAAGGGCGTTTTTTATCCTAAAATAAGATACACATTTATGGACTGAGCATGAACACAAATATTTGTCATATCTAGATTTTTGTATAGCGCAGACTTTCATCCCTTAAGTCTGTAAAAAGAGAATATGGATGATCAGGGCAGGACAAACAGAAGCTTGGTACAGCTGTGGTCTGATTATGTGTGATATTAACAGACATGGGTGCACCCCCAAACATGCCTCTTATCTTGCAAATATAGTGGTGGATGCTCAATTAGCTGAGTGATATCATTCAGGTGCTTGGAAGGGAGGGGTATTTCTAAGCAAGAAATAAAAAAATAAAAATACCCTTATATTAAAAACTTATCACATACTAATTTCTTCAACACTATTTCTTATTTTAATTACATCTGATTTTTGTATCACTTTCTCTATAGCTTCGGCTTCTTAAACACTAATCTATTAATATTATAGATTTTTCACTGGTATGCTGCCCTGGGCTGTCTGGCTTATGCTGATTTTTTGGGGGTGCCACGCCCTGCACCTAGAAATAACACTAGAGACCCCAAATATACAGAGAGGCCTTGACGCGGCTTGGGGGCTTACACATACATTTGCGCAGATATATGTAACCGAAATCTCTGAATTCTAAGATATTGTATGGGATTTAAATCTGGTTATTGCTATCATTCAGGGTACTGGGGTAAAACAAAATGTGTTTTTTTTTTCATGCCTCTTATGTGATGATTAACATCACTTCTGATTGGCTGCTCTCTGTATCGACGTTCCAACTGATAACAGTAACTCAACAGAAACAAGTACTGTATGTATATAAGCTCCTGTGTGTTTAACATGTAGATCAAATTGTGCAAATAGTCATTTATCATTTTCTTTTTTTTCTATTCATATTGCTGAACTACCCCATTGTGAATGATGTAAAGTAGTGCCTTACAGCAAAGTGCATGCCAACGAAAACTAAATCATTGCTAATATATAGTACATTATAGCACATTACAAATGTTGCCAGAAATATAGTATATGAATATTTTGTAATTGGAAACCATTATTGGTGATGCATGCTTTTTTTATTCAAGGGATTGAAACCTTTTAAATGACATGTCTGCTTATGTGGGGTCTAGTAGCCTAATGGTCATTCCTTCTTGAAGTCGTCTCCACCACCTGGTAGCAGCATTTCTGTGCCTATTCTTCATTCTAGATTATTATTTGAAAGTAAGAAAACACTGTGAAAAAAAAAAAGAATTGCGGGGGCGCGGGTGTACAGCGCGGGGTATGCATTCGCTATGTCAACAAATCCAAATGTTATGCTGTAGCATGTAACATGGTTACAATGCTGACAGTAAAACCAGGGGTAAGTGTTATGGGCCCTACACACTGCGCGATGCGCCGCCGAGCTGCCCGACAGCGGATACGACCGACGGGCGACCCGGCGGCGGGGGGGGGGGGGCAGTGACGGGGGACTGAAGTTTCTTCACTCCCCCCATCACTTGGCTCCATAGCAGTGCAGGCAAATATGGACGAGATCGTCCATATTGGCCTGCATGCACAAGCGACGGGGCACCAGCGATAAACGAACGCGGGGCCGCGCATCGTTCATCACTGGTGCCTCCACACTAAAAGATATGAACGGTATCTTATTCATTAATGAACGAGATCGTTCATATCTTTCACTCATATCGCCCAGTGTGTAGAGCCTATTAGTGTTAGATGTTGGTATTGTGTACATCTCAACATTATGGCCATGTTACAAGTCAACATATATTACATGTCAACATTGTGTTGTATGCCAACATTCTAAATGCTGACATAACATTTATGCCCAATACACTATAAGAGAAATTTATTAAGCTGACAATTTGATTTGAGTTTGCATTTTCATACGAAAATGCAACTCTGAAATTTACTAAACACAAATCTCGGCAGTGTTGGGCCAGTTCGTATTGAGATACACTGCCATAAGCACAAATACGAATCAATAGACCATCGGTCACACATGGTTGGATTTTCACATACACCTCATACAACACGGGAAACTACTAACAATTTCTATTCTGAATCACTGCCGACAATAGCCAAACACTGCCGGTTAAAAACATGGAATTCATACGCAAATAGAACTTTCAAATAGACCTGCTACTGGCTGGCGTGTTTGGAAAATCGTGCACAGATCAATGAGATCCATGAATGCTTCTCTATTTAAAACTGTAGCAAAGAGTTTAAAAAAAAATGTGTGGGGTCCCCCTCCTGAACATAACCAACCCTGCACTCTTTGAGCCGGTCCTTGTTGTTAAAATACCAGGGTAAAAATGCGTAGGGGTTCCCAGTATTTTAAAAACCAGCACCGGGCTCTTGGATCGGTCCTGGTTCCAAAAATAAGGGGGGGAAAAGGATGTAGGGGTCCACCGTATTTTTGAAACCAACACCGGGCTCTACTAGTCAAGGAGATAATGCCACAGTTGGGGGACACATTTATAGTTAAGACCCTGCGGCCGTGGCATTACCCCACCCCCCTCAACTAGCCACCCTTGGCCGGGGTTCCCTGGAGGAGTGGAGACCACCCCAATAAGGGGGTCCCCCCCTCCAGGCACCCAGGGGCTGAAGCCCGGGGCTATGGTCACCACTCCTGGGTTATGAGTGGTGACTTCATAGCTTTTGTGTAAAAAATAATAATTAAATATTGGCCCTCATTCCGAGTCGTTCGCTCTGTATTTTTCATCGCATCGCAGTGAAATTCCGCTTAGTGCGCATGCGCAATATTCGCACTGCGACTGCGCCAAGTATCTTTGCTATGAAGAAAGTATTTTTACTCACGGCTTTCTCATCGCTCCGGCGAACGTAATGTGATTGACAGGAAATGGGTGTTACTGGGCGGAAACACGGCGTTTTATGGGCGTGTGGCTGAAAACGCTACCGTTTCCGGAAAAAACGCAGGAGTGGCCGGAGAAACGGGGGAGTGGTTGGGCGAACGCTGGGTGTGTTTGTGACGTCAAACCAGGAACGACAAGCACTGAACTGATCGCACAGGCAGAGTAAGTCTGGAGCTACTCTAAAACTGCTAAGTAGTTTGTGATCGCAATATTGCGAATACATCGGTCGCAATTTTAAGATGCTAAGATACACTCCCAGTAGGCGGCGGCTTAGCGTGTGTAACTCTGCTAAATTCGCCTTGCGACCGATCAACTCGGAATGAGGGCCATTGTCTTTTGCTGTGGAACTCCAAGTCCCAGCAAGCCTCCCCACATGCTGGTACTTGGAGAACCACAAGTGCCAGCATGCCGGGCATTAAAGGACATGCTGGTACCTGTAGTTCCACAACAAAAGAAATATAAAAAAAAGACAATACACGCACAGCTTGAAAGTAAAACTTTAATAAATAATCACACTTGCACACTCACACTCTGCCATGTTACAGGCTGGGTTTGAAAAATGACAGGAGATGATTGGTTGGTACTTTATCTCCTTCCACTTTATCTTACTCCAAGGCTTAATAAATAGACCAGTGGAGGAGTGAGTATAATGAGAAACGCATCATTCTAAGATGCGGAAACAGTATATCTCTCTGAGTCACTCTAACATCCATGATTGTTGACTTTCAGACTGACCACATTCAGAATGTTAACAGTAAAAATGTTGACATCAAAATGTCTACATGTTCTGAATGTCAACATGGATGTTAGGTCAACAGAGCCTCACAACTGCAAAAAAACATCGGAGTAGGAGTACAGCCTTTACCTGTCTCCTCTTCGTCCTCCTCGGCAGCTGAGCTGTTCCTTTACTGCTGCGGCCGCCGAGGAGCTTCACTCACAGCAGTGTGAAGTCTCGCGAGATAATTTCAAATCTCGCGAGACTTCACACTGCAGTGAGTGGACGGAGAGGAGACAGGCAGTGCTTAAAGTGGTCCTTCAGAGGTGGTGGAACTCACCCCCCACCCCACGGTGCCCATGTAACAAAGGGCGTGGTCTCAAAAAGAAAAGGCATGGTCACAGAATAGTAATAATGCCCACAGTGGTAGCACCCCGTAATACACATAATGCCCACCGCAGTAGCGCTTCTTATACAATGCCCACAGTAGTAGTGCTCCTTATGCAATGTCCACTGTACTGCTAGTGCCCACAGTGGTAGTGCCCCTTATATAGACCCCATAATAGTAATAATAATAATTAATAATAATAATTTTATTTATATAGCGCTCTTTCTCCAACAGGACTAGTGGTGCCCCTTATGCAATGCCCGCAATAGTAGTGCCCATTATGTCCCAAGGAGTGATGCCCCTTATGAAGTGCCCTCTTTACAATGCCCTCATTAGAAGGGCCCCCAGTAGTAATGCCCTTAATGGCAATGCCCCTGTGTAGCATTGCCCCCAGTAGTAATGTTACCTGTACTAATGCCCCCAGTCGTTTAGCCCCCTGTAGTTTAGCCATAGTAGTTATGCCCCCAGTGGTAATGCCCCTGCAGTTATGACTCCAGTAATTTACCCCCCCCCCCTTTAGTTTAGCCTCCCAGTGGTAATGCCCCCAGTAGTTTAGCCCCAGTAGTTTACCTGCTTGTAGTTTAGCCACCAGCAATAATGCCCCCCTGTAGTTTGCTTCCTCGTAATTTAGCCCCTGTAGTTATGCCCCACTTGTAGTTTATCCCCAGTAGTAATGCCCCCAGTAGTTTAGCCCTGTAGTTATGCCCCCAGTAGTAATGCCCTCCTGTAGTTATGTCCCCAGTAGTAATGCCCTCCTGTAGTTTGCCCTCAGTAGTTAGCTCCTTTGTAGTTTGCCCCCAGAAGCTTGCCCCCTTGTAGTTTGCCCCCAGAAGCTTGCCCCCTTGTAGTTTGCCCCCAGTAGCGTGCCCCGTTGTAGTTGGCCCCCAGTAATAATGTCCCCCAGTAGATGCCCCCCAGTAGTAATGCCCTCCTGTAGTTTGCCCCCAGTAGTTAGCCCCTTTGTAGTTTGCCCCCAGATGCTTGCCCCCTTGTAGCTTGCCCCCAGCAGTTTGACACCTTGTAGTTGGCCTCCAGTAATAATGTCCCCCAGTAGATGATCCCCCAGTAGTAATGCCCTCCTGTAATTTGCCCCCAGTAGTAATGCTCCCCTGTAGTTTGCCCCCTTGTAGCTTGCCCCCAGTAGCGTGCCCCCTTGTAGTTGGCCCCCAGTAATAATGTTCCCCAGTAGATGCCCCCCCAGTAGTAATGCCCTCCTGTAGTTTGCCCCCAGTAGTAATGCCCTCCTGTAGTTTGCTCCCAGTTGTTAGCCCCTTTGTAGTTTGCCCCCAGAAGCTTGCCCCCTTGTAGTTTTCCCCAGTAGCTTGCCCCCTTGTAGCTTGCCCCCAGTAGCTTGCCCCCTTGTAGTTTGCCCCCAGTAATAATGTCCCCCAGTAGATGCCCCCCCCAGTAGTAATGCCCCCAGTAGATGCCCCCCAGTAGTAATGCCCCCTGTAGATGCCCTCCCCAGTAGTACTGCCCCCACTAGATGTCCCCCGTAGATGCGCCGCTACACTAAGGAAGGAAACAATCACAATACTTACCGAGCCCCGCTCTCGCTTCCAGACCGCTGCAGTCCTCTCTTACCGGCCGCTCCTCGGCACTATGAGAGAGACGTCATGACGTCTCTCCCATAGCGCACAGTGACAGCGCCGGAAGCCGGAGCTCAGTACTGAGCTCCTGCCTCCGGCTACCGCCTGGTGCCCGCTGGTAACGCAATCTCAGCGGGCGCCTGGCATCGTGCTGCACACAGCTGGTTAGGTGAGCCGGAGGAGGCGGAACTGCGTTCCGTCTCCAAGTGGAACTGACAGAACGCAGTTCCGCCCCGTTCCGGCTCACTTTAACCCCTGGAGACAGGTAAATGCTGTACTCCTACTCTGATGTTTTTTTTGCAGTTGTGAGGATAGTGTGTGGGGGCCCCACAAATTTGTTTGCCCAGGGACCCCCACACACCTTAATCTGGCCCTGTAGGTCAACATGTAAAATGTCAATATTCACAATTGTCAACACGGTCAGTCAAAATGTCAACATGTCCACTGGTATGTCGATATACCATGTTTTGCATATTTTATGCTAAACATAACCCTAAACTGTAGAATTGTATTGTTGACATTCTGGTGTCAACATGTTAAATGCCGACATTTTGGCCATGTCAATATTTTTGGATTAATTTTACTTGTCGACTTAATGTCCATGTTGACATTCGGACCGATTACCATCCTACTAGTATGTATTATAATATGGGTGGAAACAGGAGAATCCCCTCACAAACATGTGGAGATCAAATCCGTCCTATGGGTCTTGGTGATATCTCGAGGGAAGTGTTGTCATTAAAGAAGATGTTGTCTTGAGCACTAGCCACTTTGTTCTTCCTAAATGAGGTCCAGTGAGGGTGAAACAGCTGTAGACATTATTGTACACACATATATATATATATATATATATATATATATATGTGTGTGTGTGTGTTTTCCTTTAATTGCCCAATAAAGCCCGATTTCTACAATCCAAGCTGTGTACAGTGACAGAAGCACAGCTCTGTCAGTAAAAATGTCCAATAAATGATGTAAAACTGTGATTATCAGCATGTTCAGGATATTAAATAATCTTTTGTTCTGTTTTTTCTTTAAAGTCATATGGAAAACACACACATACATCTCCAGCAAAACATTAATTGGATGTGACTCTAGTGAGAATTAAATTAAGATGTTGCCATAAGGGAACCATACATTTCTTTGATTTCTCGCATCCTGTGTGGGGACAGTACCGCTCCTTGTGGCTGAGTCTTTGATATATTATACAATAATATAATTATACAGGACATACATATTTGTTACTACAATTATCCTCATCATTTATTAATAAGAATGATTTCTTGTGTAATATAAAATTATGTTTAAATATTGTACAAAATGTTTTAGATTGTTCCTTGCATTCATTTACAGAAATATTGTATACTGTGCTGTGGCCATTCATGTACTGGACCCATCTATGATCAAATACTGGTTTGCAGGAATCTATGACCTGCAAACCGGATTTGTTCTAGGGAACAGGGTTGCCACCTAGCAACAGCAGGTGGGTTAGGCAGCAAGCCTCCCGAAAATGCTGACAGAGAGGAAAGTGAAAGAATTTTAACTTCCTCTCCCTGTATAGCTCCAGCGGCGCACGCCCATCCGCGGTCACGTGCACGCTGCATGCCCCCATAGCTGATTAGATTTTTCGGAAGCTCACTGGTGACAAACCTGTCCCCAAAGCATATAGGAAGGCAGTATAACCATCAAGCTTAGTTACCCCTGGATCAGTCACTGTAAGAGAACCACAAACAGGTAGTGCATTGAAACCTGGAATGATTTATTAAACTGCAAACTGACAGCCCTTTCGAAAGAAGTGGCCAATGGCAATGGCTTTACAAACGGAAGCAATAGTAGTAGAAACAAAAACGAACGAAACAGGTGGAGCCCAGGGCGACATCAGGCTTAATTCTTGGAGGTAAGACGATGTCTACTTTTGGTCCCTCGGTGCACCTTAGGGAACAAAGAGGGGGATATCATTATCCAGCAGAGTTCTCAAGAGGAAACAACAGACCTAGCAACATTGGTGCAGACCAAGGGTGGGACCGGTGGTAGTTGTTGCTAGGTGGCAACCCTGTTCCCTAGAACAAATCCAGTTTGCAGGTCATAGATGCCTGCAAACCAGTGTTTTGTTCTTCGGGAGGCTTGCCACCTAGCAACAGCAGGTGTGCAAACTACCACATACCTGGTGGTTGCTCTGAGAAACTCAGTCTTTGGCAGATCAGTTGGTCTCCATTCTCCAATAGTGTTTTGCAAAGGTATGGGCGGAGGACCATCTTGCTGCTAGCATAATTGACTGCAAAGGGATGCCTTTAGCAGCTGCTCTTGTTGCAGCTGCTCCCCGTAGGGAATGGCTTTTAAAACGGTCCGGATCGATTCCTGCTTCCCTCATAGAGGCTATTATCCATCCCCTGATAGTAGAGGATTTAGCGGGGCGATAAGGTTTTCTACAGGTGATGAAGAGCTGGGTGATATTGTCTCTAATTGGTGCCATTAGTATAAGGTAGGCTGATAAGCATGAAGCCATACATAGATTGGGTTCTGCGGGATCTTGTATGATATCGAATTGCACTATTGGGGTATTAAACAAAGAGGTTTTTGTATGCCCTTAAAGGATAATGTGGTATCCTATTGGGGTGCATGACAGCTATGGGTCTGAGATGTTCAGCCCCTCTTGCTGCTATGGCCAGAGCTGGTAAGGATGCCAGTTTGCGGGAAAGTACTGTACACTGATATTAGTGTCTGCTTCCCAAAAGGCCAGGAAAGA
This sequence comes from Pseudophryne corroboree, assembly GCF_028390025.1. Taxonomy (NCBI): domain Eukaryota; kingdom Metazoa; phylum Chordata; class Amphibia; order Anura; family Myobatrachidae; genus Pseudophryne; species Pseudophryne corroboree. The sequence continues at coordinate 162,105,147 of NC_086449.1, forward strand.
GAGGAATGGTATAATGTCCCAGGTATTGGAATATTTTGGTAGAATGGGCCTAGAGAGGTGAATACCTCTGAGTAGGCAGAGGTAAAGTTTGTTGTCTGTTAGATTTGGGATCATAATGGCTAAAGCAGAGCCATATGACCCTATGGTAGCCGAGGCTAGACCTGTTTGGTATTAAGAGGCTAGAAAGTCTAGAGCTAAATGGAGTAATGAGCTCAGAGTAGTTGAAATTTGTTGAGATCTCCAGAGATCAAATTCTTTAATAATTGCACAATATCTAGTTCTAGTGCAGGGTCTTAAGGAAGTGTTAATTAGTGTTTTTGTGGGAGATGCAAGGGAAAGGTTGGTTAACAGCCCAGTGATATTGCCATCCACATGCCCTGGGGAAGAGACTCCAGTATATCGGAAGTTCCCTGGAAGTATTCCCTGGAATTTTGGGGCCTATGCGCAGTTGGCTGCTTAGAGGAAACCATACTCTGGATGGCCACACAGGGTACACTAACACTATCTGGGGTACCCGTTCTTCCATGATTTTCTGAAGGGCTTTAAGGAGAAGGGCCGGGGAAGGGAAGGCATAGGGGTGACGACGGTCTTTACAGGGAAAGGACATTGCATCTTCCATGCCCCTTCGGTCCATATTCTGGATACAAAGCATGGAGTCTGAGCGTACATGGGATTGGTGAAGAGGTCTATTTCTAAATTTCCGAATGTTTCTAGAATTCTTTGGAAGACTTGACTTTTTAGTGCCACTGAGTCTAGGGAAATTTTTTCGCTGGATAACGAGTCTGCTAGTTCGTTTAGTTGACCCGAAATGTAAGATGCGAGCAGGATGATGATGTCCATTTCAGTTGCCCATTCCTAAATTTCTAGCACTTCTCTGCAAAGGGATATTGACTTGGTGCCCCCCATTCTGTTGAAGTATGACACCGCTGTCGTATTGTCCAAACATAGCTGTATACAGGTGTTCAGCATGTGTCTGGGACCTAAAGCTTTTATAGCTAGTTTTGCTGCCCGTAGTTCTAGAATGTTTATGAACAATTGGGCTTCCTCGGTCGACCAAGTTCCCCTGACTGCTCTTTCTTATGAGAAGCCTCCCCAGTCTGTTAGAGAGGCATCTGTGGTTATTGTCATGGAAGGTGCGGGGTCTAGAAGAGGGTGAGGAGGAGGAATAGCAATATCTGTCCAGGTATATTGAGTATGGATTAGAGATCTGAGAAGACCCTGCAGTTCTCTGCATAGTAGGGGTACATGTCGAAAACCTAAGGACATCGCAATCATCTTCCCAATGATTCTCGCTAAGTCCCGAAGGGATAATCTGCGTTTGTTCACAGTTCTTTGTATATAAAGTTTTGTGTCTAGATATTTCTCTAGTGGGACCGCTAGTGAGAAAGAATGGGTGTCCAGGTCGAACCCCAGAAATGGTAATGTTTTGGTTGGGGTAAGGATGGGCTTTTGGGTGTTCAGTGTGAAGCACAAACTGGATAACAGGGAGAGGGCTAGTTCTCTGTGTTCCAGAATAGTATTGAGGTCCGGGTGCACAAGTAATATGTCGTCTAAATAAATGATGCATAGTACACTCTGCTGGTGCAGATGGGATATTACCGCTTTCATGACCCGTGTAAATGTATAGGGTGCACAGGAGAGGCTAAATACCATGACAGTCCACTGATATATACTGTCTTTCCAGCGAATCTGAGAAACCACCTGTGGTTGGGGTGAACCGATATAGAGTGGAAAGCTTCTTTTAAATCTATTTTTATACAGAAGCAATCCCTCGTGAGTAGGTATGGAATGTCTGCGATACCTTCCATGTGAAACTTTTTTGTTTTTAAGTATCGGTTCAACCCTCTGACGTTTAAGACTGGTGTTACGGAGCTGTCTTGTTTAAGTATTGGAAACAAGTGACTTATCCAGCCCGAAACTGCTGGATCTGCTGGTTCTATTTTTCACTGAATCAGGGCTATTGTAAGTTCCTCACCTAGTTGATGACTGCAGTTCCTTGAACAAGGAATGTGACTTATCCGGTGAGGGAACCGAATTAGGGGGAGGTACAGCCCCGACCTAATTGTTTTTAGTAACCATTTGTCTGTGGTAATCTTTTGCCATTCTGCAAAAGCTTGTTTGAGTGTTTTGTGTGGAACAGGGTGTGTGGGTATGCTTACAAAAGTTGCGTCCTCTCTTGGAGTTGTTCCAGGCATTTGAGGACGATGCTCTAGGGGCATCGTTTTTTCTGTTACCAAAGCCTCCTGGCTGGGCTCTTCTTGTGCCTTGAAAGTCTTGGGTCGGACCTGTGGCTCTCGAAGTCCGGCTCCCTTGGGGAAATGGCCTTTTGAATTGTTCATTCCCTTTTTTGATGTCAGAGAAGGATTTATGAGCCTTATGCTGTATTTTTACTTCCTCAATAAATTGGGGACTGAAAAGGTCAGCATTATCCAAGTTAGGGAATTCTAGTGACCTTGGAGCTAGGTCTGACAAACTCGCACTAGTAAGCCATCTAGATCTGCGGGTTTTTGTGATATGATCAAACGTCTGGTCTATAATAAGCGTTGCTCTGCTAATGGCTTTAAGTAAAGCAAGCTTGGATGCCACTAGTGAGTCTAGGGAGACGCTGGATTCCCCTTTTCTTTCTGCTTTGTCAAGGACGTATAAGAGGGGACCAGCTGCATTGGCTATTTTATACTGTATTTTTCTCAAAGTGCGGTCAGTTGGGTCGTTATATTTTTTTTCCGCCCACTATGGAAGTTAGGTGCCGGGTCAATACCAGGAGAGAATAGTGCGGGAACGTCTGGTAACCCTGCATAGGATCGCAACACTGGCTCATCCTCTTTAATCAGTGTTGCCTTAAATGCCAGCTGAGCAAACTTTTGTACTTCAGACTCCTGCTTTAGTGCCCAATGGGTTGCAAATAGTTTAGGTGGAGGGGTATTTCCCGCTAAAGCCACTCTGTCCATTTGGCTATTGCTAAATTCCCCATGCTGGGAAGAAGCAGATGATCTTGTCACTTCCTCAGATTCCCAGTCTACTGGGGAAGAGGAGCCTTCTACCCTATGGGAAGAGTGTGGCTGTCTGGTAGGTGACCCCATGTACTGATTGCGGGTACCTTCAAGCTGCCTGCTACGGGCAGAATTATTTTGCCAGCTAAGGGCAAGAGTAGTGTGCTTGCTCCGAGCCCTGTTAGGTTGTCTGCTATGGGCAATACCGGGAAAGGGGGGAATTTCACCTGAAGAGGTCCCCTTGTTATAAGACTTACTTTTGTCTGTCTTTTTGAACTTTTTTCTTATGTGTGAAAGTGCTCCTTGAGCTGGGGGATAACCCTGCATTCTGCTGAGGTGATTTCCTTACCTCAGAATCAGAGGAGTCAGAATCAATGACACTTCTGACTGACCTTGCTTTTTTCTTCCTGATAATTATTTCCTCAGAAGAGGGTGAAGAGGAGGGGGAGTGTGTTTGTGACTCTGTTGCAGAGACTGAAACACTGTCCTCCATGTCAGCGCTGACAGAAAAATCGAATCAGCGGTGGGGGCACGCGCTAAAGTGACCACGTGCATGCACGTGACGATGGGCGCCCGCGCACTGCTGGAGCTGTGCAGGGAGAGGAAGTAAAAATTATTTTACTTTCCTCTTCCTCAGCGTTTTTGTTGCTAGGTGGCAAGCCTCCTGAAGAACAAAAATACCTGACATGCGGGGGGGGCAGCACAGGGGTAGTCTACCCCGCATGTCAGGCCCTATTCCCCTTGCAGAGGTGCAAAAGTAGCAGCTGATGAGTAGCTCCCTCCCTACTCATCCTAGCTGCGAAGGCAGGCGGCTACCCGCCATATTTTTGGTCGCAGCGGCTGTGTGAAGTCGTGTAGCTGCCGCGGCCCGCCCCGCAAATAGTCCAGACACACTTGCGTTGTCCGGACCACGCCCCCCCCGACGCTGTCCGAACGCCGCCGGCACACCCCCTCCTTCCCCACGACTGCCTCTGCTTGTTAATCAGGCAGAGGCGATCGCACCAGTGAGATGCCTTCGTATGTGCACTAGAGGGCTCAGACTCTACTGCGCATGCGCAGATCTCTGGGAAAATGGCGTGGCGGACATTTTCCCTGAGATTTCTCTACTGCGCATGCGCAGAACTCCGTGAAAATGGCCGCTGAGCCATTTTCACGGAGTTCTAATAGCGCTGCGGATGCTGGCGCTGGACTTCGGAGGGATGAGTATTTTAAAAATGGGTGCATTGTGTGCGGTGGGGGCCCGTGTGCACCGCACACACTGCACCCATTATAGAAACGCTATGCGGATGCTGCAGAGCAGGATCTGGCCAGTGCCACGACAGCATTTCAAGTAGAGCATAGTGGGGCACAGCCGTACTGTGGGTGTAATTCAGACCTGATCGCTAGGCTGCATTTTCATACAGTGGGTGATCAGGTCTAAACTGCGCATGCATATGCACCACAATGCGCAGGCGCGTCGCACGGGTACAAAGCGGATTGCTGCTCAGCAATGGGTTTCCATTCACACGGGGCGATCGCAAGGATATTGACAGGAAGAAGGCATTTGTGGGTGGCAACTGACCGTTTTCTGGGATTGGTTGGAAAAACACAGGCGGGTCCATGCATTTGCAGAGAGGGTTCCTGACGTCAATTCCGGTCCCGGACAGGCTGAAGTGTTCGCAGTGGCTGAGTAAGTCCTGGGCTACTCAGAGACTGCACAAAATTTATTTGTACAGCTCTGCTACACTAGTTGGCTGGTTGGATCGATAGTTGGGTAGTGTGTGGGAACAAACGATTATTAGCCATTTGCTCCCACACATTAAAAAACGCACAAAAACAATTGGTCCAACTTGTTGGGAAAATCACACCTGTTTGATTTTTACTAACTGATCGTTCAGGTGTTGGGGGAACTTTCCCTCCAAATGAACAACAAGTAGGTGGACACTGGCCAGCAGTGTCCGCTTTCTTCTGTTACCTTTACTGCCGGCTGGGCTGACCCTGTCTCCGGCAGCAGCGGCACTGTGGAGCGGGATCCGGGATGAGGTTCAGGGACAGATGCGGCAGTGCATCACTACTGCCAGGCTGCCCCTGTCATCCCGGCGGCAGGAAGAGAACCAGGGGCAGCGGTGGCAGTACTCCACTGCTGCCTGGCTGCCCATGGAACCTGACAGCAGTGGCGGCAGAGCAGAAGGAGAACCAGGGGCAGCAGGACCTCCGTACCCAGGTGCATACCGGCAGCTGATCCTCTGCGACCTGTGACAAGCACTGAAGAAGTCCAGCCGCTAACCCAGCTGCCAACTCCCCGCCGCCATCCAAGTTCAGGGGCCACCTTGACCTCACCGCCTCAGGCGCAGGGTACAGATGCCACCTCTCTTCCTCCTTAGTGTCACCAACCCGCACCCCCTGCCCCGGGATACAGTGGTGTGGGACAGACAGTCCATCACTGTATCAATGGGTGGAGGACAGGAGCTATTGCTGCATGTCTCAATGTCCCACCCCACCCGAACCGGCACCCACGATCACTGCCTCCACCACAACAATTGCCCTCTCCATCCCCAACACCCGTTCACTGTGACCACCAGCACTAGCTATCACCCCCTCCATCCCCAGCACCCACGATCACCATGCCCCCTCCCTAGCTGGAGGGAGTACGCTGTCTATGTATTGAAACTGACAGCCACTAATACTGAGCCAGATACCTGCACTGAATTCAATGCCACTGATGCCGGTTCCATGTGTACAGCCGGCACTGTGCACCCCCCCTTTCCCCCCTCTATAGTCGTAACAGTGCACCTCCCTCCCTATAGTCGGCACAGTGCAGGGTCCAGAGGCCACCTCACCACTGCCATTCAGGTCCAGCTGTCACCTCTCCACCACTATCCCACTCCAGCCGCAGGGTCCAGGGGCCACCTTACTGCCACCAACCAGGGTCCAGCAGTGAGGGACCAGCCACCTGCCACCATCCCGCTCCAGCGGCATGGTCCAGGGGCCACCTCACCGCTGCCATCCAGGAGGTGAGTATCGAAGTGGGGGTTAGGGTTATGGCCCGAGGGTTAGGATTAGGCACTTGCAGGTTTAGGGATAGACACTAGGGGGAGTTAGTCATAGCCGACACCCCTGGAGGGTTATCTGTATCCGCCACCCCTCGATTGTTAGGGTAGGGGATGGGAGAGGTGTAAAAGACTTACCCCCATCCTATGTCGGGATTCTCACTGTTGGGATGCCATGGTCTGTCATGTGACCGCTAGCATCCCGACCACCGGCATTCCATACCCAACCCAAACGGACACATGTATAATGCTATATGTACAAGGGATGAGGCAAGTGTAGTGAGAGCATTAAGGGGGTACACACAGGGAGATTTCTCCTGGATATGTGTGCTGAGCGATCACTGAAATAAACAGACATGTCACTTATGTTTTTAAAATATTCAGAACAGGCAGACACTGTCCGCCTACTTCTGTGACATCACAAGTTGGACAGAAGCCGGGCCGAAAATCTCTCCTACAAGTGTGGATTCACCCCGCACCCCCTTCCCTTTCTCTATTCAAAACAAAACTATTTTATCTCTTCCGCATGTCTTGGGTGGAGGTTGTGCAGGAAAAAGAAGCCAAAACAAAAAAATTATTTGAAATGTTATTACAACACTCTCAACAAACATTCAATCTCAAATTCGAAACTCTCTATGTAACACCTCCTGGTATCTCCTTCGAATGGTTGAGGGTGATCCTCCAGTTTCTGTGTAACCATGGGTGGGGGGGGGGGGGAGGAGGCGAGCAAACTTTATTTTATTTTATTTTTACTTTCTTTATTTCATATGACTAATTGTAGCTCTCACGCTTGTTTGTCATATGTTATCTGTAGGCCTGTTTTCACCAGCCTTTCTCATTGTTTGACAACCACATGTTATTTGTGCACAGTGTATTCATGCTCCATCAGTTTTAGATGTTCCGGCACAATGGGGGTAATTCCAAGTTGATCGCAGCAGGAAATTTTTTAGCAGTTGGGCAAAACCATGTGCACTGCAGGGGGGGCAGATGTAACATGTGCAGAGAGAGTTAGATTTGGGTGTGGTGAGTTCAATCTGCAATCAAAATTGCAGTGTAAAAATAAAGCAGCCAGTATTTACCCTGCACAGAAACAAAATAATCCACCCAAATCTAACTCTCTCTGCACATGTTACATCTGCCCCACCTGCACTGCACATGGTTTTGCCCAACTGCTACAAAATTTCCTGCTGCGATCAACTTGGAATTACCCCCATTGGGCCTACTTACCAGTAACAATCTGTATGTATACTAGGGGGGTAATTCCAAGTTGATCGCAGCAGGAAATTTTTTAGCAATTGGGCAAAACCATGTGCACTGCAGGGGGGGGGGGGGCAGATAGAACATGTGCAGAGAGAGTTAGATTTGGGTGTGGTGAGTTCAATCTGCAATCTAAATTGCAGTATAAAAATAAAGCAGCCAGTATTTACCCTGCACAGAAACAAAATAACCCACCCAAATCTAACTCTCTCTGCAAATGTTATATCTGCCTCCCCTGCAGTGCACATGGTTTTGCCCAATTGCTAACTTTCTTGCTGCTGCGATCAACTCAGAATTACCCCCTATGTCATTATGTTGTGTACATTGGGGGTAATTCCAAGTCGATCGCAGAAGGAAAATTTTTAGCAGTTGGGCAAAACCATGTGCACTGCAGGGGAGGCAGATATAACATGTGCAGAGAGAGTTAGATTTGGGTGTGGTGAGTTCAATCTGCAATCTAAATTGCAGTATAAAAATAAAGCAGCCAGTATTTACCCTGCACAGAAACAAAATAACCCACCCAAATCTAACTCTCTCTGCACATGTTATATCTGCCCCACCTGCAGTGCACATGGTTTTGCCCAACTGCTAAAAAATTTCCTGCTGCGATCAACTTGGAATTACCCCCATTGCTTCAATAAAAAAAAAAAAGTTTGCAGGTTGGCTGATCTGATGAAAACTTGGTTAGATGTGTGGGGCACTGTTTTAGTTGGGCTGATAAGTTGGAAGGTTGGAAGTTTGAAGGGTTGGAGAAAAGTTGGTCTGATGTATGACTAGCATTAGTGTGTTTTACATCTGCGCGGACACATTATTTTTCTGATTTCACTTCCTGCGTGAGACTGAGCTGCCAGAGCGTGCAGAGCAGCAGGGCCTGCCCCCAGCCACACACTGACATGTATTTCAGCTGCTAGTAGAACACATATCGAGCCAAATGTAATAGAGTGAGAGTTTCAGAAAGTGAGAGATTTGGTAAGGTTTTTCTTTTTTTTTCTTTTTTTAAAGTGGCAATCATTTACACTGCAAAACCAGGTTGATCTTGCTGTGTAAATTATTGCCCTTTTAAAAAAACTGCAAAACCTTACCAGATCTCTCTCTCACTTTCTGAAACTCTCACTCTATTACATTTGGCCCCTCATGTTGGTTTATCTCATTTTGAGATATTAATATGCAGCCAAACTTGCTATATCCTGGCACCCATCACCAAATATCAAACAATGGGCAGACTCCCCCCCTTCCTCTCCTCCTCTGGGTCCCTCATCTTAATTCGACTTGAAAAAGTCGAATTGAGATGAGATTGAATAGGAGTTGTCGGATCCATTCCGACAAATGCATGTCGGAATGGAACCGACGCTAATTGAATATACCCCTATATATCACAATCCACATAAAAAATGCGGAAGTGATAAATATTTTCACTTAAATTTGCAACGTGAAAATTTTAATTTTCACACAAAATTTGGGAAATAACTATTTCCTGAACATGGGTTCCGATAACAGCCCCTCCTGATGAGCAGCCGGAAGCAGAATGTTAGCTTGTACTATCACTCTGCTTCCAGGTTTGGCTTTGGCGCATTATTGTACATGCCTCATCGGCAGCAGATGGAGAGTCACCCGGAGGATCGCACTCCAGTAAAAACTACTATAGGCTAACGCCATCTTCAGATGGCATTAGCAGCTGGGGCCAAGCATAGTAAATCTGGCAGCATAGGAGATCCAATAGAAAGTTATGGAGGATGCATTGCAGTCGGAAATGGAAGGAACACAGGAGATATTGGAGATATTTGCTTTTGCTGAGGTCTTTCATTGTTAAATCCTGGGGATCCTTACATTCTGTGGGAATACCCCAAAAATGGCTGCACTGAATTAACAGAAATTGGTACCGGATTCAAAAATTCTTAAGAATAATTCTTAAGTAATGGAAGTAATAAAAGTGATGGAATATTCAGGAATATAATCACCGGAATTGGTATAATTTACCAGCAGATATACCGACAGCGGCATTCCTCGCAGGCTTGCTGCGCTCGCCACACTTTGGGCCCGGTGGCTCACTTCGCTCTCCACAGGTTATATTCCCACTCGGTTGGTGGAGTGGAGCCACCAACCGAGTGGGAATACCCCGTGGATGTCGGGATTCCATCTGTCAGTATTTCACCGGCTGTCGGCTTTCCAGCGTCGGTCTCCTGAATGGCAGGATACCGACAGACGGAATTTTAACTGCATTCCTAATCACCATATGGGACACTAATACCAAAGCATGATTTTTCAAGTTCCCAATCTATCATGACCACTGTGTTTCCTCCATGCCTTGTAATTAACCAGTTCCAGCCTGGATGCCGGCAGCGTAGACTCCAAAATTTCAAGGATTTATTCCTAACAAGAAGTAATTCCATTGTAATTCTATTATTATTCCCAGCCTCCCATCTGTCTATAAAAGGTGGACACATTTGCCCTTTATACAGGACCAGCATTATATTACACCAGATACCCAAAGCAGATTTGTGTGGCCTTCTGGATGCACTTTCCCTAAGACCTCCCCGGCAGAGTAGGGCTCTCTCTTTAGTTACATTAGTGGTTTTAAAATAATCCAATGGATCTTTTGGTGCTCAAGACAGGAATAACGGAATGTGTGAAGTGTTTCCCCTCCTGTATGCTGGATGATCTCATGTAAACTCTCTTTTATTCTATGTTTTTTTTGTCGTCTGCAATGTATACAAGGACGTTTCTAATATATTTAATATATTTCATTGAGCATATGTATCACATACAGTATTTATACTGGCATGGACAGCTAGACAGCAATGTGCACCCTGTCACAGCACCAGATGATTTATATCATTGTCCTGTAATCAAATGTTTTTTATATCTCGAACTTTGGTTCTGATAATCTTCTTAATTATGTCCTCCGCCTCCAATATCTCGTATAATCCCACAGATCATCAGAGTTCCCGTGGGAGGGAAGATGTTACAAATGACCATACCCGCGCCTGTAGACTCAGAGTGCTCCTGCATCCCTTCATTTATTTAAAGACATTTTTTTTATTTGGTGCATGCAGTTTTCCCTTTAGAAGGAGCAGTGAACACAGAATAAGACACATGGGAGAGCTTCATATGCACCCGGCCATGCTCCACACATGAGCTTATCCGACAGTAGGCCTAATTCAGAGATGGATAAAAAGGCAATGCTACATGCAAGCAGCAATCTCTTTTCATCCGATCTCCAGGAGATGCATGCCGGAGACGTCTCAGCAGAAGAGAAACCTCCTGTACAGTATGTCGCAGCTAACCCAGCACTGCAACCAACGTTGCAAGCTGGTAGCCAACATCGCGATCATCCGTCGCAATGCTCCACGCAGAGGGCCAGCTGAGTAGGCTCCAGCTTACTCAGCTGACTGACAGGAGTGGGAGCTGCGAGGCCAGGAAGTCTGCGTGGTAACAGTGACACGCCCCCGACCAACCCCAGCAACGCCACTGACTGTCAATCAGGCAGAGGGAAAGTGCAGGTGAGATCACAAGGACCATTCTGCGTACGCACCGATGATGGGCTTATTATTTTCTCATATATGGTGGAATTAAATTGTTATCACCACCCGATATCCTGTTTTAAGTGACAGGAGATGTCAGGGGCAATATTCAAGTGATGATGCTTATCGCCCTTTTTTGTACCCATTAGTGTCGGGTTTAGCCGCATAAAGAAGCTTTTTTCCAACTATACGTAAAGTGACGGGAACCCAAATTAGTGCACCATGTCACCTCGCATGCTTCGGGCAAGGTACCTCACTCTGCTACCGCTTCGCTCGGCACAGGTTACCATTCCAATCATAGTCCAAGTGGATCGTTAAGTATGAAAAAATCCAAAGAATGAAAAAAAGTTTGAAAAACTCATGTCGACCTTTTGAGCTGTCGACCTAGTACATGTTGACCTAATGCATGTCCACCTAATGGCATTTTCGACCTACAGTGGTCGACCTAATGAGTTTTGACCTAAGTTGGGTCGACCTAACGACTGTATCCCTAGAGAGTAACATGTGCAGAGAGAGTTGCTGCTGCGATCAACTCTGAATTAGGCCCTTAGTGTATATGTCACGGGGGGGTAAATCAGACCTGATTGTAGCAGCAAATTTGTTAGCAGTTGGGCAAATCCATGTGCACCTCACATTAGATTTGGGTGGGGTGTGTTCAAACTGAAATCTAAATTGCAGTGTAAACATAAAGCAGCCAGTATTTACCCTGCACAGAAACAATATAACCCACCCAAATCTAACTGTCTCTGCAAATGTAATATCTGCCCCCCCCCCCCCCCCCCCTGCAGTGCACATGGTTTTGCCCAAATGCTAACAAATTTGCTTCTACAATCAGGTCTGAATTACCCCCATGGGGCGGAACTCCCAGAGGCAATGGAGATGCCTGGCCTCCGGGCTCCAAGCCCTGAAGGGGCATCTGCATGTACAGCAGCACCTGTGTGGTTCACAGCGGGATCCAAGTGAGACCACTGATCTTCAAACAGAGCTCTGCGGCGCACCCACTGCTGCTGCAGAATTAATCGTCTGTGTCCCAGGAGCCCTGCTAACACCTGCAATAGGGGACAGGATGGCTCCCACCTGGTACCACTCAGCTGGCATTGCAGTATGCGATGGTGCACCCACCCTGATGCTGGACTGTGAGATGGAATCCACCATTAAACGCTGATTCTGCATGCTGCAGACGGCTGAATTTCGAGAGTCTGACCTTGACCTACTTGCCGTTGAAATGTAGATGGAGCCCTGACAATTCAAAGCGGGCTCTAGTCCCTGTAGACCAGCTGAGTGCTCTATCTATCTATCTATCTATCTATCTATCTATCTATCTATCTATCTATCTATCTACAGTATACATGCATAAATACATACGAGTACATACATATGGGATCCGGTCACCATACTGGCAATCGGTATGCTTTCAGTCAGAATGCCGACTCCGGAATGTCAACACTGGTCAGAAGACTGGCGCCGGAACGCCAACATAGATCAAAATGCCAGCACCAGAATCCCAACTGCCGGCATCCCGATCGACAGTATGCCAGGCTGGGTCAGGGCCAGGCTGCGGGGCAGTGTGTGTGTGTGTGTGTGGGGGGGGGGGGGGGTGGTAGGTTTAGGCTGCAGATGGGCGGTACGGGTTAGGCTGCTGGAGGGGGGAGGTTAAAGTTGGGAGAGGGCGGTTAGGCACCGCTGGGAAGGGTTAGGGTTAGGCTGCAGGGAGGTAGGGTTAGGCACGGCTGGGGAGGATTAGGTTAGACTGTGGGTGGGGTGGAGGGTTGGAGTCAGGCTGCGTGGGGGGGGGGAGTTAGCGTTACTATACTTACACAACATGTGTCGGGATCCTGCATGACTGGATGTCGCTATCGGTATTCTGACTGCCGGCATCCCAAACGCAAGAATCTCAATACCAACCCCTAGATACATGCACACACCATATTTGATTCCCCTATTTTTAAGGGGGATGGGCACCAAACTCCAACTTGCCTCCGGGCAACTAGGATAAACTTTCGCCCCCGTATATGTCTATTTGTTTATTCAGTGTAACCCATTTCTCTGCATTTCAGAACATTTTGACATTTTGTTTCCAAGTTTTGTTTACATCCAAAACTAAACCATATACCAGGCCAAAAGAAAAAAGTTCATCAAGTTCAGTCTTTCATGAATTCTCATTGCACAATGCAGATATATGTGTTGTGCCATCATGTCTTAATTATCTCTACTTTTACCTTTCATGTGATCCATCATTATTACACTGGGCCATCATTTCTTCCATCAAGATCATGAAAAATTGTATTCAACACATGAAAGCTCCCATGTCAATAAAGAAAACAGTTCTATGAATATAGAAAAGTCTTCCAATCAGTTATCAGAAGGGTGATCCCTGCCTCTAATACAACTAATATACTGTGCTTACCGTGCCTGCATTCTGCTCTGCCACCACAAGGTGTCAGGATTTGTACTGTTCTTACACTGTGCTCTGGCACCAAAAAAAATATTCTGCAGGTTTAAACAAAGCAAAGTTTGTCAAGGAAAACTTTTCATCCCATTAAAGTGAGCACAGCAGTGCCTCCTCAGAGCAGCATACAAATGTGATGCAAACCCCTGACAACAAAAGAGGTATGCAGGCAGTGCTGCACTCATTCTGACGCCCCACAGAGAAGGTGGAAAGGAACCAAGATCTCTGAAAGCCAAAACGACAGATCCACAAGTGGAGTGCAGTTGGAACTGGTCTGAGTGGATTGCACATCTGTAGGTGCAAAGTTTCTGCAGGTTTCTCAGATATCACGGAATAGCAATGTCTGGATTGTGTGCCTTCCATTTGGGGTTTAAGCCACTTCTCCTAGCTACATTTATTTTAGCCTGTGACAGCCAAGGTGGGACAGGAGAGAGTGGTGGCCATTCCTGCTATGGAGGTTTTGACCTGTACTTCGTGTTGGACAAGTAAGTGCCAATTTAAATTTTTGACATATTGTGGCACTGAATACATCTGTAGTGTATTTGTGTGTGTATACTGTATGCATGTGTGCATCCATAGTGTGTGTGTGTGTGTGTGTGTGTGTGTGTGTGTGTGTGTGTGTGTGTGTGTGTGTATTTATATATATATATATATATATATCTAACTAACTAACTAACTATATAAATAAATATATATATATATATATATATATATATATATATATATAATGTGTATATAGTTGTTGGCTTCTTGCTTTAACAGACTGCTGAAAGAGGACTGATGAATTGCCTGTCAGAGAAGAGGTTATATGAGACCTTTGCCAATGTAACAATGGAAACGCTGCAATTTTGCCCTCAGCTGTTGTGATAGATCCCTTATGCAGTTCAGATCTTGGACAGAAGTCAGCAGCAGAGAATGTCTGCTGCATAAATCCTGGGTCAGCTCCTAAAGTGCTCCAGGGTGACCGCTGAGAGGGGGGACCAGGCTTTGTACTCGGGAGCACCTGGCTTTTTACACATCTAGGGAACTGAGATTTGATAGTGGATCCTAGAAAATCTTATTTATTATTTATTTTCTTACATTGCTATATATATATATGGAATTTATAGATGTATAAAAACAAATGGCTTATGCATAAAGCAAATGTATCCAAACCATTGCTAGAACATTGGTTGCGGCCAGGCAGATCAGATCTAGGTCTCTCTGCCAAGACTCTGGGGGTCATATGTGATGCACATAACATCGCTAATGATGCTGTTTCTGGAACTGAACCTACTATGGGATGAAGATGGTCTATAAGCAAACAAAGATGGCAGACACTTCCAGTGAGCATGGATGCCGGCTATACAGTCGGTGGTAGTCAGTAGGTATTGTGGGTTACATGGTGTTGTTACATGGCATGGGTAAACCTCATATAATGAAAAGATCAGACTGGGCATACCTGAAGACATTCCTTCCTGGCAGAGCTTTATGGGACCAGCAGGCTGATTGATTACACATGGCCCAGCACAGTTTCAGTAGGCAGCTGTTTGCAAACCCACATGCACACATTACAAATGGCATGCAGATGTGCTTGGAAAGAGAGTATACATAAGTTATAGTAAAATAAAGCAACTTTCTCCTCTTCCTTTCACAAGGTCTTAGTTTGTACGCTGTAAGGTATTAAATAATAATAATAATAATAATTTTATTTATATAGCGCTCTTTCTCCAACAGGACTCAAGGCGCTTTACAGACATCAAAAACAATGCACATGATACAGAGGATTTGAGTAATACAGCAATAGATAAGCCACACAGACATAAAAGAAAACCTTAAGCACACAGAAAGCATAATGCAGGATTGGTGTAGGCATTTTGGGTAATACTTCCAAGGGTTGTGTATTCCACCCTCACAAGGTACTAGGTGCGGCAGCCATCTTGGGCGCTCAGCGTTGGATTACCCAAGGTGGAATAGTCCACCCCTAGAAGAGATGACACAAAACGGGGGTGATTTCAGAGTCCTACAGTTTAGAGTAGGATTCCAACAAAACCACAAGGTCCATGTATTTTTCATCCCATCCACAAGTGTACCATATGGGGCAGCCATGTTGGGTGCACTTTGAAGGTTACACTGTGGTAGGTGAGCCATACAAGGGCCAAGTTCATATATGGGAAAACTGATGCTTATGTAGTAGTATGATGTACCCTGCATGTAGGGCACAATGGCAAGGTGTGCAATCAGTGGAGGTAAACATTACAGGAAAAACACATGGTGGGGTTAAGCGTGCAATAAAAAAAAAAAACACAATAGCAGGTAATTAGTGGCAGAAGTAAAATTGGGATAACATTATTTTGATCAGATCTTAGTACGGGTGGGTAGGAGAATGTGGGTGGCATACTCAGTATTGGTGGTATACTGCATTGGGGGAGGCATCCTTAAGGGCTGCAGGTAATCAGTGCTCAGATGTACAGTATATTTGCATTAATGCTTGGAATACACACGTGTTCAGCTCATAAAATAGCAACAAAATCCCCCCCTGGTTATCATCAAGCTTCACCATAAAGGCTTGCACATTGTATGCATCCATATACATGTAAGCCACAGAAAAATGGGCATACATAGTACAAGAATGGATGCAGCTATTGCACTCAGCCTGCCTGATCTTCACAAAAAAAATAGCTGAGGCAGCTGTTCTTCCCCCTTCATCTGAGCGTCAGCCTGCGTTCCTGCTGCAGAGAATTACAGTCATCTGCCAGCTGTGCTCATGGAAGAGATCAGGTCCCATGGCAGCTTAAACAGATACGTGTGGAGAGACGGAGTGTCTATATGGGCTGTGGGACCAGATTTCATCTGCAGTTCTGGTTTTTACATCAGAAAGTTCTAAGACACATGAATCAAACTTCTATTGATAAATATATTTTTAAATACTCAAATGTGTCGGGTTATTCACTGTGTTCTACAGAACTAAAAGAGCTTTATAGCTACCACAGTGCAACGTTTCCCTGCAAGCTGCTCTTCCAAAACTCTATTGCAGGGATGGTTAGGGGTTGAAACAAAAGATGAATGTGCATCAGCACGTTATAATGTATACATTGTAATTAGTAATAGTGCTAGTTCATCATATGGCCAATAGTGTGTTTATGCGTATAACATTATTGTCACAGTACTGTAAGTGAAACATGAATACTATATATCGACAGTGGTATGAGTGTGCGTGTAGCTGCAGATGCACCTACACATCAGTGACAGAATAGAACAGTAGTGTACAGCAGAAGCTTTGTCAGCACTGCCAGCCCTAGGAAATGCCTTTTGCCATAGTGATTGATGTGAATGACATATATTCTCTGTATAGTGCTGCACAGTATGTGTGTCCCATACTTGTCAATGTTAAATCTTCTGCCTATGGGCGTATTAAGAGAGGACAGGGCACGTATGCAGTCTCCGCCTGGGCCTCCTCTTTTCTAGCTGGCAGCACATTAGTGAGTACTAGGAGAGTCTGATGCTGTGCCATAGTCTACTGCATGTGCGCAGGTCTCTGGGGATATAGCGCAGTGGACGTCTTGCTGGCAATTTTGTACTGTGCATGCGTGAAATGCAGAGTGAATGTCCGCCGCACCATTTTCACAGTGATTTGTGTAGCACTGCCAAAGAAACGGGGGCAGGGCCACAACTGTGCGAAGAGCCCTGGGGTGGCACCGCCACTGCCCCACAGCATGTGACTTGCAGGGTGCCTGAAATGGCACTCTGCATCCAGTAGTGCTATTGCAGAGTCGCCCTGCAGCCTGTGGAGTTAAGGACACTCCAGGCAGAGCTCTGCTTACCAGGGGTGACATCATGATATTATTGGTTTAGAGGACAGGGTGCATTGCCGCTCTATTACGGTGTTGGCGCAGGGTGTGTGGTGTGGGCCTCCCTGAACCCAATATAGATACTCCACTGCTTCTGCCTCAGGCAAATTGTGATGCCCCCTCCCTGACCCATGATGCAATGTTGGGAAGTGAAGCATTGCATGGGATAGGGGGGCTATGATGATGCAATTTGCAGAGAATATTTCCCAGAACTGAAGGTAGTAGTGACAGTTAGGGGGGCAGTTCTTTTTTTTTTACCCCACGGTCACCACTAGGAGGCATAAAATAGAGCAATTCAATTGTTGCTCCGCTTAGACGCCCGGTAGCCACGAGGATGACATTTCTTCTCGCAGCCTCCTGAGGAGAGAGCAGAAATATGTACTGTCAGCAATTTGGGAGTTCAGACACTCAAAGCAGGACTTTAGATAGGTTTAGCCTTTTTACGCAGCAAACCCTGTCTGTTTGGGCGTGATTATGCATGGCCGCCCAAACATTAATTGAATCCTGACTGTTGTTTGGGTGTCTAAACAGTCCTGTTTAGATGGGAGTTTTAGACACCCAAAACAATTGAATTTCCACCTTAAGAGTTAGACATAAACGGAACTTGCATTTTTCCCTGCAGTCTGCTTATTTTTCAACTACCCCACATACATACTCATTTTGGACTTACTCCTAAAATGTATGTGTATGGTGCTTTGATGGGACGCCTAAGTGGCAGAGTATAGTAAGGGAGTGTTCATGCAAAACGTGGCCAAAGCGACCGCTAGAGAGAAGAAAGTACGCCTGTATCACTTGTGAGTGTTTAAAAAACACAAAATAAGAATTGATGGAGATGACAATTGTCAGCTGTGTTTAATAAAAAATGACTTTGTACTTGTACTTGATTTAATTTCCTTTCCTACGGTGATTGCGACTTTCCTGTATACATAGCTCCATACATCCACAATTATGAACTTGGGACTCCTGACAAAAAACAGGACTGTCCTGTGAAAATCGGTACAATCTGAAGATATGTGTATATTCATAATACGGTCTAGTTATACTATGTATTAACTGCGTGCTGTGTTTTTAGCATTTACTACTACTACTGTGTACCCATATATCCTGGCATAAACCAGGTGTACAGTGTTTATCACTGTGCAGTCTAGGAGTAAAGCAGGCACATATGTTTCCATAGCAGAGCTGGACTTATTTGTATGTGCATATGATCGGCTCTGCTTAGTAAGCAAATTGACCCTTTTTCTGAGACTTAAAGGGCCCTACACACTGAAAGATTTCACTGAAAGATATGAACGATCTCGTTCATTAATGAATGAGATGTCGTTCATATCTTTCAGTGTGTAGGCACCAACGATGAATGATGCGCGGCCCCACGCTCGTTCATCATTGGTGC
Organism: Pseudophryne corroboree; assembly: GCF_028390025.1. Lineage (NCBI taxonomy): Eukaryota > Metazoa > Chordata > Amphibia > Anura > Myobatrachidae > Pseudophryne > Pseudophryne corroboree. The sequence continues at coordinate 162,123,616 of NC_086449.1, forward strand.
AGGCTCGTTCATACCCGCAGGCCAATATGGACAATCTCATTCATATTAGAATGCACGGCTATGGAGCCGGGTGACGGGGAAGTGAGGAAACCCCAACCCCGCGGCCGGTTCGTCCGGCCGTCGGACAGCTCGGCGGCCAGTCGCCGAGTGTGTAGGGCCCATTATTTTACACTTGTGTATTAGATGCAATCTCTGGGGCTAAATCAGGTTGGATCACAATACACGATCCAACCGCAAAAACTACTAAGAGAATGCGGGTGCATGCGATTGCCTCTGCCTGTCAATCGGAGGGGAGGGGTGGCAACGCTCCATTTCCAAGATGGGGCGTTGCGGAGGTGGCGACCGAGAAACGGGGACGGTGCCATTCAAACGGTGGGTTGGACAGGGGGGTGATCGGGGTGGCTGCTTGACGTCATACGCAGCCGTTGCAATCAGAAAAATGATGGCGGGCATCCACAAATGTGGCTACCTCATTTTTTGCATCACTTGCCACAGGTTATATTCCCGCTTGGTTGGTGGCGTGGATCCACCAGCCGAGTGGAAATACCCAGCGGTGGTCGGGATTCTGTCCAGAGGTATTTCACCGTCTGACGGGACTCTGGTGTCGGTCTCCCGAACGCCGGGATCCCGACAGACGGTATTTTAACTCCATCCCCTATAACCTAACCTAAGTTTATCCTTTAAGAAAAGAAAAAAAAAATTTTTGGGAAGAAAATGTAGGGTTCACTTTTACTGACACCTGCTTTTTCCTTATCAATTGGTGCAACTGAGACTTATTTTTGACTGAAAGTAAATTTGCTGACAACTGCCAATCCTTATCATGCTGATCTTGCTTGAATCATAACCCAAAGTCTAGATTTCGCTTGAGGAGAGAAAATAAATGAGACTGGCCTGCTAGGAATAGCTGGCTGAGCATCATGGAAGATGTAGTTCAGCATCGACAAGACTGCCAATTGTTTTTCATTCCTGACCTAGAAAGTGGTTACAATGAATTTTGCTTTGATTTGGGGAAGGCAAAGAGTGAAGGAGCTGCCAAATTCTGACTGGTGCTGCCATCTAGTGGAGCAACTGGGCAATGTACAGTAGATGCTTACCAATGAGTTTATGTTGATAATGCAGTGAATCTTGCCAGAATATAAAATACTATGCCTAAACCTTGGATTAAATGCTAATACTTCGCAGTCTCACATAAATTAAATGCAGAGGTTGTGAAAAGAGTATACCATAGCTAAATGTTTACACCATTCCAGTATTTAAAGAGAACGGGTCCAAGATATGAAATATAATCTTCTCCGAATCCTGTAGATTCCTATGTATTCAGTTACTGGACTCAAGATCATTTAAAGGCAAAAAACAATATTGTTTGGTTAGTAGAAAATCCTACAGTTTGGGAGATGCTATACTGTATAGTGCTGAGCTTAAACCAGCTGCACACAGTGGTGGTCATTCCGAGTTGATCGCTCGCTAGCTGCTTTTAGCAGCATTGCAAACGCTAGGCCGCCGCCCTCTGGGAGTGTATCTTACCTTAGCAAAATAGCGAACGAAAGATTAGCAGAACTGCTACAAATAATTTGCTGCAGTTTCTGAGTAGCTCCAGACCTACTCCTAGACTGCAATCACCTCAGTCCGTTTAGTTCCTGGTTTGACGTCACAAACACGCCCTGCGTTCGGCCAGCCACTCCCCCGTTTCTCCAGCCACTCCTGCGTTTTTACCTGGCACGCCTGCGTTTTTTAGCACAATCCCTGAAAACGGCCAGTTTCCGCCCAGAAACACCCACTTCCTGTCAATCACACTCCGATCACTCGAGCGATGAAAAAACGTCGCTCGAGCTTGTGTAAATCTACAAAGTTTTGTGTGAAAGTACTTAGCGCATGCACGCTGCGTACCATGCGCATGCGCATTTTTGCCATTTTTTTACTTAATCGCTGCACTGCGAAAATCGGCAGCAAACGAACAACTCGGAATGACCACCAGTATTCACAGTGTAGTCCAGTTTGGTTGTTTTCTAGAAAACTGGCCCAAATTTCATAGCATGTATGTCCCCACATGAATTTCCTTATGTAAAGGAGCTACAAACAGTGAGTTTACTGTATATTAATACTAGTACCTGAGCCTCATAGCTAATCACTAGCGCTGGCCATCGACCTTTTATGATTATGAATCATCAATGGTTTATGGCTGATGTAGAATACTTTTGCCATCGATGGGGGAGAACCAGATGGTTTCCCTCCATCAATGGCACAACATAACCAAATTAGCTCTGCCCCCAACAACCCCGCCTCCAGGTTCTGATTGGCTTACAGGCCAGTCAGTCAAAGAAAAAGGATGACCACCATATTGGTGAACCCATCAATGGTCATCCATTGCAGAGTAGGCTGCCATCAATGGCCACTTACAATATCACCATCGATGGCAACCATTAATGGTGATCACACCGATGGCAATCCCTACTAATGACGAAGGACAATAGCTTGCAACATATTTGCCAACTCTCTATAATGTCAGGGAGACTCTCTAAAATAGTAGCAATCTCCCTGCCCCTCGCTCTGAATAACCTCACCCCCTCTCTGCTGGTTTGTTCTGCCCCACCCCCATATTTACATAATTCCCAGCAGCCCGGCGGGTTCTGCTCCTTCCAGTTAGGTATGTCCAGTCTTCCTAGGAGTGTGAGCCATTGGGACGAGCTCCCTGGCTCCCATTATACATGCATGCTAGAGACTGGACAGAGGGGGTAATTCCAAGTTGATCGCAGCAGGAAATTTTTTAGCAGTTGGCCAAAACCATGTGCACTGCAGGGGAGGCAGATTTAACATGTGCAGAGAGAGTTAGATTTGGGTGTGGTGTGTTTAATCTGCAATCTAGATTGCAGTGTAAAAATAAAGCAGCCAGTATTTACCCTGCACAGAAACAAAATAACCCACCCAAATCTAACTCTCTATGCAAATGTTATATCTGCCCCCCCCCCCTGCAGTGCACATGGTTTTGCCCAACTGCTAAAAAAATTCCTGCTGCGATCAACTTGGAATTACCCCCAGAGCTTAGAGAATTATTATATAGTAAAGAAACATTTTAGCAGTGTTTTTATGTCTAATATTGAATATGTCTGTTGCAAATAAAATAAATGGGTAAAATCATGGGTGCAAGAAGGAAATTAGTGTGTGTCACTGCCTGGTGTAATCCAAATACATATGCTACTGTCGCTGAACATCTTAAGATAGCTAATGCCTTGTGTAAGGTCAAAGTTGTGTCTTTTATAATGAAAGCAAACTGGGGAAATTGGGGCATTTTCCAACAATTTCCATCTTAATGTTAGAGATGCTCATATTACAGAAGTTCCAAACAGTGGGAGTACAGCGTTGGTTCTGTCTTGTGATACTTCATCTACATTTTCATGAAAGCGAAAACTGTTGTGGAAAGTGGATTTATTTTAGTGGGCAGTATCTTAAAGGGGGGTGCAAACTTGTATTTTCTGCTTTGTTCATATATTGATTGGGTAGAAGGAAAACAAGAAAAGACCCAATATATTGGCAGTCACATTTTTGGGGTAGACAACTTTCAGATGTAGAGACTAAACAGCCTGGAGTTAGTGTTCCTCCCATCTGCCGCTGTCAGACCATTCGTTTAATATTCCCGGAAGTTTTGTAATCAGGTCACCCTCACATCATTCCAGCTGCAACATGTAATAGTGCTTAAGGGCCCTAATTTTCATTTGTTTCCATTACTGTTTGCAAGTGCTTGCTTTTACATCAGTATCTGCTGACTGGTGTTTTACATACTCCTAAATGTAATATTTACTTATATTACATATAAAAATAAATATAGGAAAGCATAACTCACCCTGTGCGTCATTGACATATTCAGGGTAATTTAATTGTGGGTGAATTAACGTGGCAGATGCCACACTTTATGGCAACGGGATTAGCACAAAAGTGTTTACTACCTCATAGGGTAATGAGCACTTTTGTGCAAACCAGGCATTTGGCCGGCTGGGCGAAGGGTATGGGATGAGCTGTTGTTGCTGCCATTTAAATACAGCGGCAACGGCACTTTGCACCCTTCGCCAGCAATTGAATCCCCCATTGTCTGTTTGATTCTAATTCATACAGCTGTGTCCACACCCCCCAAATCATGCCAAACAGCCCCATTTGGACTTTGTAACTGATACCCCTGTCAGACATGCTCCAAATTTCCGGGATTGTGCACATGAACGCGCATCATCCTGGGAATTTGGCGCGTCTGAAAGGTCCCTACCCGGAAACACATTCCCGGATTGCCGACCCTGCAATGAGCAGGGTTTTTCCCGGAATTTAAGTCCCGGGAAGACAACCCGGCTTAGGTCTGAAAGGTGCGACCCGGGAATTTGCTCCCGGGTCACACCTACATGCCTCTGACTGGCGCTGGACCACTGGAAGGGGCGGGGCTGCCTGGAGGGGGCGTGCGCTGGCTGCTGTAGTCCGTTCTGCATTGAAGTTGTAGAAGCAGCCGGCGCAGCCTAACAGAGAGGCGGCCTGTTGTGGTGAGTGTGTGAGAGTGTGTGTATGAATTTGGCATGTGTGTGTATATTACATGTATGTGTGTGTTTGAGTGTGACGTGTATGTGTAAGATGTGTGAGTGTAAGACCAGGCTTATGTCTGAAAGGGGTCGACCCGGGAATTTCCCAGGTCTCAGGTTTAGTGTGAAAGGGGTCTCCAGCAAAAACCTGGGATTTTTCAGAGATGAACAATCCGGGACTGAGCAGGGAAATTCCTGGGTCGTATGTCTGAGAGGGGTATTATACTCCTTTCAGACTACATGCTGGGAATTTAACAGGTCTAGCAAGGCGGCAAATTCCTGGGTCTCAGCCCCGAGCCTGGTAAGGAGCAGGGTTGGGGACCCGGGAAATCACCCCAGGTAGAATGCTTTCACACACACAAAATGTCCGTGTGGAATCGTGTTCACAGGCAAAAAACAGGGATTTTTGTGCTAGCGTGAAAGTGAGTCACACCAAGCGTCTCACCAGAGACATTTTCCCAAAATCTGCATCTTATTCGTATCCCTAATGCAACAAAAGTGCAGTGCGTGGGGGAAACACACTGACTGCTGTGACTACTGTGTACAACTAAGTGGTTAATCTGGGTGCAGAAGGCAGGAGACAGAGGGGGTCATTCAGAACTGATCGCTGCGGCAATCAGGTCCAAACTGCGCATGCATATGCACCGCAATGCGCAGGCGTGTCGGACAGCTACAAAGGATCCAATCGCACGGGCGTTCGCAAGGTGATTGTCAGGAAGAGGCCGTTAGTGGGTGGCAATTTACCGTTTACAGGGTGTGTCCAGAAAAATGCAGCGTTTTCAGGGAGGTGTGTGACATCAGCAGGATTCAATTACACTGGAAGTGTAAGTCCTGGGCTGCGCAGAGACTGCACAAACGGATTTTTAGCAGCTCTGCTACACATAGGAACGCACACTTACACAGCAAAAATACACTCCCCCTGTAGGCGGCGACTATCTGATCACAGGACAGCAAACAACGCAGCCCAGCGATCAGATCTGAATTACCCCCAAAGTTCCGCTGCAAGTGACTGCACTATGCCTCATTATGCTTAATCTGAGATAAAAGTACGGATCTAGTGTGCCTGGTGAGCAACTTTTTCTTTGTGGCATACGATGCGAATAAGACACAAAAATTCAGGAAAAAAGTACTTATAGTACGGGAATCGCTGCGTGTGGCAGAGCGTCTCAGTCACACCAAGCACAGCTGGAGCCTCTGAAGCACTCTAATGCCGCCAACCCTCTTATCACTCCAGAACAACCTAACTTCCCGAGAGTCAGGAGAGTGGGGAGGCATGACTTATCGCTAATCATTTAGTAGAATGCAGTAACAGTGTTTTAATAAAAGGCTGAACATTTTGGACAAAACATTCCCAGTTAAAGATTGAGGCCCACGTTCAGAGTTGATCGCTCGCTAGCTTTTTTGTTTTGCAGTCGTGTGATCGCATAGTCGCCGCCCACTGGGGACTGTATTTTAGCTGTGCAAGTGTGAGAACACATGTGCAGCCGAGCGGTACAAAAAAAGTTTGTGCAGTTTCTGAGTAGTCCACGACTTACTCAGCCGCTGCGATCACTTCAGCCTGTCCGGAACCGGAATTGACGTCAGAAACCCTCCCTGCAAACGACTGGACATGCCTTCATTTTCCAAACACTCCCAGATAACGGTCAGTCGACACCCACAGACGCCTTCTTCCTATCAATCTCCTTGCGAACTTCTGTGCTAACGGATTCTTCATACAATCCATCGCTGGGCAGCTATCTGCTTTGTACCCGTTCGACATGCCTGCGCATTGCAGTGCATACACATGAGCAGTTTTGACCTGATCGCAGTGGTGCAAAAAACGCTAGCGAACGATCAGGTCTGAATGACCCCCTTAGTCATACGGTGACTACCATCTCTAACTGAGGACTCAATAGTCATCCATATTATTCTAGACCCATGTGTGGTTAAACTGTATCCAGACCTGTCCACATGAAATGTGGTTTTCCGGCTTACTAATTCTAGGCATACACGCTACAATTATCTGTCTGTGCCGCTCAATAGCGGCAGATTGCCCAGATAATTATTCAGTGTATGTTGGCAATTGTTTTACGACATTATCGTTTGGTCATGCTGTATTGATACATTTTTAGTTGAAAGTCGTCTGCAGCGGGCAGTGTATGCTTTACCGCAGCCCAACAACAGACATTTTCCCTGTTCCTTCACAAGGAGTGCAGATATTGTGGCCTATAAAATGTGAGGTATTTCACAGTGTATAGGCCCCCATCCACTACTGAGACTTAATAAATCAGATAAGGATGTGGGTTCTCGCGCCCTCACAGAATTCAATGGTATTGAAAATTAATGTTTATTAAACATAACAGTGTAACAAAGATGGAATGCACAATCAATATGATAACAAAATAGCAGTGTGCAGTAAACCACTTAAAAATGGTTACTGTAACTGAATTAAATATGGTTATATTGTGTTGCCAGTCTCTAAAAGATTAGCCCAGGAGTGATTAGAGTCTGTGTGCTGAGGAAAAAAAACTGCAATAAGTGATAACTGTAACAATAGTATGGATAATGTTATTAAAGTTCAGTCCCACAAATTATGAACGAATGGATCATAATTGAATGGGGGCCTTCAGTCCACAATATCTGCAGGGCCTGAGGCTGCCAGATAAAATGCCTGTCGGTCTAAAGGCCAATATACACGAGAGAACCGCTCAGCACACATCTCTCCCGCCGCTCAGCACAGCGCGATGTGTGCTGAGCGTGCGGGGGGAGACGGGGGCGCTCATTCCACCCAGCGGGTGAAATGAGCGACGTGCTAGATTGGCCTAGATTTGCATGCAGGCCAATCTAGCACCAGCGATAGCGATGAGTGGGGCTGCGCATCGCTATCGCTGTAGGAGGTGCACACAAGTGATCTGTGCTTAAAATCTAAGCAATCTAGTCAGATTGCTTAGATTTTAAGCATGGATCTCTCCGTGAGTACTCACCTTAAATCTAGAAGGGAGCGTGCTATAAGAGCTTTACCACTGACCTTTCAGATTTGCTTGGGACAGATCAGCTGAAATCACAGATAAGAAAGAAACAACTTGTAAACGTGGCAGTGAGATAACAAAATTCACAAAGTGACTGCTCTTATATTATTTATTATTTATTTATTACCAGTTAATTATATAGCGCACACATATTCCGTAGCGCTTTACATAGAATATTTGGCCCTTCACATCATCCCCTGCCCCAGTGGAGCTTACCATCTATGGGGGTCATTCCGAGTTGTTCGCTCTGTATTTTTTTCTCGCAACGGAGCGATTAGTCGCTAATGCGCATGCGCAATGCCCGCAGTGCGACTGCGCCAAGTAAATTTGCTATGCAGTTAGGTATTTTACTCACGGCATTACAAGGTTTTTTCTTCGTTCTGGTGATCGTAATGTGATTGACAGGAAGTGGGTGTTTCTGGGCGGAAACAAGCCGTTTTATGGGTGTGTGCGAAAAAAACGCTACCGTTTCTGGGAAAAACGCGGGAGTGGCTGGAGAAACGGAGGAGTGTCTGGGCGAACGCTGGGTGTGTTTGTGACGTCAAACCAGGAACGACAAGCACTGAACTGATCGCAGATGCCGAGTAAGTGTGGAGCTACTCAGAAACTGCTAAGAAGTGTCTATTCGCTATTTTGCTAATCTTTCGTTCGCAATTTTGATAAGCTAAGATTCACTCCCAGTAGGCGGCGGCTTAGCGTGTGCAAAGCTGCTAAAAGCAGCTTGCGAGCGAACAACTCGGAATGAGGGCCTATATTTTCTACCACATGTACACATTCACACTAGGGTTAATTTTGTTGGGAGCCAATTAACCTACCAGTATATTTATGGATTGTGGGAGGAAACCGGAGGAAACCCATGCAAGTACGGGAAGAATATACAAACTCCACACAGTTAGAACCATGGTGGGAATTGAACCCATGACCTCAGTGCTGTGAGGCAGTAATGCTACCCATTACACCATCCTTACTGCCCCGGTATTGAGCTTGGAATGCAGACCGATAGATGATGAGTTTATCCACATGGATTCATATCATAAAGAGCAACAGTTTTTAAGAACACAGGATGATATTATTATTATCATTATTCTTTATTTATATGGTGCCACAAGGGTTCCGCAGCACCCAATTACAGAATACATAAACAAATAACCAAAACAGTGACTTACAGTTGAAGATAATATAGGACAAGTACAGGGTAACTAAACACAACTGCATTAGCAGATGACACTGAACTAAGTGCAGACAGAGAGGGGGGGGGGGGGGGTGCTTTTTAAAAACAACCCCCCCTGTGTATGCTGTTTGTTTGTGACCCCCCCCCCCCCCTTTTCTAGCACCTGATATATAATTATCTCCAGGAATGATTGAGCAGCTGTCACTGTTTGTCTGCATGTGTGAGAAGGCATTCAATGGGAGCAGCATTTGGAAGGCATGCTGTTCCTTGTAGTGCTAATGGGAGATCCTGGGGGTGGCTCCCAGGTATGCTAGCCCTCTGCCTGGAAGCATTTTAGTAGGAGACTTTATCATGAGGCCATACTGTAGTCAAATCACATGGCCCTACGTGGGCACTGCCATTATGTTGTAGTGTTAGGACTGCTGATATCGGAGAAGCCTTGACGCGGCCAGCAGCTAAACATGTCTTTGCAAACGCATGTGAGCGATTTCTCTGAAATTCTATTACCAGATAGGTTCAGGTATGGTTACACGTAAATTTTTTAGTGTGCTGGGGAGATGCCAGAGGGAAAAAGCACCCCCCTCTGTCTGCTGTTTGTTTGTGACCCTTCCCCTTTTCTATCACTTGATATATAATTATCTCCAGGAATGACTGAGCAGCTACCACTGTTTGTCGACACTGAACTAAGGTGGCAGAAAACAGCAGGATTTGGTGCAGTTGAAGATTATTACAGTAAGAAAAGGATAAGTACATGAGGGAAGATGGCCCTACTTGTGAGAGCTTACATTCTAAAGGGGAGGAACAGACAGATAGGGGTGACACAGGCGGGGTACACAGAGAGCGTGGAACAGAGGGTTAGGATGAGATTTGGCTGGGTATGGTAAAGAAGTGTGTTTTGAGACACCGTTTGAAGTTTTGTAGAGAGGTGGAGAGTCTGAGGGGAAGAGGTAGAGAATTTTAGAAAAGGTAGCAGCACATGTAAAATCTTCGAGGTAGGAGTGGGAGGAAGTAACCAGTAGGCAGGAGAGTTGTAGCAGAGCGAAGAGGAAGGGTGGGAGTGTAAAGGGAGATAAGGTCAGAGATGTAAATTGGAGAGGAGTGTATGAGGGCTTTGTAAGTGAGTGTGAGAGGCTTAAATTGGATTCTGAAAAAGAGAAGGGAAGCCAGTGAAGGGTTTGTAGGAGAAGGGAGGATAAGAAAGGGCTTTTATGATAAGGAAATTTGTGTCCAAAAATGTCTGTCCCTTAGTATGATGGAAAATTTTATTTGGTGCTATCTCATAATGTAAGTTTTGGGGATAAATTTAATATGAATCAGGTTTGTCATCTATTATAAACCGCTGGTCATCGCTGTTGGATTGCTCTATAAAATTCCTGTATTTATTAAGCATCAGATTTGAGTGCTAATAGAACTCTGATTACCCCTTTCCTCTGATAGAAGCAGCCGTTAATCTGTACAGATCAGGATCAGTATGATCTGTGCAGTTTTCGTTAGCTTACAAATAATTGTTGTCTATGTTAAATAATCAATGGTCGGTCCTATGATCTATTGCTGTATAAAGCCGTGTTTGACTCCCATTTACCATCGGCTTTCCCTTTAGTAAATAGCAGATGTGCAAAATTGATGGAAAATTGCAGATAAAAAAGAAACAAGTAGATGCCTTTATGTCTCCTCCATGTTTTTGCATTATTTATGTGCTCATGACATAAATTTACTTTTGGCAGTTTCTGTTACTGTGCATGACCTCAAGGGGAAACAACTCAAGTTAAGACCATTATCCAAAGTAGAGTAAATATATAGCTTTAACAGTCCTCTGCTACAAACACTAAACTACATACTACTTGTCATCACGCTGGACGAGAGCTCAGATACACCAGTACGGATGTAAAAAGCAATGTTCCTTGTTCCAGAGTTTAATCCGTACAGTGGTGAGGTCATTTTTTGAGACAGTGCCAAGTAAAATATATAATAATGACTAAACTAATCACTGACATAAACCATTCAGAGCTAGCTCCTTCTCAGTGACGCTGAACACTTCTCAACTGTTTCCCACTGGGGTTTGAAAAATGAAATGCAGCCGATACTGTACCTCTTAACCCCCAGCGTTACTGGTATACACTTTGCTGGGGAATGTGTAGGAGAACTAACAGCAATTGTGTGATTAATTGGTAATTACAGCACTATTTGGCACAGTAACCTATACGTCAGTACCCATAGCTGTCCCCTGCAATATTAGGTCACACTTTGGAATCCAAACAGTTACACAAAAATTCTGTTGATGTAAGATAGTTAGAATTAAAGAACAACACAAATCCTAGCCAACCTGCCTTATGTATAAAGTACAAGGTATGGGGGTCTAGGGTTCAAGCAGCTGCAGTCTGGAGGCAAGTTTGTTACATGGCTTTATATTGCACATATTTTGTGGAGGAGGCTTTTTTATTATTATTATTATTATTATTATTATTATTATTACCATTATGATTCACATTTATGTATAGAGCACCAGTATTCTCTGCAGCACTTTACAGCTGTGAGTAAACACAGTTCTAAAACAAGACTGGATGTTGCTCACAAGCGTACACAATGTATAAGAAAATTAATTGATACATGAGGCTAAGTGCCTTTATACTGTATATTAGACAATGTGGATTACTTTAGGAAACTGGTAAGCTATATGACCCCAATACACAACTTTGTTGATTTTTGTGTCCAAAGGGTGTTTGGTTATGGCAGTAGAGTGAGGTTCTGCTTCAGTGGTGTGACTGGGGTGGTAATCCAGTACAATAGTTTAAGGAGGTTAAGAAGGTGAGGATTTAATAAGCTTGCCAAAAGGCGAAAGTTTCCAGAGAAAGCTTGTAGGTTTGGATCTTAGAGGAAGTTCTTGTACAATGGATGGAACTGCAGAGCTGAGGCAGCTGACAAAGTCCAAGTAAATGAGCATGAAAGGAGGTGCAGATCTCAGACAGATTAGGGGAGATGAGCTGAGACAAGGGAAGAGATGTATTTTGTGCAATTTTGTCAATGGCTTAGCAGATGCATTTTGTGCTGTATTCAGGACTATACAGACAACCAATGTAGAGACTGACAGAGCAGTGCATGCTGCTTTCTAAATACTGTATATTGTAGGACAGCAATAAGTGTATTTTAATAGTCAATGCAGATTATATATGCCTCATTTACAGTTAGCAGTTAATGATGGAAAAATGGCAGTAAAAGCAGGCTGTAGTTGTTAGTTAAAGCTGGGATGAGCGCAGGACAGGGAAAGGACCTAACCTGTGAGAGGATAGGGACAAGTGGACAGGTAATATATTGGGAGCAGGATAAAATAGAAACCTCCCCATCATTTGTGGCATCAAAGAGAAGATGTCAGAGGGAGCAGAACAGGTATTTGCTTGGGTAGAGGATACAATTTCATGCAGGATCTGGGCAGTCCCTTTTAAGAAGCAAGATCTTTCGCACTGATGATGGATGGAGGAGATAGTGTCGGGGAACTGAGAAGAGATTATTATAGATGTGTTTGGTGTTAGAAGCCTGAACGGAGATGAAAGCTGAAATAGGAGTGGTATCCGCATTAGGAGGGGGATCAATACTAGGGGGCCTATTTATCAAATAATATTTGCTGCATATCAGGTTTTTTTCGGGGGTGGGGGGAACTCACAAATATTAAGGACCCCCGAATGTATGAAGGAGGGACTGCAGCAGATATTTCTGTATCTGGCGCTGTCCTTCCATTTCTGTCAGCAGCTGTAGCCCCCATTGGTATCTATGAGAGTTGCAAAACTGGTAGCTTTACCATGCTCCAATGCAAAGCATTCCAGAGTTTGGCCCCAGGGACCTAACACCATTTGAAGATGCTGTTGGCCACTGTAGCCTAGGGACTATATCCCACAGAAATTACTGGGAGAGGGTTCCTCAGGACCATATTCATGGATAGCTGACCTTGCATGCACAGGACAACCTCAGCTCCCGAAGGAGAAGTGAAGTTATTGCTTTTGCAGTGACTTCACTTTTTTACGACTCACAGGGACTGCTTTGGAGGAGGAGAGATGGATTCACATAATCTTGTGCACAGAGCCTAGTCTCACTTTGCAACAGAGAGAAACTGCAGACACTGCTACTGTATGAACATGTCACAAGATCAAAATACTGAGATTGCACATTTCCTACAAATTACAGTACTGTATAACTGAATGCCTTTGTGTAAGACTAGAATGTATATTATAATAACAGTCCGTATCGTGATGGATATTTTAGTTTTTGTAAAAATATCCCAGCTATGTAGCATACTCGTCTACTCTCCAGCTGGGAGGCTCATGAAAACCGGATGTGCAAGTCTCCAGCCCAGCCACCACCTGTCCGCACCCCCTGCAACCACACACAACCTCCCACAGACAGGGGGGCCGATGATGTGGTTCGTGGTAAATCGCGTTAGGATGCTGCAATCACCCCCATTTTGTGTCATCTCTTCTAGGGGTGGACTATTCCACCCAGGGTAATCCTACGCAGTGCGCCCAAGATGGCTACCGCACCTGGTACACTGTGAGTGTGGAATACACAACCCGTGGAAGTTATTACCCAAAATGCCTACACCAATCTTGCATTATGATTACTATATAATCATAAATGTATAGTATATAAATACAATTATTATTATTATTATTATTATTATTATCATGGCACTGCCCCCTGTAATCTTGGCATTGTGTAGTGGGGATAGATCTGTGATGATGGGATTTCACGGACACGCCCCCACTTCATACCTATCTAGTATAACCCCCCTCAGTCACGCCTCCAGTATGCCATGCCACGCCCCCCGCTATGCTGAGCTGGCTGCTTCTTCCCGGAGGAGGGGGACAGAATATCGGCAAGTATGCTATGTATTAAGTGAAACTCGCAGGAACAGAGGCAGGGCATGCACATAGTGTCAGATACAGGAGTCATCCAGAGGCTGCTGGAGAGGGATCGGAAGATACCTTTCCTGTCAGATAGTCTCCTTAGGCATAATGGGGTTTACACCATCTGAGGATAGTGTAAACCATCGGGGCCAAACTCAGAAAACAAAGCTTTTCAAAAATTGGTATATTGGGGTTAGATCATAGTCCCCATTGATAATAATGAGGAGTGAGGTCTGCAGCGCTAATGAGCCTCCTGCAGGACATTTTTGTGAAATCTTCAGCATAAGCTGTTAGTACATAGCGCTGATACATAAACTGTAGTTTCTGCATCATTTTATGTCAAATTGTTTTGATAAATAGGACCCTAAATATGTATTACATGCATATTCATTTACAAGAGTTCTTAATAAGAACACTTAATTATTATTTCTACGAATTGCATTACCATATGGTAGTAAATCAGGCTTTACCTGCCCCTCAGAATCAGCCCCAGAATCACATATCCAGGACATTCCATTCTTGTTTATTATATAGAAAATTATTATATAGATATTTAAAAGTAATGCAATTAGCTTCCCATCATGTTTAGGGCCATGTCTAATATATTGTCTGCTTAGGCTTGTAGAAGAGGTCACTGTGACTGTTAGAGAGCGCTCATTTCCACTCTCCTGAGCGATGTCGTTTACTATATCGCCCAGTGTGTATGCTGCTGACGATGGCTGATGCGCGGCCCCGCAGGTCGTTAACGACCCGTAGTGTCGGACGTACATGCCGCTCAATTTGGACTCATCGTCCAAAGCTGCATTTACAGGCCGGCCACGGCATGACATCACTGTTCGATATCGCTAGTGTGTGTATGCCCGCCGTCCTCTCTTTGCAGAGAACAGATCTTATGGTAAGAGCTGTCCTTTGTGTAATTATTCATGTATATGGCATTAATAAATGCCGGTATGCATGTGAGTAGGGGTGGGATGTATCGTGTACAGTATGTGATACATGATACATCCTGCCCAGTGAGAGTTCTCTTCGTAATTAGGATACACCGACATAGCTCATGTGGATGAAACTATGGGGGTTATTCAGACCTTATCGCTGCTGTGCATTTTTGTATAGTGGGCGATCATGTCTGTACTGCACATGCGCATGCACTAACGTGTCGGACAACTGCACTGGGCATCGGTGCCTAGCGACGGGATGGTGCGAATAAAGCGATCGCAAGGTGACTGACAGGAAGAGGCCGTTTGTGGGTGGTAACTGACCGTTTTAGAGGAGTGTCCAGGAAAATGCAGGCGTTACCAAGCGTTTTCAGGGAGGGTGTGTGACGTCAGCTCCGGCCCCGATCAGCCTGTTCTCATCACACTGTACTGTAGGAGTAAGTCCTGGGCTGCGCACAGACTGCACACAGTGCTAAAATAATTTGATGGTGAGTGAGGTGCGAACGGATTTGCAGCTGTCTGCTGACTGCGGGACATTTGTAGCACAGCGAACACATGCGATCGCACAATTGCACGGGAGAATTTACACTCCCCTTGGACCAGGCATTTGGAGGGAGGGTGGGTTTCTGACATCAGCTTCGGCCCCAATCATCGCAGCGGCTGAGTAAGTCCTGGGCTGAGCAGAAGCTGCACAAACTGATGTTTGTGCAGTTCTACTACAAATGCGATCGCACACCTGCACACAGCTAATACCCTCCCCTTGTAGGTGGCGACTACCTGATATCAGGGATGCAAAAAACGCACCCTAGCAATCAGGTCTGAATTACCTCCCAGACCCATATCCTAGTGTATTACCCTCAGTTCATGGATACACTCACAATGGGAATGGGAATATACAGATGTAACTCCCAGCGCTGTTACACAAAGGACAGTATAGCAAATGGTATAAAAAAAGGTTATACATTTTTATTTTTCTTAAGAATATAAAACAGAGTCTATAAATGTCTAATTTCAATATCCAACGGAAAAAGATGAATTTGCAGGCAATATACTATATGTGAAGTATGATTAGTAAAAAATCAGTATGAATAAAATGTTCCTAAGAGGGTCAATGCACATTAGAATCTTATACGGTACTGTGCGGTACTGTATCTAGAAACAATGATCCTGACGAAGCCTGTGTTACAGGCGAAACGTGTCGAACGCCGAACAACGGATCGGATGCACGCTTTCAAACGCTGACCACCGTTGCTGATTCCAAGTGTCTGCCGGCAGACATCCGCCTTTTTATACATCTATACAAGACCCTGACAGCGGCCCACAGAGCACCAGTGAGACTTAGAAATAGCGGTGAGTGACTTTTGGAATTTATCCACATCAACTACTACTGCCTTGTCACTGCTTAAAGACTTTGCTGGAAAGACTGTTACCTTGTATCAAGGATTGGACACATAGAAACATTGTTTCTGGATACAGTACCGCACAGGAGTTCTTATTATCAAGCACCTACGTATTAGCTTAGTAGAATAAACCGCATGTGCGTCTCTACTAAGGCAACAAGATTATATGTTTGTTCAGTGTCTTTTATGTATGTATACCGGTATTAGGAACTTATATTGCATATGGTAAATACACCCCCTTTATACACGTATCAGATTCTAATATGCATTGACCCTCTTAGGAACATTTTATTCATACTGATTTTTTACTAATCATACTTCACATATAGCAGGCTTTTTCAACCAGTGTGCCGTGGCACACTAGTGTGCCGCGACCAGTTGCAAGGTGTGCCGCGGAGTCAGAGTCGCTGCCTGCACCTTCAGAGCTAACTGTGGCAGAGGCTCTTCTTAGAGGATCAGTCGTTCCCCGCCTGTGACCTATGCCTTGAAGACGAGGCAGTGTGACATCATAGGTCACGGCCGCCGCATCTCACCACCCAACCAGCCCACTTGCCTACATACACATCTTCCAGTTCCCGCCCGCATCCACAACTTTCCCTGTCCACCCACATCCAAACCTGCCCGACCGCCCGCTGCTCAGTATTTGCAGCACTCCACTATGAACAACCCCCGCCACTGAGGGACAGGGAGAAGGACAGCTGATAGGTAGGGGCTAATATTTGATATTTTATTTCTCCTGTGGGGAGCAAAAGGATTTATGGGGGGAACAATGTAAATAATTTATGTGGGGCACAAAAGCATTTATGTTGGGAGCAATGGGACTAATTCATATGGGGAGCAATAGGATTTATGTGGGGAGCAATGTGATTTATTTATGTGGGGAGCAATGTGATTGTTTTTTCTGTGTAGGCCAATGTATGTGTGGATTATTTTTATACTGTGAGGGCCAATGTGTGTGGGTTTTTTTCCCGTGCGGAAATGATGGTGTGCCTTAGCAATTTTAAAATATTGTTTGGTGTGCCGCAAGTAAAAAAAGGTTGAAAATCACTGACATATAGTATATTGCCTGCAAATTCATCTTTTTCCGTTTAATATTGAAATTAGACATTTATAGACTCTGTTTTATATTCTTAAGAAAAATAAAATTTATAACCTTTTTTATACCATTTGCTATACTGTCCTTTGTGTAACAGCGCTGGGAGTTACCACTTTTTCATAGATTCGATAGGGCTAGTGGAAGCCCACTTCTCCATAGCTGCTTTTTACACAGAAGGTTATAGCGCAGCCCTCATCCATATATATATTTTTAATATACAGATGTAGCCATGCTGATCTTTTCTGCTATGCAACATGCTGCCACATGGCTTGCTGTATGGTGTGCCAGGCTGCGACTGTTCGCGACGAATTAAATGAATTAATTAAGTGTTCGCCGGCTGCAAGTAATCGTAGCCTGGCATACCATGCAGCATCGCAGTAAGATGTGCATGACTACATCTGTAACAAAAAGAAGATGAGTGAAGGGTCACACTCACACTTACTTGAAAAACATGAAAGAAAACGTTCATCTGCAGTGTAAGGTGAGGTCTCATCTCAGTTCCCCTCTCTCACAGTGATACCATAAATTTGTACAGCCAAGGTGAATGATAAAAGTAGCACATTAATGCATTATCTCTTTACTTGTTACCAGCCCGAACAACATAACAGTAGCGTCAGCTCCGGCAGCTGTGCACGCCTGAACGGAGCGACACTTGAAATGCTCTGCTGTCAGGCGCCATCTAGTGGCCACCGGCATGAAAAACACTTGAATTCCCCCCCCCGAAACCCCCACCCCCCATCCGGAGAGGTGTGGAGCTGCGTTAGCCTTTTATTATATAGGATAAAGTTCATGTAAATAGAGAAAACATCTAAAAGTTCACTAAAAAGCAAGACGTAGTCCCGCAGTGCTTGTTTAGTGGTGGTGGGCGACCTTTTCTGTTAGTATGGTTTACCCCCAACAGAGGTGTGTCTGAGCCTGGTCAAAGTGTTCCTGTGATTCCAAGATTTGTACCTACAGTGTACAGCCTACACCTTTCTTCTGGCAGGGGCACATCAATAAACCAAAGTTATGAATTGTTTTAATTTTTTTTTTTAAGTTTTATATGTATTTATATATTTTTACTTTGATGATTGTTTGGCCAAGAGTACAATACTGAGCACTGGAATACAGATGGTCAGATGAGTAATTCTTTTGTGTGCTCTGGACAATCAGAAGAGGAGGCTGTTTTACATGGCAGCTCTCTTATTGTGAAAGTTTGCATATTATGGTTTAGGGTCACTCATTACCTCTGAGGCTGAAATTAGAGTCAATCAATACAAATCCTTCCTCAATGATGTCTTTCTCCCTATGTTGAATTTTTGTATTTTCCGAATTGGGAATGGGATTTTATTTTCGGCTAGCAATGCACACACCCACAGAACATGCTGGTTACTAATGAGCAGGAAAGGGAAGGCAAACCACTGTTATCAAATCTCAACCCAATTATGAGAGTTGCTGGACCGCTGCCTGAGACAGTGTTTCCACCACTAGTAAAACATGATGGAATTTCTCCTGGACGAAAACTCATTCCTCACACTTGTAGGATCTACAAGAAGGCTCATTGCTTCTCCTGCTTTCCAAACACCCTTTATGTTCACTTTATGTCAACATTTTTTTCTGTATCCTAGCAGGATCAGCTGGTTATACTTACATATACGATCAGTATTGCGGAGGACAGCTCTTCCGATAAGAGCTGTCCTCCGCCATGTGCAGCGGCTGCCTGACTTCCGGGATTTGGCCCTGGAAGTCAGTCTGCGCAGGGTGATGGCGGGAGCGAGGCGTTCTGGGAGGGATCCGATCGGATCCCTCACCTAGAGCTGCGGAGAGAAGCCCATAGCTGGTGAGCCCCTCCGTGGCACTGACCTGGCGGCCGGGGGATAGTACATTAGGTAAATGCAGTAAACAGGGGATTTACCGCATTCTCCGCATAGTACATCCCACCCACTATGTGATACATTTTAGGTAGCAACAGAGAAAAATATACTACGCTGTTCTATTTCATAGAGAAAAAGACAAATGAAAATACTGTTACCTTACCTTCTGCCATGTATGGTCATTGCATGACATTGTCTGCAGACATTGCTTTCTCTGCAGCATGAGCTCCTCACAGGAGCTGGCCTAGTACTATCCTGGAAATGCTATAGTATTTGTACGGTACTTGGACTACTGTATAGCACTCGTCTGTACTTGGTATCCACTGCATTCTGCTATTGAGAACATGTACAGCAACCCAGTGACGTGCGGTGAGGTCAATGGCTGGGGAGGCACTGGCTAGTATCTGCCAGTGGGGAGGGGCAGGAATCCTTCACAGTAGAAAATAATATAATGTATAATGTCTTAGAGACATAAACTATATTTTAATAATCAATTCAGAATTAAAAACATACATAACCTAGCAAAGAATCAAACCCATGACCACAGCATTTTAAAGTTGAGCACCTAACCATTAGGCCACCAAACTACTTGCAGCACGAAGGTTTTATTTGGAATAATAAAAGTCTATGAAAACAACATTTTGTTAAATAAATAGAAACATTTCAACCTAGTTGGGAATCAAAACCATGTCCTCCAGCATTCACCCTAAATGATGCCTAGAGCAGATAGTTATGGTTAAAATAGAATCATAAAAATCAATGTGTTAAATAAATATAATTGCAACCCATAGTGGGGATTGAACCTAGGACCTCTTAATGCTAGGCAGCATGCCTCAACTAGACTACTGGCTCAGCCACACAAACACACTGACTAATCCATATATTACATCTATAGTAAATTGCATTCACTTGTCAGAGTTTCTGTGTGCAGGGTCCGCCCCAACAGACTGAGTGTCGGACAGGAAAGGAGCTGTGATGAGAGGGGCAGGGGGTGTCACCAGCCCCTGCTCTGGCAGGTTGGGTGCCTCTGGCTGGGCTGATGTTATGTGGCCAGCTGGCCAGAGCTCATCACACTGGCCAGGGGATAAGCTGCACTGCTGCAGCTTCAACACAAAACTGTATGTACTGTGGCTGTGTTAAGGTTACAGGAGAGGGGAGCCTCGGGGAACATGCTACTCACCCACATTCAAAGCCAGATCCTCACAGACCTCCTCTCCGTGTATGGGGGAGGTGATTGGAGGAAAGGGGCATTGTCAGAATGATAGACAGAGGGGAGAGCCAGAGAGGGGCAGGGGCGTGCTCTGTATATAGGCTGAGGGGACAGACCTGTCATCTGTCATTGAGGCAGAGTTAGAGCTGCCTCTTCTCCTCGTTTTTTTTAATGGGCTTTTTCTGCCGGTGGCTTGCCCCCCCCGCCTCAGCCACTTTATTATTGACAGCCAGAGGCACTGCTCCCGCTGCCTCCCATCCACAGCTGCCTGCATTTTCACAGCCTAAATGATGAGAATAATACAAAGAAGATTTATATGACACAGAATATGTGTTATAAATATCTTCTTTGTCAGTATGACAGGGGAGGCACTGCTTCCCCTGCCTCCCCTGACTGCACGTCCCTGCAGCAACCTCTGAGTCCAGGGGTGGAACAGTGCATCGCTGGGCCCCATATCAGAATGTGGGCGGTGATCCCACTGTAGCACCCTGAGCCTTCACACTTACTGATCAGCTAGAGGTAAAGGGAACATAGCTGTTACAAATATCCCTCTGGGTCTGACAATAACTTAGGCCAGTTCGGTGCATGTTGGGTTTATTAGTGTTGTTAGTGCATCATACAGTATTTGTGCTGATCACAGTGGGCCTCATTCTGAGACGGACAGATCTTCCTTCATGGGCACAAATGGAGATTTTAGCACATAGTACATAACGCAGATAGTAATGTTTGCAGAGTTGCATATCTCTGTTTTTCTCTGAGTTGGACCAAACTCAAGTAATTTTTCATGAAATTGGATGACTGCACAGAACCGCCCTGTCTTGTGCGAGTGAGTATCAGAAGCTCTCCTGCGTAGTGGGAAGGGAAGCCTGTTTCTGATGTCTTGCACCTAGCATGAGGCTGGTCCAAGTGCAGAATAATAATGATGACATTGCATTGGCTGGTGTAAAATCAATGGCAACATGACTTCCTACTCGCCGGCACATGGACCCCCACATTAGCAGAATGGGATCTCACACTACCATAAGGTAGTATAAACATACTTACCTACTTTTTAGCTGCCCCATGCGGGAGGGGGCAGCCAGGTCGGACCAGGTAGGGGTGTGGCTTCATCATGGGTGGGCAGACACATTCATCTCAGTAGAAAAGGTGGGATCATATGTATTTGATGCCCAGCAACAATCCACTATTAAAAAGCAAAATAACCCCATAGGGCCGAATGTATTGGAATACGAGACGGCCGGAGCTCCGAGATTTTTTTGAAAGCAGCAAACGTTTACAAGGTGAAACCAGGTTGCTTTTGCATTGTAAACGTTTGCTGCTTTAAAAAACGTACAAGTTCGGCTGGAGTCTCGGAGCTCCGGCCGTCTCGCAGTCCATTATATCCGGCCCATAGTGCCAAACGTAATTCCAATGGACAAATCACCATCCTGTAATTAAGGGTTAGTACATAAAGTCAAATAATTTAGTTGGTGGCTCCTCCTTCATGGCTTGCAAATGGGTTACATAGGAAACTTGGGGCCAACTTACCAGCCCTTTAAACACAAAATAAAATCTGTCAGCTTTCGATGTTTGAAACCTCCAGTGACATCACTAATAGTGCAGCTACAGGGCGTTCTCTTATCCCTGTTCACATTGGAGGTCATTCCGAGTTGTTCGCTAGCTGCTTTCGTTCGCAGCGCAGCGATTAGGTAAAAAAGTGGCAGTTCTGAGCATGCGGTTTCACACAAGGTCTAGCGATGCTTTTCAGTCGCACTGCTGGCCGTAGAGTGATTGACATGAAGTGGGTTTTTCTGGGTGGTAACTGACCGTTTTCGGGGAGTGTGTGGAAAAATGCAGGCGTGTCAGATACAAACGCAGGCATGCCTGTGGAAACGCAGGCGTGGCTGGCCGAACGCAGGGCGTGTTCGTGACATCAAAACAGGAACTAAACAGTCTGAAGTGATCGCAAGCTAGGAGTAAGTCTCGAGCTGCTCAGAAACTGCACAATCTTTCTCTAACGTCCTAGTGGATGCTGGGGACTCCGTCAGGACCATGGGGAATAGCGGCTCCGCAGGAGACTGGGCACAAAGTAAAAGCTTTAGGACTAGCTGGTGTGCACTGGCTCCTCCCCCTATGACCCTCCTCCAAGGCTCAGTTAAGATTTTGTGCCCGAACGAGAAGGGTGCAATCTAGGTGGCTCTCCTGAGCTGCTTAGAGTAAAAGTTTAAATAGGTTTTTTATTTTCAGTGAGACCTGCTGGCAATAGGCTCACTGCATCGAGGGACTAAGGGGAGAGAAACGAACTCACCTGCGTGCAGAGTGGATTGGGTTTCTTAGGCTACTGGACATTAGCTCCAGAGGGACGATCACAGGCCCAGCCATGGATGGGTCCCGGAGCCGCGCCGCCGGCCCCCTTACAGATGCTGAAGCAAGAAGAGGTCCATAAATCGGCGGCAGAAGACTTTCCTGTCTTCATAAGGTAGCGCACAGCACTGCAGCTGTGCGCCATTGCTCTCAGCACACTTCACACTCCGGTCACTGAGGGTGCAGGACGCTGGGGGGGGGCGTCCTGGGAAGCAATGAATTTACCTTAGTTGGCAAAAAATACATCACATATAGCTCCTGGGCTATATGGATGTATTTAACCCCTGCCAGTTTTCCAGAAAAAAGCGGGAGAAGAGCCCGCCGTGAAGGGGGTGGGGCCTATCTCCTCAGCACACAGCGCCATTTTTCCCACACAGCTCCGCTGGTAGGAAGGCTCCCAGAATCTCCCCTGCATCCTGCAACTACAGAAACAGGGTAAAAAAGAGAGGGGGGGCACTTATTTGGCAAAATAACAGATATAAGCAGCTATAAGGGATAGACACTTATTGTAAGGTTGTCCCTATACATATATAGCGCTCTGGTGTGTGCTGGCAAACTCTCCCTCTGTCTCCCCAAGGGGCTAAGTGGGTCCTGTCCTCTATCAGAGCATTCCCTGTGTGTGTGCTGGGTGTCGGTACGTGTGTGTCGACATGTATGAGGAGGAAAATGATGTGGAGGCGGAGCAGAGTGTCTGTAACAGTGATGTCACCCCCTAGGGGGTCGACACCTGAGTGGATGTACTGTTGAAAATTACGTGACAGTGTCAGCTCTATATAAAAAAACAGTGGTTGACATGAGACAGCCGGCTACTCAGCTTGTGCCTGTCCAGATGTCTCATAGGCCGTCAGGCAGATGGCAGATACAGACGCCGACACGGATACTGACTCCTGTGTCGACGGTGAAGAGACAACCGTGATTTCCAGTAGGGCCACACGTTACATGATTGAGACAATGGAAAATGTTTTATACATTTCTGATAATACGAGTACCACCAAAAAAGGGGTATTATGTTCGGTGAGGGAAAAACTACCTGTAGTTTTCCTGAATCTGAGAAATAAAATGTGTGATGATGCGTGGGTTTCCCCCCCGATAACAATTAATAATTTCTTAAAAAGTATTGGCTGCATACCCTTTCCCGCCAGAGGTTAGGATGCATTGGGAAACACCCCCTAGGGGGGATAAGGCGCTCACACGCTTGTAAGAACAAGGGCTCTACCCTCTCATGAGATGGCCGCCCTTAAGGATCCTGCTGATAGAAAGCAGGAGGGTATCCAAAAAAAGGTATTTACACACATACTGGTGTTATACTGCGACCAGCTATCGCCTCAGCCTGGAGGTGCAGTGCTGGGTTGGCATGGTCGGATTCCCTGACTGGAAATATTGATATCCTAGATAAGAATAGTATATTATTGCCTATAGAGCATTTAAAAGATGCATTTCTATATATGCATGATGCACAGCGGAATAATTGCCGACTGGCATCAAGTATAAGTGCGTTGTCCAATTCTACCAGTAAAATGGTCAGGTGATGCGGATTCCAAACGGCATTTGGAAGTATTGCCTTTGAAAGGGGACATTTGGGGTCAGTCTTTTAGACCTGGTGGCCACGGCAACAGCTGGGAAATCCACGTTTGTACCCCAGGTCGCCTCTCAAAATAAGACGCCGTATTATCAGGCGCAGTCCTTTGTTGGCAAGCGGACAAAAGGTTCCTCTTTTCTGCTCGTGACAGAGGGAGAGGAAAAAGGCTGCAGAGATCAGCCAGTTCCCAGGAACAGAAACCCTTTCCAGCCTCTGCCAAGCCCTCAGTATGACGCTAGGGCTTTACAAGCTCAGGCACGGTGGGGGCCCGTTCTCAATGAATTTCAGTGCGCAGTGGGCTCACTCGCAAGTAGACCCCTGGATCCTTCAGGTAATATCTCAGGGGTACATATTGGAATTCGAGACGTCTCCCCCTTGCCGTTTCCAAAAGTCGACTTTACCGACGTCTCCCTCTGACAGGGAGGCAGTTTTGGAAGCCATTCACAAGCTGTATTCCCAGCAGGTGATAATCAAGGTACCCCTCCTGCAACAGGGAACGGGGTATTATTCCACACTATTGTGGTACCGAAGCCAGACGGCTCGGTGAGACCGATTCTAAAATCTAAAATCTTTGAACACTTACATACAGAGGTTCAAATTCAAGATTGAGTCACTCAGAGCAGTGATTGCGAACCTGGAAGAAGGGGACTACATGATGTCTCGGGACATCAAGGATGCTTACCTTCATGTCAAAATTTACCCTTCTCACCAAGGGTACCTCAGGTTTATGGTACAGAACTGTCACTATCAGTTCAGACGCTGCCGTAGGGATGGTCCACGGCACCCCGGGTCTTTACCAAGGTAATGGCCGAAATGATGATATTCCTTCGAAGGAAGGGAATTTTAGTTATCCCTTACTTGGACGATTCCCTGATAAGGGTAAGATCCAGGGAACAGTTGGAGGTCGGTGTAGCACTATCTCAGGTAGTGTTGCGGCAGCACGATTGGATTCTCAATATTCCAAAATCGCAGCTGGTTCCGTCGATGTGTCTTCTGTTCCTAGGGATGATCCTGGACACAGTCCAGAAAAAGGTGTTTCTCCCGGAGGAGAAAGCCAGGGAGTTATCCGAGCTAGTCAGGAACCTCCTCAAACCGAGCCAAGTCTCAGTGCATCAATGCACAAGGGTTCTGGGTAAAATGGGGGCTTCCTACGAAGCAATCCCATTCGGCAGATTCCACGCAAGAACTTTCCAGTGGGACCTGCTGGACAAATGGTCCGGGTCGCATCTTCAGATGCATCAGCGGATAACCCTGTCACCAAGGACAAGGGTGTCCCTCCTGTGGTGGTTGCAGAGTGCTCATCTTCTAGAGGGCCGCAGATTCGGCATTCAGGACTGGGTCCTGGTAACCACGGATGCCAGCCTGCGAGGCTGGGGAGCAGTCACACAGGGAAGGAATATCCAGGACTTATGGTCAAGCCTGGAGACATCACTTCACATAAATATCCTGAAGCTAAGGGACATTTACAATGCTCTAAGCTTAGCAAGACCTCTGCTTCAAGGACAGCCGGTGTTGATCCAGTCGGACAACATCACGGCAGTCACCCACGTAAACAGACAGGGTGGCACAAGAAGCAGAAGGGCAATAACAGAAGCTGCAAGGATTCTTCGCTGGACGGAAAATCATGGGATAGCACTGTCAGCAGTATTCATTCCGGGAGTGGACAACTGGGAAGCAGACTTCCTCAGCACGACCTCCACCCGGGGAGAGTGGGGACTTCACCCAGAAGTCTTCCACATGATTATAAACCGTTGGGAAAAACTCGACAGGTATTGCGCCAGGTCCAGGGACCCTCAGGCAATAGCTGTAGACGCTCTGGTAACACCGTGGGTGTACCAGTCAGGGTATGTGTTCCCTCCTCTGCCTCTCATACCCAAGGTACTGAGATTGATAAGATGGTGAGGAGTAAGCACTATATTCGTGGCTCCGGATTGGCCAAGAAGGACTTGGTAACCGGAACTTCAAGAGATGCTCACGGAGGATCCGTGGCCTCTACCTCTAAGAAGGGACCTGCTCCAGCAAGGACCCTGTCTGTTCCAAGACTTACCGCGGCTGCGTTTGACGGCATGGCGGTTGAACGCCGGATCCTGAAGGAAAAAGGGCATTCCGGATGAAGTCATCCCTATCCTGATCAAAGCCAGGAAGGATGTAACCGCAAAAACATTATCACCGCAATTGGCGAAAATATGTTGCGTGGTGCGAGGCCAGTAAGGCCCGACGGTGGAAATTCGACTGGGTCGATTCCTACATTTCCTGCAAACAGGAGTGTCTATGGGCCTGAAATTGGGGTCCATTAAGGTTCAAATTTCGGCCCTGTCAATTTTCTTCCAAAAAGAACTAGCTTCAGTCCCTGAAGTTCAGACGTTTGTAAAAGGGGTACTGCATATACAGCCTCCTTTTGTGCCTCCAGTGGCACTTGGGATCTCAATGTAGTTTTTTTTGGATTCCAAAAGTCACATTGGTTTAAACCACTTAAATCTGTGGAGTTAAAATATCTCACATGGAAAGTGGTCATGCTGTTGGCCCTGGCCTGGGCCAGGCGCATGTCAGAATTGGCGGCTTTATCCTGTAAAAGCCCTTATCTGATTTTCCATTCGGACAGGGCGGAATTGAGGACTCGTCCTCAATTTCTCCCTAAGGTGTTTTCAGCATTTCACTTAAACCAACCTATTGTGGTGCCTGCGGCTACTAGGGACTTGGAGGATTCCAAGTTGCTGGACGTAGTCAGGGCCCTGAAAATATATGTTCCAGGACGGCTGGAGTCAGAAAATCTGACTCGCTGTTTATCCTGTATGCACCCAACAAGCTGGGTGCTCCTGCTTCTAAGCAGACGATTGCTCGTTGGATTTGTAGTACAATTCAGCTTGCACATTCTGTGGCAGCCTGCCACAGCCAAAATCTGTAAAAGCCCATTCCACACGGAAAGTGGGCTCATCTTGGGCGGCTGCCCGAGGGGTCTCGGCTTTACAACTTTGCCGAGCAGCTACTTGGTCAGGGGCAAACACGTTTGCTAAATTCTACAAATTTGATACCCTGGCTGAGGAGGACCTGGAGTTCTCTCATTCGGTGCTGCAGAGTCATCCGCACTCTCCCGCCCGTTTGGGAGCTTTGGTATAATCCCCATGGTCCTGACGGAGTCCCCAGCATCCACTAGGACGTTAGAGAAAATAAGAATTTACTTACCGATAATTCTATTTCTCATAGTCCGTAGTGGATGCTGGGCGCCCATCCCAAGTGCGGATTGTCTGCATTACTTGTACATAGTTATTGTTACAAAAATCGGGTTATTGTTGTTGTGAGCCATCTTTTCAGAGGCTCCTTCTGTTATCATGCTGTTAACTGGGTTCAGATCACAAGTTGTACGGTGTGATTGGTGTGGCTGGTAATGAGTCTTACCCGGGATTCAAAATCCTTCCTTATTGTGTACGCTCGTCCGGGCACAGTATCCTAACTGAGGCTTGGAGGAGGGTCATAGGGGGAGGAGCCAGTGCACACCAGCTAGTCCTAAAGCTTTTACTTTGTGCCCAGTCTCCTGCGGAGCCGCTATTCCCCATGGTCCTGACGGAGTCCCCAGCATCCACTACGGACTATGAGAAATAGAATTATCGGTAAGTAAATTCTTATTTTTTTTGTAGCAGCGCTGAGAACCTTTCGTTCGCACTTCTGCTAAGCTAAGATACATTCCCAGAGGGCGGCGGCTTAGCGTTTGCACGGCTGCTAAAAGCAGCTAGTGAGCGATCAACTCGGAATGAGGGCCATTGTTCCCTGTGAAATGGCTCCTCACTTTGTGCATCAAGATGATTCACTAATGTCCCTATCCTTACTGAAATGATTAGCAGCAGTCTCTTGAAGATTGCTTCAGCCCACTCCACTGTCGACAGGTTCAAGCAGACATTGACTAAATCCATTATTAAATGCCTGCCTACAGAGGACATTTTACCCATTCCTTTATCCTGAGTGATAGTGTATGGTTTCATATGGTTGGAGTTGCAGACATGTGGCTTGTTACAAAATATCTTCTTGCTAAAGAGCCTATCCCGAGAACATTGCACTGAACACAAACAAGATGCTACATCACTCCTATCCTGACTTTGATCAGTATAACCGTCTTTACAGTTCAGTGCTTGCATTACCTATGCCATTGTACGGACAACTGGGCTGCTGACCCATGCTAATCATGTGATCTGTTCAGTCAGCAGGTACTGCAGGTCACCTACTAGTCTCTAGCCATACATTGTGCAGCGTGCCCCACAAATACACATGTACTGTATGTCTCTAGGCATTTGCTACACTACAACTTCAAAGCACTACTTTTCCCAAATTCTTTGACTCAGAACTTACTCAGCTGAAATTTCCCTTCTTGTGTACATTAAGCACATCCATATGTGCCTGATGATTTATAGGCTTTTGCTTGAAATCTATGCTTTCTAGGCATGATGGAAAATTTGCTTTGATGCAATGTGGCCTAGGGTATTCTGTATACTGACTGATTATTGATAAACATGTGAAAATACTCAATTCTTGTTGGGCAACACTCACCCAAATCTATTAAGTGTGGACAGCGTTTAGCGTTACTTCCAGTTTTTAGAAGAAATATTTTGTTGTGTTTTTTTTAAACAGCTCGCCTATTTCATCATGTGCTATTGATACCTTTATGGAACTATTCTTTAGCTTGCTTCCTTATTGCTTTGGGGTTTCTATTAGAGATGAGCGCCGGAAATTTTTCGGGTTTTGTGTTTTGGTTTTGGGTTCGGTTCCGCGGCCGTGTTTTGGGTTCGACCGCGTTTTGGCAAAACCTCACCGAATTTTTTTTGTCGGATTCGGGTGTGTTTTGGATTCGGGTGTTTTTTTCAAAAAACCCTAAAAAACAGCTTAAATCATAGAATTTGGGGGTAATTTTGATCCCAAAGTATTATTAACCTCAAAAAACATAATTTACACTCATTTTCAGCCTATTCTGAACACATCACACCTCACAATATTATTTTTAGTCCTAAAATTTGCACCGAGGTCGCTGTGTGAGTAAGATAAGCGACCCTAGTGGCCGACACAAACACCGGGCCCATCTAGGAGTGGCACTGCAGTGTCACGCAGGATGTCCCTTCCAAAAAACCCTCCCCAAACAGCACATGACGCAAAGAAAAAAAGAGGCGCAATGAGGTAGCTGTGTGAGTAAGATTAGCGACCCTAGTGGCCGACACAAACACCGGGCCCATCTAGGAGTGGCACTGCAGTGTCACGCAGGATGTCCCTTCCAAAAAACCCTCCCCAAACAGCACATGACGCAAAGAAAAAAAGAGACGCAATGAGGTAGCTGACTGTGTGAGAAAGATAAGCGACCCTAGTGGCCGACACAAACACCGGGCCCATCTAGGAGTGGCACTGCAGTGTCACGCAGGATGTCCCTTCCAAAAAACCCTCCCCAAACAGCACATGACGCAAAGAAAAAAAGAGGCGCAATGAGGTAGCTGACTGTGTGAGAAAGATAAGCGACCCTAGTGGCCGACACAAACACCGGGCCCATCTAGGAGTGGCACTGCAGTGTCACGCAGGATGTCCCTTCCAAAAAACCCTCCCCAAACAGCACATGACGCAAAGAAAAAAAGAGGCGCAATGAGGTAGCTGACTGTGTGAGAAAGATAAGCGACCCTAGTGGCCGACACAAACACCGGGCCCATCTAGGAGTGGCACTGCAGTGTCACGCAGGATGTCCCTTCCAAAAAACCCTCCCCAAACAGCACATGACGCAAAGAAAAAAAGAGGCGCAATGAGGTAGCTGTGTGAGAAAGATAAGCGACCCTAGTGGCCGACACAAACACCGGGCCCATCTAGGAGTGGCACTGCAGTGTCACGCAGGATGTCCCTTCCAAAAAACCCTCCCCAAACAGCACATGACGCAAAGAAAAAAAGAGGCGCAATGAGGTAGCTGTGTGAGTAAGATTAGCGACCCTAGTGGCCGACACAAACACCGGGCCCATCTAGGAGTGGCACTGCAGTGTCACGCAGGATGGCCCTTCCAAAAAACCCTCCCCAAACAGCACATGACGCAAAGAAAAAAAGAGGCGCAATGAGGTAGCTGACTGTGTGAGTAAGATTAGCGACCCTAGTGGCCGACACAAACACCGGGCACATCTAGGAGTGGCACTGCAGTGTCACGCAGGATGTCCCTTCCAAAAAACCCTCCCCAAACAGCACATGACGCAAAGAAAAAAAGAGGCGCAATGAGGTAGCTGTGTGAGTAAGATTAGCGACCCTAGTGGCCGACACAAACACCGGGCCCATCTAGGAGTGGCACTGCAGTGTCACGCAGGATGTCCCTTCCAAAAAACCCTCCCCAATCAGCACATGATGCAAAGAAAAAGAAAAGAAAAAAGAGGTGCAAGATGGAATTATCCTTGGGCCCTCCCACCCACCCTTATGTTGTATAAACAAAACAGGACATGCACACTTTAACCAACCCATCATTTCAGTGACAGGGTCTGCCACACGACTGTGACTGATATGACGGGTTGGTTTGGACCCCCACCAAAAAAGAAGCAATTAATCTCTCCTTGCACAAACTGGCTCTACAGAGGCAAGATGTCCACCTCATCTTCACCCTCCGATATATCACCGTGTACATCCCCCTCCTCACAGATTATCAATTCGTCCCCACTGGAATCCACCATCTCAGCTCCCTGTGTACTTTGTGGAGGCAATTGCTGCTGGTCAATGTCTCCGCGGAGGAATTGATTATAATTCATTTTAATGAACATCATCTTCTCCACATTTTCTGGATGTAACCTCGTACGCCGATTGCTGACAAGGTGAGCGGCGGCACTAAACACTCTTTCGGAGTACACACTTGTGGGAGGGCAACTTAGGTAGAATAAAGCCAGTTTGTGCAAGGGCCTCCAAATTGCCTCTTTTTCCTGCCAGTATAAGTACGGACTGTGTGACGTGCCTACTTGGATGCGGTCACTCATATAATCCTCCACCATTCTATCAATGTTGAGAGAATCATATGCAGTGACAGTAGACGACATGTCCGTAATCGTTGTCAGGTCCTTCAGTCCGGACCAGATGTCAGCATCAGCAGTCGCTCCAGACTGCCCTGCATCACCGCCAGCGGGTGGGCTCGGAATTCTGAGCCTTTTCCTCGCACCCCCAGTTGCGGGAGAATGTGAAGGAGGAGATGTTGACAGGTCGCGTTCCGCTTGACTTGACAATTTTGTCACCAGCAGGTCTTTCAACCCCAGCAGACCTGTGTCTGCCGGAAAGAGAGATCCAAGGTAGGCTTTAAATCTAGGATCGAGCACGGTGGCCAAAATGTAGTGCTCTGATTTCAACAGATTGACCACCCGTGAATCCTTGTTAAGCGAATTAAGGGCTGCATCCACAAGTCCCACATGCCTAGCGGAATCGCTCCGTGTTAGCTCCTTCTTCAATGCCTCCAGCTTCTTCTGCAAAAGCCTGATGAGGGGAATGACCTGACTCAGGCTGGCAGTGTCTGAACTGACTTCACGTGTGGCAAGTTCAAAGGGCATCAGAACCTTGCACAACGTTGAAATCATTCTCCACTGCACTTGAGACAGGTGCATTCCATCTCCTATATCGTGCTCAATTGTATAGGCTTGAATGGCCTTTTGCTGCTCCTCCAACCTCTGAAGCATATAGAGGGTTGAATTCCACCTCGTTACCACTTCTTGCTTCAGATGATGGCAGGGCAGGTTCAGTAGTTTTTGGTGGTGCTCCAGTCTTCTGTACGTGGTGCCTGTACGCCGAAAGTGTCCCGCAATTTTTCTGGCCACCGACAGCATCTCTTGCACGCCCCTGTCGTTTTTTAAAAAATTCTGCACCACCAAATTCAAGGTATGTGCAAAACATGGGACGTGCTGGAATTTGCCCATATTTAATGCACACACAATATTGCTGGCGTTGTCCGATGCCACAAATCCACAGGAGAGTCCAATTGGGGTAAGCCATTCCGCGATGATCTTCCTCAGTTGCCGTAAGAGGTTTTCAGCTGTGTGCGTATTCTGGAAAGCGGTGATACAAAGCGTAGCCTGCCTAGGAAAGAGTTGGCGTTTGCGAGATGCTGCTACTGGTGCCGCCGCTGCTGTTCTTGCGGCGGGAGTCCATACATCTACCCAGTGGGCTGTCACAGTCATATAGTCCTGACCCTGCCCTGCTCCACTTGTCCACATGTCCGTGGTTAAGTGGACATTGGGTACAACTGCATTTTTTAGGACACTGGTGAGTCTTTTTCTGACGTCCGTGTACATTCTCGGTATCGCCTGCCTAGAGAAGTGGAACCTAGATGGTATTTGGTAACGGGGGCACACTGCCTCAATAAATTGTCTAGTTCCCTGTGAACTAACGGCGGATACCGGACGCACGTCTAACACCAACATAGTTGTCAAGGACTCAGTTATCCGCTTTGCAGTAGGATGACTGCTGTGATATTTCATCTTCCTCGCAAAGGACTGTTGAACAGTCAATTGCTTACTGGAAGTAGTACAAGTGGGCTTACGACTTCCCCTCTGGGATGACCATCGACTCCCAGCGGCAACAACAGCAGCGCCAGCAGCAGTAGGCGTTACACGCAAGGATGCATCGGAGGAATCCCAGGCAGGAGAGGACTCGTCAGACTTGCCAGTGACATGGCCTGCAGGACTATTGGCATTCCTGGGGAAGGAGGAAATTGACACTGAGGGAGTTGGTGGGGTGGTTTGCGTGAGCTTGGTTACAAGAGGAAGGGATTTACTGGTCAGTGGACTGCTTCCGCTGTCACCCAAAGTTTTTGAACTTGTCACTGACTCATTATGAATGCGCTGCAGGTGACGTATAAGGGAGGATGTTCCGAGGTGGTTAACGTCCTTACCCCTACTTATTACAGCTTGACAAAGGGAACACACGGCTTGACACCTGTTGTCCGCATTTCTGGTGAAATACCTCCACACCGAAGAGCTGATTTTTTTGGTATTTTCACCTGGCATGTCAACGGCCATATTCCTCCCACGGACAACAGGTGTCTCCCCGGGTGCCTGACTTAAACAAACCACCTCACCATCAGAATCCTCCTGGTCAATTTCCTCCCCAGCGCCAGCAACACCCATATCCTCCTCATCCTGGTGTACTTCAACACTGACATCTTCAATCTGACTATCAGGAACTGGACTGCGGGTGCTCCTTCCAGCACTTGCAGGGGGCATGCAAATAGTGGAAGGCGCATGCTCTTCACGTCCAGTGTTGGGAAGGTCAGGCATCGCAAACGACACAATTGGACTCTCCTTGTGGATTTGGGATTTCAAAGAACGCACAGTTCTTTGCGGTGCTTTTGCCAGCTTGAGTCTTTTCAGTTTTCTAGCGAGAGGCTGAGTGCTTCCATCCTCATGTGAAGCTGAACCACTAGCCATGAACATAGGCCAGGGCCTCAGCCGTTCCTTGCCACTCCGTGTGGTAAATGGCATATTGGCAAGTTTACGCTTCTCCTCCGACAATTTTATTTTAGGTTTTGGAGTCCTTTTTTTTCTGATATTTGGTGTTTTGGATTTGACATGCTCTGTACTATGACATTGGGCATCGGCCTTGGCAGACGACGTTGCTGGCATTTCATCGTCTCGGCCATGACTAGTGGCAGCAGCTTCAGCACGAGGTGGAAGTGGATCTTGATCTTTCCCTAATTTTGGAACCTCAACTTTTTTGTTCTCCATATTTTATAGGCAGAACTAAAAGGCACCTCAGGTAAACAATGGAGATGGATGGATTGGATACTAGTATACAATTATGGACGGACTGCCACGGTTAGGTGGTATAAAAAAACCACTGTTAGGTGGTATATATTATAATAATAATACAATTATGGATGGACGGACTGCCTGCCGACTGCCGACACAGAGGTAGCCACAGCCGTGAACTACCGCACTGTACACTGGTTGATAAAGAGATAGTAGTATACTCGTAACAACTAGTATGACACTATGACGACGGTATAAAGAATGAAAAAAAAACCACGGTTAGGTGGTATATATTATAATAATAATACAATTATGGATGGACGGACTGCCTGCCGACTGCCGACACAGAGGTAGCCACAGCCGTGAACTACCGCACTGTACACTGGTTGATAAAGAGATAGTAGTATACTCGTAACAACTAGTATGACACTATGACGACGGTATAAAGAAAGAAAAAAAAATACCACAGTTAGGTGGTATATATTATAATAATAATACAATTATGGATGGACGGACTGCCTGCCGACTGCCGACACAGAGGTAGCCACAGCCGTGAACTACCGCACTGTACACTGGTTGATAAAGAGATAGTAGTATACTCGTAACAACTAGTATGACACTATGACGACGGTATAAAGAATGAAAAAAAAACCACGGTTAGGTGGTATATATTATAATAATAATACAATTATGGATGGACGGACTGCCTGCCGACTGCCGACACAGAGGTAGCCACAGCCGTGAACTACCGCACTGTACACTGGTTGATAAAGAGATAGTAGTATACTCGTAACAACTAGTATGACACTATGACGACGGTATAAAGAATGAAAAAAAAACCACGGTTAGGTGGTATATATTATAATAATAATACAATTATGGATGGACGGACTGCCTGCCGACTGCCGACACAGAGGTAGCCACAGCCGTGAACTACCGCACTGTACACTGGTTGATAAAGAGATAGTAGTATACTCGTAACAACTAGTATGACACTATGACGACGGTATAAAGAATGAAAAAAAAACCACGGTTAGGTGGTATATATTATAATAATAATACAATTATGGATGGACGGACTGCCTGCCGACTGCCGACACAGAGGTAGCCACAGCCGTGAACTACCGCACTGTACACTGGTTGATAAAGAGATAGTAGTATACTCGTAACAACTAGTATGACACTATGACGACGGTATAAAGAAAGAAAAAAAAATACCACAGTTAGGTGGTATATATTATAATAATAATACAATTATGGATGGACGGACTGCCTGCCGACTGCCGACACAGAGGTAGCCACAGCCGTGAACTACCGCACTGTACACTGGTTGATAAAGAGATAGTAGTATACTCGTAACAACTAGTATGACACTATGACGACGGTATAAAGAATGAAAAAAAAACCACGGTTAGGTGGTATATATTATAATAATAATACAATTATGGATGGACGGACTGCCTGCCGACTGCCGACACAGAGGTAGCCACAGCCGTGAACTACCGCACTGTACACTGGTTGATAAAGAGATAGTAGTATACTCGTAACAACTAGTATGACACTATGACGACGGTATAAAGAATGAAAAAAAAACCACGGTTAGGTGGTATATATTATAATAATAATACAATTATGGATGGACGGACTGCCTGCCGACTGCCGACACAGAGGTAGCCACAGCCGTGAACTACCGCACTGTACACTGGTTGATAAAGAGATAGTAGTATACTCGTAACAACTAGTATGACACTATGACGGTATAAAGAATGAAAAAAAAACCACGGTTAGGTGGTATATATTATAATAATAATACAATTATGGATGGACGGACTGCCTGCCGACTGCCGACACAGAGGTAGCCACAGCCGTGAACTACCGCACTGTACACTGGTTGATAAAGAGATAGTAGTATACTCGTAACAACTAGTATGACACTATGACGACGGTATAAAGAAAGAAAAAAAAATACCACGGTTAGGTGGTATATATTGTAATACAATTATGGATGGACGGACTGCCTGCCGAGTTCCGACTGCCGACACAGAGGTAGCCACAGCCGTGAACTACCGCACTGTACTGTGTCTGCTGCTAATATAGACTGGTTGATAAAGAGATAGTATACAATACATACAACAATATACTACTATACTGGTGGTCAGGCACTGGTCACCACTAGTCACACTGGCAGTGGCACTCCTGCAGCAAAAGTGTGCACTGTTTAATTTTAAATTAATATAATATTATGTACTCCTGGGGGCTCCTGCTATAACAACCTGCAGTGCTCCCCAGTCTCCCCCACAATTATTATAAGCTTTGCCTTTTATACATTGATGTGCAGCACACTGGGCTGAGCTGAGTGCACACAGACTGAGTCACACTGTGTGACTGGCTGCTGCTGTGTATCGTTTTTTTTCAGGCAGAGAACGGATATAGCAGAGAACGGATATATTATATTAAAATAAATAAAAGTTAACTAACAACAACTGCACTGGTCACTGTGGTAAACTCTGTCTGACTCTGCACAATCTCTCTCTCTCTTCTAATCTAATTTCTAATGGAGAGGACGCCAGCCACGTCCTCTCCCTATCAATCTCAATGCACGTGTGAAAATGGCGGCGACGCGCGGCTCCTTATATAGAATCCGAGTCTCGCGAGAATCCGACAGCGTCATGATGACGTTCGGGCGCGCTCGGGTTAACCGAGCAAGGCGGGAGGATCCGAGTCTGCTCGGACCCGTGAAAAAAACATGAAGTTCGTGCGGGTTCGGTTTCAGAGAAACCGAACCCGCTCATCTCTAGTTTCTATGTCCTTTTTGTCAGGATGAGTCCAAATGTTGGTCCTGCTTGGTGGTGTGTATTGCTTCCTTCCATTTCAGCTGGTATAATTAATTTGTTGGTGAGTTTTCCTTCTCCAAAAATGTTACCTCCTTTTGCGGTGAGGCAGTTGCTTACTGTGGTTCTTTATGGATAATAGGTGGTTTTCACGACTAGGTACATATAGCACATCATTTGCTGGTATCTATGGGCCTAATTCAGACCTGATCGCTAGGCTGCTAATTTTGCTGTCCTGCGTTCGGATAGTCGCCGCCCAGGGGGAGTGTAAATTCGCCCATACAAGTGTGCGATCGCATGTGTACGCTGTGCTACAAACGTCCCTCAGTCAGCGGACAGCTGCAAATCCGTTCGCACCTCACTCACCATTGAATGATTTTACCAGTGTGTGCAGTCTGTGCGCAGCCCAGGGCTTACTCCTACAGTGCGATCAGAACAAGCTGATTGAGTCCGAAAACGCTTGGGAACGCTTGCGTTTTCCCTAACACTCCCAGAAAACAGTCAGTTACCACCCACAAACGCCCTCTTCTTGTCAATCAGCTTGACAATGGCTGTGCAATTTAAATTTACGAACCAGCCTATCGCTATTCAGTGATGCCTGTTGTTGTTTGGTGACGCGCGTGCGCATTGCGGTGCATACACATGTGCAGTCTAGCGATAATCACCCACTGTGCGAAAACACAGCAGCGATCAGGTCTGAATCGGGCCTACCACAGTATTCTGGGCTAAATGTAATAGCCTCCGAGAATTCCTGAGGTGCAGGGCTTAGGGGGTCATTCCGAGTTGATCGCTAGCAGCTCTCGTTCGCTGCGCAGTGATCAGGCAAAAAATGGCACTTCTGTGCATGCATATGCGGCGCAATGCGCATGTGCGTCGTACTATTACAACGAACTATGTAGTTTCACACAAGGTCTAGCGAAACTTTTCAGTCGCACTGCTGGCCGCAGAGTGATTGACAGGAAGAGTGCGTTTCTGGGTGTCAACTGACCATTTTCAGGGAGTGTTCGGAAAAACGCAGGCGTGCCAGGAAAAACGCAGGCGTGGCTGGGTGAACGCAGGGCGTGTTTGTGACATCAAAACAGGAACTGAACAGTCTGAAGTGTTTGCAAGCGCTAAGTAGGTCTGAAGCTACTCTGAAACTGCACACAATTATTTTGTAGCCGCTCTGCGATCCTTTCGTTCGCACTTCTGCTAAGCTAAAATACACTCCCTGTGGGAGGCGGCATAGCGTGTGCACGGCTGCTAAAAACTGCTAGCGAGCGAACAACTCGGAATGACCCCCTTAGTGCAAGTGGCTTAGTGCAAGTCTGCCTGTTTTTTTTTTTTAACACAGCTAACAATTACAGGGCAAAACCAACCAGGTTTTTACCTTGTAATTGATTGCTGCTTTAAAAAAAAACAGGCAGCCTCTTTCATTTAGCCCCTTGTCTTTAATGCTGATTATGCTGGTTTGGGCACAATGCCATTCCTTGTGCTGTGTGTTTCTCAGATGTATTCATCCACAATCTTGCCGTCTTGCCTTTTGGCATAGTCTAGAACATGAGCTTGTCATCAAGTACTTTCACAATTGTTTTGTAGCACTCTGGGAGACAGCTTATGCTAGTTACTGTAAAACAATAAACACCTTTGGACCCTATTGTTTGTCTCTTTGGCCTTGTACATTACTTAGAGGGAAACTTATCAAAGATTGGAGAGAGAGAAAGTGGAGAGAGAATATTAATTAATTAGTCCCTGTTATTTTTCAAACACAGAGTATAAAATCACAGTTAGACGCTGATTGATTGGTACTTTTGGGCATATCTATCAATATTGTGTTTACTAGAATAATGTGAAAATAGGTGTGGGGGGGGGGGGGGGTGGGGGGGTTACACCATTTTCACATTATTTCTCTGACGTCCTAGTGGATGCTGGGAACTCCGAAAGGACCATGGGGAATAGCGGCTCCGCAGGAGACTGGGCACAACGAAAGAAAGCTTTTAGGTCACCTGGTGTGCACTGGCTCCTCCCACTATGACCCTCCTCCAAGCCTCAGTTAGATTTTGTGCCCGGCCGAGGTTGGATGCACACTAGGGGCTCTCCTGAGCTTCTAGAAAGAAAGTATATATTTAGGTTTTTTATTTTACAGTGAGACCTGCTGGCAACAGGCTCACTGCAGCAAGGGACTAAGGGGAGAAGAAGCGAACCTACCTGCTTGCAGCTAGCTTGGGCTTCTTAGGCTACTGGACACCATTAGCTCCAGAGGGACCGACCGCATGGAACTGGCCTTGGTGTTCGGTCCCGGAGCCGCGCCGCCGTCCCCCTTACAGAGCCAGAAGTAAGAAGAGGTCCGGAAAATCGGCGGCAGAAGACATCAGTCTTCACCAAGGTAGCGCACAGCACTGCAGCTGTGCGCCATTGCTCCTCATACACACTTCACACTCCGGTCACTGAGGGTGCAGGGCGCTAGGGGGGGCGCCCTGAGCAGCAATAAAAAGACCTTGGCTGGCAAAAATACCACAATATATAGCCCCAGAGGCTATATATGTGATAATTACCCCTGCCAGAATCCATAAAAAAGCGGGAGAATAGTCCGCGAAAAAGGGGCGGAGCTATATCCTTCAGCACACTGGCGCCATTTCTCCCTCACAGCTCCGCTGGAAGGAAGCTCCCTGGCTCTCCCCTGCAGTCTACACTACAGAAAAGGGTAAAAAAGAGAGGGGGGGCACTAAATTTAGGCGCAGTATATATAACAGCAGCTATAGGGGATATAATTCAGTTAGTCCCTGCATTATATAGCGCTCTGGTGTGTGCTGGCATACTCTCACTCTGTCTCCCCAAAGGGCTTTTGTGGGTCCTGTCCTCTGTTAAAGCATTCCCTGTGTGTGTGCGGTGTGTCGGTACGGCTGTGTCGACATGTTTGATGAGGATAATGATGTGGAGGCGGAGCAGATGCATATAGAAGGGATGTCACCCCCTGCGGGGCAGACACCTGAGTGGATGGACTTATGGAAGGAATTGCGTGCACGCGTCGACTCCTTACACAAAAAATTTGACGACATGCCAAATGCGGGACAGCCGGCTTCTCAGCTCGTGCCTGTCCAGGCGTCTCAAAGGCCTTCGGGGGCTCTAAAACGCCCGCTACCTCAGATGGCAGACGCGGATGTCGACACGGATACTGACACCAGTGTCGACGATGATGAGTCTAGTCTAATGTCCACTAAGGCCATTCGTTGCATGATTGAAGCAATGAAAGAGGTGTTACAAATTTCTGATATAAACCCAGGTACCACTAAAAAGGGTATTATGTTTGGGGAGAAAAAACTACCCGTAGTCTTTCCCCCATCAGAAGAATTAAATGAAGTGTGTGAAGAAGCGTGGGCTTTCCCTGATAAAAGATTGGTAATCTCTAAGAAGTTACTAATGGCGTTCCCTTTCCCGCCAGAGGATAGGTCACGTTGGGAGACACCACCTAGGGTGGATAAAGCGCTCACACGTTTGTCTAAAAAGGTGGCACTACCGTCTCCGGATACGGCCGCCCTCAAGGAACCTGCTGATAGAAAGCAGGAGGCTATCCTGAAGTCTGTATATAAACACTCAGGCATTATACTTAGACCTGCTATTGCGTCAGCATGGATGTGCAGTGCTGCCGCTGCGTGGTCAGATTCCCTGTCAGAAAATATTGACACCCTAGACAGGGACACTATTCTGCTAACCATAGAGCATATAAAAGACTCAGTCTTATACATGAGAGATGCACAGAGGGAGATCTGCCGGCTGGCATCTAAAATAAGTGCACTGTCCATTTCTGCTAGGAGAGGCTTATGGACTCGCCAGTGGACAGGGGATGCAGATTCAAAAAGGCACATGGAAGTTTTGCCTTATAAGGGTGAGGAGTTATTCGGGGATGGTCTCTCGGACCTAGTTTCCACAGCAACTGCTGGGAAGTCAGCATTTTTACCCCATGTTCCCTCACAGCCTAAAAAGGCGCCGTTTTATCAGGTACAGTCCTTTCGGACTCAGAAAAACAGGCGTGGAAAAGGCGGGTCCTTTCTGTCCAGAGGCAGAGGTAGGGGAAAAAGGCTGCAACAAACAGCAGGTTCCCAGGAGCAAAAGTCCTCCCCCGCTTCTTCCAAGTCCGCCGCATGACGGTGGGGCTCCACAGGCGGAGCCAGGTACGGTGGGGGGCCGCCTCAAAAATTTCAGCGATCAGTGGGCTCGCTCACAGGTGGATCCCTGGATCCTGCAAATAGTATCTCAAGGATACAAACTGGAATTCGAGGCGTCTCCACCCCACCGGTTCCAAAAATCTGCCTTGCCGACAACTCCCTCAGGCAGGGAGGCTGTGCTAGAGGCAATTCACAAGCTGTATTCCCAGCAGGTGATAGTCAAGGTGCCCCTACTTCAACAAGGACGGGGTTACTATTCCACACTGTTTGTGGTACCGAAACCGGACGGTTCGGTGAGACCCATTTTAAATTGAAATCCTTGAACACATACATAAAAAAAATTCAAGTTCAAGATGGAATCGCTCAGGGCGGTTATTGCAAGCCTGGACGAAGGGGATTACATGGTATCCCTGGACATCAAGGATGCTTACCTGCATGTCCCCATTTACTATCCTCACCAGGAGTACCATAGATTTGTGGTACAGGATTGCCATTACCAATTCCAGACGCTGCCGTTTGGACTCTCCACGGCACCGAGGGTGTTTACCAAAGTAATGGCGGAAATGATGATACTCCTTCGAAGAAAGGGAGTTTTAATTATCCCGTACTTGGACGATCTCCTAATAAAGGCGAGGTCCAAGGAGCAGTTGTTGGTGGGAGTAGCACTATCTCAGGAGGTGCTACACCAGCACGGTTGGATTCTGAATATTCCAAAATCACAGCTGGTTCCGACGACACGTCTACTGTTCCTGGGTATGATCCTGGACACAGTCCAGAAAAAAGTGTTTCTCCCAGAGGAGAAAGCCAAGGAGCTGTCATCTCTAGTCAGAGACCTCCTGAAACCGAAACAGGTATCGGTGCATCACTGCACGCGGGTCCTGGGAAAGATGGTGGCTTCTTACGAAGCAATTCCTTTCGGCAGGTTCCATGCCAGAATCTTTCAGTGGGTCCTGTTGGACCAGTGGTCCGGATCGCATCTTCAGATGCATCGCCTAATAACCCTGTCTCCAAGAACCAGGGTGTCTCTGCTGTGGTGGCTGCAGAGTGCTCATCTTCTAGAGGGCCGCAGATTCGGCATACAGGACTGGGTCCTGGTGACCACGGATGCCAGCCTTCGGGGCTGGGGGGCAGTCACACAGGGAAGAAACTTCCAAGGACTATGGTCGAGTCAGGAGACTTCCCTACACATAAATATTCTGGAACTAAGGGCCATTTACAACGCCCTAAGTCAGGCAAGGCCTCTGCTTCAAAACCAGCCGGTACTGATCCAGTCAGACAACATCACGGCAGTCGCCCATGTAAATCGACAGGGCGGCACAAGAAGCAGGAGGGCAATGGCAGAAGCCACAAGGATTCTCCGATGGGCGGAAAATCACGTACTAGCACTGTCAGCAGTGTTCATTCCGGGAGTGGACAACTGGGAAGCAGACTTTCTCAGCAGGCACGACCTCCACCCGGGAGAGTGGGGACTTCATCCAGAAGTCTTCATGCTGATTGTAAATCGATGGGAACGTCCACAAGTGGACATGATGGCGTCCCGCCTAAACAAAAAACTAGAGAGATATTGCGCCAGGTCAAGGGACCCTCAGGCGATAGCTGTGGACGCTCTGGTGACACCGTGGGTGTACCAGTCAGTTTATGTGTTCCCTCCTCTGCCTCTCATACCAAGGGTACTGAGAATAATAAGAAAACGAGGAGTAAGAACAATACTCGTGGTTCCGGATTGGCCAAGACGAGCGTGGTACCCGGAACTTCAAGAGATGATCTCAGAGGACCCATGGCCTCTGCCGCTCAGACAGGACCTGCTGCAGCAGGGGCCCTGTCTGTTCCAAGACTTACCGCGGCTGCGTTTGACGGCATGGCGGTTGAACGCCGGATCCTGAAGGAAAAGGGCATTCCGGAGGAAGTCATTCCTACGCTGATTAAAGCCAGGAAAGGTGTAACTGCAAAGCATTATCACCGCATATGGCGGAAATATGTTGCTTGGTGTGAGGCCAGTAAGGCCCCAACAGAGGAATTTCAACTAGGTCGATTTCTGCATTTCCTACAAGCAGGAGTGACTATGGGCCTGAAATTAGGCTCCATTAAGGTACAGATCTCGGCTCTGTCGATTTTCTTCCAGAAAGAACTGGCTTCATTGCCTGAAGTTCAGACGTTTGTGAAGGGAGTGCTGCATATTCAGCCCCCGTTTGTGCCTCCAGTGGCACCTTGGGATCTCAACGTGGTGTTGAGTTTCTTAAAATCACATTGGTTTGAGCCACTTAAAACCGTGGATCTAAAATATCTCACGTGGAAAGTGGTCATGTTATTGGCCTTGGCTTCGGCCAGGCGTGTGTCAGAATTGGCGGCTTTGTCATGTAAAAGCCCTTATCTGATTTTCCATATGGATAGGGAAGAATTGAGGACTCGTCCTCAGTTTCTCCCTAAGGTGGTATCAGCTTTTCACTTGAACCAACCTATTGTGGTGCCTGCGGCTACTAGGGACTTGGAGGATTCCAAGTTGCTGGACGTAGTCAGGGCCTTGAAAATGTATGTTTCCAGGACGGCTGGAGTCAGGAAAACTGACTCGCTATTTATCCTGTATGCACCCAAGAAGCTGGGTGCTCCTGCTTCTAAGCAGACTATTGCTCGCTGGATTTGTAGCACAATTCAGCAGGCGCATTCTGCGGCTGGATTGCCGCATCCTAAATCAGTAAAAGCCCATTCCACAAGGAAGGTGGGCTCATCTTGGGCGGCTGCCCGAGGGGTCTCGGCTTTACAACTTTGCCGAGCTGCTACTTGGTCAGGGGCAAACACGTTTGCAAAATTCTACAGATTTGATACCCTGGCTGAGGAGGACCTTGAGTTCTCTCATTCGGTGCTGCAGAGTCATCCGCACTCTCCCGCCCATTTGGGAGCTTTGGTATAATCCCCATTGTCCTTTCGGAGTTCCCAGCATCCACTAGGACGTCAGAGAAAATAAGATTTTACTCACCGGTAAATCTATTTCTCGTAGTCCGTAGTGGATGCTGGGCGCCCGTCCCAAGTGCGGATTGTCTGCAATACTTGTACATAGTTACTGTTAACTAAAGGGTTATTGTTGAGCCATCTGTTGAGAGGCTCAGTTGTTTTTCATACTGTTAAACTGGGTATAGTATCACGAGTTATACAGTGTGATTGGTGTGGCTGGTAAGAGTCTTACCCGGGATTCAAAATCCTTCCTTATTATGTCAGCTCGTCCGGGCACAGTGTCCTAACTGAGGCTTGGAGGAGGGTCATAGTGGGAGGAGCCAGTGCACACCAGGTGACCTAAAAGCTTTCTTTAGTTGTGCCCAGTCTCCTGCGGAGCCGCTATTCCCCATGGTCCTTTCGGAGTTCCCAGCATCCACTACGGACTACGAGAAAGAGATTTACCGGTGAGTAAAATCTTATTTTTAGTATCACAGGAATGTACTAATGGCATTTGGAGGAGAATTTGCTAAATTTTCTTCCAAGTGCTTAATACTGATTTTTTTCAGTAAGCAGATAGTATTTTCCTTACTTGTTGTAATGGGAAGTGTAATCTGCTCAAATTTACTAAAATCGATTTGTTAAAAGTACCAGATGGAGCCTTGTGATAATAATTCTATCTTCAGATGGTGTTATGCAATCTACCGTCCGGTTCGTTCTAGTACTCCCGCACTAACATACATAGTAACATAGTAACATAGGGAGGATTAGGGTAGTTTACAGGGGGCTGTAGGGATTCTGATGAACATGATGCTGCTGTCGGTATACTGACCGCCGGCATTCCGTCCATCAGGAAATCATACTGAACCCACCAGGAGCACAGCGGGAGCAGGGGGCTAGCAGATACAACTACCATTGTAGTGTAACCACACTCTCAGGGTAATTTTTGCAAAAAATACCCTGAAAAGTGCAAGGGGGGTGGGGGGTGTTTCGCTAACACAGGGCTTTCTCCTCATCTCTGTCCC
Source organism: Pseudophryne corroboree (assembly GCF_028390025.1). Lineage (NCBI taxonomy): Eukaryota > Metazoa > Chordata > Amphibia > Anura > Myobatrachidae > Pseudophryne > Pseudophryne corroboree. The sequence continues at coordinate 162,168,307 of NC_086449.1, forward strand.
TGCATGCAGATGTTCATACATTCGCACAAAATAAGCCATTATCATAGTGACAATATAATCGTTAATATCTCATTACAATCGCATTTTGTTCCTGGATTATGTTAAATATGCCCCTTTATCTCTCTCCACATTATCTCTCTGCATAACCACTGTGTCATACCCATGAAAGTCCTGTGTACCAGATGTCGGATTACTGACTATTTTTCATATTTACTGCCACAGAGTGGAGTTTACAGTATGTAGGGAATGCAGATTCCAACAGATCTCCTCTCTGATGAAAGTTGTCACATGACCGCAGGAATAACTCTGAGAGTGCTACGCACCCACCACTACAGCAAGTGGAAAGGCGCTGGTCAGCCAGCTCAATGTGGAACCTGCTTAAGTGAAAAGAAAAGAGATGCCACAGACAGATCTGGAAGGCACAGGTATCACAGAGGGGGAGATTTATTACATCTTGGAGAGAGATAAAGTGGAGAAGTTGGCCATAGCAACCAATCAGATGTAATTTCTCTAGCACAGCCTGTAAAATTACAGTTAAAAGCTGATTGGTTGGTATGGACAACTTCTCCACTTTATCTCTCTCTAAGTTTTGGATACGTCTCCCCCAGAGTATGGCATTTTGTGAAAATGTTGGAATGCTGACCATAGACAGTTGAAACCTGATCCAAACAGGACCAACTTCAGTGCACATGAGAGGAGCCTCCTAATAAGGTACACTCTATGGCTGACGCTCTTCTAGCTCCATAGACTGCTTTGTATGGCATGAATCCTGAATGAAGGCCTGTGATCTGTGAATTGGCTCTCATATCCAATCATTTAATTTAATTAGTGCAGGAAACAGTAACACAATCTATTTTCTGATATTCAATTTGCACTTCTTGGAAGTATTTTCTCCTGGCATGTATCATGTTAGTACATCATCTGCCCAGGACCCCCAAATATTGTATTGCATTTCTCCCACTAAATATAGGAACAAATATAGACAGGACTGTACATAAACCAAGGAGATGGAAACATTCTTTGGAAACTATAAACCCATTACTTTCCACTTTTTTTCACACCATAATGAAGTAATTACACTACCATGGTAACTAGCCACAGATACGTGTAAATCTGTAAAACTTTTTTCTTCTCTTTTTTTCTCCTTCAATTCCTGAAGTTTTTTTTTTGTAAATGCCTCCAGGACACTGAAAGATTGGAACATTGAAGGTGTGTTAAGAATCATCCAAGCATGCAGCCAGCTGCTCTGGATGGGAGCCAAAACATTATCGTAGATTGGCCCTAAGGATTTTGCAGGGTCTGTGCAGCACCACATATTCTCTATAAAACCAGATGCTTTGTGGAACATTTCATAGAGGTGCAAGTCTACGGTGCTTCCTGATAATTATAGCACAGCACAGCTCCCATATACAGTACAGTGCTCTATCCCAGGACAGCAACAAATGCTGAATGATATGCTATATAAATGTTATTAAGTCAGCCAACTGAATGGGCTATGAGCCTGATTCAGAGTTTTATGCAATGCCGATATTTATAGAGTTGAGCAAATTATTGGCCGACTGCTCATGCGTCACGTTCGCACTGCGCACCACCAAGGAACCTCATTGATGTTGCTCAGGATTTGTTTGCAAAGTGATTGACAGTCAGGAACTGTTTTGGGGAGGTAAAGGGAGTGGCTGCAAAAACGCAGGAGTGTTGCTACTGGTCTCGGGGTGTGTCTCAGCCCACAACTACAATCCCATATGCACAACACATGGAGCCAACATCTCAATTCCTCTTCGCATTCTACACGACCATAGTATTACTCAGTAGTCAGTACCTGTCACTTAATGTGCGAATAAATCTTCACTGCGTCCATGTTACTAATCGATGGCCAAGTGTGCCTTGATAGGATAGCACCATCTCCAGATGGCATTATCCTTTAGTAGCCTATGGGCTACTATTTGTCAGAAATTACCTGGAGAGGGTTCCTCGGGGATCCTCCCCGGCAATGGTGGCCACACGTTTGGTCTGCTGACCACACATGCACTGAACACTCCTAGCTCCCGATATAAAAGGGAAATTATTGGGGTCCTTTCAGAGCCCCTGTCCCTGCATGGGATTTGTAGCGCATTTGGAAAGTACGGAAAGTTCATTTCTTATTGCAGTGAATATTGGCGATAAGAAATTCTAATTATCAGGTTTGAAGCCCAGTCATTTGTAAATATGCCTCTATATGTGCAAAAAAATTTTTTATTTTAAATCTTTTTTTCCTGTTCAATTTCTTCCACATGGTCAAGAAGTCAGTCTGCTGATTGCTGGCGTTCTAGAGAAGGAGATGTTTGCTGTGAATAGTCAGAGAGAAAATTCTAACTTTGTTTAGTATTGCATTGATGTTGTCCATATAAAAGGCAAATATGATCTTTAAACCCAAACACAGTCATGTTCGCTTTTCAAGAAACTTTAAAAATCAATAAAATGAGGCTAAAAATGTGATCTTTGAGTCAAAACTTTATATTCCATTTAACAGCTTTGCAGTAATAAAACACATACCATGGCAGTGGGACTGAAAACAATTTCAGTATTTTTCAGATGTTTGAGTTTGTGGAATCAGGCTGCTTCGCAGGTAGTTTGAAGTGTCTGGAATAGCCGATGCATCTGTACTAATAATAATAAGTATTCTTCTGTCTTTTTTTTTTACCACTGCTGGACTACACTGCTTGCTTAACTTGATTTACCTTCTGAAACTATATGTCCTTCCTAGGTCACTTTATAGATGTGGCGGTTTCATACTTACAGTAACTCATACTAAAACAGTAAAAGCGGTAATTTTTTTAATTGAAACAACATGTACTGTATAAGATTGCTGCTTATCAATTCACTAGCAACAATGGGTATAAATCAGACCTGATCGCTAGGCTGCGTTTTCGTACAGCGGGCGATTAGGTGTAAACTGCGCATGTGTATGCACCGCAGTGCGCAGGCACGTCACACGGGTACAAGCGGATCGCCGCTCAGTGATGGGTTTGTGGGAAGGATCCGTTTGCACGGGCGTTCGCAAGAGATTGACAGGAAGAAGGCGTTTGTGGGTGTCAACTGACCATTTTGAGGGAGTGTTTGGAAAAATGCAGGCGTGTTCAAGCGTTTGCTGGGAGGGTTCCTGAGGTCAAGTCTGGTCCCGGACAGGCTGAAGTGTTCGCAGCGGGTGAGTAAGTCCTGGGCTACTCAGAGACTGCACAAAATCTGTTTGTACAGCTCTGCTACACATGTATTCGCACACTTGCAAAGCGAAAATACACTCCCTATGGGCGACGACTATGCGAACACAGGACTGCAAAAAGACCCTAGTGAGCGAACAGGTCTGAATTAGCCCAACTGAGCACAATATAGCTGTCTTTGCTGCATATAGGGAACTAGTATTTTGCTGTGCACATGAGTTTGAAAATAGACTAATTACTTTTTTTTCCTTGAATGAACATAAAGGTGTCATTAAACCTGTGACCTTGTGTGACCTGTTCAGCAGTAATAGCATGCTTTCTATATTAGTAGCCTTAAAACAAGAAAATCTATATCTAATTAATAGTCAGTGCTGGTGCTGCAGAGGGGCAGGAAGAAGGATGTGGACCTGGCACCAGGAATGGAAGACAATGAATGAAATACAGAAAGGTGGGGCCAAACTATTGGAACAATCAGTAAGAGCCCAGACAGGAGGCTTAAGGCCAGTACTGACGGGAGAGATATGTGCTGAGCGATCTTAACACAGAAAGCACAGCACACATCTCCCCCCCCCCGCTCTGCACAGAGCGATGTGCTGAGCGAGGGGAGACGACAACGGGGGGCCGCTCACTTCACAGAGCACTGAAGTGAGCAACCCGCAGGCTCAATCTAGTACAGATTTTAAACACGGATCTCTCCATGTGTACCCCCCTTAAGAGTACAGATATGCGAAGGAATGCGGGGAAGGGGGGGTGTAATACACTTTTGAGAGAGATAAAGTGGAAAGAGATAAAGTACTACCCAATCAACTCCTAACTGACATTTTATAAACACAGCCTGTAATATAGCAGTTGGAAGCAGATTAGTTGGTACTTTATCTCACTGCATTTAGGGCGTCCCCCTGGGAGTTCATGGAAGAGAGATTCAAATGGCAAATGCATAAGGGTGTGATGATACAATTTATGTCATTATAGCCCCCTCCCCTGCTGTGTAGTGATACAATTTGCCTCATCGCCCAGGAGAGCGGTACCATGTTGAAGCGAGATACAGGACTGGCCACTGTTTAAGAAGTCCTGGAGATCCCCAACAAATTGTATGAGTAGACATGTATGACTTCATGTAGAGCTGTGCTACCCCAACAGAAATCTGGAAAACCCAGCACCCTTCGCTTTGCTGGTTAGGCACACCACTACATAGAAAAATGCAAAGGGCCCTAGCACCCATCTTCCTGCTCCCAGTGCTTGTCTGTGATGTCATGATGTTTCCCTGCTATGGCACTGGGCATCTGATCCTGATTCATGCCTCCCAAATTTGAAGCCCTGAAAACTGAAACACAACGCAATGAGGGTGTAGTCCCCTGACCTTACTCCTTGGGAAATGTCTAGGGTTGAGTCTTTGAAGCATTACACCGTCCCTTACTTCCCAGTGCTCCAAAAACTCATTTATAGTCAAGTACACAGAGGCACCCATTCTCCAGTGGCAGCATGACAACCATTCACCGCTACTCCTGCGAGAAAAACATACCTCCTGACTTTCTGAGCCGTGGGTCTGATATCAGAATCTTCTGGAATTTTAAATAGGAACTGTTACATTGTTCTACTTAGTATACCTTTTTGATACGTCATTACTATTTCTTTGATACTGTATATAATATGAACAATATTTATATTTAGAATTACTACTGCACCAATTTTAGTGGCAGAGCCGGTCATAGGCATAGGCAAACTAGGCAATTGCCTAGGGCATTTGATATGCCTAGGGGCATCAGCAGCTTCTGCTGATTAAAATGATATGTGGCATGCCTATATTCTGTGTGTAGCATTTCATATGCAGATACAGCCACAGTCTCACACAGTTTATAGGCATGCTGCATATCATTTTAATCAGCAGAAGCTGCTTGTGCATCCTAGCCACATAGCAATGCAAATAAGATGCATTTTCATAAAAAAAGGCGCCCCGACGTTAGCATTGAGGCAAGATTTATGAGGACTCATCTGTGTGCTCTACTATGTGGCGTTGCATATAGAAAGGGCACAACTGTGTCATCTACATAGGCGTGCGCAGCTTATTTTATTAGGGGGTGCACCGCAGGAGGGGCGTGTCTAGCACTATTTTACATTATCTCAGTAATATCACATGGCTTAATCTAATTTCTCCCTAGTTCCTACAAATAGCATAGATATAATACACCCCAGAGAAATAAAATGAAACATAATGGTGTGACCACCGGCTGGTACTGACTGTCCGCTATGGCATAACCCTGAGGCCTAGCTGCCGCTGCACCCTATTGCTGCTTCCACTTCCACAACCTATCCCTGACCCAGTGACGGAACTAGAGAGTGGTGGGCCTAGGTGCATATGCACCCCCACCCCTTGCACCACCAAGCACCTACACCCTAAATTTGAGTGGGACATTCTGAAAAGTATGGGAGATGTAGGGGGCTGAACATTTGAGTTTTTCAATATAACACAAATACAGTTTAAAACTAACACGTGCCATCAGAACCACATTTGCCTCTTTCTATGCCATCACACTCCTTCTCTGCAGGACACCAGCATTTGTCATACATGTCCCCATGCTCACAAGCTACTTACAGCAGTGTCCCTTACTCACGTTACCCCACAGTATGAGCCGAAATTCACATTATGCCACACAGTATGAGCCAAAATTCACATTATGCCACATAGTATGAGCCAAAATTCACATTACGCCACACAGTATGATCCAAATTCACATTATGCCACATGGTATGAGCCAAAATTAACATTATGCCACGCGGTATGAGCCAAAATTCACATTATGCCACACGGTATGAGTCGACATTCATATTATGCCACACGGTATAAGCCAAATTCACATTATGCCACACGGTATGAGCCAAAATTAACATTATGCCACGCGGTATGAGCCAAAATTCACATTATGCCACACGGTATGAGTCGAAATTCATTTTGTGACACACGGTATGAGCCATATTAACATTATGCCCAGAGCCGGCCCTAATCAATTTGATGCCCAAGGCAGATTTTGGCTGGTGCCCCTAGCACCGCCATTACAGATGTAGCCAGCCTCATCTTTGCCACGGTGTGTACCCACGGGCATATGCATCGCGGCAAGCTGCACTGAACGCTCTGTTGTGAATAGTTTCAGTCAACTTTCGCTCCATAGAAGTCTATGGCATGCGCGTGAATATGCACACGTGCATCATAGACTAAGGCACACTAGTCACGCCATCCATGCCGCAATGATGGATGAGCGTGGCAACATCTGTAGCTCCGCCTCTGACCCAGCACAGCACCTATAATCCAGCATGACCATGAAGCCTTACCCCGCTGGAATAGACCGTGGTAGAAGTAAATGACTGCAGGTCAGGTGGCACCTCGACCACTGAGAGAGAAAGGGGGAGATAGAGAGATCCCCCCCAGAAGAGAGGGGGGAGGGAAAAGGAGAGAGGGATACGGAGGAGAGAGACAGAGGGGCTCATTTCTCAAAAAATATTTGCGGCTATGTCCCCTGAAAACACCCGTTTTCAGAAATTAGCCGCAAATATTACGTTTCCCTGGTATGTATAAAGAAGGGATTGCAGCAGGTATCGGAGATACCTGCTGCGATCCCTCCATTTCCGCCCGCAGCCCCCATAGGTTTCCATGGGGGATGCAATGCTGCACAATGTATCAATGTTCCCCGCAGCTACTGCAATATTTGACTGCGATACCCCATTGTATCCTATGGGGTAAAGATCGGGGAAAGTAGAGCCGGCTGGGTTCCCTGAGAACCTTCCGCCAGAATTGCCTCAGTGCATCGTGGTCACCTGAAGGGATTGCATATTGCAATGCGATCCTTTGCGGTAAGATCCTGCCGAGCTCGCATTCACTATGTAATCCATGGGGGTGATTCCGAGTTGTTCGCTCACAAGCTGCTTTTAGCAGCATTGCACACGCTAAGCTGCCGCCTACTGGGAGTGAATCTTAGCTTATCAAAATTGCGAACGAAAGTTTTGCAATATTGCGAAAAGACTTTTCTGTGCAGTTTCTGAGTAGCTCGAGACTTACTCTTCCAGTGCGATCAGTTCAGTGCTTGTCGTTCCTGGTTTGACGTCACAAACACACCCAGCGTTCGCCCAGACACTCCTCCGTTTCTCCAGCCACTCCCGCGTTTTTCCCAGAAACGGTAGCGTTTTTTCACACACTCCCATAAAACGGCCAGTTTCCGCCCAGAAACACCCACTTCCTGTCAATCACATTACGATCACCAGAACGAAGAAAAAACCTTGTAATGCCGTGAGTAAAATACCAATCTCCATAGCAAATTTACTTGGCGCAGTCGCGGTGCGAACATTGCGTATGCGCAATAAGCGGAAAATCGCTGCGATGCGAAGAAAATTACCGAGCGAACAACTCGGAATGACCACCCATGATAAATGGGCCCCATAGAGAGAGTGAGGGAGAGAAAGGTAGGAGAGAGATATATGGGGGGGGGGGGGGGGGGGGAGAGTGGGGGAGGGGGAGGGAGAGTGGGGGAGAAGGAGGAAAAGATAGGGAGAGAGGGGGAATGAGAGAGGGGGAGGGAAAGATAGAGAGACAGAGAGAGAGATTTCATGAGAATGGAAATATAGTAAAAATACACTGACACCACACTGTCTCTGAGTCAGTTTCCTCATGAGTGGGGAGGGTGTCTGCAGCTGCTTTGTGCTTCTTCTGTCATGCTGCGGTTCTGCGATGCTGTAGCTCCTCCTTGATCATGTACACTATAGCAGAGATCTAACGGGGTGGGGTCCAGTGCTGGATTAAGGGGGGGGGGTCCAGGGGGTAAGTACCCCGGGCCCCTCTTTCTAAGGGGGCCCCCCATCCGGAGCTGCTGTCTACATTTGATTCTACTTGTCTCCAGGATCCACCAGCAGCACTCCCAGCAGCAGCGGGAGTGCTGCTGCCCGCAGCGGAGCCTTAAGACAAGCAGAGTCATCCCCGCCTGCAATGGAATATGTGCCCGCATACTCACCACTCCGTCTGCAGCGCCAGTGTGAGTAGCGGCGCTGCACAACTGACACTCAGGGATGAGACATCATGACGTGATGTCTCATCCCCTAAGAATTCAATGAGGAGCGGGACATTGGGAGGCGGCAGGACAGACTCTGAAGGTGCCTGTCAGCCCTGCGGTGATCAGTGGCGGGTATGTAACTGAGGAAAGTGGGGTTGGGGCGGCTGGGGGGAGAGAATCATTAAATATATTTTATAAGGTGTTAAATAGATTATTAAACATGTGATGGGGGCTCTTATATAATAATGATACAAGTTCACCCCTATTTAATGTTCCCCCACTTCATATATATTGAATGATTCCCTTAAATATTTCATGAGCCCCCACCACGTTTAATAATGTATTTAGTGCCTTATAAAGTATATATATATATATATATATATATATACGTATATATATATATATATATATATATATATATAAAACCTGCCACAGGGGGATGAGGCACAGCCAGGGGATGTGGTACCAACATGAGGGAAAGGGGCAACCCTGTTCTGAGTGCCCCGGGCCCCCTGGGGGCTTAATCCGGCCCTGGGGGTGTTCAGAACCTCGGGCCCCTCAGAACCTTGGGGCCTGGCACAGGTGTACTCTTTGCCCCATGTTGCTGGGTCTACTGACACACACACACACACACAGTCAAGTACACTGACACACACTGACACAAACCTTACCTTCTCCTTCTTAGCCGGGCTCCATGGGATGGCTGCCGTCAGAGATCCACCTGCACCAGCAAAAGAAAGCGGGCTGCACATACAGTAGATTGCCGGGCTCAGGGAAAGTCGGGGGTGTGGTCTAATCGTGGACCTCCGTGGCCACGCCCACTTTAAAACCCTCCAAATCAGTATTGAAAGTCGCTGCTGCCCCAGTTAAACTCAGCAATGGCTCAGCATACTGTATTTCGGCTTGCCCTGGTGGTTGCCGCAGCGGAGGGGGGAGGGTTGATTGATCACTCCATTGTGCTGCAGCAGGCTTGGCGTGTGGGGGGTGCCGCACATTAGGGGGTGCCTGTGCGCACCAGGCACCCCCCGTGCGCACGCCTATGGTCATCTAATGTGAATAAAGAGCAATAGGGTGTGGTGTAATGTGAATAAGGAGCAATTCAGTGTGATGTAATGTGAATAAGGGGCTCTACTGTGAGGAGTAATGTTTAAGTTAAGTGATACTACTGTGTGATGTAATATGAATTATGGACACTATCGCATGATCAAATGTGAATGAAGTTGCAGTACTGTGCGGCGTAATTGGAATTGGGGTTCCTATTTTGTGGCCATGCCCCTTGCCAGCAAAAACACACCCCTTTTTGGACGGTGCGCCAAATGCGCAAACTGTTCCTATTTAAAATATAGGGGGTACAAACACCAAAATAAGGACTGCTATGGGTGAGGGGTGATGGTGCTGGGAAAGAGGTGCAAGGTCAGAGGTGGAACCAGTGGTTGTGCTATGTGGCACCAGCCAAAATCTTGCCTAGGGCATCATATTGGTTAGGGCCGGCTCTGTTTAGTGGCATACTTCTCCCAAGTGATTAACATTGCTAATAGTTTTTTATGGTCTGTGTTTGTTTCAATAAATGTATTAAAAAAATAATTTGATGTGTGTCCTGAAGTGAACACCAGCGCCTTGCATGTATGCTATACTATAGGTATATTTTAGTATAATATTAGTAGCAGTCGGGATCGGTCTGGCCCACCGGGACAATCCCCAGTGGACCCCACAGCCTGGAGGACCCACCCCTTCCTCTGGTGTCAGATTCCAGACTGTGCAGTCAAATTATACATTGTTACTCTATTAGTTGGTCAGTTTCAGTTTCATGGACTCCAGTGGCTGGCCAAGTCTGTGTGGGGAAGTGGGGTGGCCACACCCCCTGTGGTAACTGGACACACCCCCTACCACTGCATTCCTCTGGTGGGGGCACTTCATGTCCCAGACCGACACTGATAGTAGTTATACTCTTAGGGGGAATCCAATTACCCGCAATGAATATAAGGGTGCAAGTAAGTGCAACTGTATGCCGTACTTACAGTACCACTGACTCATAGGACTGCGAGCAAAAATGTGCAAATCTGGCACTAGAAGGGGCTGTGAGAGGTGTGTGAGTTCGGGTGACGTTGCTGGCACTGGCGTTACCAGGTAGTGGCAATGGTAACTTACACCCTTTGCTGGGAATAGGATTCTCCCCTTAGAACGAATAACTTCTCAACAAAATTGTATGTTGGATAAGATATAAAACAGAGAAATTATTTACTATAAACAAATAGCTAAAAAATGACAAATTGGAAATTGATTTAAGTCCATATATTATTGTCTATCTTGTCTTTAGATTATCAGCGATAATTTGCATCTTCATTAGCAGCATTTGCACATGAATAAGTGCTTGCTACTGTAGCATCCAAGCAGCCTTACTTGTGAAAGCTTCACATACCAGTGTGCTGATGAAAATATCCTCCAGCTACAAGGTGCTTTTGTTGGAATCGGCGTTCTCTCTGGAACGCAAACAGAAGCAGGCAATGGCTTCCAGCCTATGGATATTTGCAGTGCCAAAAAGACCCAACACATTTTGTCTCTCAATAAATTTCTCAATAGACTTTGTATACAGGTTTAGATATCTGCATTTTTTTTTTGCGGCATCATTTGCAGCTATTTATTAACCTTTGCTCCACTTTTGATAACGGGCTCATATAAAATTTTCATGTTTTGTTTAGTAACAAAACTTGTGATTCATTTTTCCATAAAGTATAAGTATTCCAGTATTGTGAATCATTCCATATACCGCAGGAAATTCATTTATGTCTTCTTAAGATCAAAAGTTCCTTAACAAAAACTATAAAGTAGAATTTAATTTATGTACTGCGCAAAAAAGATATACATACAGTAACAGCTGCACACTGAATATTTTCTCATGAAACTTGTATTTTGAGTGTTCCAGCTCCCTATCCGAAAAGAACCCTAAATAAACAGACCCCTGTTCCATGCAGCACGTGTTCCGTAAGGTGTTAGTAATACATATGGACTCTGTGGTTTTATATTTTTTTAAGGATGAAATCATGATTTTGTCTGTTGCCAGAAGTATCATATAAACTGCATTTTTCCCCAGTGTAATTGCCTATAGATTCTGGAAAACAGACTGTAATTATGCAGTTTAGGATGTCTTTAACCATTTATCCAGTTCATGATGTCATTCATAAAAGTCTTACCAATCCAGTGTGTTAAACACACAACAGATGCGTCCCTTCACTTCCCTTTCGCAACTGCACATTGAATTGGCAGATTGGCTTTACTGTGAATGTTAAATAACCCTTTAATGTCTAGCTGTCCCTCAAGCTATTATGGCCTAATTATACTCATAGCCTATGGGACTTGTAGTCCCACAACATTTGTATAAGCCACAGGTTGCTCTGATCATATTGGCGTGACTGACGCCCATTAATATCCTGCACTTGGTTACACCCAAATAGATTAGTATGGAAAGGCTGCATTTGACTTTTATTACCTTAGAGATTGGAATAATCATAAGAACATTTTACTGCCCTAATCACATTACTAGAATCATCCTTGGAGAGATCAGATAATCCCACTGTGAGTGTAACTGAAATATAGAGAGAGCATATGGAATTGCTATGTGATATCACTAGCGTGCTATAAAACAGAATTATTATTCTCTGTCATCTAAATAGAGCTAAAAGACAATATGTGCAATATAAAACAAAATATATTATGTCACTTACAAATACAGTCCAACGCAATCCTCAAGTGTTACATACTCTATAAGTAAGTCACATGTCAGTTATTACATAAGCAATGATGTGGGAATGATGTAACACAATATAATCCATGATACAAAACTGATCAAGTTGCTTAGAGAAAGTTTGGCATGCTAGCAAAAGGATGAACAATCCTCAGGAGGTCTGCGTCCAATGATCTAAGATTCTCGCCTTTAGGGATGGCCGTGGAGTCTCATTCAAATTCAGAAAAGCTTTATTTGTAACACAGCATCAAGTGGTGAAAAATAGGATATGTCACCAGATGAGGTGGTTGCTTTTGTTTTGCTGGTGCTTTAGTACAGGCGTTGTTTAACGGTTAAAAAAAAAATGCTTGAATGAATAAATGAGAGATTAAAGTTTTGTTTTAAATGTATGTATGGTTCTTGGATAAGTCTGTTAAATGTATTACTAAGAAAAAGAAAAAATGTGTTATTAATGAGGCCATTAATTTAGGATAAATAAGGGAATGTGTCCTCTTATATCTAGTCACCCTCCACTTTAGGCAGCCCTCTAGTCACACCATGCCGCGTTGTGACTTGGTAGCGCTAAGCATCTTTTTGTGCGTCTTTTTCCATCAAAATGCATCTTATTCGCAAAATGCGCCTGTATCTGCATACTAAATGCTACGCTACAGTCTTTTTTCATAGAAAACACTATAACTTATCATTTCATATCAGATACAGGCGCGGTCGCACACAGAATATGGACATTTCAATCAGCTGAGTCTGCATATGCGTCTTATTTGCATAATGATTCAAACAGGATGCATTTTCGGATGGCAGTCTCTGAAAGAGGTGGTGACTGTGTTGGGAAGGGTCGATGATGATCTTCCCTGCCCTCCTCCTGGTCCTGGAGTGGTATAGGTCCAGGAGAGATGGCAGGTCACAGCCGATAACCTTCTTAGCTGAACGTATGATCCGAACTATAGGGGTAATTCAGAGTTGATCACAGCAGCACATTTATTAGCAGTTGGGCAAAACCATGGGGTTCATTCCGAGTTGATCACACGTAGCAACTTTTTGCTGCTCGTGCGATCAACTAGACACCGCCTATGGGGGAGTGTATTTTAGCAAAGCAGGGCTGCAATCACTTGTGCAGCCCTTTTATGCTAAAAAAGTTTTGTGCAGAACAAGACTAGCCCTGCAGTTACTTACCCTGTGCAATGGATCCAGCGATGAAGGTCCCGGAATTGACGTCAGACAACTGCCCTCCAAACGCCTGGACATGCCTGCGTTCGGATCTCCATGCCCGGAAAACGATGAGTATCCACCCTGGAACGCCTCCACCCTGTCAATCTTCTTGCGATCGTGCTAGCTATCACTTTCTTCTCTCTTCTGGTCGTTGCCCGCTGACGGCTGTCGCTGGGCAATGACGCGCGTGCGCATTGCAGGCGCCTGACAAGCGCAGTTCCAACTCGTTCGCACCGCAGCAAAGAAACGCTGCGTGCGAACGGATCAGAATGACCCCCCGTGTGCACTGCAGGTGTGGCAGATATAACATGTGCAGAGAGAGTTAGATTTGGGTGGGTTATTTTGTTTCTGTGCAGGGTAAATACTGGCTGCTTTATTTTTACACTGCAATTTAGATTTCAGTTTGAACACACCACACCCAAATCTAACTCTCTCTGCACATGTTATATCTGCCCTCCCTGCAGTGCACATGGTTTTGCCCAACTGCTAACAAATTTGCTGCTGCGATCAACTCTGAATTAGGCCCTATGTAAAGTGGATGATGATGATGATAATGATGATCAGCAGCAATAACAGGACGCTTCTCATTGGCTGACTTCTGATTGGCTGACTGTGGTTACCATACCTCCCAACATGACCCTCTCCAGGAGGGACAGAATTCTCTACTTCTGGAATTTTCTCGTAATTTATAATTGACGACACCTGTGGTGAAACACCTTTCTTGTTCATTAACCTGTCCAAAAACAGGTGTCGTCAATCATAAATTATGAGAAAAGTCCAGAAGCAGAGGATTGTGTCCCTCCTGGAGAGGGTCATGTTGGGTGGTATGGGTTACCCCAGTGCCGTTTCTAGCGGCGGGCGAGCCGTGCAACCGCACGGGGCGCCCGCCGCGGCACTTTAAGTGTTATTTCCCCCTCTCCTCCCTCTCCCCGAGCGCTCCTGCTCGAGGGGGCGGAGTTTCGAGAAATGACGCGTTTGCGTCGTGACGTCATGACGCAACGCGTCATTTCACGAAGCCCCGCCCCCCGAGCAGGAGCGCTCGGGGAGAGGGAGGAGAGAAGCCTGGAAGGAGGCGGCGGCGGAGGCGGCCGGCGCGAGGGACGTCCGGTGGCGGGATGCGAAGAGCGGAACATGTAAGTATATCTCTCTCTCTCCCCCTTCCTTCCCCCCCACCACTTGACACCTGCCTGCCACACTGGGGATACCTGCCTGCCACACTGGGGATACCTGCCTGCTGCACTGTGTAAAATGGGGACACCTGCCTGCCACGCTGTGTAAAATGGGGGCCTGCCTGCCACGCTGTGTAAAATGGGGGCCTGCCTGCCGCACTGTGTAAAATGGGGACACCTGCCTCACTGTGTAAAATGGGGACACCTGCCTGCCGCACTGTGTAAAATGGGGGCACCTGCCTGCCGCACTGTGTAAAATGGGGACACCTGTCTGCCGCACTGTGTAAAATGGGGACACCTGCCTGCCGCACTGTGTAAAATGGGCGCCTGCCTGCCGCACTATGTAAAATGGGGACACCTGCCTCACTGTGTAAAATGGGGACACCTGCCTCACTGTGTAAAATGGGGACACCTGCCTCACTGTGTAAAATGGGGACACCTGCCTCACTGTGTAAAATGGGGACACCTGCCTCACTGTGTAAAATGGGGACACCTGCCTGCCGCACTGTGTAAAATGGGGACACCTGCCGCACTGTGTAAAATGGGGATACCTGCCTGCGTACTGTGTAAAATGGGGATATCTGCCTTCCGCACTGTGTAAAATGGGGATACCTGCCTGCCACACTTTGTAAAATGGGGATACCTGCCTGCCGCGCTGTGTAAAATGGGGATATCTGCCTGCCGCACTGTGTAAAATGGGGATACCTGCCTGCGTACTGTGTAAAATGGGGATATCTGCCTGCTGCGCTCTGTAAAATGGGGACACCTGCCTGCCGCACTGTGTAAAATGGGGTCACTTGGCTGCTGTAATGTGTAAAATGGGGACTTTTTTTATTTTTTCCCCCCTGTGGTGGGCGTGATGATATCAGATGAGGCCACGCCTTGTCGGGAGCGCGCGCGCCTCCGGCGCGCGCATACTTTTTCTTTTTATAGCTATATGGGGGGGGGCGCAATTTTTTTTATAGCAATGGGGGGGGGGGGGGCGCATTTTTAAATCTCGCACTGGGAGCCAAATTGTCTAGAAACGGCCCTGGGTTACCCTCTCCAGCTGATTGTGCTTCTCTCATTTGCATTGTAGCTATTTTTCTCTCACACACATTTCTTACTGTTAAAGCTTTACAACCATTGTGCCAAATAAGCAGAAGATTCCAATTGTACTTCTGTGTGGTAAAGCAACAGCTGTGGGAATGTTAGTCGTTAATTACAATTTAATTGCATAAGTGCAATTGCTGCATTTCCCTAATAACACTGTACTTAAAAAAATAGCTACATGTTATTAACATTTAAACAAATATTTTTTATTATTTATATATTTTATTTTTACATTTTTACATTGTCCTGACTTGGTGTCACTTTAGTAGAACATTAGGGAGCTCTAAAAGTATTGTGGGAAATCTGACATGCAGTAATGCAGGAAGATTCACATGACTGATTTGTTGGTTGGTCACGTGTGCAATGTACGTTAGATCATTAATTACTTGTAAGGGCATTCCGTAGGTGTACAACTGTAAGAAACAGTAACTAAAGCATACACACTGCTGACGTGCAGTACCAGTACCCCACTCGTATACAACATCTTGTATGCAAATTGTAAATACACAAGGAGAATCCTATATGAACTCTGTCCTAGTTTCTATGAGCTATCCTCACAGAGAATAGTTTCCCTTCATGGAGAGGACCTTTCCCATAACCCCCTGGTACTGTATGGTGCACACACTGCATCCTAAATCTGTGGCATACACCCTGCTCTGTACCTTCACACAACTGTGTCTTTCAATGGTCACATATGCAGAGATACTTAAGCTTAATGTATGCCAACCTGGTATATATGCGACCACTCACTGTAGACATGAACACATCTTGAGGGTCTACATTTTTTGGTGTAAAATGCTTTTATCGGTATGTGAGGATCCTTTAAGAATGTGGATACTACTGTAGTTGATTCTCATCTTGCTATGTTCCAAGGTTCCGTAATCCTCTCGTTTACTCATCGCATAGTTTAATCCACATATTATTATAATTATATAGGCATAGCTTAAGTTCAGTCCAGTGATGTAGGGTTGTCTATCGACCATTCATGTTTCACAAGCCAACCAAGTGGAGGACCAATAGTTTCCTACCATTGAGGGTTTTAAAGTGATGGAGTGCTGAGTGGGGATTTACAGTGATAGTGCACAGAGACAGTCAGTGTTGTTTTGCTCACAGAAAAGGCTCTCTGCTCTGTCTGGTTTACAGGGCTGTGAGATACAGGCCGGCCCTGCGCAGGGCTGTCATCGATGGTAGGTAAAGATACAGTAGCAGCCCCTTGGTTTGACTACCCTACATGGTTTGTCTAAAATAATCTTTCTTCAGTGTTAGCACAGCCACTGCACCTTCTACTGCGACAAATGCCTTTCACTGTCAATCAAGTGTTTTGTTCCTTTTCTCTAGATTTAAATAAGCTAGGGGAAAGGATGTTCCCTGTACAAGTAAGTATATCTATGGTTGTTTGTAGGCACAGCCACTAGGATTGTGTCTATAGGTAAACCTGGTAAATGTTTAGGTATTATATTGTGAACTGCTCTGTAATCCGTCTCCGTAATGGTCTGCTCTCCTGTCCTGCTATAAGCCATCTCTCGCATTGATCATTGTAATAGTCTCCTGACCGGTCTTCCCAAACATAGGCTCTCACCACTTCAATCCATTTTAAATGCAGCTGCGAGGCTAATCTTCCTCGCCAGACGTTCTTCGTCTGCTAATCCGCTCTGTCAGTCCCTCCATTGGTTACCGGTATTCTATCGTGTCAAATATAAAATACTTTTACTTACATTCAAGGCTATTAACCAAACTGCACCATCATACATCTCCTCACTCATCTCAAAATATCTCCCTACCAGACCCCTCCGCTCTGCACAAGATCTGCGTCTCTCATCCAGATGTATTACCTGTTCCCACTTAAAATTACAGGACTTTACCCGGGCTTCACCCACTCTGTGGAATGCCCTCCCACGCACAATAAGACTCTCCACTAGTCTCCAAACCTTTAAACGTTCCCTGAAAACTCATCTCTTCAGACAAGCCTACCAAATTCCTGACCCACACACATAACCTTCAATGCTTCCCTATCCAGTTACATTCCCTCTGCACAGTCCCCATAACCTCACATTTTGTCTTCCAACATTGCTGAGTGATCATATCATACAACCCACTAAGAACCTAGCAATCTGGGGAAACATTATGTAACAGGTTGCATCTATCCTTGTGTATCAATACCTATTTCCCTATAGATTGTAAGCTTGCGAGCAGGGCCTTCCTACCGCTATGTCTGTCTTTGCCCTGTTTTGTTCTATAACTGTTGTTCTAATTGTAAAGCGCAACGGAATATGCTGCGCTATATAAGAAACTGCTAATAATAAAATAAATATTTCAGCAGAGACGCTGTTCATGAAACCTAATCCATATTTCACCGCTCCTCAACTGAAATCATGTTCCCTCATCTGAGCTGGTCCTGGTGGATAACCGATAACTACTGAAACTGTCCAATAGGGTGACAACAATCTGTTCTTAATAAATAAGGATTTGACTATATTCATCTTATAAAAAATATCAGTGTGCTGTGTATGAGTCCACCTGAATCGCCTGTTATAGTGATATCTTACTGTATGTGCATTAGAGTTTATTAAACACATCAGCTTATCATTAATATAGGGAAAGAAGTTCCCCTGACTGTTTTCAGTTTACATGTCTATATTTGATGAACTCATCGAGTGCTTCAATCTTCGGTACAATCTTGATACTGATGACACCTGACTGTACATGTTCACCCCTGACCTCTCCCCTTCCCATCTCTAATCCTATTCAACTGCCCCACACTATCAGTCTTTCTCCCTCATTATATTAGATTCTTCCCAACATCCCTCAAAGCGCACTTATTTGCCTTTGCATATGAAATCTCTGCCTGGTCCGATCTGCCTTCCTGCATCCTTAACCCCTTGTATCTCCCCAATACCCCCACTCCTTTCGATTTGCATTTTAGAATTTAGGCTCTCATAAGCAGGGCCCTCCCTCCTCGTTTCATTCCTTAGGTCCACTATTCCAGCCAGTTGGAATAGGTTTGCACTTTGCCTACGCCAGAAAGGAGTATTCGTCCTGCACTGCCGAAAAAAGTGTATAATAAAGTTTCAAAATATATATAAGAACCAACTATAAGGGATTAACTAAATAGGAAAAATCCTTTTTTGAGAAGTAACACTGTTGGCGGTGCTCCCCCGAGGAAAATTATGACAGATTAATCACAGAAAAAATATATCCCAAGGAAAGAGGCTTGGGATAAAGAAGTTTACCTCTTTGTGGGGGCACTCACTTGTTAAATTTCATTTTTATTGGTTAAAATTTAACTTTTAATGATTCATTAAAAATGTATGTGGATAATTTATGATCACCCTTAAGAAAAACTATATAATAAGCATATAGTGAAAAAAGGAAGTATTTCTCAATAGTTAAGAGGAGTATGTACAGTGCTTATTCCTCTAATATCATGCTTCCTAGGGTGAAAATATCAGAAAATCAAAACATACCCGGTATATTAAATTAATCATTGATCATGCGTGGTAGTGTTCCGTGAACTCCTATAAGGAAAATATCAACCTAGAAGGAGAAAAAGGTAACACATCCTGGGAAAGGCTCAACTTGCAGCTCTCCTGGGTATAACAGTTCCTATTGCAATTATAGAATAATTATGCATTTGTTCATAGCAGCTGTTATTTTTCATATCACCACATACATCAATTGCTGCAGAAGGGAAATCAAAATGATTTTTATGAATAATATTTATAGTATAAAGCATCAAATATTCACCTTCAGAATCAGCCTATAATACCTACAAATCAGTGGACGCTCTATAGCCTCATAGCATTAATCCTACTTCCAAACAATTAGTGCCGCATAAAACATTCACATTGAGACAAGGTGTAGCAGTAGTATCTCATCCTTCTTAAAAGTAATTCTCATCACTTTTGAGACCAAGTTTGTATATGACAGTATATTTAAATTCAGAAAAACATATGGTCAATAGTATAACAGCTATGATGTATTCTCAATCAGCCGTAATTTAACTGAGTTAATACATGCTGTAATGTTATAGGATCTAAATCATCTCTCAGTGCTAATTGTAAGAATACAAAAGGTGAACTCTCAAAGAGCAAATATGAGCTTATTTGTAAATGTATCTCAGTAATAAAAATTGACTGTCAAATAGATTAACAGAGTAAAGGCCCCGTTCCGTTGCCCCTGGTAACATCTACTGCCTCCCCATGTGTACATAATAGCACAGTGAATGAGAGGTGAGAGTATTAACCTGGACGGTACCGGGTAGAAGGAAGAAAAGGGTGTTTCTGCTTTCGTGCGCTCTCGTGTTCTGGAGCCCTGGTGACACTCTTATCATTGCAGGGCTGCCGGCACAGTCGCGGCACGATGAGAGAACACTGAAATACCTTACTACATCTCTATGTAGTTCCAGCGTGTGGCGGCTCTGATTGGAGGACTGGTAATGTATATCGGGCTCCGTCTCTCTGTATACCGGGTCTCCGGCTCCGGCTCCACACGTTCATACGGCAGGAGCCCTGGGATTACATCTAATAGAGCAGTGTCTCCAGAGCACGAGAGCGCACGAAAGCAGAAACACCCTTTTCTTCCTTCTACCCGGTACCGTCCAGGTTAATACTCTCACCTCTCATTCACTGTGCTATTATGTACACATGGGAAGGCAGTAGATGTTACCAGGGGCAACGGAACGGGGCCTTTACTCTGTGTTAATCTATTTGACTGTCAATTTTTATTACTGAGATACATTTACAAATAAGCTCATATTTGCTCTTTGAGAGTTCTATAGAGCGTCCACTGATTTGTAGGTATTATAGGCTGATTCTGAAGGTGAATATTTGATGCTTTATACTATAAATATTATTCATAAAAATCATTTTGATTTCCCTTCTGCAGCAATTGATGTATGTGGTGATATGAAAAATAACAGCTGCTATGAACAAATGCATAATTATTCTATAATTGCAATAGGAACTGTTATACCCAGGAGAGCTGCAAGTTGAGCCTTTCCCGGGATGTGTTACCTTTTTCTCCTTCTAGGTTGATATTTTCCTTATAGGAGTTCACGGAACACTACCACGCATGATCAATGATTAATTTAATATACCGGGTATGTTTTGATTTTCTGATATTTTCACCCTAGGAAGCATGATATTAGAGGAATAAGCACTGTACATACTCCTCTTAACTATTGAGAAATACTTCCTTTTTTCACTATACAGTATGCTTATTATATAGTTTTTCTTAAGGGTGATCATAAATTATCCACATACATTTTTAATGAATCATTAAAAGTAAAATTTTAACCAATAAAAATGAAATTTAACAAATGAGTGCCCCCACAAAGAGGTAAACTTCTTTATCCTAAGCCTCTTTCCTTGGGATATATTTTTTTCTGTGCTTACTTTGCCTACGCCACCTGTGACTATGTATATATTTTTATTCTGTTACTATGTTTACGCTGTTTTGTATCTCTGCTCTGTGGTGTGGAAATTTGTAGTGTCTTATAAATAAAGGCTAATAGGATCATGTACTAGGCAGTCTCTGTTACATGTACACTTCCTAATTTGCAGCTGCGTCTTGTAGATATCCTGATGAAATTATCTGTGTTCCTGCTTGTGTAAAATGAGCAACTTCATTCATTTACACAAAGAAATATGTAAACTCTCATTCCGGTTCTCTAAAACTGTTGTATAGTAATTAGAGAAAGGGGTGGTCTTCAGTATGCCGAATGTCGGGATTTCGGCGCACAGTACACCGGCGCCGGGATCCCGACACCCGGCATACCGACAGCTATTCTCCCTCGTGGGGGTCCATGACCCCCCTGGAGGGAGAATAAAATAGCGCGCCACCGTGCCCGCAGTGTGGCGAGCGCAGTGAGCCCGCAAGGGGCTCCTTTGCGCTCGCCACACTGTTGGTATGCCGGCGGTCGGGCTCCCGGCGCCGGTATGCTGGTCGCCGGGAGCCTGGCCGTCGGCATACCATACTACACCCAGAGAAAGAATGTGTATTTTACACACACACACATCCCCTCATCCCCTCGCTACTCTTTTAACCTTTAAATGATTCTCCAGGCTTTATGTATAATATTCCATAAGTCACCTCGGCATCTATAAGCATCAGTTTCTAGGAAACATGTTGTCATGTTATAAGCTGTCTCACATTTATTCTATTATCACATTACACGGTGATTCCGTAAATTGATTCCTACTGGAGCAACTGTCCATTTTACTAAAGGTAAAACAAGTTGTGAGAGTTGCTGCAGCCTATTAACACATCACTATCCATCCCCTGCTGTATGTAATTCACTTCACAGCTGTCCCTTTTACATCCGGTTCTATTGCCAGTTTGGTTAATGCACAGTAAACATAGAAACATAGAATTTGACTGCAGATAAGAACCACTTGGCCCATCTAGTCTGCCCCTTTTATCCTTTAGGTAATCTCAACCCTTTTTGAACCTTAATTCTTTGTAAGGATGTTCATATGTCTATCCCAAGCATGTTTAAATTACTCTACAGTCTTAGCCTCTACCACCTCTGATGAGAGGCTATTCCACTTATCCACTACCCTTTCTGTGAAGTAATTTTTCCTTAAATTTCCCCTGAGCCTGTCTCCCTCCAGTTTCAGTGTATGTCCTCGAGTTCTAATACTTCTCTTCCTTTGAAGAATGTTTCCCTCCTGAACTTTGTTAAAACCTTTGGTATATTTGAAAGTTTCTATCATGTCTCCCCTTTCCCTTCTCTCCTCCATACTATACATGTTAAGATCTTTTAGCCTTTCCGGGTAAGTTTTGTGATGTAGGCCATGCGCCATTTTAGTTGCCCTTCTTTGTACACTCTCTAATGTATTTATATCCTTCTGGAGATATGGTCTCCAGAACTGGACACAGTATTCCAGATGAAGCCGCACCAATGACCTATACAGTGGCATTATTACTTCTCTTTTCCTGCTACTGATTCCTCTCCCTATGCAACCAAGCATCTGACTTGCCTTTCTCATTGCTTTGTTGCATTGCTTTCCTGCCTTTAAGTCACTTTAAATAGTGACTCCTAAATCCCTTTCCTCCTCAGTAGTTTCCATTATAGTACCCTTGATACTATATTTAGCCTTTGGGTTTTTGAGACCCAAGTGCATGATTTTGCATTTTTTAGCATTAAACTGTAGTTGTCATGTTCTTGACCATTTTTCAAGCCTAGCTAGGTCATCAATCATTTGTTTTACCCCTCCTGGTGTGTCTACCCTGTTGCATATATTTGTATCATCTGCAAAAAAGCATACTTTCCCTTCAATACCATTGCAATGTCACCAACAAAGATATTAAAGAGAACTGGTCCGAGTACAGATCCCTGGGGTACTCCACTGGTAACATTTCCCTCCGTAGATTGCACTCCATTTACTACAACTGTCTGTTTCCTATCCTGCAACCAGGTTCTTATCCATTTAACTATTTTATAATCCACCCCCACACTTTCAAGTTTATATTTAGCAGTCTGCAATGTGGGACAGTGTCAAATGCCTTACTAAAGTCTACATATGCTACATCTACAGCTCCCCCTTGATCTATTATTTTCATCACAGAGTCAAAAAAGTCAATAAGATTTGTTTGGCATGACCTCCCACCAGTAAATCCATGCTGTTTTGGATTCTGTAAGTTGTTTGATTTAAGATATTCTTCAACTCTTTCTTTTAGTAGTTTTTCCATTACTTTCCCTACTACTGATGTAAGGCTTACTGGTCTGTAGTACTTGCTTCTTCCTTGCTTCCACTTTTGTACAGTGGAACTACATTTGCTCTTTTCCAGTCCTCTGGATTGGCACCTGTATTTAGTGACTGGTTAAATAATTCTGTTAATGGTGCCACCAGCACATCTTTAGTATCCTTGGGTGTATCCCATCTGGCCCCATTGATTTATCCACTTTTAGTTTTGAAAGTTCAGTTAGGACCTTCTCCTCTGTAAATGTACTTTCATCTACCTTATTTGTATAAATGTCCTTGCAACTTAACTGTGGCACCTTCCCTTCTCCTTCTGTAGTAAATACTGAGCAAAAATAATTATTTAGGTGATCTGCTATTGCCTTGTCTCCCTCCACCAAATGCTCACTCTCTGTCTTAAGTCTTATTATTCCTCCATTTGATTTTCTTCTTTCATTTATATGCTTAAAAAAAGTTTTGCCCCCTTTATCTACTGACTGGGCCATTTTCTCCTCAGCTTCTGCCTTTGCACGTCTGATCACTTTCTTAGCATCCTTCCGTCTGTCAAGATACACCTCTTTGTCATTATTATTTTGAGTCTGTTTGTATTTCCTAAAAGCCATCTTTTTTGCTTTCACACTAGTTGATACTTCTTTTGTGAACCACACTGGCTTCCTTTTCCTGGTGCTTTTCCTAACCCTCTCTGCACATGTTATATCTGCACCCCCTGCAGTGCACATGGTTTTGTCCATTAGATAACAAATTTGCTGTTGCGATCTAGTCTGAATTAGGCCCACAGTCAGTATGTGTAGTGCTTTGGCTCAAGGAACTAGTAGGTCGAGGCTCCGAGCGCCACAGAATGGCATCTCAAGCGGAACATGGAATTGTTGTCTAAGCAGAAACATTTCTGCATATCCCATTTTATTTCTCTTACTGGAAAGAAGAGAAATAAAGTGTCTGTTGAAGAGAAATCTCCTGAGAATTTCTGGGAAACATGAGACATTCATGTAACTTTTTTCATTGCATGACCACAGCAGGAAGAGTCAGCAGGACTGTTTACCTGCAATGCAAATGCCAAAGCATCATAAGGGAAGGATAGGCTAGAGACACTGGATTTATTAGGAGAAACATAGCCCAGTAGTCCTGTAATACATCAGAGGTAGATGGCAGCAGTTATCTGGCAGGATCTAAGCTCATCAGCATCTTAAAGGGGCACATAATATGGGATGCGGTCAACATCCCGCCGGATGGAATCCTGGTGGTCGGAATACCAACACCGGAATCCCAACCGGCACAATCCCGCCATATTCTCCCTCCGAGGGTGTCCACGACACCCATAGAGGGAGAATAAATTAGTGTGCCAAGCGTAGTGAGGCACCGTGCCCGCAGCGTGGCGAGCGCAGCGAGCCCGCAAGGGGCTGCGTTGTGCTCGCCCCCCTGTTGGGATTGCGCTGGGCAGGATTCCGGTGTCGGTATTCCGACTGCCGGGATCCAGCTCAGTGGGCTCTCGTACTGATCCCCATAGTGCAAGGTGAAACCTTGATCCTCTTATCATTAGTACTATGCAAGGGGTGGCACTTGATATGCCGGCTGCCAGGATTCCGGCGCTCAGCATACCGGCGCCGGAATCCCGACAGCCGGCATACTGACAACTATTTTCCCTGTTGGGGTGTTCACGACACCCGTGGAGGGAGAATAAATAGCGGTGTGCCCGCAGCGTGGCGAGCGCAGCAAGCCCACTTGGGCTCTTTTGTGCTCACCCCGCTGCCGGTATACCGGAGGTCAGGATCCCGGCACTGGTATGCTGGGTGCCGGGATCCCGAGCGCCGGCATACCGTAGTAGACCCCTATGCAAGACACCAGTGCTTGCTATGCAGCTGAAACCAATCTACTGTGCTGCTCAGAAGTTGGAACGTAATTTAACTGGTGCAGAGCTGAACGTAAGTCAGTTT
Organism: Pseudophryne corroboree; assembly: GCF_028390025.1. Taxonomy (NCBI): domain Eukaryota; kingdom Metazoa; phylum Chordata; class Amphibia; order Anura; family Myobatrachidae; genus Pseudophryne; species Pseudophryne corroboree. The sequence goes on from NC_086449.1 coordinate 162,193,383, forward strand.
TGCAAAAAGATTTAACTTATCTTTACTGTTCACATGCACGGAACCAAGCATACGCAAGTACGAGCACATCAGAGTCCTGCAGATCTCTTACACCAAGGATTAGGCTGGTGTAAGTGCACATAATAATGACAGTTATCACACCAAGCTAAAGGCTATTGGCAGTGCGGTCACATAGATGTGTATAACTCGGCATATGGGCAAATACACACATTTTTCTCCATACACATAATGCTGGTGTAATTATTTCCGACTTGCATTCAGCTCTCCTTCAGTCCTAATTGCAGGCTGTCCCACGTCTTTCTTTCTTTTTTTGTTTAAACATACAGGGAGGGATGTATTAAAATACATCGCCACCCCTCGCAGCGATGCTATTCGCATATGTACTAACATATGCGATTAACATCGCAATGCGGTGACGGAGGCAGCAGTCAGTCCCGGGCTCCTCCTCCCTGCAACCGGAAGGACCTCTGACTGTGTTGCTAGGGAAGGAGGAGTTTGGGTTCCAGGACCAGGGCTGCCTGCACACAGGTATGCTGGGGGGATGGGTGAGGGGAGTCAGTGTGAGCGGGGCGGTGGAGGTGGCAAGAAGCCCAGAGGCTTCAATAGGGTATCGCCATCGAAATACTTAAAATCACTTAAAAAGTGATAAATTGAAGAGAGATAAAGGGGCAGATGTACTAAGCATTGGAGAGAGATAAAGTGGATGGAGATAAAGTACCAGACAACCAGTGCCTAACTGTCAGCTTTCAACACAGCCTGCAACGTGGCAGTTAGGAGCTGGTTGTCTGGTACTTTATCTCCATCCACTTTATCTCTCTCCAATGCTTAGCACATCTGCCCCGACGTAACGGCCAGTCAGCACCTAACTGCCATGTCACAGGCTGTGCTTGAAAACTGCCAGGAGCTGGTTGGTTGGTACTTTATTCCTCTCCACTTTATCACTTTTCTAGGCTTAGTAAATCTGCCCTTAGATATTTTATAGCTATTACTGTACCTTAATGTGAAATCAGCTGCAACTCCTACAGCAGCCTGGCACTCTGACAATGAGTTTATTACTCTTATGACGGAATCATAGAATTGCTGGGAACATTTAAATATTAAAATACATTTGCTGAGAGATGATCTTGTCTAAATTTCCTTTTCCTGCTACTTGGAGCACTTGGCCTAGGAAAGTGTCCCTAGAAAGTAACGCGGCGACCTTCCCAGGAACACAGTGTGTCCGTACAGTATCAGCATGGCTTCTATCACTTTCCTCGTGGATTCAGTTCCTTGCAGGAATTTACTGTCTTCTGTTTTTCCCCCTCACACTTTGGCTGCAGTGCAGAAACGATCTGCAAAGTCAGCAGCTTCAAGTTCACAATATTTATGGTAACATTAAATCCACATAATGTATCTCAGCTATAAACTTGGCCGGCGTGGCTGGAATAAACAGTGCACTGTAGAGAATACCGAGGCCTGGGATTCATTGTCACTGTGACGCTATGTGTCCTTAACTGTCTCATTCTCTCAGGTCAGGATAAGAAGAACTTTCTTGTTGAACTACAATACGGTGGTACAATGTTGTGGCTTGCAGTGGTGTAAGAGACGCCTTTGCTGCTTCTGAGGTAGCAGCGGATTTGGCAACATGGTAAAACAGAGAGAGTAGTGCACGTGCCACATCGCAATGATTGTGAGTAGGGATGGCCAGCGGTAACTGGTAACGATGTTTTCAGCCCGATGGTGGCAGTTTTTCTGATCGATTGCATGAGTCCGATTGCTGCCATAATTGCTGGCTTTGTTCCAGTGTGTTATTACTGATGTTTAGTGGTCTAATTCCTGCTGTATACACCACATGGAGATAATAATGAATAAGTGGCACTACTCCTTTGTGCATGCACAAAACAAGTCATATGCTGACTTTTATATCATATATAATGTATCAGCCACTTAATCTCACTATGGGGCAGATGTGTCAAGTCTTGGAGAGAGCTAAAGTGGAGTGAGAAAAAGGGTTACATTTACTACGCCTAGGGCCGGGATGTAGTGAAGTCCACGTTGGGCGGCCGTGCCTTTACAACTGTAAGCCTCGGAGAGCTCCTAACTGCCATGTTACAGGCTGTGTTTGAAAAAATGACAGGAGCTGATTGGTTGGTACTTTATCTCTCTCCAAGGCTTGACCACCAATGGTTTAGCTACCTATAGAAAGTGGGTACTAAATTTTAGATCATAAATATATATTCCCAATAATATGATGCTGTGCAAATATGTTTATTTATGTTTATTTATTTTACTGCTGCATTATGGTTGAGGAACATACAAACTGATTATCGTCTCGGCAGCAACAAGGGTTCACTATTTTACAGAGAAATGCAACAAATATAACTATCAGTAGTCTGCACGTTCTAATGTAGTATTTGGGAAGGGATGTAATTGGGATCCCGGCGCTCTTTGGGAAAAGATGGGATATGAGAGCCCAGGCAGCCCAAACTACTATAGATACATGCTTAATTAATGTCTCACCAAAAGGCAGGGGTTACTTTAATAACAGTTCCTCGCAGATCATTCTATTATCAACTAGGAAATATGCCTTTAAAGTGTGGAGTATTCCCTGTATTCCAACAATTCGGATATGTCAGTGCCCTAAGGACACTGCTAAGTTTTTAGTTGTTCAAGTACCAGGCGCCAAAGATAATGTTCTGGGGTGAGCTGTGATAAGTGGAGAGAGATGAAGCACCAGCCAACCAGCTCCTGTAATTTTGACATGGCAGTTAGGAACTGATTGGTTGGTACGTTTATCTCTCTCCGACATTTTTCTTTCCTTTAGGTTTAGTACATCTCTCATGTCTGGCCCCTAATGAAACAGTATTGAAGGGTCTGGCTAAGGTGAAGTGTAAAGTACTGTAAGTGGCAAATGGATGCAAGTGCTTGAAATACTATAAATAAAGCATTTAAGTTTACACAAGCATTGGTCAAGTATGAAGGCCGCGCTCAGAAAGAAAGAGCATAAAGGGCAATTCTGAGTTTGTTAATGGTTTTAGATTGTATTTCTCCAAGGGCTGTTGCGTCACTCATTTGTGTGATTTAACTTGTAATAAAATAGCTGTAACATTCCTGCGTCGTGGATGTGGTGGCTGTTCCTGATTACTACAGGTATCTGGGGAGCAACCCGTAAAGGTGTATTGTACAGTAGGTGCAAAATACCCCAGTCACAGTCACCTAAATGCCAGTACTCAATTGTTTGAAAAGTCAGTTGGGAGTATGTTTTTTTCCTATCTAATAGACAGGGAAAAAACAGACACCCAACCGACTTTTCAAACAATTGAATTCCACCCATAGAGTTAGACAAAATAAACTGGTATTTATAAAAGTTTGTTGAACTGCTGACCTCTTAAAATCAGACACTTGTGTAAATGTCCAGCTTACTAATAAACCATGAGAAGATGTAATATTTCATGACCATTACATTTGTCCACAGGTCTGGGAGTGTTCTCCACCACTGGAGTGAAATCTACTACTTTGTGGAACATCTGACTGAGAGGTTCATCAGGTGAGTACATATGGAAAGTGATGTGCCAGTCTGCTTGTGTTGCATTTTGTTTTTGTTTTTGTAGATGGTAACAATTATTAGGGATTATTAGGGATCGATTATCGCTGTGACAACAGAGCTACCCTGGCAGCTGGGTTTCTTCTTGTAATGCTGCAGGAACACTGCTCCTTTGACAGAGAATATGCTAACACACAGTAACTACATGTTTGTAGTCTTATTAGCCAACATGTATCATGTAAGTTCAGAGAAAGATAGTAGACTGGGCTCGTACAGCCCCGTAACCCCCCGACACACACACTACTTCTGTCTCTTCAGTGGAAACAAACTTGGTTGTCTGCCAACATTTGCAGATGTAGCCATGGTCAGCCTACTCACAATGTATATGCACGTACACAGTGCGCCAGGCTGCAACTATTCACACCCGCGATCGCGAATATACTCATATTGGCCATGGGCGTGCACGTGCGTACCACAAAAAACTAGTGATGAGCGGGTTCGGTTCCTCGGAAACCGAACCCCTCCGAACTTCACCCATTTTACACGGGTCCGAGGCATACTCGGATTCTCCCGTATGGCTCGGTTAACCCGAGCGCGCCCGAACGTCATCATCCCGCGGTCGGATTCTCGCGAGATTCGTATTCTATATAAGGAGCCGCGCGTCGCTGCCATTTTCACTCGTGCATTGGAAATGTTAGGGAGAGGACGTGGCTGGCGTCCTCTCCGTTTATTAATGTTGCTGCAAATATTTGTGCTTATTGCTTAATTGTGGGGACTGGGGAGCAGCTGTATTATATAGGAGGAGTACAGTGCAGAGTTTTGTTGATCAGTGACCACCAGTTTTATCCGTTCTCTGCCTGAAAAACGCTCCATATCTGTGCTCAGTGTGCTGCATATATCTGTGCTCACACTGCTTTATTGTGGGGACTGGGGACCAGCAGTATTATATAGGAGGAGTACAGTGCAGAGTTTTGCTGACAGTGACCACCAGTATATATAGCAGTACGGTACGGAAGGCCACTGCTCTACCTACCTCTGTGTCGTCAAGTATACTATCCATCTAGATTCTATACCTGTGGTGCATTTTAGTTTTGCAGTTTGCTGACAGCGACCACCAGTATATATAGCAGTACGGTACAGAAGGCCACTGCTCTACCTACCTCTGTGTCGTCAAGTATACTATCCATCTAGATTCTATACCTGTGGTGCATTTTAGTTTTGCAGTTTGCTGACAGTGACCACCAGTATATATAGCAGTACGGTACGGAAGGCAACTGCTCTACCTACCTCTGTGTCATCAAGTATACTATCCATCTAGATTCTATACCTGTGGTGCATTTTAGTTTTGCAGTTTGCTGACAGTGACCACCAGTATATATAGCAGTATGGTACGGAAGGCCACTGCTCTACCTACCTCTGTGTCGTCAAGTATACTATCCATCTAGATTCTATACCTGTGGTGCATTTTAGTTTTGCAGTTTGCTGACAGTGACCACCAGTATATATAGCAGTACGGTACGGAAGGCCACTGCTCTACCTACCTCTGTGTCGTCAAGTATACTATCCATCTAGATTCTATACCTGTGGTGCATTTTAGTTTTGCAGTTTGCTGACAGTGACCACCAGTATATATAGCAGTACGGTACGGAAGGCCACTGCTCTACCTACCTCTGTGTCGTCAAGTATACTATCCATCCATACCTGTGGTGCATTTCAGTTGTGCGCAGTATATATAGTAGTAGGCCATTGCTATTGATACTGGCATATAATTCCACACATTAAAAAATGGAGAACAAAAATGTGGAGGTTAAAATAGGGAAAGATCAAGATCCACTTCCACCTCGTGCTGAAGCTGCTGCCACTAGTCATGGCCAAGACGATGAAATGCCATCAACGTCGTCTGCCAAGGCCGATGCCCAATGTCATAGTAGAGAGCATGTAAAATCCAAAAAACAAAAGTTCAGTAAAATGACCCAAAAATCTAAATTGAAAGCGTCTGATGAGAAGCGTAAACTTGCCAATATGCCATTTACGACACGGAGTGGCAAGGAACGGCTGAGGCCCTGGCCTATGTTCATGGCTAGTGGTTCAGATTCACATGAGGATGGAAGCACTCATCCTCTCGCTAGAAAAATGAAAAGACTTAAGCTGGCAAAAGCACAGCAAAGAACTGTGCGTTCTTCTAAATCACAAATCCCCAAGGAGAGTCCAATTGTGTCGGTTGCGATGCCTGACCTTCCCAACACTTGACGGGAAGAGCTTGCGCCTTCCACCATTTGCACGCCCCCTGCAAGTGCTGGAAGGAGCACCCGCAGTCCAGTTCCTGATAGTCAAATTGAAGATGTCACTGTTGAAGTACACCAGGATGAGGATATGGGTGTTGCTGGCGCTGGGGAGGAAATTGACAAGGAGGATTCTGATGGTGAGGTGGTTTCTTTAAGTCAGGCACCCGGGGAGACACCTGTTGTCCGTGGGACGAATATGGCTATTGACATGCCTGGTCAAAATACAAAAAAAAATCACCTCTTCGGTGTGGAATTATTTCAACACAAATGCGGACAACAGGTGTCAAGCCGTGTGTTGCCTTTGTCAAGCTGTAATAAGTAGGGGTAAGGACGTTAACCACCTAGGAACATCCTCCCTTATATGTCACCTGGACCGCATTCATCAGAAGTCAGTGACAAGTTCAAAAACTTTGGATGACAGCGGAAGTAGTCCACTGACCACTAAATCCCTTCCTCTTGTAACCAAGCTCCTGCAAATCACACCACCAACTCCCTCAGTGTCAATTTCCACCATACACAGGAAAGCCAGTAGTCCTGCAGGCCATGTCACTGGCAAGTCTGACGAGTCCTCTCCTGCCTGGGATTCCTCCGATGCATCCTTGAGTGTAACACCTACTGCTGCTGGCGCTGCTGTTGTTGCTGCTGGGAGTCGATCGTCATCCCAGAGGGGAAGTCGGAAGACCACTTGTACTACTTCCAGCAAGCAATTGACTGTCCAACAGTCCTTTGCGAGGAAGATTAAATATCACAGCAGTCATCCTGCTGTAAAGCGGATAACTCAGGTCTTGCCAGCCTGGGTGGTGAGAAACGTGTGTCCGGTATCCACCGTTAATTCACAGGCAACTAGAGACTTAATTGAGGTACTGTGTCCCCGGTACCAAATACCATCTAGGTTCCATTTCTCTAGGCAGGCGATACCGAAAATGTACACAGACGTCAGAAAAAGAGTCACCAGTGTCCTAAAAAATGCAGTTGTACCCAATGTCCACTTAACCACGGACATGTGGACAAGTGGAGTAGGGCAGACTCAGGACTATATGACTGTGACAGCCCACTGGGTAGATGTATTGCCTCCCGCAGCAAGAACAGCAGCGGCGGCACCAGTAGCAGCATCTCGCAAACGCCAACTCGTTCCTAAGCAGGCTACGCTTTGTATCACCGCTTTCCATAAGAGGCACACAGCTGACAACCTCTTACGGAAACTGAGGAACATCATCGCAGAATGGCTTACCCCAATTGGACTCTCCTGGGGATTTGTGACATCGGACAACGCCAGCAATATTGTGTGTGCATTACATCTGGGCAAATTCCAGCACGTCCCATGTTTTGCACATACTGTTAGGCGCCGGGGTCCGCTCGTCGGTGCGGCCCGGCGCCTAGCAACCAGGGACGCCGTGCGCGTACAGCCGCCGGCTCCCTGGCAACGCTAGACGCCGGGCGCACGGAGCCGCTCAGACCCTAGCAACGGGGACACCGCGTTCGGGCCGCGTTCCCCGTTGCTGGGTCTTTTCTAATTGTATAATGGTGTGCTGGCCGTGCAGCATGCAAGCTGCACGGCATTACTTGTGATTACCCAGTCTGGCTCCTGATTGGGGAGCTCACAGTTATAAGCACCCTTTGGACTTCTCACAGACGCCGGTGATAGTTTCCTGTTTGCCTGTGTTGGTTACAGAGAGTTTCCAGTCCTGCTCAATCCGGTTGTTCCTGTCCTCAGTGATCCTGTACTCGGAAATTGTCATCTGTTCCTGGAGTCTGACCGAGCACCTTTAACATCCTGTGGTGTTCGTGAGTCGCGGCGTAGCCGTGTGTTGCGGCTTGACCGCTTACTGTTTATTATTTTGTATCTTTGTGTTCTGGAGCTTTTGCGGAGGATTCCGCTCCCCCTGATCCACTCTGGTATCCAGCGGTGCTGGATAGGAGTTACGGATCAGTGGATCTTTGGTTGTCCTTTTCCCTGGCGGCTAGTCCGCACATACCTTTTGGTTTAGTTAGTTAGCTTGTAACCCCTGGCCTGGTTGCTTAGTCAGAGGGCCCCTTGTTATCACCCTGTCTCGGATTTCCCTTTGTCTCCCATTAAGACCTGAGGGGGCATCGGGGTTGGGCAGACATAATCCGCCCTTCGAACGCGGCTGCCATGGGCTCAAGCAACCATAGTCTCGCAGGGGATTTCTGATAACACGGGCGAGACAACGGAGTTAGGGCGCCAGGGGTTACTAGGCTCTCCTGCTCCCACAACCAGTATATCTTTCCAGTACTCAGACCTCTGCCATAAGATCTCCTCTGGTCTGGAGTACGGGAATCATAACATTATCACCGGCCAGACTAAATTTAAAATTAAACAGGAGTTAATTTTTTCCCTTGTTCAGTTGGGAGATTTGTCGGCCTCATGAATCCCACCGGTGTCGGGCCAAATCCTGGCCAGCTTCTAGTTAGCCAGATTCAAGAGCTTACTCAGATGGTTCAGGATCTGTCTCTTCGGGTGAGGTCACAGGAAGATCTGTTACGGACTTCCCCGAGGGTCATTCCTGAACCAAAAATGCATCTGCCTGACCGTTTTTCTGGGGATAGAAAACAGTTTTTTAATTTTAAAGAGTCTTGTAAACTTTATTTTCGTTTGAGACCAGTCTCCTCAGGTACGGAGGCTCAGCGGGTTGGAATTATTATTTCTCTGCTTCAGGGGGATCCTCAGACCTGGGCTTTTGGTTTAAAGACAGACGATCCGGCTTTATTTTCTGTAGACGCCTTTCTAAAGTCTTTAGGGCTATTGTATGACGACCCTGATAGAGAGGCATCCGCCGAGAGTCAGTTGCGTGCTCTCAGACAGGGTAGGAATCCCGCAGAGATTTATTGTACGGAGTTTCGTCGTTGGTCGAACGACTGTGGATGGAATGACCCAGCCCTGCGCAGTCAGTTTCGCCTCGGCTTATCTGAGTCTATAAAAGACAGTCTCCTTCAGTATCCCGCTCCTGAGACTCTCGATAAACTCATGGAGCTCTCTATTAAGATTGATCGTCGGCTCAGAGAGCGGAGGGCTGAAAAAGGAGCATCTGTCGGGTCAACTCCTTGTGTTTTTTCCATCCCTGTGGACATAGAGGAGCCTATGCAGATAGGTCTCTCCAAACTGTCTTCTGAAGAAAGAACCAGAAGGCAAAATTCTGGTCTTTGTTTATACTGTGGAGGTAAGGGACATTTTGCCCGTAGTTGTCCGAACAAGTCGGGAAACGTCTCGACCAAGTGAATTGTGAGGGGGTTCACTTTGGTCTGCAGCTTATCTCCTCAAATAATTCACTGTTAGTCCCAGCTAAAGTTTCCTTTGGCAGCCTCTGTTCCTCGGTCTCTGTTTTTGTGGACAGTGGAGCTGCAGGGAACTTTATGGATTTGACATGGGCCAAGACCTTAGGTATTCCTCAGTTAGCCTTGGGTAGGTGTATCACCATGCATGGTTTAGATGGGAGTCCCTTGTCCAATGGGGTTATTTCTCTCTGTACACCTCCTGTTCTACTCTCGGTAGGAGCTCTGCATTCTGAAAAAATTGAGTTTTTCCTCACCCATTGCCCAGCAGTTCCAGTGGTTCTGGGTCACCCTTGGCTGGCCTTTCATAATCCCATCATTGATTGGCAGTCGGGGGAGATCTCACAATGGGGTACCATCTGTAATAAGGAATGTATTACGCTTCCCATCAGAATAGCTGCTGCCATTCCCGCACCCATTCCTGTGGAATACCAGGATTTTGTTGATGTTTTTTCCAAGGGCAATGCGGATATTCTGCCTCCCCATAGGCCTTATGATTGTGCTATTGAGCTAATTCCTGGTGCCACTTTGCCTAAGGGAAGGTTATATGCATTGTCCGGACCTGAAACTGTGGCCATGAATGAGTATGTTAAAGAAAGCCTAGGGAAAGGATTTATCAGGCCATCTAAATCCCCTTTAAGTGCAGGCTTCTTCTTCGTAGAGAAGAAGGATGGTTCACTCAGACCCTGCATTGACTTTAGAGCCTTGAATAAAATCTCAGTAAAAAATACTTACCCTCTGCCACTGATCTCTGTCCTCTTTGATCAGCTACGTTCGGCTGTGATTTTTTCTAAGATTGACCTGAGAGGAGCATATAACCTCATCAGAATCAAGTCAGGGGATGAGTGGAAAACGGCATTCAGTACTCAGTCAGGCCACTATGAGTATCTGGTTATGCCATTCGGCCTGTCTAACGCTCCGGCAGTTTTCCAGGATCTCATTAACGATGTGCTCCGTGAATTTCTTGGAAAATTCGTTGTAGTCTACTTAGACGATATTTTTATTTATTCTGACTCTGTAGAACAACATGTTACCCAGGTGCGTCAGGTTCTAAAAAAATTACGTGAAAATCACCTATATGCCAAGCTGGAGAAGTGTGAATTTCATGTCACGGAGGTATCCTTTTTAGGATACATTATTTCCCCTCGGGGATTCCATATGGAACCAAAGAAGCTCCAAGCCATCCTTAGTTGGGTGCAACCCACCAACTTAAAAGTTATTCAGCGCTTTTTAGGGTTTGCGAACTACTATAGAAGATTTATTCACTCTTTCTCTGACCTAGTTGCTCCCATTGTGGCACTTACTAAGAAGGGAGCGGATCCTACCAATTGGTCACGTGAAGCCGAGCTATCTTTTCAGGCCTTGAAACAAGCCTTTGTCTCAGCCCCTGTCCTCAGACACCCCAACCCAGAATTGCCTTTCATTGTTGAGGTTGATGCCTCAGAGGTTGGAGTAGGGGCTATCCTATCTCAGAAGGATCCGGATTCCCTTGAATTACACCCTTGTGCCTTTATGTCCAGAAAATTCTCTTCTGCTGAATCCAACTACGATGTTGGTAACCGGGAATTGCTGGCTATTAAATGGGCTTTCGAGGAGTGGAGGCATTGGCTTGAGGGAGCGACTCATATCATTTCAGTTTTGACTGATCACAAAAATCTTCAATACATTGAATCAGCTAAACGACTGAATGCCCGGCAGGCTCGTTGGGCTTTATTTTTTACTCGTTTCAAATTCATTATCACCTTCAGGCCAGGTTCCAAGAATACCAAGGCAGATGCCCTGTCACGCAGTTTTCTTCCAGTTCAAGACAACAGTCCTGTTACTCCCATACTTCCGTCTTCAGTCATTCGGGCAGGCCTCACACAGGATTTATTTACCCAGTTAAAGCTGCTTCAACATCAGGCTCCTGGAAATACTCCTGCTGGTCGTCTTTTTGTCCCTGAGTTTTTGAGAGCAACTGTTTTGACGGAGTTTCATGATAGCAAAGTTGCCGGGCATCCGGGAATCGCTAAGACTTTGGAATTAGTCTCCCGCTCAGTATGGTGGCCTGGTCTTTCCAAAGACATTAAGGAGTTTGTTTTTTCGTGTCAGGTCTGTGCACAGCATAAAGTTCCCCGTTCTTTGCCTATCGGTCAGCTTATGCCCTTGAATGTTCCTCTTAGGCCATGGTCTCATATCTCCATGGATTTTGTGGTGGACCTCCCTCTGTCAGCCGGATGCCGAGTCATATGGGTGGTAGTGGACCGTTTTAGTAAAATGGCCCATTTCATTGCTCTTCCCCGATTGCCATCTGCCCAGGGATTGGCAGTCTTGTTCCTCCGCCATGTTTTCAGACTCCATGGGTTACCCACTGATATTGTTTCCGATCGGGGTCCACAATTCATTGCACAGTTTTGGAAATCTTTTTGTGTCTCATTGAAGATGAAATTATCTTTAACGTCAGGCTACCATCCCCAATCCAACGGGCAGACTGAGCGAGTTAATCAATCACTAAAACAATATTTGCGGTTGTACTCGGCCAAACTCCAAAATGACTGGTCTGAGTTTCTTCCATTGGCGGAGTTCGCTTACAATAATGCCTGTCATTCCTCCACCAATGTGTCTCCATTTTTTGCAGTTTTTGGTTTTCACCCCAGAGCTAATTCCTTTTTTCAACATTCCTCTGTCTCCTCACTGACCTTGACCTCTCATCTTAGGCTCATTTGGAGAAAAGTGCACCTGGCTCTCAGAAAAGCGGCATTTCAGGAAAAGAGATTTTCTGACAGGCTCCGGCGGCCGTGCACTTTTAAAGTAGGAGATAGGGTGTGGTTGTCGACTCGCAACATTAAACTTCGACAAACCTCAGCCAGATTGGGTCCTAAATTTATTGGACCATTTCACATTATCAAAAAAGTCAATCCAGTTGCCTTCCGGTTACGTTTACCAAAAACTTTACGGATCAGAAATACTTTCCATTGCTCATTGCTGAAACCATATGTTTCGTCCAGTAGATTTCCTCGTAAGATATCTCAGGGGAGATCACCTATTGTTGTACAGGGTCAGCAGGAGTTCTTGGTGGAGAAGGTTCTCGATTCCAAGTTGTCCCGGGGTCGGCTTTATTTTTTGGTGCATTGGAGAGGTTATGGTCCAGAAGAAAGGTCTTGGGTCCTGGATAAGGATCTCTATGCCCCGAGGCTCAAGAGGGCATTTTTTCGAGAATTTCCTCGGAAACCGGGCTTTAGGGGTTCCTTGACCCCTCCTCAAGGGGGGGGTACTGTTAGGCGCCGGGGTCCGCTCGTCGGTGCGGCCCGGCGCCTAGCAACCAGGGACGCCGTGCGCGTACAGCCGCCGGCTCCCTGGCAACGCTAGACGCCGGGCGCACGGAGCCGCTCAGACCCTAGCAACGGGGACGCCACGTTCGGGCCGCGTTCCCCGTTGCTGGGTCTTTTCTAATTGTATAATGGTGTGCTGGCCGTGCAGCATGCAAGCTGCACGGCATTACTTGTGATTACCCAGTCTGGCTCCTGATTGGGGAGCTCACAGTTATAAGCACCCTTTGGACTTCTCACAGACGCCGGTGATAGCTTCCTGTTTGCCTGTGTTGGTTACAGAGAGTTTCCAGTCCTGCTCAATCCGGTTGTTCCTGTCCTCAGTGATCCTGTACTCGGAAATTGTCATCTGTTCCTGGAGTCTGACCGAGCACCTTTAACATCCTGTGGTGTTCGTGAGTCGCGGCGTAGCCGTGTGTTGCGGCTTGACCGCTTACTGTTTATTATTTTGTATCTTTGTGTTCTGGAGCTTTTGCGGAGGATTCCGCTCCCCCTGATCCACTCTGGTATCCAGCGGTGCTGGATAGGAGTTACGGATCAGTGGATCTTTGGTTGTCCTTTTCCCTGGCGGCTAGTCCGCACATACCTTTTGGTTTAGTTAGTTAGCTTGTAACCCCTGGCCTGGTTGCTTAGTCAGAGGGCCCCTTGTTATCACCCTGTCTCGGATTTCCCTTTGTCTCCCATTAAGACCTGAGGGGGCATCGGGGTTGGGCAGACATAATCCGCCCTTCGAACGCGGCTGCCATGGGCTCAAGCAACCATAGTCTCGCAGGGGATTTCTGATAACACGGGCGAGACAACGGAGTTAGGGCGCCAGGGGTTACTAGGCTCTCCTGCTCCCACAACCAGTATATCTTTCCAGTACTCAGACCTCTGCCATAAGATCTCCTCTGGTCTGGAGTACGGGAATCATAACACATACATTCAATTTGGTGGTGCAGAATTATTTAAAAAACGACAGGGGCGTGCAAGAGATGCTGTCGGTGGCCCGAAGAATTGCGGGCCACTTTCGGCATTCAGCCACCGCGTGCCGAAGACTGGAGCACCAGCAAACAGTCCTGAACATGCCCTGCCATCATCTGAAGCAAGAGGTGGTAACGAGGTGGAATTCAACCCTCTATATGATTCAGAGGATGGAGGAGCAGCAAAAGGCCATTCAAGCCTATACATCTGCCCACGATATAGGCAAAGGAGGGGGAATGCACCTGACTCAAGCGCAGTGGAGATTGATTTCCACGTTGTGCAAGGTTCTGCAACCCTTTGAACTTGCAACACGTGAAGTCAGTTCAGACACTGCCAGCCTGAGTCAGGTCATTCCCCTCATCAGGCTTTTGCAGAAGAAGCTGGAGACATTGAAGGAGGAGCTAAAACAGAGCGATTCCTCTAGGCATGTGGGACTTGTGGATGGAGCCCTTAATTCGCTTAACCAGGATTCACGGGTGGTCAATCTGTTGAAATCAGAGCACTACATTTTGGCCACCGTGCTCGATCCTAGATTTAAAACCTACGTTGTATCTCTCTTTCCAGCAGACACAAGTCTGCAGAGGTTCAAAGACCTGCTGGTGAGAAAATTGTCAAGTCAAGCGGAACGTGACCCGTCAACAGCTCCTCCTTCACATTCTCCCGCAACTGGGGGTGCGAGGAAAAGGCTAAGAATTCCGAGCCCACCCGCTGGCGGTGATGCAGAGCAGTCTGGAGCGAGTGCTGACATCTGGTCCGGACTGAAGGACCTGCCAACGATTACTGACATGTCGTCTACTGTCACTGCATATGATTCTGTCACCATTGAAAGAATGGTAGAGGATTATATGAGTGACCGCATCCAAGTAGGCACGTCAGACAGTCCGTACGTATACTGGCAGGAAAAAGAGGCAATTTGGAGGCCCTTGCACAAACTGGCTTTATTCTACCTAAGTTGCCCTCCCTCCAGTGTGTACTCCGAAAGAGTGTTTAGTGCAGCCGCTCACCTTGTCAGCAATCTGCGTACGAGGTTACTTCCAGAAAATGTGGAGAAGATGATGTTCATCAAAATGAATTATAATCAATTCCTCCGTGGAGACATTCACCTGCAATTGCCTCCAGAAAGTACACAGGGATCTAAGATGGTGGATTCCAGTGGGAACGAATTAATAATCTGTGAGGAGGGGGATGTACACAGTGAAAGGGGTGAGGAATCGGAGGATGATGATGAGGTGGACATCTTGCCTCTGTAGAGCCAGTTTGTGCAAGGAGAGATTGATTGCTTCTTTTTTGGTGGGGGCCCAAACCAACCAGTCATTTCAGTCACAGTCGTGTGGCAGACCCTGTCGCTGAAATGATGGGTTCGTTAAAGTGTGCATGTCCTGTTTATACAACATAAGGGTGGGTGGGAGGGCCCAAGGACAATTCCATCTTGCACCTCTTTTTTCTTTCATTTTTCTTTGCATCATGTGCTGTTTGAGGACTATTTTTTAAAGTGCCATCCTGTCTGACACTGCAGTGCCACTCCTAGATGGGCCAGGTGTTTGTGTCGGCCACTTGTGTCGCTTAGCTTAGTCACACAGCGACCTTGGTGCGCCTCTTTTTTTCTTTGCATCATGTGCTGTTTGGGGACAATTTTTTTGAAGTGCCATACTGTCTGACACTGCAGTGCCACTCCTAGATGGGCCAGGTGTTTGTGTCGGCCACTTGTGTCGCTTAGCTTAGTCACACAGCGACCTTGGTGCGCCTCTTTTTTTCTTTGCATCATGTGCTGTTTGGGGACAATTTTTATGAAGTGCTATCCTGTCTGACACTGCAGTGCCACTCCTAGATGGGCCAGGTGTTTGTGTCAGCCACTTGTGTTGCTTAGCTTAGTCACACAGCGACCTTGGTGCGCCTTTTTTTTTTTCTTTGCATCATGTGCTGTTTGGGGACTATTTTTTTGAAGTGCCATCCTGCCTGACACTGCAGTGCCACTCCTAGATGGGCCAGGTGTTTGTGTCGGCCACTTGTGTCGCTTAGCTTAGCCATCCAGCGAACTCGGTGCAAATTTTAGGACTAAAAATAATATTGTGAGGTGTGAGGTGTTCAGAATAGACTGAAAATGAGTGTAAATTATGGTTATTGAGGTTAATAATACTATGGGATCAAAATGACCCCCAAATTCTATGATTTAAGCTGTTTTTGAGGTTTTTTTTGTAAAAAAACACCCGAATCCAAAACACACCCGAATCGGACAAAAACATTTCAGGGAGGTTTTGGCAAAACGCGTCCAAATCCAAAATACGGCCGCGGAACCGAATCCAAAACCAAAACCCGAAAAATTTCCGGTGCACATCTCTACAAAAAACCAGCCGCGGGTGTGAATAACTGCAGCTTGGATGAGTGCAGGCCCAACCATCAGCATTCAGTTGGGGCAATTGTGCATTTTGCAGATGATTTTGTAAAAAAAACGGCAATATATGGGGTTCGCCGATAGCCAATTCCAGCCGAAAAGTGATTGCTGATTTATGGGTCCCTTCAAATAGATATGTTTATAGATCTTTTTGTATTGATTATTCCTAAGCATCACCAAGTATAAAACGTTCTGTACCAATCTCTGCAGTCCAGCTATGTTAACCATCATTTTAATGGTATCGGGATGGAAGATAGTCATTAGGTCGACACCAGATGGTTGACAGTCAGTATGCCGACTGGGCCAAAAGGTTGACAAGGTCAAAAGGCCAACAATTAAATGGTCAACCTGGACTTATGTCGACAAGTTAAAAAGGTCAACAGTTTCTAAAGGTTGTATTGAAAATGGTCGACACATAAAAGGATGACACATGGTTTTTCATGATTTTTAGGGTTAGAGGTTAGGGTTAGAATGAGGGTTCGGGTTAGGGTTAGGTACTTGGAGGACGGTTACGGTTATGCTGCTGGAGGTGATAATTGGTGTTTTGCACTAGAGGGAGCATTAGACACTGTGGGGAGGGTTAGAATCTAGAGGGAGGATTATGGTTAGACACTAGAGGGAGGATTATGGTTAGACACCAGAGGGAGGGTTAGGTTCCGACACTAGTGGGAGAGTTATGGTTAGACACCAGGGGGATGGTTAGGGTTAGACATTAGTGGGAGGGTTAGGGTTAGACATCAGGGGGAGGGTTAGGGTTAGACACTAGTGGAAGGGTTATGGTAAGACACCAGGAGAGGGGGAGGGGGTTAAGGTTAGACACTATGGGGAGGGTTAGGGTTAGACACTAGTGGGAGGGTTATGGTTAGACACCAGGGGGATTGTTAGGGTTAGACACTAGTGACAGGGTTATGGTTGGGCACCAGAGGGAGGGCTAGGGTTAGACAATAGTGGGAGGGTTAGGGTTAGACATCAAGGGGAGGGTTAGGGTTAGACACTAGTGAGAGGGTTAGGGTTAGACACCAGATGGAGAGTTAGGGTTAGACACTAGTGGAAGGGTTATGGTAATACACCAGGAGAGGGGGAGGGGGTTAAGGTTAGACACCAGGGGGAGGGTTAGGGTTAGACACTAGTGGGAGGGTTATGGTTAGACACCAGGGGGATTGTTAGGGTTAGACACTAGTGAGAGGGTTATGGTTGGGCACCAGAGGGAGGGCTAGGGTTAGACAATAGTGGGAGGGTTATGGTTATGTTGCCAGAGGGGACGATTGGGGTTAGGCAACAGAGGAAGAGTTAAGGTTAGACACCAGGTGGATGGTTAGGGTCAGACACTATTGGAAGGGTTAGGTTTAGTGTTACAATAACAATAACAATAAATCATGCACCGACCATTTGTTTGTCGATCTTTTGATCATGTTAATATTTTAACCCTGTCAACTTAAGTCCATGTTGACTGTTAAACTGTCAATGTTTTGATTTTGTCATCTGGTGTCGACCTATTAACCGTCTATCTATTACTGTCAATCTTTTAATACACATCCAAAGCCATTTCATATGTTTTCTCATTTACAGCCCGCAGCTCAGAATGTCTTTCATTGTCTTCTCCACAAGAGGGACAACTCTCATGAGGCTGACAGATGACAGGTGAGTAAGCTGAGACCATGCTGACATTTTGGGTAGGCTGCAAAATAAACAGCACGTGGGTGCAAGTTTCCATCAGAACTATCTGTTTAGCAGATTTGACTGCATTCATGTTTGCTGTAAGAGTACACAGCTGTGCTCTGCGGAACTGTAGCGCGGTTTGTCAATATTTGATTTATTTGTATTTATACTTTTAGAGGACTTTGTTCTTATTGGTGTGCCAAAATGACAGTATATAATTCCCTACTGGCTATTATGAGTTAGGTTAAAAAGATTTTACAGCTAAGTCTTGAACTGAAGTTGGGCTTCATATACAGATCTAAACTTTGCAAGGACAATGACTAGCGAAACTGACTTTATTCTGGATAAAAGTAACTGCTTTAATATATAATCTGGACTACTAGACTGCGGAGAGTACAGTGCAGTATATATGGCATTATGTACAAAATCATTACAAGCATATCTCCTGTGTCTTACTATGGACTATTGTGTGAGTTATTCGATCAAAAGGGTATTTTTATGCCAAGTGTCCTACAAAATACTGGGGCTGAATGACTAAGATGGTTAAAAGTTCAAACATGAGTAACCAACTAATACATGTTATCTCTGTAACTCGGGGATCTATTTACTAAGCCTCGATGGAGATAAAGTGGACGGAGATAAAGTACTAGCCAATCAACTCCTAACTGTCATTTTTCAAACCAAGCCTGTGACATGGCAGTTAGACGCTGATTGGCTGGAAGTTTGTCTCTGTCCACTTTACCTCCACTCAAGACTTAGTAAATAGACCCCTTGATCAGTTGAAGCTTATTGCCTATTGGTCAGTCTAGGTTACACATTTGCATTTTTACATCATGTTAGTACACAGACCCAACCTCTTTATGTCACCAAATTTATACTCAGGATAACTGTGTTTTCGATGGTATCCGGACTATAGATCTACACTAAAAAGGTCTACAGTCAATAGATCTACCACTAATCGTAGACATGCATTAGGTCGACAGGGTCAAAAGGTCAACACGTAAAAGTTAGACAGTTCAAAAGGTTGACAGGGTCAAAAGGTCGACATGCCAATGCCGACACATATGGTAGACACAAGTTTTTTTATTCATTCTTTTTTATTTTTTTTCAACTTTCCCATACTTACCATCCACATGGACTTCGATTGGGAATAGTAGCCCTGCCGGAAGCATGGCAAGCGAAGCGAGCAAGGCGAGGGGACATGGTACACTAATGGGGCTTGTTTGTGGCAGAAAAGTGATAAAACACCCCCCAAAAAAAGGTGTTTACCTTTTTTGTGTGTTTCATTTACATGTCGACCTTTTGACCCTTTTGACCTTATGACCCTGTCGACCTAATGCATGTCTACCATTAGTGGTAAACCTATTGACTGTAGACTTTTTAGTGTAGATCTAATAATCCACACCCGTATTCGATATCCAGAGTTAATATGAAGACTTCAAGGTGTTTGTGGTCAGTACAGTATATCCTTAAGGATAAACTGATATCTTAATCAAACGTTGCTCTTAAAAACAGTACAGTATGCTTGTCTCCTATGTAATGTAATTGGCACATAGCTAAGCAAATTGAAAATGTATTTCTTACTTGGCTCACTGTATGTAAGAATCCCCCCAACACAGCAGGAAGCCGGAGTCAGCTGAGGGGTCTGAAGGTTTTGGCTTGAACACTGACAGTTTTAGGGTCATATTTTGCGAATTTCTAAATTGAATACAAGTGATGAGTTGTGAACATGTTTTACAGATCCATATTTACACATTTGATATAACAGTAACACACAACTTGGCACACTAATAAAAAAGCTTTCCCTAAATATCTATGTACTGCACAGCACTAGTTCGCTACAAACACAAAATATACAGTAGGTTCAGATTCATTATAAATACTAATCTGCATTTAGGAGACAAACAGATCATTTTTTGAACCAGTGGCTTATTTAGGGGGGGGGGGGGGGGGCATTTACTAAGCAGTGATAAGAGCGGAGAAGTGAGCCAGTGGAGAACTTGCCCATGGCAACCAATCAGCACTGACGTAACATCTATAATTTACATACTATAAATTTATACAGAGCTGCTGATTGGTTGATGGGGCAACTTCTCCACTGGCTCACTTCTCCGCTCTTATCACTGCTTAGTAAATGTCCCCCTTAGTTTGGATGATTTGGAAGGAAAGGGGGATGGGAATTTGGGTCCAAGAGACAATTTCTCACTTCTAAAAAGAGGGATGTGATGGGCAACATGTAGCCCTCCGAGTCTTCACCTGCGGCCACAAATTCTTTCTCCTTTACTGTCAGATGTTTGTTATAACTTGTAATGCTTATTTAAAATGCTTGCTGAAATGTGATTGCTGCTTGGTGTCTCTTTTGGGCCGATTCAGTTCAGCAGGATGTGCCGCCAAACATCAACACAAGGTTCGGCTGCACACATGTCTGCCAATACATGGTAGACTCAACTTTTAACCTCTATGGGTTTGGATTAAGGGCCTCATGGACCTGGGGCTGAAAATTATCAAGGGTCTATTGTCAGAAGCAAAGGCGCAGTGTGGGTGTGGCCAGTGCCAAGTGGGCGTGTTCATCCCCAAACTATCAGCCCTAATGTTTCTCTATGGGGGAGATGTAACAAAGCTCATTGAGAGAAATAAAGTGGAGAGAGGTAAAGGGGTCTATTCATGAAAAGAGTGGAGAAGTGAGTCAGTGGAGAAGTGGCAACCAATAAGTTCTGAGGCAACATTTATAAAATGCATTCTATAAAATTATAGCAGCTGATTGGTTGCTATGGGCAACTTCTCCACTGGCTCACTTCTCCACCCTTTTCACTGCTCCATGAATAGCCCCTGAAGTATCAACCAATGAGCTCCTGTCATTTTTCAAACACCACAGTCTGTAGCATGGCAGTTATGGGCTGATTGGTTGGTACTTTTGCACTCTCCACTTTATCTCTTTCCAAGGTTTGATACATCTACCCCTAAGTATGTAAATATGGAAGAAAAGCATAATTTTGTGAGGAAAATATAAAATAAATTTTATGATTTACAGTAAGTCCAACCGTCTAGCCAGCTGTGTGATGGTCGTCATCATCATCATCATCATCATCATCATCATATTCTAATGATGGACTTATTTTAATGTAGAGGCTTGGAGCTGTAGCCCATCTGTCCCATTGTTAATCTGGCTCTCAGTGTGCGTAAAAGTAGCTTTGTTGGTGGCAGTTCCAAGCAAGGGCACATCCCTGCCATCGCATTGCACTGAATCGCCCCCTTTCTTTGCTTAACTTTCCTAGCTTATTGATTTAACCTATTAAGGAGGGTGCTACGTGTGTACCCCCCTTTAATGTGATTAAGGCTAAAGTGTAACCCTTACCCTTTTGAATGGTATTACAGAGTCACACAGTTAACAAGAGTGATAAAAAGATAAATATCCACCAAGTTTGATCTATTCTTAGGTTATCGCTGTGCTAATGCAGAGAAATGAAAAGCAAACCTACAGTACAGATGCCAGTTTATCCTCATAGGGGGGGACAAATAGCCCCCCTGGCATAAGGAAATTCAGTTAATCACAGTAAATTTTACCATGAATAAAATGGGCTTTATAGCAATTTTTGTCCTTTTTTTAGCAACAAAATTTACCCACTATCGTTCAAAAAACACAGGATCCGGAATAATTTCTCAAATCCATATGTTTTCATGACCGCGGCCTCAAAAAAACGCCACTTGTTGTGGATGTCGTGGCAGGTGAAACAAAATCCACAAGAGCGCCCCAGCATCTGGGTTAATTGAATTACCCCCCCCCCCCTCCCTCCCGGGACGACTAAATTAATTCCCCTCTTTGTGTCATATGGGATAATGTGTTATGCAGATTTGGAATGTTACCTTAATTTTTCTATGGTGTTGTCTCTCTGTGTACGCCAGATATTACAGTATATAAGGTTGCATCACCCTATATATGTCACTTCTGCCTCCTCTTATGCTAATGACTATAAAGTAGTAGTGGTTAGTTAAGGCCACAATAAAATGTTTCTTGTATAGAATATGTTTTAAGCTGTCATTTTTTAAAAACTTTTATTTTGAACCTTTTCTTCATTTTTAAAAGAAATAATACATTATCCTGTCTGCGGAGAATAGGGAACAGCTATAAAAATGTCAATTTTCTTACCGACGCACTGGAAAAATACTTGCCATTTCACATCCTAGATAATGATTTTCCTTTATAGTGTGTGTAGGCTATTTTCAGAACATTCTTAGATTTCCCTAATGAAAAATAAGAAAGAGTTGCAGAAAATACTGCACACTCCCTAGTAGCACATGTCTACTAGGGGTGTAGTGTGTAGACAGGCTGGCTTTATTTGTGCTGTTAGCTATATACAATGTTTTCTTAACGTGCTGTTCTCACTTGCTGTTTTGTATACAGAGACCAAATCAAATTAGGCCTTGACGAACTAGAGAAAGTTCTACCTGGAGGAGACACCTACATGCATGAGGGAATTGAGAGGGTAAGAAATATGCAGTCACTGTTCCCGGACACGGGCCCTCATTCCGAGTTGTTCGCTCACTAGCAGATTTTAGCAGCATTGCACACGCTAAGCCGCCGCCCTCTGGGAGTGTATCTTAGCATACCAGAATTGTAAACGAAAGATTAGCAGAATTGCGAATAAATAATTCTTAGCAGTTTCTGAGTAGCTCCAGACTTACTCCTACACTGCGATCAGCTCAGCCCGTTTCGTTCCTGGTTTGACGTCACAAACACGCCCTGCGTTCGGCCAGCCATTCCCCCGTTTCTCCAGACACTCCTGCGTTTTATCCTGGCACGCCTGCGTTTTTCCGCACACTCCCAGAAAACGGTCAGTTTCCGCCCAGAAACACCCACTTCCTGTCAATCACTCACCGATCACTTCAACGATGAAAATTCTTCGTTCGGACGTGAGTAAATAAACTAAGTTTAGTGCAAAAATGCTTAGCGCATGCGCACTGCGTACCATGCGCATGCGCATTTTTGCCTTGATCGCTCCGTTGCAAAAATCGGCAACGAGCGAACAACTCGGAATGACCCCCACTGTTCTAACTTTGTGCTGTGTAGCAACTTCCATTAAATATGCTGTAATGTGATTTTAGATTGTGATTACAAATGAATTAGATGCATACTGGACAATATGACACCCAGTGGCGGTTCTTGCCACGGGCAAGCGGTACTTTTGCCCGGGGCGCCGCCTTCCGGAGGGCGCCGGCGCCATCCGGAGGGCGCCGCACCAGGGCAGATCCGCCACTGTGCCCCCCGTAGTGCCCTGCTGTGCCCCCCCGCTTTGAAGGGAACCAGACGCGTAGCGTCTAGTTTCCCTTCATGGAGAGGACCTTAGTTGTGCGGTGCGCGATGACGTCATCGCGCACCGCACAGCAAAGGTCCTCTCCATGAAGGGAAACTAGACGCTACGGTCTAGTTTCCCTTCGTCTTGAGGACCTCTGCTGTGCGATGCGCGATGACGTCATCGCGCACCGCACAGCATAGTGGCACAGACACTAGGGGTCATAATTGACCTCTAGTGTCTATGCTGTTCTATGGGAGAGACGTAATAACGTCTCTCCCATAGATCGAAGAGAACAGAGGAGAGGAGAAGAGCGGCGCCGCCGGCGGAGGGGGTCTGGATCAGGAACGGGGATGGTAAGTATAGTTTTTATTTATTTTTATTTTTTCTTTCAGCGAGCTGACCACGCCCCCAATCGAAGCCACGCCCCCCATATTTTGCCCGGGGCGCCACAGATCACAGAACCGGCCCTGATGACACCACTAGTCATTTCCACATGGTGCCAACTGGCAATTGGCACTCTACCCCAGGGCAATCCTATGAACATGATCATATTTGCAGACCCAGAAAAGGCTTACTTGGCTTTACTAGCCCATGCTTCGTAGCCACACATTGGGATGCGTTTAATGCAGGCTGTCGGGATCCCGGCAGTCAGAGTACCGACACCAAATTCCCTCTTGTTGCCCATTGACACTGGCAAATATTGTTTTGACTAACAAATTAGATAACCCTGTACAAGACCTCCAATACCATACCTACAGATTCACCTATCACATCACTGTCCAGATAACTGCACCCTTACTGCCTTTGGAAATTGGAACAAATGGAACAGTCCGAATGAGCAAATCTTTTTTTAAATGCAAATAAGTAATGCAATTATGATCTAATATACAGTATATGATATTGTGTTTGCATTGTTTCCTGACCATGGATAAAATTATTTTTGGATATAATCGATTTCATGAAAGTGTTATATGTGTGGGCAGCTTAAGTTATTTGTTGTTTTACACACCACTCCAGAGGCCTCCCCTCTACTGTGGGGCTCACCAATTGCCCAATTCAGCATCATTTGTACTTTTACGTCAGTCTTGGCATGCTCTGGCCCAGCAGCTGGGGCTTCCAGAGTAGGGATAGTACCATCATTGGGTAACCTCAACGGTATTAAACCACTCCAGGGGAACCATCAATGGTTTCACCCACCGATGATTATCCTTGTTCTATTTACTAAATGGGCTGAGGGACAATCAGAGCCTGGGGGCGGGGCTTTACAGGATCATTGGGGTGTGGGGGGCGGATCTAGGCCAGTGTACGGCACTAAGTTTAAAAAACAAACAAAACATATGGGGGCTCTGTGCCATCGATGGTGTTGAACCATTGGATTGCAGCCATCAATGTCAAAATCATCGATGCTTGTTGGCCAACGCTACCACTTCAGCACATAACTGACACAGCAGTAGTTATGTTTGGCTCTAGCTAGGCGACATTAGCTGCCAGATGTGAAGAATCAGTACATTGTCTGTATGTACATGTAAAGAAAGTGATTTGGAATTAATAATTTATTTAGATTGTACCAATCATATTATTCAGTACTCTGCTGAGAATATGTAATCATTTCACATCAGTCTACTAATTTACAGTATAAATATGGGGTGCCAAGAGGGGAGGTGGGGAGGGTACGGATTACCCGGGCCTAGGATTGCCTGTTGGAACATAGAGGAGTATCTGTTTTCACAAGCGAGCATACCCATGCCCCACATTTAGCCACACCCCCTCTACCACATGCGCAAACACCACCTATATAGGACCCTGGTTGGAACTGAACACATGATCCCAGCGCTGTGGAATTACAATGCTATCCATGTTGCAGCTGTGCTGCATGACATTAAAATATATATTAGTATACAGCATGGGCTTTTGATGCATGCTGTTTTGCAATTAAATTAAATTGAAATGATCAGTGTCTCTTTTTTCTTATTAATCCAGGCAAGTGAACAAATCTATCATGAGAATTACAAAGGTATGTGATGAGGATGATTTAGTTTTTCTTTTCTTTTTTTGTTTTGTTTTTAAATAATCCTTCAAAACCACCATGACCACATGTGCTTAGCTCATAGGACCAGACCAAATGAAATATGTTTCCTATAAATCACTTTTTCATTTTGTAGTCTGCAAGGTAAAAATGATTTTCTTTTTTTATTTCATGAGATTGTATTTTGTTTTGATGTTATATCACGAAATGTATCCTATTTGTTTGGGAGTTACAGGGAAATATTTAGCAGAACAGGGTAAAATACACTTTGCCATCATTTTATATATATATATATATATATATATATATATATATATATTGTTTTTATTAACAGTTACTTATATAGCGGCAGCATATTTTGTTGAGCTTTACAATGGGGAACAAAACAGTAATAAAACAAGACTGGATAATATCAGACAGACAGAGGTTAGAGGACCCTGCTTGCAAGCTTATGATCTAAATGGGGATAGGCATTTGATACAGAACGCCCAGTCGCCCCATTACGCTGCTGATGAGTGCTACATATTGCCTACTGGTACAGCCAGATTGCAGAGGTATTTGGTGGACTGTATTATCCAGTCACATAGCAATGTTGACCTGGGGTCAGTGGGTTGTGTGAGTGTAGTAAGAGAACTTAAGCCCCATACACACTAGACGAGAAAGTGAAAGATCTCGCACAGAAGGGCTGACCTGAGCGAGAACTTTCACAATCTCGACCAGTGTGTACACTCAGTGTCGTTAACAATGCGCACTCCCATGCATCATTTACGACCCCCTCCCTCGTTTGAACATGTACAGACGAGGGAGGTCCTCATTAACAAAGTTAAATATGTATACACTAGAAAAGAGGAGACACTATTAATATCTTCAAATATGTAAAGGGTCATTACAAAGAGTTAGCAGGGGATTTGTTTCTTTAAAGAACTCTGTATTGGACACACGGGCACTCGCTGAGGCTAGAGGGGAGAAAATTCCATACACAACGTAGTGAAAGGGTTCTTCACGGTAAGGGCAATAAAAATTTGGAATTCCCTGCCGGAGAAGGTAATAACGGTGGACTCTGTAAATGCATTTAAAAACGGATTGGACACATTTCTAACTGGAAAAAGTATCCAGGGCTATAGCATTTAGCAGAGTGACATTAATATCTGGGAGTGGTAAGAATCATAGTTGTCAATTGGTACTAAACCATTTCTTCAGCAGGTGCATTATAATATGAACAGCTTAACACAGAATACAGGTTGAACCCAATGGGCATTTTGCCTCTTTTCAACCTCACTAACTATGTAACAACGTAACAACAACCATGCTGTAAATAAAAGGCTTATTTAAAAAAAAAAAATTTAGATTACTTTTTTCAACCCCCTATGGAGATTCACTTTAAAAAAAAAAAAAAAATCAGCATATTTTGAATTATATGTTCTAACTACAGTATACTAGATATAGGCTCTCTCCCTTCTCTATGGACAGTCCAATGATGACCAATGAGAGATTCTGCTTCCCACGCAAGTACAGGGGCAGCCTAGCTCCTTCAAGCGTATAAGTAGTAGCGTGCCACCCAAAAGTTAACAGGAAGTGACTGAATTGCCCCATGAGCAAAAGTACCGCATAACAGGATGTACAATTAGATTCCACTGGGTGACGGTTCAATCATCATTTTTGAAGCATCGCAATTCCTGCTTGTAAGCATAGCTGTGCCCGCAGGAGGCCGGCCGCCATGTTCTCGATCGTGGAGGCTGCGTGTGATGTCACGTAGCTGGAGTGATCAAGCCCCTGACACGCCACCGTTTGCACCACACCACCCCCCGTTCACGCCGCACCGCCCCCGCAATGCTCCGTCTCCGCCCTGGAAACGGAGCATTGACGCATCACGAACGCCTCTGCCTGATTGACAGGCAGAGGCGATTGCATTTTCTGCGGCTGCCCCGCGCATGCGCCCGCGGGGTGATCATAATAAGTTCGGTTGGACTCCATCCTGAATTAGCCCCTATTACTCTTACTCAGTTGCTCTTTTGTATAGCATATTTCTAAAGATACTATAATATAAACAGTCAAACACACCAACATGTACAATGTAGCAAAGTATTAGTACCCCTCCCATTCTTGGTGTAAAACATAAATGTATATAAACCAAGCATTCTTTTAGGACCAACAAGTTCAATATAATGAAAAGGGTGGTTTTTAAGTAAAAGTAGATTGGATTAAATGGGACTTTTGAACTGTTTCCATATATACATTTTGCAGAGTATCTGCAAGTCCACAAATCGAGGCATCTTTTTGGTTTGCAAATGTCCCTTAGAGCAATATTTACTAAGGAGCGGGTTGTTAAAGCTGTATATTATCAGCAGCTTTGCTGATACTTTTAATAAGGGCAATAGAAAATAATGCTAAACAAGCCTGATTCAGTATTTATTCCTATTGCTGCCGATGACATCCTCCTCTTTATTAAATATGTCTCTTAGTTTTCAACAGGCAATTTCAGGCATACGTCCTATTTCAAGAATCAGGATTTATTCCAGGGAACTGTAGTCATCAGCATAATAGTTTTCATTTGGCAGAATAATGTTTGAGCGGTATTACCATAGGTTTAGTTTGTCACATGCATTTTTAAATATTTCAGTGTACTCTTTAATTACTATCCAGCAGTAATCTTTGGTAGTAACATTTTACTTACCGTTTTAATTAGTTTAAAACTAAACAATAAGGGGTCTATTCATGAAGCAGTGAAAAGAGTGGAGAAGTGAGCCAGTGGAGAAGTTGCCCAACTGTATAGTATGCAAATTATAAATGTTACTTTAATGCTGATTGGTTGCCATGGGCAACTTCTCCACTGGCTCACTTCTCCACTCTTAGCACTGCTTCATGAATATACCCCTAAATATCTCAGTTTTCTAATCTGTTGGGGTTCATGAAACCACACCTAAAGTGTCCTAGTAAAATCCCATTTGTCCCCTGCAGGTTACAGGACAGCAAGTGTCATCATTGCACTGACTGATGGGGAGCTGCATGAGGACCTGTTTTATTATGCAGAACGCGAGGTACAAATCACACAACAAAATCCACACTAACTAATACTGTAGCACCAACTTATTGTTCCCATTGAAAGACAATGCAAATCCTCGTACCCACTGTTTTTAATGCTAGTAATGCTAATAAAACCCATGGAAAGGGGTTTGACAATAAAAAGTTTGACAACTATTACTGTATTTACAAGAATTATGTAGTGTTTCGTTTACATTCCAGTATTCAGACAGCATCTTCTCCTATCCACATGTTTCCTATGGGTAAGCACAGGGTTGGACTGGCCCACAGGGGCACAGGGTAAACCCCCGGCAGGCCCACCCCCTCCTCAAGGGATCAGGTTCCAGACTGTGCACAAATAATACATACATATGTTAAATTATACTGCACAGGACTATGGTGTATTCTCTACAGTGCAATGATGTTATTAATCTGGCACATTATAATGCATGCAGTAGCAGTATTTAATATATATATGTATATATATATATATATATATATCTCACTGCATTCCCCCGGTGGGCCCCTCATGCCCCAGTCTGACACTGTGTAAGCACATTGTATGATCCTGCATCGGGTGGTACCCATGACATCAATGCAGCAGTAGATCTTGATGTTGCTGTAATCTGGATGTATGGTAATGTGGGCAACCATCCCACTGTCCAGTACTACATGTTCGGCAGTCAGTAGCCTGCCCCTCTGAACGCTGATTTCAGAAACAAGATCATAAATTAAGATAAAAGTAGCTTAAAAAATTTAAATAAAAATATTAATAATGAAATTGAGCAGTGTTGACATCACCTGGGCCTCAGCGTGTGACCACTCACAAGCAGGGACTGGGCAGTCCATCCGGCCTTGGCATACGTTTGTGCGCATGAGAAAGGGGGTGTGCAGGCCGTGAAAAGGGCGCGCGGACACTGCAAATGAAGGTGTGTCACGAGTCAGGGGGCGTGGTCGCGTTACGCCCCCATATTGCTTAGCAACGGGCGGCAGCGGGGGACAAACCAGAGAGCCGGGAGCTGTGCTGAGCGCAGCCTTCCCGGCTCTCTGTGGATTAGGAGCGGCCCATCGGAAGTTCCAGATGGCCAGAAGTGCCAGATGGCCAGTCCGGCCCTGCTCACAAATTAGGAAACTGTCAACAAAAGAACCATTTTTTTACCTTTGTGAATTTATAAAGTATGAAAGAATTCATGTTATGGGGCAAATTTATCACTGCTTGGAGAGATAAATAGACAAAGTACATTTTTGAAAGAGAGCCTGTGGAATGACAAATAGGAGCTGATTGGTTGGTACTTTATCTCTCTCCACTTTATCTCTCTCTAAGGTTTTATAAAATCAGTCCCTTTGAGTGAGAATTCTAGCCTATCACAAAATAGTATGGAGCTTATGGGAAAGACTTTGTAACACAGAAATATGTGCAACTGTTTTTGTTTTAGGCGAACAGATCGCGTGAGCTGGGAGCCCAAGTTTATTGTGTGGGAGTGAAAGATTTCAATGAGACCCAGGTATGTTGTATCTATTATATTTGCTCCGGGTGAGTGGGAGCTTTGTGGTTTTACATGTGTTCATAACTTACAGTAACTTTGACATCTCCTGACTTAACCTTTAGTTGGCTTAACTTCAAATATTTACAAGAACACTATATATATATATATATATATATATATAAAAGCTCCCACTCACTCGTGTATATATACGGTCAAGTCACGTTATTGTGACCATCTCCTACAATTGATGCCGACAGCACGTAGCCCATGAAGTACGTCATCACATGTCATGCCCTGACTTGGTGGGTATTTATGGTGTGTTACAGGCCGTCTGCATATATATCACTCGTTGCTGTCATGGGTAAAAGAGGCAATTTATCCGAGTTACAAATAGGGATGATTATTGGCTTTCGGACCATGGGTGGCAGTATTTCTGACACAGCGCAGTGTGTGAACTGTTTGCGTGCTGCTGTGCTGAAGGTGTATCGTGACTGGACAAATGGCGCCATTGTGAATAACCAACGTGGAAACTGCAGAGCACCACATGCCATTAATGTGAGAGGTGAACGTCAGCTACAAAGGTGCATGAGAGCCGACCGACACACTACAGTAGATGTGCGGGTTCGGATTTACCCGGATCTCAAAACGGCATCTTATTGGCTCTCATATGTCATATATTTTGGATAGCCAGATAAATCCGAACTAGTGAGCTATTTCTATGCAAAGTTTAAACATCAGTCCAAGCCTGCAAGTAAGATTAGCAAGAGAATAAGTAAATTATACGTCTTCAATAAAATAATAAATAAAACATTTCTTAAGTTGTGTTTACAATTGGCTTTGTAGAATCTGCCTTTATGTCATGTCCAAGAAAGATGATAAGAAACAGCTCTGTCTGTCGTGGCAGAAAATAAAAAAGGCAGCAAGAAATAACGTGATGCATTTAATAAAAATTGCTAGAGAGCTTGTATGATACAATAAATGAAATCCCAATAAAGTCACCAAAATTGTTGTATGACTTAAATGGGTTTTCTTGTACTAAAAGTGCTGTAGGAATCCACTTATGCTTGTGGTCCACCATAGAGAGAGAGAGGAGGGGAGGAAGGGGGGCGCAGATATCCTGCAGAAAAGTAATATTGTACAGTGTACTGTGTCCTGAAATGTAATTCTTCTTTATACTTGTGCCCCGGGGACTCAGCTGGCGCGGATTGCTGACAGCAAGGATCATGTCTTCCCAGTAAATGGAGGCTTTGAGGCTCTTCATGATATCATAGGCTCGGTAAGTAACATAAATGTTCTGTGTTATTAAACGTTTTTGTATCCCATTTATCCTCATACAAGAACAGATTGAACGGAAAAAATAATGACATCATCAATTAACCTATCCTAGCAAATACACATTTTTGTTCCATGTTCTCATGAGTTATCTTTAAATGAGATTGTTATGGTGATGTGACTCTCTGTAACCTGTTCTGTAAGTACTTTACCATCCATAACCAGCTATTTCTCCTGCTGAATATCACGGAGGCTGGACTGCATCTTTCCCACTCATGTCTATTCTTTACTAGATTATAAACTTTCATAATATTACTCATAGTTCAACTCTGACCTACAAAGCCGCCCAGACTTGTACAGTGGAGTTTCAATGTAAAAAATGCATAAAAAGCAACATATTATAACAAAACTATTTTTATGATGTTCTGTTGGATGTCATTTTAATAATATAACAAAACAATAAACACCTGTTAAAAGTATTACACAACTCTTATTCTATCATATAATCCTGTTAGATTATGGTTCATTATTTTAGGGTTGTCTGACATCTACAGGTCAGGGCATGATTTTTTATATATATGAAATGATTCATTTAATAAGCGTGTTGTATTTTACGGGGGTTATGTACAGAGCCATAACTTGAGATTTTAACGCTTGGGGCACAAAGGAAATTTGATACCTCCCAAGCCATCAACTGTAGGCAAGTAACCGTAAGCATTGTATTCCCTGCCTCGACCCTCCAGACCATGTTTATTATTTATATATTACTTATTTTTAGACAGGGGCCTATACCCTGTGACACTTTGTGTGCTGTAAGTCTCCCCTGCGCACGCCCATCAAAAAGGGGGTGTAGTCTTACAGGAGGGGGTGTGGCCTCAATGCCCCACCCCCTCGTTTTCATCAGTCAGGGGGTCAAGGGAGATGATGTGATACCCCGGACACTGCTGTTGCTGCACTGCCAGCTCCTACACTGTTACAGGAGCCGAGTGCTGCATGTAATGTTACAGTACAGCACTGTGCTCCTGTCACTGAGGAGCTGACATTTTTGGTGTCACCCCTCGGCGGGTGACACAGGTGAGCACCCCTCTAGTGACGCCACTGTTTTTATGTATTATCTATTGAACAAGTAAAGGAATTATTTGAGGAATTACACTATCAGTGTTAACTGAGAGTAATCTGTAACTTGGTATTGACCAGCGGCGGCTCCAGAGGTGGGGCTGCAGCACAGTCCAAAATTCAAACAACGGAGCCACACCAACTGCCACCCCAACTGCTGCCACACATCACTGGCCGGGACTCACTGACAGTTGGTGCGGCTCCCCTATTTGAATTTTGGACTGGGCTGCAGCCCCACCTCTGGAGCCGATACTGGTATTGACAGCACAACTAACAACAGGAAGTAAATTTACTAAAACTTCTAAAAAGAAAAAAAATGGAGGTGTTTCAGATAGCAACCAATCAGATTCTTGAATGTACTAAAATAGGATTTTAATTCCTACCGGTAAATCCTTTTCTCTTAGTCCGTAGAGGATGCTGGGGATGCTTCAAGAACCATGGGGTAGAGACGGGATCCGCAGGAGACATAAGCACACTTTAAGACTTTGATTGTGTGTGAACTGGCTCCTCCCTCTATGCCCCTCCTCCAGACTCCAGTTAAAGTAACTGTGCCCAGGGAGACGGACATTTTCGAGGAAAGAATTTATTGTTAAACCACGGTGAGCATTTTACCAGCTCACACCTCATTATGCCGCAGAACGTGGCATTCAATAGAACACCAGCCGACGGCATGAAGAATATGCAGCAATACGCTGACATAAAGCGTAACACAACCTGTGTGTGTAAACACAACCAATAACAGCACAACGCATGCCATGGCATGAACATCATCAGCAACAGGCTGACTTAAACACAACACACCATGTGTGTAAACATACCCAATAACTGCAGATACAGTACGCACTGGGACGGCCGCCCAGCATCCTCTACGGACTAAGAGAAAAGGATTTACCGCTAGGTATTAAAATCCTATTTTCTCATACGTCCTAGAGGATGCTGGGGATGCTTCAAGAACCATGGGGGTTATACCAGAGCTCTAGAACGGGCGGGAGAGTGCGGACGACTCTGCAGCACCGAATGACCAAACAAGAGGTCCTCATAAGCCAGGTCTCAAACTTGTAAAACTTCGTAAAGGTGTTTGATTCCGGCCAAGTAGCAGCTCGGCCAAGCTGTAATGCCGAGACTCCTCGGCCAGCCGCCCAGGATGAGCCCACCTTTCTAGTAGAATGGGCCTTCACTGATTTCGGTAATGGCAATCCTGCCGTAGAATGAGCCTGCTGAATCGTAGCACAGATCCAGCGCGCAACAGTCTGCTTGGAAGCAGTAGCCCCCAATCTTGTTGGGAGCCCATAGGACAAACAGAGCCTCTGTTTTCCCAATGTGAGCCGTTCTGGTGACATAGATTTTTAAAGCTCTGACCACATTGAGAGACTTCGATTCCGCCAAGGTGTCAGTAGACACTGGCATCACAATAGGCTGGTTTACGTGAAACAACTTTTGGCAGAAATTGCTGACGAGTTCTCAACTCTGCTCTATCAGCATGGAAGATTAAATAAGGGCTTTTGTGAGACAAAGCCGCCAATTCAGATACCCGCCTTGCAGATGTTAAGGCCAACACCATGACTACTTTCCAAGTAAGAAATTTTAATGCAACCTTACGTAAAGGTTCAAACCAATGAAATTGCAGGAACTGCAACACCACATTAAGATCCCATGGAGCCACAGGGGGCACAAAGGGAGGTTGGATGTGCAACACGCCTTTCAAGAAGGTCTGTATTTCTGGAAGGGAGGCCAATTCCTTCTGAAAGAGAACTGATAAGGCCAAAATTTGTACTTTAATGGAGCCTAACTTTAGGCCCGCATCCACACCTGTTTGCAAAATATGGAGCAACCGCACCCGCAAAAAATCCTCCATAGGAGCTTTCTTGGATTCACACCAAGACACATATTTTCTCCAAATACGGTGGTAATGCTATGCCGTTACTTCTTTTCTAGCCTGAAGAAGTGTGGGAATGACTTCACTCGGAATACCCTTCCGGGCTAGGATTTGGCGTTCAACCGTCATGCCGTCAAACGCAGCCACGGTAAGTCTTGATACACGCCCGGCCCCTGTTGTAACAGGACCTCTCGAAGAGGAAGAGGCCAGGGATCTTCTATGAGCAACTCCTGAAGATCTGGATTCCAGGCCCTTCTAGGCCAGTCTGGAACAATGAGTATCGCCTGAACCCTTGTTCCTCTTATGATCTTTATCACCTTGGAATGAGTGGAAGTGGAGGGAACACCTAGACCGACTGAAACACCCACGGTGTCACCAGGGCGTCCACCTCTATTACTTGAGGGTCCATCGACCTGGAACACTATCTTTGAAGTTTCTTGTTGAGGCGAAACGTCAACATGTCTATTTGAGGAATTCCCCAACGACTTGACACTTCTGCAAAGACCTCTTGATGAAGGCCCCACTCTCCTGAATGGAGATCGTGTCTGTTGAGGAAGTCCGGTTCCCAGTTGTCTACACCCGAAATGAAGATCGCTGACAGAGTGTTTACATGCCTTTCCTCCCAGCGGAAAACTTTTGCGGCTTCTACCATTTCCACTCTGCTCTCCGATCCGCCCTGGCGGTTTACGTACGCCACTGCTGTATGTTGTCCGACTAAATTAAGATGGGCAGATCACGAACAAGATGTTCCAGAATGTTTTTGTGCAGACAAGCTTCCTGGCTTGACCACTTTTCCTGGAAATTCGTTTCCCCCTGAATGACTGCTCCCCAGCCCTGGAGACTTGCATCCATGGACTCCAGGATCCCATCCTGGATCCCGAACCTTCATCCCTCTAGGAGGTGAGAACTGAGCAGCCACCACAGGAGAGAAATTCTGGTCCTGGAAGATAAGATTATTTTCCGGTGCATGTGCAGGTGAGACCCGGACTACATGTCCAATTGGTCCCGCTAAAAAACACTCTGGCATTTAACCTGCTCACTGAATGGCCTCGTAGGCCGCAACCCACTTTTTCATCAATGAAACGTATTGATGGATTGACACTGTTGTAGATCTGACCCGACTCTGGATTTTCAGAGCTCTTTCCATTGGAAGAAACAAACTCTCAACAGTTCTGTATCTAACATTTTTCCCAATGCCGACAACCGCGTTGTTGGGATCAACCATGATTCTGGCAAGTTCAGGAGCCAACCACCTTGTTGAAGATCCGTCAGGAATAAAACAACGTTTTGCACCACTTGTTTCTTGCCCTCTCCGTACGCAGGAGAGTGTCCCAGTACAGAGTAATAATGCTTTTACTATTGAAGGAAATCATCATACCGCCATCACTCCGGTGAATTGGCACTGACAATCCTGAATAGCAAACCCAGGTAAGCCAAATGCGGAAGAACCGTATTTAGACCCTCTTTCTCCTTTAACAGATTGGAAATCCCTGCCCCGAGAGATTCCATCTTCTAGTTCAACTTCTTAAGTAGAAATTGTTTGGAATTGTTCTGACCAGGCCTTCTGGCCTCAGAAGCACGAAAAAGCTTGAATAACAGCTTTTTTGTGTGTGTGACCGGGACAGCAGGACAGTGACCTGATCCTGACCTAGTATGGCGTTGCATACTACCTCCCTGTCCAGAGGAGATTTTGAAAAATCAGTGAGGGGAATCGTCTGGAAACTCCAGTATGTCCCCCTTTGGACTCTATTCTTAAACTCACTGGTCCATGTCTGTTCCAGGACTGACTGAAGAGTATTAGACGTGGTCCCACCGGTGTGAGCTCCCGCAAGATAGTCCCAGCGACACCCGGTGGATGTGGTAGAAACAGAGGATGATTTCTGCTTCTGCGAACTTGAAAAGGCTGCTGACCTCTTACCTCTTTCACCTTCCTCTACCTGCAAAGAAAGGGAAAACCGAATCCATTCGGTCGAAATGACTGCATCCTACAAAAATGCGTCACCAACCGTCGTGTGGGAACATAGGTCAAGAAGGTAGACTTACCAGTGGTATTTGCCGAGATCAACTTAACAAAGCCATCCCCTAACCAGGTTTCACCTTCATAGGGAAGATTCTCCAGTTCTTCTCAGAGTCAGCCTCAGCATTCCATTGGTGAATCCACAACGCCCTCCTAGTCGAGACCGCCATGGAAGTGGCCCGCGAAAACAAGAGTCCTATATCTCTTGTAGTCGCACGGCAGTATGCTGCAATGATATAGACATGACTCTATTTAAGTTGCATACAACTACTCCCCCATGCGCATGTAATGCCAGTATAATCAACATACATGCGGACACATACTTAGAGTATCACATATCTTCCTGCATACGATCCTTTGTGACAGGGCCCCGTGCAGAACAGGGGGTGACTCTCACCTTCTATCCATTGAGAAGGAAAAACTTTACCTCTGCATTCATTATAAATATCTCTATATACATATATACATACATATATACCTTCCAATGCACCTATACACACATATATCTATATATACATATATATATATATATATATATATATATACACACACACACATATACATATACATATCTAATACGTATACGTATTTTTTGTCAGGAACAGCAAGGTCCCTAGTGACGTTAATATTCTAATGTGTATGAACAGGTACTGAATGCCAATTTTTGAGGATCTGATCAGGAAACATTATGGTCGATCTAAGAAAGATTATTCGAGTCGATCTCAGGGAGTAGTAACTGGGCAAAATAACATTTTTGCGACCCTGAGGGGTCTGAGAGAAATCCATTCCATGAAAATGACTCCCTCCATAAATATTATCATGTCTGTGATCGTGCCGCAGACCTATATAATCTTACTATACATACATATTACATATAGGTATAGCTTTATCTGATATGCATCATATTATCATGTCCATATCCACCCAGTCAGATATTGTTGGTGCCGACAGGGACACCCCCCTCGTCTGTGTCTCCCATATAGTTTTCTCTTAGGAAAAATATACCTCTACTGACATGTTGACAGTTATTTACATATACCAAGTACCATTAGGAGTCGACAGCACCGACATAGTCATTCCCTTTGTGGCAGAGCCCTCAGCCTCAAATATGCCGACGCACACGTGTACCAAACACCCACCGACATCACACTGGCTATAAGGGATAGACCCCAGTACATTCTGTTATGGAAACACAGAAGGAGTTTACCAGCGCCCATGATATATTGTGTTTATTTCAACTCATATTACACCAAACAACTGTGCCCCCGCTCGTTTTTCACTCTGAACTATACAGCAGTGTTTAGGAAGGACCAGTGTCTCTGTGAGGAGAAAATGGCGCTGGAGAGAGCTGTGAGGGCTAAGCCACGCCCCCTCACGGCGCGCTTCAGTCCCGCTCAAATCTTTATACTGGCGGGGATCTATATTTAGTGCCTAGGCACTTTTAATATACTTATTAGCCAGTTTAAAAACTTCAGTATTCATGCTGCCGAGGGCGCACCCTGCCCCCTGCCAGTGCCGCTGTGTGTGTGGGAGCATGGTGCACAGCGCGACCGCTGCACGGTACCTCAACACTGAAGTCTTCTGCCGTCACTGAAGTCTTCTTCTCTTCTTTTACTCACCCGGCTTCTTTCTTCTGGCTCTGCAAGGGGGGTGACGGCGCGGCTCCGGGAACGAGCAGCTAGGCGTACCAAGTGATCGGACCCTCTGGAGCTAATGGTGTCCAGTAGCCTAAGAAGCAGAGCCTTTGAACTCACAGAAGTAGGTCTGCTTCTCTCCCCTCAGTCCCACGATGCAGGGAGCCTGTTGCCAGCAGGTCTCCCTGAAAATAATAAACCTAACATAAAGTATTATCAGAGAAACTCAGTAGAGCTCCCCTGTGTGTGACCAGTCTCACTGGGCACAGAATCTAAACCTGAGTCTGGAGGAGGGGCATAGAGGGAGGAGCCAGTTCACACCCAATCAAAGTCTTAAAGTGTGCCTATGTCTCCTGCGGATCCCGTCTATACCCCATGGTTCTTGAAGCATCCTCAGCATCCTCTAGGACGTATAAGAAATAAATGATAGCTAGAATCTGATTGGTTGCAATACCTCCACTTTCCTTAATAGATTTTTAGACTTTAATACATCCAGCCCTATATAACGTGTCCACAGTTGTTGTCAGTGAGGGCAGCCATTTTGTGGGCTGTAAAAATTATTAGTGAGAGTAAACCCTATAAATTCAGTGGTCTCTAATCACATCACTGAGGCATGAATATTCATGAAACACAGCTTACCACTTTACTAGGAAGCAGGGACATCATGTTCTCATACACTGGTATTGTAATCGATTCTCATAACAAGATAAGTTGCATACTTGCTCTATGAATATTGGTACAGACTACAAAATGGCTCCACTCTGGGTAGGCAACAGGTACATTAGGGCAGATGTATCAAACCTTAGAGAGAGAGAGAGAGATAAAATGGAGAAATTGCCCATAGCAACCATTCTAACCATTCAAATTCTAATAGGCCCTACACATTGGGCGATAATACTCAAAGATATGAACGATCTCGTTCATTAATGAATGAGATACCATTCATATCTTTGAGTGCAGGGGCACCAGTGATGAATGATGCACGGCCCCGCGCTCGTTCATCACTGGGGCCCCGTCGCCTGATCTCGTCCATATTTGCCTGCACTTCTATGGTGCCGGGTGACGGGGAGAGTGAAGAAACTTCACTGCCCCCCCCCCCCCCGCCACCGGGTCGGCCGTATCCGCCGTCGGCCAGCTCGCCGGCGGATTGCTCAATGTGTAGGGCCCTTAACTCTCCACTTAATCTCTCTCCAAGGTTTAAGACATCTCCCCCATTGAACTATAAAAGTCATAAATAGCATCCTAAAAAGAACCAAACAATTAATCACATAAAACATGTTTTGTAGATACAGTAGTACTACTGCTCCTGTTCAATAGAAATAACAATATGTAACAAATTATCCAATGTGTTACCATTTCTCCTTTGTTTTGCATGCTCACTTTAAAGTCACAAACACATCTTAAGAGGAACAGGGGCAGGTCTAAAATGTGTAGATTGTATCAGATGTTCACCCTTCATAAGCAAATCTACTTACATTACCTTAAATAGATTATACTGAACACTAGATAATTACTTGTAAAATAATATCAAACAGGTCCCAGCAAAGCACAGACTCCTGAGATTGTGATTTCTGTCTGCATAGCCCTGTGGGCAAGTAGGAATATTCCATGCAGATCTAGACAGGTTCAGCCAATGATAAAACAACATGCATCCTGACAGACATCATCTTCTAAATAGATTTGCAAAGCTGAAATGTGATTACTGCGCTTGAAGCAGTTAATGAAAGACAGCACAGACTAGAAGTCGCAGTCTGACAGATATGAACTGAGAGGGACAAGCTTTGCTAGAAGTCATAACTACATCAGCAGAAGAGGTAGAAGAAATAGTAGTGGCCAGGACTCAGGTTTTTCCAGGAAAT
Organism: Pseudophryne corroboree; assembly: GCF_028390025.1. Taxonomy (NCBI): domain Eukaryota; kingdom Metazoa; phylum Chordata; class Amphibia; order Anura; family Myobatrachidae; genus Pseudophryne; species Pseudophryne corroboree. The sequence continues at coordinate 162,232,406 of NC_086449.1, forward strand.
CCTGATATTTGTCACTGGAAATCTGCAGCTTGGAATGATTATTTTTCCAGAAATACCAATGCTGAGGGACTGGGAATACGATTTTATAACTGTTTTACTACTGCATGTGTCACCCAATAAACAGCAAGGGTTTCTTTTCATACGCAGCAAACTTTGTGTCACGTGCTTGTCCCATCCAGTTCCAAATGTATGCAATCCCTAGTCAAGGCCCCACCAATCTTTAATCATTTAACATGTAGAATAGAAGCTGTAACTTTATGTTTTGCAGTCTTTATAACATAAACAACAAATAATAATATTTTACAATGAAAATACTTCATAAACTCAGACGGCTAAATGGACCAGAACATAGCCTTAGCCACAAGTACTATGAACAGACATGGGTAAAACAGGCCAAAGCAATGGACATGACAGTGTGTCTGAGATGACGATGATGACGTGCGTCGACATACAGTACAGTAACTGTTTAATGCAAAGAAGCAGTGAAATCTATAAGTGATGACACGTGTAAGGTTATAGAGAATGACTCATAAGAAAAATTGGGAGCTTGGCCAAACCATGCCAGAGCCACTGCAGTTACTGACGAGACGCTGCATAGCTACAGGTTTAATGAAAACAGAATATAAGTTAGCAATTTGTCCTAGCTATGTCTTGGCTTTATATGTGAGGTCTACCATCCATCTACAGTAGTATCATCAAGTTTCAAGATCCATTCCCTAAGAGCAACGACAGTCATCATTTTCCAGTACTTGGCAAATGTTTTTTTAGAAAGTTACTGTATGCAAGAAAATAAAAAGTTTTTGTATTTTGATGAAGAAACAGCTAATGTATACAACTGGACAGTCTCAAGGGCAGATGTACTAAGTCTTGGAGAGATTAAGTGGAGAGTGCTAAACTACCAACTAATCAGCTCCTAACTGTCATTTTTCAAACACAGCTTATAATATGGCAGTTAATAGCCGATTGGTTGGTACTTTATCTCTCTCCACTTTATCACTCTCCAAGGCATAGTACATCTCCCCTTCAGTCTGTTAGTTGTTAATGCATCTTTACCAGGTCTAGGATGGAAAATCATTGTTGGTTAATAAAGGGACATTCCCACTAATACTCACATTTACAATACATCTACTTTCTGACTATGTCTAGCTACAGTACATCCTACTAATTATAGGGCCAATTTGTGCCACTTAATTGTAATTACATTCTTAGGTTTTGGTGCTAATCTCCGAGACAAAAATGTTCTCAAATTTCTTCCACTTTTCTTCTGTACATTCCACGTGGCTTTGTCCTGTTTCCTCGTGTAGTAACGTAGTGAAGAATTTTCTCCTGACACTAGTAACTTGTTGTACTGGCATGTGATGGTGCTTCGTAAAGGTAAACAGAAGGTTTACCCTTCCCTTCCCATATACCCTCTTGTAATATCTCATAACTGGACCTCAACTTCTCTAAATGGTGGAATACAATGTCGACCTGTACTGCTTGTAGGGGTCAGATATGTCTTGCTCTTAGCACAATGGAGTGAGTAGGTTTACCTCCCTGCCCCAACTGTTGATGAATCTGGTCTTCATGAAATAATGAACGTCAGAGTTAGTTAGGGACACTGTGAGTGGGCCAGGCACTGAGGTGAAATCACTATTTCTGTAGGTGCTATTACAAACATCCAAGGTCCTTACTAATGGACTTTATCCCAGAAGGAGACAAGGAGGATGTGTCAGTGGAATGGAGAAGACTACTTTTTTTAATGGTGACAGAGATTTAGAGGCTGCATGGCAGGCATAGAGTATAAGTCACCCATGACTTTATTGTGACACACTTAAACATATATATATACTTAAACTAGCTTAGCACTAAGAAATAATGACATGGACACCAACTGCTAGATGTAAAAGGTCAACAGGTATTTATTGTTTGATGACCTAAGTTTAACTATGTATTGGAGGATGGCAAAGAAATGCGCTACCAACTCACCAGTACCAGTCAACTAGAATAATACCAAATAGCCTAGGAGGGGACTTACCACCATCTCCTAAAGCATAACCCGCATTGTGTAGGACTCACCACCCTTTACTCTAGCAGAGCAATGGTTGAAACCGCACGGGAACATCTGTAGTCCACCTGCAGGGGGAGGATACACTCGCCATTTTACCAAAAGGGGGTGCCCCACAATGACCACTTATGCAAGCTTTTGACCACTGGCTGGTAGCGACTTTCCGCCCATCTGGCTGTCAAAGCCAATTACTATAAGTAAATATAAGCCAAAATAGCGCACTAAAAACAAAGTGAAAAAATTGCAGGGTGGGTGTGAGAGGCTTCCAAATGGCAAAGAGAAAGATGGCCCCCAGGACCTGCCTATAAGTACTGTATTATACTCCCCTCCTACAATCTCCCTAATAGGCAGACAAAAACACCTGACCCAAAATGACATCACTAATCTAGCACTGCCCTGTCTTTAACCCATTAGTCACAAAAAAGCAAGGCGCTTATGTGGCTTCATACTTAGGCAGCCCTCAGCCTGCTTAAGCAGCAGGCTATAGAGCATATTTAAATAAAGTTATTCGACAAGTCCTGCATAGAGACTAGTGGAGAGCATATTTCTCTCAGTGGCTCATGATTTCAGTAATGATGTATTTAATGCAGCAAGGAGTTCTATTTAATGGAGAATCTTGTTTGTTGAGTTGCTTTCTCGCCCTGTGTAGAGACATGTTAAGAACATCAGATTTCCTGTAATTGATGTTATGTTTTGAAAAAGTTCCAAATCAGTCTAATTGCTAAGGCAATTAGGTTATCAATCAGTTTATAAAAAAATAAAAATAACTTAAGCAGAATCTGGCAGGTGAATAAAGACTTGCTACCTACACATAGCGTGATCTATCTGTCTTTCATCTATTCCATATGTCTTTTGAAATGTGGGGGCAGATTAAGAACTACTTAGAGTTAGGCAAACATGCCCCCGCCCCATCTTAAACTATTATTGTTGTAGGATTCTGTTCTTGCTTTGCCATTTTAAGATCATGAAAAAAAAAGCTCAAATCCACTCCGTTACTTCACTTGCCAAAGTATTCCTTCAGCCATTTTATTTAAGCAGTCAAACTATATAACCTATTATAAGGATCACTGAAAAATCTATTTTTAAAACTCTTTTTTTATGAGAATGCAATAAAAAATGTGATTGAAGACTAGAGTTTAGGACTGATGGGTTTATTATTCCCTTAAGTCTCTTGAATGTAGGAGCCATGAACACACTGGATGTTATAGGTGTGACAGTAATCACATAGACCGAAGTAAAATTCAAGATAAGTTTTATTCTCACTACAAGCAGTTTACAGGCAATTGCAGGATTCACAGGACAGAGTAGTGCTTTACAGCCAAACAATGTTCACAGAGTCTTCAAATTCAGCAAACACAAAGCTTATGTAGACCCTAAGGTCCAGGACCCCTAATAGTAACCACCCCCTGACCTATCACCTAGGCAGCTTGTCCACCACCAGGAGCCATGTTCTTTGTGTCTGAAGCCCTATAACCAGCATCTGACAGGTGCCTGCAATCAGCTGCTTCTCAACACTGGCCTTAAGAAAACCTGTCTGTATTCCCTCCTGCCACATCCCTGCAGTTTTAGACCCATGTCCGATTTATGCTGTCTCTGTCACACAGGCTTAAGTGTCTTCACCCCGCTTGCCCAAACATAACATAAGACTGAGTTTGCCTTACGTCATACTGTACAGAATGTGGTAAAACCTTGGGTTTACATTGAAGTCTTTCATCCATGATATACAGAGTGAATAAGCAATGTATAATACGTATCTTGACTATTTATTCCTACATATAGTAATTCCTTATCACTTTGTGCACATACCTTTCCTCTTTGTGTACGCTCTTTTCCTATTGAAAGGGATGATTAATAATACAGGTTGAGTATCCCTTATCCAAAATGCTTGGGACCAGAAGTATTTTTTATATGGGATTTTTCCGTACTTTGGAATAATTGCATACCATAATGAGATATCATGGTGATGGGACCTAAATCTAAGTACAGAATGCATTTATGTTTCATATACACCTTATACACACAGCCTGAAGGTCATTTTAGCCAATATTTTTTATAACTTTGTACATTAAACAAAGTGTGTGTACATTCACACAATTCATTTATGTTTCATATACACCTTATACACACAGCCTGAAGGTCATTTAATACAATATTTTTAATAACTTTGTGTATTAAACAAAGTTTTGTACAATAAATCATCAAAAAAAAAAAGATTTCACTATCTCACTCTCACTCAGAAAAGTCCGTATTTCGGAATATTCCATATTTCGGAATATTTTGATATGGGATACTAAACCTGTATCACAAAATATTTGTTCCTATATTTTAAAGTAGGTGAGGTCCTTGACCCATGCCAGCACAATTCATGGTTTGTCTTGTGAGCTCGTAAGTGTCTTGTGGGTAGATCTAGTATTAATGCAGGTAGTTCTTGACAGTAGCGTATCTAGGGGTCTGGGAGCCCCTGGCAAGGACTTACTGAGCAGCTTCTTGAAGCCATGACATTACATGCTATTTCTGGGCCACAACATCATGGAAGCTCCATGATGGAGACAAGAGTTTAGAAAAAAGGCAAGGCTGGGGTAAAATTTGTGGGTGGCTAAGCCACCATGACTTGCACCATATGGTAATTTTAGCCCAGGTTCTTGATGTTTTCCACCTGTCAGCATATGGATTTTGTTAAAGCCATTTACTTAAGTTGGGAGATATTGGAGCACATGCTACCTATCAAGTAAATTAAGCCAGGACATCACTAATTTTAGCTCCACCCATCTTTACAAATGTTGTATATACTTCATTGAGGAGCTTCTGAAAAGTCAGGTTTGGATGGGGGATTTTTTTGCATATAACTTGAGAGACAGTTCATCTTCCAGGTTGCTACCAGAAGACGAGTGGGTTACTGGACTAGTAGTGGTAGTAAAGGAATTCCTCTGAACCTTTAGCTCTTTTAGCTTTGTCCTTGCCCATCACAAAAATCAATGTTTTATACTAAGTTTGCTCTGCAGGAGCTAAGCAGCCATGTAATCCTCCTTTGTACAAGACAATACTGCTCTCAGATGTGAGACCCAACTTTTTTTATCCAGCTAAAGGGGCAAGTGCAGGATTTTGAAATGGGAAGAGACTCCCCTCCAAAAAAAAAAAAAGGCAAGGTAAAGGAAGAGTTTTTTTACAATGCTAAACATCCGCTTTCATCTGCACCATTGCACTGTACTTTATTGCCAATTGCCACAACACACTTTGAAAACATATAAAGTGTAGCTAAAACTCAAATACGATATACATAAACTCTGCATTATATATAAATCTACAAAAGAAATGATAACAAAGTGGTTATAAGTAGCACTGGAGTTTCTATATTACTTTTTTAAACATAGCAACTAAGGCACCTCCAAACACGCCAGCGGTGCCTCAGGAACCAAGAACATCAAACTGTAGTAATCTCAGTATGACAGAGGATCTACTGGGATTAGTGTCTATCTGTACAAATCTGTTTATATAACGAACTACAACTTATTTCATCTAACCTCCAGATCCTGAAGATGTCCTGCATTGAAATTCTAGCTGCAGAGCCTTCCAGTATATGTGCCGGGGGTAAGTAAATAGATTACTTCTGATTTATTGTTTTCAGTGTGACAAACCCTAGTTTTATGCTTGCTGTGCCATAGTGCACACTAGCAGCATAGCATATGTCTCCTATCTGTCTCGCCATGATTCGTTATGGATAAACATGTATGGAAGTTCAGGTGATAGCGTCTATAGAGTGTATGATGGCAGTGATGGTGTGATCACCTGTACAATTACATCCTCTTTTCTCCCTGAGACCCCACTGTCACCACAATCACCCACTCCCCTTTACTCTGTGGTCTACATATTTGTGTAATCTCTCTCATTTCTATTGTAGAGTCCTTCCAAGTGGTGGTAAGGGGCAATGGATTCCGCTATGCCCGGAATGTGGATCGAGTACTCTGTAGTTTCAGAATCAATGACACAAACTCTCTCAGTAAGTTTTCTCCTATACTGTAACTACAGGTAGCTCCAAAGCAGCACACATGGGGGTAAATTTACTAAGATGGGAGTTCTATTTAAGATGGGATGTTGCCTATAGCAACCAATCAGATTCCAGATATTTTAAGATGGGATGTTGCCTATAGCAACCAATAAGATTCCAGATATTATCTTCTAGAAGGTGCTAGATACATGAGAAGTAGAATCTGATTGGTTGCTATGGCAACATCCCATCTTAAATAGAACTCCCATCTTAGTAAATTTACCCCATGATATAATGGTTAGCATTGCTGTCTCACAGTACTGAGGTCATGGGTTCCACTTCCATTCCCACCATGGAGTTTGTATATTCTCCCTGTGCTTGTGTGGGTGTCCTCTGTGTGCCCCAGTTTCCTCCCATAATCAATTGTGCATGTGTCCTACACCAGGGCCGAAACTAGGAGTTTTGGCACCCGGGGCGAACCATTAACTTAGCAACCCCCCTCGCATTAAAGTGTGTGTATATATATATATATATATATATATATAAAAATAAATATATATATATATATATATATATATATCTCAGCAAAAGGTGCGGCACTGCAGCTGATTCTCCATAATCAAGAGACACACACGGTCCTGCATTTGAAACGCAGGACCGTGTGTGTCTCTTAATTATGGAGAATCAGCTGCAGTGCCGCACCTTTTGCTTCTGTATCTACTTACACCTGTGAGGACACCAGCAAAGTAATTCATACTGCACTGGGAGTGCCGGACCTTGGATGCACAATCCCGCCCCCTCACAATCCCGACGGTCGGCATGCCGACCAACAAGGACCACTCCCACCCCAACGTGGCGAGTGCAGCGAACCTGCAAAGGGGCTTGCAGCGCTCGCCACCACCTCCCTCCGACAGCATTCCGCTCCCGGAATACCGGCGTCGGTATGCCCGGTCACGTATACCACACCCATACAGATATATAGTCGCACACCTATTCACATACATTTACACACATGCGCACATTCATACACACATATAGCAGTCACACACATACAGTGCCCATCCCTGAGTTATACTCACTGTTTAGGCTGTACTGCTCCTCTCCTCTCCACCCTCTCATGCTGTTGCTGGCTGGCATGGTGGCACTGTGTGCACAGTGTCGTTTAGCTCCGCCCCCTTTTCGAACCTCGGCTGCAATGATTAAAGTCAGTGGCAGTGGGCTGAGGGGGGGGGGGGGTGTTTAGTAATTTGTCCCCTGTGCCCCCTTTTGATGCGGCTCTGCTGCGCTGATCACAGCACCCTGCAGAGATGAAACTGAAAGTAAAGTACACCTCCCGGCAGCAATGGCTGCTGGGAGATGTAGTTTATTTTCAGTTTCATCTCAGGATGCAGTGTATCTGTCTCGGCAGCAGCTAGCAGAGTCTGGCGCTCGAGTTCCGCATGCTCTAAACTATCGCTGCTGCATAGGGAGGGGGCGTTAGGGGGGATTCAAGTGACAGTCTCAGCGCCCTCTCCAGTCTGGCGCCCAGGTCACATGCCCCCCTAGCCCCCCCTAGTTTCGGCTCTGCCTACACCCTATATTAGCACATGCTCATGATCCTTTTATACAATGGGCCTAATCCAGAGATGTACAATGGATTATGTACATGTCCGATGTTTGTTGAACTATGCATGTGCAGGGCCTGTACTGCACTTGTGTAGATCGGGTCCTTGCCCATCGGACGTCAGGTGAGTGACAGTCTGCAGCCATTTTGGGCGGGAAGGGGATGGCGATGTGGAAAATGTTTGAAAATAGGGGCATGTTGGGCCCCGTTTTTTGAGGCATTGTCTGGTCTCTCTGACTCGGCTTCACTGGTCTCTCACTGTGAATTTCCCGGCCATGAGTAATATGAGGGATACTCAGATAACCGATGTCCAAGCAACGTGATCCGATGCTGCATATATGGACACAGCTGCGGATCACAGAAGCTTTTACGAGCTGTCTTTTTATACATGACGCCTCCTGCGACATTAGCATACTTTCACACAGCCGCTGCACCCAAAGATGAAGCTGCTGTGTGAAGTGCGTTCATCTCAGGAATACTTGGAATCTTCTGCTTGTGTACAAAGATAAACCATTGGTTGCACATCGGTCACACCATCAAACATCTGATCAACCCTATGTCCAGAATGTCCATCCGGAGCCATAGCAAATGCAAATTTCGAAGCAGTCACTTGCTACCACACCCATAAATTGCTCGCAACCAGTGGCAGTTGCAGGGATGGGTCTGCAGCACAGGTGGGCCTGCAGCACAGTACAAAATTAAAATACGGGAGCGTAAACATCGGCATAGCGTCTATATGATTAAATACTGGTCAAGCCATGGCAAGGTATGTACTAAGTCCTTAAACTATTGCATAAAAAAAGATAATGTTTTTGTCATTGCTGTTATTATCATTACTGATAGTAAACTAATCCAAACTTGTATTAACTTTCCATTCAGATACTTAGGGGGAAATTCAAATGTTTGAAAAGTCGGTTGGGTGTCTGTCTATTAGACAGGAAAAAACAGACACCCAACTGACTTTTCAAACAATTGAATTCCACCCTTATAATCCATTGCTTACTCTCTTATGACGCAGCTCCGCCATAACCTGTGTTCTGTTATAGACGAGAAGCCCCTTGTTGTGGAGGACACCTATCTGCTATGCCCTGCGCCAGTGTTGGAGGACGTTGGCATGTAAGCAATGTATAAAGTGTCTGTCAGATAGTCTCTCTCATGTGACATGGCATAGGTGCATTATGTAATAGATGACTATATGTAACTGTCCCATAGATTCTCACAACTCTATCATCCTAGGAAAGAGATGGATGCCCATTTAGAAAGTCCATTTTACAAGCTTTGTATTAAACATTAAAAACCTGTTTAAAAGATATTCCCCTTTTTCAGATTTTTCATCAATTTAAAGGAGATTTTTCATCAATTTTAAATAATATTGTAAATCTCTAATTACTATAAGAAACATTAAATATTCAAAATAATTTCACTTCCCTCGTAAAAGCAAATGTTCTTTCAACCTAATGGTATATCAGTCAGTGCTGTGATAGCCCTGCAGTTGTGCCTTCCGTCTTTGCTAGAGGCAAGCCTGTAGAGAGGGCTCATCCTATAACTAGAAACCCTCCACAGCAGCTAGGTAAATGCGGATATTGCAGAATGTTTCTTATATTAGTAGGTACTTACTATTGTGTAAAGTATATTCATTATATATAATGAAAGGTCCATAGTTCATAAAAGGTGGACTTACCTATTAAGACAGTGGTTTCCAAACTCGGTCCTCAAGGCACAGTACTCATCCAGGTTTGAAAGTTATCCATGCTTAAGCACAGGTGACTTAATTACAACCTCGGTCAATTTTATTATACCATCTATGCACAAGCATGGGTATCCTTAAAACCTGGACTGTTAGGATACCTTGACCCAGAAGACACCACTGAGCCACCGCACCAGCCGTTTCAGGTAAATCACCACTAGACCACCAGGGAAGTTTTGTTGACATTCAGATCATGCTGACATTTCATCAGTGATTGTTGTTGACATGCCAAGCATATTAACATCATGATGAAATAATGAATGTCGACAAAATATACCACACCTCATAGCAGCTAGCTCTGTTGGTGCTGTGGATTCTTCAGCACCCCTAATATTTGTGGAACTGCTGCCATTGAGATATATACATATGAACGGCCTTACAAGGGAGGGGACAATGTGAGCACCCCAGTTGGCTCCTACATGTATGCCTTTGTGTGATTGCAGCACCGGTTGCTGTACAGTGAGTATCATGTAAGACATCCAGATCTGGCCACTGACTCTCTGCTCTCTGTTCCCAGGACAGCAGCTCTTCATGTCAGCATGAATGACGGCCTAAGCTTTATCTCCAGCTCCGTCATCATTACCAGCACACACTGTGTAAGTCCTCAGCACGTCTCTGCTTTCCATGTTAGTCTCAGCTGTGTGTACAAAACGGAGATGATGGGTCAGTATAAAATGTGTACGATCATTAACAAGATTGGTGGACACAGGGAATACAGTAAGAGCTGGGACCTGCAACAACCTTTTATTTTGTAAACTGCATTACAGAAAGAATTAAATATCATTGGTTGTTAACGGTTACAGCACATATATACGCATAGCACCATATTATTATACAGCCCCTTTGTGCATGACCCTTTCCACCTACCACATTTTTTATTCACGGCACTTGGCTGGGACATCATAACTAAGTGCCACACTATCAGCATAATACTGCTATGAAGCTGTTGGCCGCTACTCTCTGAAATTTGGATGAATGCTATTATTACTCATTAATTGTTCTAGGCATCCCCTAGTCATTGGTGGCCTTAGCAAACGTTTATATTCACCTAATAACGGGGCCAGCCCTAATCATTCCCAATAAAGCTATTTTTTCGGGAGACTTATTCACCACACTACAGCTCAGTCTACCTCTGAGAGGGTTAAAAAAAAAGTTTGCTTAGACTGACAAAGAAAAAAGTTTCAGCAGTCTCGTGTTTACATTTTGCTAATCTTTTTCTTATGTGGCTTTTAATCCCTTTTTCCATGCAAGAAAAAAAACTAACTCTGCAAAAAAACGAGCATGAAGATGTAAGAAACCATTTTTAATTTGTCAAACCTTGTTATGGAATACGTTAGTATATGAGAGAGGCAATGATGCATTCCAAAAGCTGGAACATTTCCAGCTCATCTTGGAATGATGAATGCCTTGATGTGGAGTCTCGTGTCCTAGAACCAGGTCTGTGGCTACACAGTACATACCATCTATGGACAGGAAATCAAGGAAAGGTGCCATTGGGTCTTGTTGTCTTCTTTACTGTAGAGCGTGGATTGCTCAGTACAACACTGTACACTGAGTAGGTCAGGCATTGCTGGAATCATCAGTGATAGGTGACCTCAAGCCTACCTGGGTAATGATGGTTTCTTTCTCCTTGGAGACAAATAACTAAATAAAATCAGATAAAAATATCAATAAAACATATGTCAAAAGATACAAGACTGAAACCAATTTAACAAGTGGGATCAAGATGTGTTTCGGTAATGGTTCTTTGACCTGATCCAGACAGGTCACCTGTTACAGTGGCCCAAAGAGTCAAAAATAACTTGGGCCAAGGAAAGCCGTGCTGGAAACACGGGTACGAGTCTGCCGTAAGCAAGACGAGGGCAAGGGTCGGATACCTCCAGCACAGCCAAAACTATCCTGAGACGTCTAGGTCCTATAATGTTTTTTTATATTTATTTATGTATATCTTTTATACATTTTATTGTATTTTTATCTGTTCTAATTTTAATTCCACCCATGCAGACCTAAGCCAAATAAACCAACATGTCTACAGAGTCACCAGAGCTAGAGAACAAGTCTAGTACAGAACTAACCTATCCGCCACCACCAAAGAGCACATCTGTTACTTGGCTTCTGATGACATTATTTATGTTACCTGTGAATAAATGATATAAAAATTGCTCTTTCTTTTAAGGACAGGTAAAAAGTTAAAAATAAAATATACAAGGGGAGATGCATCAAGCATTGGAGAGAGATAAAGTAGAGAAGTTACCCAAAGAAGCCAATCAGCTTCTGTCATTTAGCTACAGTCTATAAAATGACTGCTGATTTGTTGCTATGAGCAACTTCTCCACACACCATCGCTCTTGAAGGTTTGATGCATCTCCCCCACAGAGAGTACAGTGGATACACACCACAACTACTGAAGGACAGATGTACTAAGGCTTGGTAGACACTAAAGCGATGTTGGGGCGACTTGCCGTATCGGAATGGCTTCTCTTGTACAATGGTGGTACCGTACATGTGAGCAATGTGCATGCTTCCTTTCCTGCAGGCGGATGGGACCATCTTGGCGATAGCTCTGCTCATCCTATTTCTGCTGTTGCTCCTGGCCCTGCTGTGGTGGTTCTGGCCACTCTGCTGCACTGTGGTAAGTCTCAGATCTCATCCTCACATTATATTACTGGAACCTAATGTGACCTTCAGCTTGTGGAATGTGCTTAACCTAAATTGTTTTTCTGCCGTCAGTGTTTTAATAGCTCTGGTCGTCTTGTATATAAACAGCATCCGGTCTACATACTGGTAAATTCCTCCTTCACATATGATCGGATGCATTTATATCTGTACACGTAACAATACATCCCATAAATCTCCATTTATTACTATTAAATGAGCTGACTAGTCACATATTACAGTGATAAGATTGTGTTATTTTGTGGTGTTATATTTATAAGATTACAGATGTGTCCTCATACACCTACTGTAGCCTCAGTACGCCATACAGTGTGAGACGCCCGGTGTGACTGTGCCGCTACGAGTGCGTAACGTCTTTTTCTGCAAATTTTGTGTCTTATTCACATCTCAGATGCAGCAAAACACCGTTCACAGTGTCCTACAGACGCTAGGCTGCGACTTTAACCGCCCAGGAATTTGTTTTAAACAGATAGAAAGTTGCAGATGAAGCACAACTGAACTTGATGTGAGAAAAAACCGCTCCATCGTAGCACTTCGTATACAGATTCAGACACATTCATAAACTGCTGTACAAATGTTGCACATCAGATTGATCAGTGTAATCTAGCAAAGTGGTTTGGTAGCTTCCGGTTGTTTTATTTATGAAGCGCATATTGAGTGTAAAAGATGCCCGACGCAGCCGAGTCGCCCGGCACCTGGTGCATCAAGAGGGGCTGTTTGGCACGACTGAAGCCATCGTGTATGAATACACATCTATAGGACCAAACATCTAGCTAGGATTTCTCAAGATACTTTAGGCCAGTGGTTCCCAAACTTTCTCAGTTCAAGGCACTTTTAGTGTCTCCATAATTAAAAATTACCGAGCAGTCCCGTTTTTAAAGTAGTTGGGTCAAAATAACATAATAAGTATTTTCCCCTCTCCATGTCTCTCCCTTGGCAGCCCCCTCTCTCTCATTGCAGCCCCCTCCATGCAGTAACGGATTTACCACTAGGCATCACAAGCAGGCGCATAGGGTCCACCGAGGGCCGGTGGCACCTGTCAATTACCTGTTTTAATAATTTTAACATGTAGCTTCCTCCTGCCGCCCCTATCTTGGTATCCAGTTAACTGTTTTAATAATTTTAATGACATCGACCATAGACCATAGATAATGTAGAACCATTGATGACCATACCTAACAGGCAGCCTCGACCACCAGCTGCCTCAGCGCACGGTTTGGGAACCACTGTAGGCTCCAGCAGTGTTATTTAAGGAATATTTTAGTTTATATATAGGTGTGTGTATGTATAAAATATATGTAAAAGTTGATGGACATGCAGTATGCTGTTTTTCTGACGCTACAATTCTATTCATCATTATATTCAATTTCCATCTAAGGCTGGGTACACTGGAGCAATGTCGCACCAAAATGCCATTTTGGTGCGACATATCGCTTACATTGCACAATGTGTGCCCAGGACTGCGCGCTTCCGCGGTCGCATGCGACAGACACTTGGTTTGATGTGCTGCACATAAAAACAAGCGTCCGTCGCTAGCGTCCTGTGTTATGTTAATGAAGGACGGAACATGGTCGTTCCGTCCTTCACTAACATCACCCCAGTCTGTACGGGCGTCCTGGGCTGATGGGGATTCGTTCCAATGTCGGAATGAATGCCCGTAGTCCAGTGTTGCAAGTATGCGGGTAAGTTTGGGTACAGAGTACCCTTAAGAATATGGCAGTGGGTACTCAGCACCACCTGCCACACACTTTGCACCCGTGACCGCCATTACCACAATTATAATGCGCCACAAAGTAACAAGAGCATGGTGCTTGGCAGCATGACAGCGCCTCCCAGTTTATCAGGGTTACTGGGAGCATTGCACTCCCAGTAACCCTGACAAACTGGGAGGCGCTGTCATAACGCCACATCACACTTCCTCCTCTCGTGGCTGTGGCTGGCATGAAGAGAGGAGCCTGATTGCACTTTCCCGCAGCGTCTCTTGTAAAATATAATGTGGACACTACTATATATGTCTATTATTATGGGGGTATTACTACATATTTCTATTGTAATGTGCACACTACTATATATTTCTATTATACCAGGGGCACTACTACACTATTATTAGCAGTTTATTAGCAGTTTCTTATATAGCGCAGCATATTCCGTTGCGCTTTACAATTAGAACAACAGTTATAGAACAAAACTGGGCAAAGACAGACAGACATAGGTTATTCCTGTTATAATGGAGGCATTATTATATATTGTTATTACATTGGGGGCATTACTATATATATTTATTATACTGGGGGCATTACAATATATATTTCTATTATACTGGGGGTATCACTATATATTTCTATTATACTGGAGGCAGTACTATATATTTCTAGCCTTGCCTCCAGAGTGCAAAGAAAAGGGGCTTTGTAGTGCCGCCACGCCATTAGTGTCATGTAGACACTCCCACTTGTGGCATGTGGTCACGCCCCCTCACACACATGACCACGCCCATTTTCAGCACTCTGTACCACTAAGAAAATATTTCTACTTGCACCACTGCCGTAGTCCTAAATATTTAAAAAATGCATTTATTCTGTTTTCCTGTTAATGGAATACTGACTTTATAATAATAACAAGGGAATTTCTCTGGCTTTTTAAAGGGGGATTTCACACTCAGGGGGATTTCAGACTCAGGGCTAGATGCATCATCGCTTGCAGAGTGCTAAAATGGAGAAAGATAAAGTAACAGCCAATCAGCTCCTAACTGCCATGTCTCAAGCTGTGTTTGAAAAATGGCAGTTAGGAGCTGATTGGCTGGTACTTTTTCACTCTCCATTTTATCACTTTCCAAGCGATGATGCATCTAGCCCTCAGACTTTTTTTAAAGGGACACCTCTTGCCATAGTACCCCATTCCTCACTGACTTGCAAGAGTAAAGCGAGACAAGCTTACATTGGCAGAATCGAAGAATAGAAATGTGACATATTTACAGCATTCCACTTTTCATCACTTTTTATTGGATATTATAAACTAATAGATCAAACTGTTTATGTACAGTGTGACGATACAATGTGATGTTATCATAGAAATATTTTCTATGTAAAGGAATAGATTTTAGAAAATGTATATTTTTCTTTATATGCCATTTGCAGTTTAGCATACATCTCCAGTATAGTCTTATAAACATAGCAATCAGCAGAATATAGCTCATTAACTATGATTTAGTCCAGGGAAATAGTTAATTACTATAGCTCTAGGCTGTGCTGCTGAAATAAAAAATTCCTGGCTGACATGTATCGAAAATCTGGATGGAGAGTCAGAATTCAGGCCAGATGGTTTATTACAGAGCAGAACTGAGTGACAAGTGAGAAAATCCAGCCATGTCACTGGGAGTATCCTGATTGGCTAAGCCAGGTTGCTAGGAGCAATGGGTACCGCTGAAAGAGTTCTGCATACATGGATGGATATTTCATATATATGATGCGATTATATATTAGATTTAAATAAGTTCATGCATTCTGAATACTGTATAACATATTGATACCCTCCATTCATGTATAATTAATATGCTGAAAAATGTTACCATTAGCTTAATTCTAAATGATTGACACAAAATTCACAATAATTAAAAGTAATAGAAAAATGAAGAAAGTTACAAAGTAATAGAAAAATGAAGAAAGTTACATCTGATATGCAGATAGAAAAATTGCAACATTTTATATTTACTAACTCAATTTTTATTGCATTCAGATGATCATGGCCCCTCCCCCACCACCAGAAGAAGACAGTGAGGTAGGACACTTTATTGTCACTTTCTTATTGATAAGTGTGCGCCCTTAACATGAACTTGGTGTGTCTATAATGCCAAATATGGTGGTCTATTTACTAAGACTTGGATGGAGATAAAGTGGGCGGAGATAAAGTACCAGTCAATCAACTCCTAACTGTCATTTTTCAAACCCAGCCTGTGACATGGCAGTTAGGAGCTGATTGACTGGTACTTTATCTCCATCCTAGGCTTAGTAAATAGACCCAAAAGTCTTTTGTGAATATCTCTGTTTAAAATAAAAAATGAACTGTCTTGTATATTCTCTTCTCAAGATACAATGACACTACCCGTACCTATATTTAAACTGTGTGAGTGCTGACTGATTATGAATCCTTCTTCCTTTCATGCACAGATGTAAGGTTTATCATTTGGTACACATACTGTATGCTTTTCTGGATAAATCAGTGGTTCCAAACTCTCTTGAGTCCTAGAGTATCCGCATTTTTTCACGACACCCTTAGGCCAAAACTTTCTTATTGAGAAAATCCGAAATCCTGTCACCCATTGGGTCAGTTATGTGGGGGTGGTGGCAGGTTGGATTTGCACACAGGGCTGCATGGGAAATTCCTGGTGCGCCCCACCCCTTCCTCTAATGTCACGTTCCAGACTGTGCATTTAATTATACAATGTTACTCTATAAGAGAGTCATTTACATGGTCACTGATGGCTGACTAGGCCTCTCTGAGGGCTGGTCACACCTAGAGTTCCCCAGGGTGCCATGGCTACCAGTTTATTCATTATGCAATGAATAACACCTATCCTTATGTATCCATGCCTATTTCCCTATAGATTGTAATCTTGGGAGAAGGGCCTTCCCACCTCTATGACTGTTTGTTATTACCCAGTTTTGCTTTGTCACTTGTTTCCAATAGTAAAGCGCAACAGAATTTGTTGTGCTATATAAGAAACTGTAAATAAATAATAATAAAGAAATAAAGGGCTTTTGTTATTTTGCAGGGGGGGGAGGGGGGGGGGGATTTAGAGCACCATGTTTAAAGTATCCTAAAAAAAAACATGTAAGTACCTCACTGCACATGGTGTTCCTTAAAAACATCAACCATAGATGCCATGGTCACTGCCGGTAAAGTATGGATGAGACCAGGGGCGTACTAAGAGAGCAGGGGGCCCATGT
This sequence comes from Pseudophryne corroboree, assembly GCF_028390025.1. Taxonomy (NCBI): domain Eukaryota; kingdom Metazoa; phylum Chordata; class Amphibia; order Anura; family Myobatrachidae; genus Pseudophryne; species Pseudophryne corroboree. Next base: position 162,249,407 of record NC_086449.1, read on the forward strand.
GCAGTCTCCATCCGAGCCCCTTCCTCTCTAGCAGACAGCGACAGTGACAGTGAATCTGAGCACTAGGTGGTGCACAGGTCTCCAGGAAAATGGTGTGGCATCCATTTTCCCAGTAATTTTCCCTACTGTGCATACGTAAAATGGCAGGAAAATGGCCACTGAACCATTTTCTTGAAGACCTGCACATAATGTTCAGAATTACTTTCGTGGGACTCTGGAGAGGTAAGTATTACCGCAGACTGCTAAATAAACTTGGAAGCTTGGGATTGGATACTAGGATTATTGAATGGATAAGATCTTTGCAGGATAGAAAACAGAGAGTTGTTGTAAATGGAGTGCATTCACAGAAGGGAAATGTTACCAGTGGAGTACCCCAGGGATGTACTTGGACCAGTGCTTTTAATATCTTTATTGGTGACATTGCAAATGGCATTAAAGAGAAAGTATGCCTTTTTGCAGATGACACAGTGGCGTCACAAGGCGGGTGCCGGGGGGTGCGGCCCGCACCCGGGTGTGACACCTGGAGGGGGTGACACCAAATGTCAGCTCCACCGCAGTGACAGGAGGCAGGTGCTTCAGTGAGAAAGTCTCCTACAGCACCCGGCTCCTGTCATTGAAGAGGAGCCGACAGCAAACGGAGACTGTCTCTGGGGGAAGCCCAGCATCTCTGGAGATTCTGGGCACGCCCCCAGAGTGACAATTCCAGGATCCCCGCAAAGCCATGCCCCCTAAGTGTAAGACCATGCCCCCAGGGGTGCGCATCGGGTGTCACCACACCCGGTGACGCCTCTGAGATGACACAAAGGTATGCAACAGGGTAGACACACCAGGTGGGTAAAACAAATGACTGAGGATCTAGAGGAATGGTCAAGAGTGTGGCAATTACAGTTTAATGCCAAAAAATGCAAAATCATGCACTTGGGTCTCAAAAATCCAAAGGCTAAATGTAGTATTAATGGCACTATACTGGAAACTACTGAGGAGGAAAGGGATCTAGGAGTCACTATTTCAGTTGACTTAAAGACAGGTAAGCAATGTAACAAAGCAATGAGGAAGGCTAGTCAGATGCTTGGCTGCATTGGGAGAGGAATCAGCAGCAGAAATAAGTAATAATGCCATTGTATAGGTCATTGGTACGGCCTCATCTAGAATACTGTGTTCAATTCTGGAGGCCATATCTTCAAAAGGATATTAATACATTAGAAACTGTACAAAGAAGGGCAACTAAAATGGTGCATGGCCTACATCACAAAACATACCCAGAAAGACTAAAAAATCTCAATATGTATAGTTTGGAGCAGAGAAGGGAAAGGGGGCACATGATAGAAACTTACAAATATATCAAGGGTTTTAACAAAGTCCAGGAGGGAAACATTCTCCAAATGAAGAGAAGCAATATGACACGAGGACATGCATTGAGACTGGAGGGGGGGGGGAGGTTCAGGGGAAATCTGAGGAAAAATTACTTCACAGAAAGGGTAGTGGACAAGTGGAATAGCCTCCCATCAGAGGTGGTAGAGGCTAAGACAGTAGAGCAATTTAAACATGCATGGGATAGACATAAGGATATCCTTACAAAGAAATAAGGATCAAATAAGTTTTGAGATAAAAATATGGTTAAAAAGAGGGCAGACTAGAGTGGCCAAGTGGTTCTTATCTGCCGTCAAATTCTATGTTTCTATGTAAAAGAAATGGGTGCAGTGTGTGCGGTGTGGGCCCCTCTGGACCCACGCACGCTACTGGACGAGAACCATAAAAAAAATAATAATAATCTTTAAAACAAAGGCCATACTTATGTATTTGTATATATATTCGTGAATCAGGCACTGTGGATTAACAGGTGAGCTTTATTATTAACTTGGATCTGCATAAGTACCAATTTGTGCTTTCTGTGTAGACTAGTGATATGGGTTTTGCACGATACACGCATTGAACTTTTTGCAGTATTGAAATATTATGTGCTATCTATGATCTATAAATGGGAAACAATGTTTATTTGCACCATCCAGAACGTGCTGAAGATCAAGTGCTGGGAACAGGACATAGAGTTTTGTGTTTAATAGTCTCTCAGAGTTAGAAACATATCACACATGTTTTTTTCCTTAAATGAAAAAAAAAAAGAAAAAAGAAATAAAGTAAGTCTGGTACACAGCCAGATGCTGTTTTCTACCCATATGGAAGGGGTGGAATGCTGGAGTGGCATGGCAGGGGCTGTGGGTGAGGACATGACCTGAGATGACAGGATCCTCAGCATCTGAAGAACATGCGTGTGTGAGGGAGCAGAGATACCTTTTATGGCAGGACGGTGTGAGGTGTTATGAGGACAGCAAGGTTGGTTAAAAAAACAACAAAACAATGTGAGCTATTAGGGGGCATTAGTCATTAATCCAAACAGTATGTCCTCATTTTAAATATGTGTTTAACTGGGTGTGCCTGTGAACATCATATGAAGCAAAGTCCTATATCTGTACATTTAAATTGGAATGCATTTGTCTATGTACATATGTAGTATAGATAACATGTACATACAGTATGATGATACAGCAACTAGTCCTTTCTCATGCGCAGTAACTTCAGTGTCCTGTGCATTGCATCATTTAAGTTTGTCCTTAAAATGTGAAATATCAGACCACCGGGCAGTGGAGGTAGGTGATCAGTGATGCGATCGCAATTGAATTATGATCCATCCAGTGGTGGAAGTTCGTCCCAGTTGCCCGGAGGCAAGATAAATATTGGTGCCCCCCACCCCTTATATTTCGATAAATATAAGTATGTATGTATGTATGTATGTATGTATGTATGTATGTATGTGTGTGTGTGTTCGTATATTTTATAAATAAATATATATATATGAAGTTACATGTAATTGTCAGAGAAGTAACTTCATATAGTTAGAATTCTCATATTTCCTATACAGGAGCAAATAGCTTCATCAGGGGGTGTCTGCTTCCAGTGTAATAGGTTGTGGTTTCTAATCCTGGGTATGACACGTATAAAATGTGTATCTACAGCAGGCATTCCCAACCACGGTCCTCAAGGCGCACCAACAGTGCAGGTTTTTGTGATATCCAGGCTTCAGCACAGATGGTTAAATCAAAATAACTAAGGTACTAATTAAGTCACCTGTGTTCAAGCCTGGATATCACTAAAACCAGGACTGTTGGTGTGCCTTGAGGGCCGTGGTTGGGAAACACTGATCTACAGTATAATAAAGAGGGTGTGATTTGTCAGGTGCAGGGATCAGTGAGGAAGTCGGCCACTGAAAAGATAGTAGCAGCTATCAATTAACTTAATTCAATGGTGTCACAGAATGGGAGGAGAGGTGCCCCCCTTCAGAGCAGGAGCCCGGCGGCAGATGACTCCGTTGCCTCCCAGAGTTATGCCTCTGGATCCATCCCTGACCACCATTACCATGCTGGTCAGCCTGGCCCTGTGCTGGGTGGCCCCCAGCATGCGAGAGACAGCAGTAGCAGTTTTGCTATGTTAGCAATACTGCTACTGAAGATGAATAAGGCCCCCAGTCCTGTGACCTGTGACGTATTCGTGTATTGGTGGCTCCTGCCAAAAGGAACTTTCTGTCTGCAAGCATTTTGGCTATGTAGTAAACTTCATGAGATATTGGAACCAAAGTAACAACCGAAATGTAAATAATTGTGGAATAAAGTGCTTGAATCAGTGTATGCAATCCCCAGTGTAGTGGCTGACAGCTAGGTACTAGTAAGTGTAGTGGTGAATTACATATAGCAATCCTTACTGACCAGAGCCAATAAAGTACTTCAACCAAAAGTGCCATTAGAGCTACGCAAGGTAATGAAAAATATGGAATAGCTTGACCTATTTGTTTAGTCTTCTCTGACTGATTGTGGGGTGGGGAGATTTGGCATCTCCCCCTTTTACTTTATCTTTCTCTTCCCCCACATCTGTTTATGATGGAAATGTATAAAACCTTCTAAAGTGTGGAGAACCAGAGACGTTGCCTAAAGCAACCAATCATTTACTACCTATTCACTTTAGAGTATGTACAGTATTTGATAAGTGCTAGCTGGGAGCTGATTGGATGCGATGGCAACTTCTTCAGTTGTCCTCTTTTCCATTCTTTAGAAGCTTTGCTACATCCTCCACTGCACCCCCCTTTTCTCTTATCAGCACTTACATTTACTATATAGATTATCCCTAGCATTACCTTTCTTTTCTTTTTAGGATGTTTTTGCGTTTTACACAGTGCTTTTCCTGCAAGTGGCCTGGTGGAAGGGGTCAAAGTCCAGACTTATTATAATGACATTCTACTGTGATGGCATGTAGATAGATAGATAGATAGATAGATAGATAGATAGATAGATAGATAGATAGATAGATAGATAGATAGATAGATAGATAGATGTTTAGCACTACAGTATAGTATTACATGTGGGTGGAACAAACAAAGAAACGTCTATGCAAAGATAAATGTGGTGCCAAGGACATTGCCCATAATTTCTAACTATGTTCCCTCGTAAGTTAAATGGCATTTTGACCAACACACAACCTAGAAAAGTAAAATATTATTGTCACATTAACTAAAACATACCCACATTTTATCCATTAGCAAACAGAGTGTCTGATTCATACCTGATCGCAGCTGTGCTTTTTTGCACATTGGGCAATCAGGTCCAAACTGCGCATGCATATGCACCGCAATGCGCACGAACGTCAGACAACAACAACAAAGGGCATCACCGGTCAGCGACAGGATTGTGTGAAAAATCCGATCGCACGGGCATTCGCAAGGTGATTGAAAGGAGGATGCCGTTTGTAGGTGGTAACCGTTTATTGAGAGTGTTCGGAAAAACGCAGACGTGCCCAAGCATTTTCAGGGAAGGTGTCTGACGTCAGCTCCGGCCCCGATCAGCCTGATGTGATCGCACTGTAGGAGTAAGTCCTGGGCTGCGCAGAGACTGCACACAGTGGATTTTTACAGCTCGGCTACACATGTGATCACACACGCGCACAGCAAATTCACACTCTCCCTGGAGGCGGCTACTATCTGAACGCAGGACAGCAAAGTGAGCAGCCCAGCGATCAGGTCTAAATCACCCCCTGAGGCAAGTGTAGGGTAAAAATGTCAATGTAGAGTGTTGTAACTTCAAAGGTTATATCAGCATGGTTTATAAATAATTATTGTCCTTTGAAATCAATTATCGGCAGCTATCTAAACCTGACAAATAATACATCTGCCCTTGAGTATGATGTGAGGTTTAATAACTATAAATTGGGCTTTAGCTCAGTCTGTGCTTTTAGGGCTCAGAATGAAAATCCAGGACAGCCATGTAACCTGACGTTACCTCAAGCTGTACATTTGTCCCAATAGGGTAAAACAGTTATAGGAACCTATTTTACTTTTACTGATAATTTTGGTTCCTAGAATTTAAAAGATGAAATTATGGGAAAGTAAGTATTGTTATCTTGGATGGGAAAGGGGCACTGTCCTGTGAATTCTCTGACATACAGTATGTGAGTTTCACATGATGCTTCAACCAGATGCCACCTGGGACGGGCAGTATATCTGGTCAATGGATGGCCGGGATCACGCCTGTCTGCAAGTAGCAGCAGCCCACAAGTTGATCATACGAGATCTGGATGTCTGGGTGGCTCTCTGAGCTACACTCTGCCCAATTTGTTTATTCACATGGCAGACCAAATAGGGCATACAGTAGTAGATGTGGTCGCTCAGCCTGTGTGCTGTTTGTCTATGGTTCTTAGACACGTGGAAATAGCCAGCCTGTTGGTAGAGCTATTCTTTTCAATCATTGCTGGATATTTGGAGGCAAATGGATCAGCTTTCCACTGATTCCATTGGAATCTCTATTGAATAACATCATTTTGATCAGTCCTATGCACACGTGTTTATACAGCCAGTCAGAGCGTGGCCACAGTTGCTGTAGGTGACCTCTCTCTGACTATGCCTCTAGCCAAACATACTGTACACATATTTGTGTGCTCAGGACCCGCTGCCTGTCCACTGCACAGTCATAAGTAGTGATGTGCACCGGAAATTTTTCGGGTTTTGTGTTTTGGTTTTGGGTTCGGTTCCGCGGCCGTGTTTTGGGTTCGAACGCGTTTTGGCAAAACCTCACCAAATTTTTTTTGTCGGATTCGGGTGTGTTTTGGATTCGGGTGTTTTTTTTCAAAAAACCCTAAAAAACAGCTTAAATCATAGAATTAGGGGGTCATTTTGATCCCATAGTATTATTAAACTCAATAACCATAATTTCCACTCATTTTCAGTCTATTCTGAACACCTCACACCTCACAATATTATTTTTAGTCCTAAAATTTGCACCAAGGTCGCTGGATGGCTAAGCTAATCGACACAAGTGGCCGACACAAACACCTGGCCCATCTATGAGTGGCACTGCAGTGTCAGGCAGGATGGCCCTTCAAAAAAATTGTCCCCAAACAGCACATGATGCAAAGAAAAAAAGAGGCGCACCAAGGTCGCTGTGTGACTAAGCTAAGCGACACAAGTGGCCGACACAAACACCTGGCCCATCTAGGAGTGGCACTGCAGTGTCAGGGAGGATGGCCCTTCAAAAAAATTGTCCCCAAACAGCACATGATGCAAAGAAAAAAAGAGGCGCAATGAGGTAGCTGTGTGACTAAGCTAAGCGACCCTAGTGGCCGACACAAACACCTGGCCCATCTAGGAGTGGCACTGCAGTGTCACGCAGGATGGCCCTTCAAAAAAATACTCCCCAAACAGCACGTGACGCAAAGAAAAAAAGAGGTGCAATGAGGTAGCTGTGTGACTAAGCTCAGCGACCCTAGTGGCCGACACAAACACCTGGCCCATCTAGGAGTGGCACTGCAGTGTCACGCAGGATGGCCCTTCAAAAAAATACTCCCCAAACAGCACATGACGCAAAGAAAAAAAGAGGTGCAATGAGGTAGCTGTGTGACTAAGCTGAGCGACCCAAGTGGCCGACACAAACACCTGGCCCATCTAGGAGTGGCACTGCAGTGTCACGCAGGATGGCCCTTCAAAAAAATACTCCCCAAACAGCACATGACGCAAAGAAAAAAAGAGGCGCAATGAGGTAGCTGTGTGACTAAGCTAAGCGACCCTAGTGGCCGACACAAACACCTGGCCCATCTAGGAGTGGCACTGCAGTGTCACGCAGGATGGCCCTTCAAAAAAATACTCCCCAAACAGCACATGACGCAAAGAAAAAAAGAGGCGCAATGAGGTAGCTGTGTGACTAAACTCAGGGACCCAAGTGGCCGACACAAACACCTGGCCCATCTAGGAGTGGCACTGCAGTGTCACGCAGGATGGCCCTTCAAAAAATTACTCCCCAAACAGCACATGACGCAAAGAAAAAAAGAGGCGCAATAAGGTAGCTGTGTGACTAAGCTCAGCGACCCAAGTGGCCGACACAAACACCTGGCCCATCTAGGAGTGGCACTGCAGTGTCACGCAGGATGGCCCTTCAAAAAAATACTCCCCAAACAGCACATGACGCAAAGACAAAAAGAGGCGCAATGAGGTAGCTGTGTGACTTAAGCTAAGCGACCCTAGTGGCCGACACAAACACCTGGCCCATCTAGGAGTGGCACTGCAGTGTCACGCAGGATGGCCCTTCAAAAAAATACTCCCCAAACAGCACATGACGCAAAGGAAAAAAGAGGCGCACTTGCAGGGGGCGTGCAAATGGTGGAAGGCGCAAGCTCTTCCCGTCCAGTGTTGGGAAGGTCAGGCATCGCAACCGACACAATTGGACTCTCCTTGGGGATTTGTGATTTCGAAGAACGCACAGTTCTTTGCTGTGCTTTTGCCAGCTTAAGTCTTTTCATTTTTCTAGCGAGAGGCTGAGTGCTTCCATCCTCATGTGAAGCTGAACCACTAGCCATGAACATAGGCCAGGGCCTCAGCCGTTCCTTGCCACTCCGTGTCGTAAATGGCATATTGGCAAGTTTAGGCTTCTCCTCAGACGCTTTTAATTTTGATTTTTGGGTCATTTTTTTACTGATCTTTTGTGTTTTGGATTTGACATGCTCTGTACTATGACATTGGGCATCGGCCTTGGCAGACGACGTTGATGGCATTTCATCGTCTCGGCCATGACTAGTGGCAGCAGCTTCAGCACGAGGTGGAAGTAGATCTTGATCTTTCCCTATTTTTTTAACCTCCACATTTTTGTTCTCCATATTTTAATGCGCACTACTAAAAGCCACCACAGGTATACAATGTAGATGGATGGATAGTATAGTATTATATTACTTATGGAGGACGAGTGACGACACAGAGGTAGGTACAGCCGTGGCCTACCGTACTGCTATATATATATATATAATATACTGTATAATAATAACGGACCTGGTGGACACTGTCAGCAGACTGCTAAACTAGTATGAAGAAAAAAAAAGCCACCACAGGTATACAATGTAGATGGATGGATAGTATAGTATTATATTACTTATGGACGACGAGTGCACTGACGACACAGAGGTAGGTACAGCCGCGGCCTACCGTACTGCTATATATATATATAATATACTGTATAATAATAACGGACCTGGTGGACACTGTCAGCAGACTGCTAAACTAGTATGAAGAAAAAAAAAGCCACCACAGGTATACAATGTAGATGGATGGATAGTATAGTATTATATTACTTATGGAGGACGAGTGCACTGACGACACAGAGGTAGGTACAGCTGTGGCCTACCGTACTGCTATATATATATATAATATACTGTATAATAATAACGGACCTGGTGGACACTGTCAGCAGACTGCTAAACTAGTATGAAGAAAAAAAAAGCCACCACAGGTATACAATGTAGATGGATGGATAGTATAGTATTATATTACTTATGGACGACGAGTGCACTGACGACACAGAGGTAGGTACAGCCGTGGCCTACCGTACTGCTATATATATATATAATATACTGTATAATAATAACGGACCTGGTGGACATTGTCAGCAGACTGCTAAACTAGTATGAAGAAAAAAAAAGCCACCACAGGTATACAATGTAGATGGATGGATAGTATAGTATTATATTACTTATGGAGGACGAGTGCACTGACGACACAGAGGTAGGTACAGCCGTGGCCTACCGTACTGCTATATATATATATAATATACTGTATAATAATAACGGACCTGGTGGACACTGTCAGCAGACTGCTAAACTAGTATGAAGAAAAAAAAAAGCCACCACAGGTATACAATGTAGATGGATGGATAGTATAGTATTATATTACTTATGGAGGACGAGTGCACTGACGACACAGATGTAGGTACAGCCGTGGCCTACCGTACTGCTATATATATATATATAATATACTGTATAATAATAACGGACCTGGTGGACACTGTCAGCAGACTGCTAAACTAGTATGAAGAAAAAAAAAGCCACCACAGGTATACAATGTAGATGGATGGATAGTATAGTATTATATTACTTATGGAGGACGAGTGCACTGACGACACAGAGGTAGGTACAGCCGTGGCCTACCGTACTGCTATATATATATATATATATATATATATAATATACTGTATAATAATAACGGACCTGGTGGACACTGTCAGCAGACTGCTAAACTAGTATGAAGAAAAAAAAAGCCACCACAGGTATACAATGTAGATGGATGGATAGTATAGTATTATATTACTTATGGACGACGAGTGCACTGACGACACAGAGGTAGGTACAGCCGCGGCCTACCGTACTGCTATATATATATATAATATACTGTATAATAATAACGGACCTGGTGGACACTGTCAGCAGACTGCTAAACTAGTATGAAGAAAAAAAAAGCCACCACAGGTATACAATGTAGATGGATGGATAGTATAGTATTATATTACTTATGGAGGACGAGTGCACTGACGACACAGAGGTAGGTACAGCCGTGGCCTACCGTACTGCTATATATATATATAATATACTGTATAATAATAACGGACCTGGTGGACACTGTCAGCAGACTGCTAAACTAGTATGAAGAAAAAAAAAGCCACCACAGGTATACAATGTAGATGGATGGATAGTATAGTATTATATTACTTATGGAGGACGAGTGCACTGACGACACAGAGGTAGGTACAGCCGTGGCCTACCGTACTGCTATATATATATATAATATACTGTATAATAATAACGGACCTGGTGGACACTGTCAGCAGACTGCTAAACTAGTATGAAGAAAAAAAAAGCCACCACAGGTATACAATGTAGATGGATGGATAGTATAGTATTATATTACTTATGGACGACGAGTGCACTGACGACACAGAGGTAGGTACAGCCGTGGCCTACCGTACTGCTATATATATATATATATATATATATATATATATATATATATAATATACTGTATAATAATAACGGACCTGGTGGACACTGTCAGCAGACTGCTAAACTAGTATGAAGAAAAAAAAAGCCACCACAGGTATACAATGTAGATGGATGGATAGTATAGTATTATATTACTTATGGAGGACGAGTGCACTGACGACACAGAGGTAGGTACAGCCGTGGCCTACCGTACTGCTATATATATATATAATATACTGTATAATAATAACGGACCCGGTGGACACTGTCAGCAGACTGCTAAACTAGTATGAAGAAAAAAAAAAGCCACCACAGGTATACAATGTAGATGGATGGATAGTATAGTATTATATTACTTATGGAGGACGAGTGCACTGACGACACAGATGTAGGTACAGCCGTGGCCTACCGTACTGCTATATATATATATATATAATATACTGTATAATAATAACGGACCTGGTGGACACTGTCAGCAGACTGCTAAACTAGTATGAAGAAAAAAAAAGCCACCACAGGTATACAATGTAGATGGATGGATAGTATAGTATTATATTACTTATGGACGATGAGTGCACTGACGACACAGAGGTAGGTACAGCCGTGGCCTACCGTACTGCTATATATATATATAATATACTGTATAATAATAACGGACCTGGTGGACACTGTCAGCAGACTGCTAAACTAGTATGAAGAAAAAAAAAAGCCACCACAGGAGTGTTTTTCAGGCAGACAAACGCATACTGGACTGGTGGTCACTGTCAGCAAAACTGTGCACTGTACTCCTGCTATAACTGCTCCCCAGTCCCCACAATTAGGCAGTGTGAGCAGTGCACTCAGCACAGATATATCATGCAGCAGTGCAGCACACTGAGCACAGATATGGTGGAGCGTTTTTTTCAGGCAGAGAAACAACGGATTAAACTCACTGGTGGTATTATAATCAAAACCCTGCACTGTACTCCCTAACAGCTGCTCCCCGTCCCCAATCCTCCCCACAATTATAACTAAGTCACTCTTTTCTACTATAACGGAGAGGACGCCAGCCACGTCCTCTCCCTATCAATCTCAATGCACGTGTGAAAATGGCGGCGACGCGCGGCTGCTTATACAGAATCCGAGTCTCGCGAGAATCCGACAGCGGGATGATGACGTTCGGGCGTGCTCGGTTTACCCGAGCCACACGGGAGAATCCGAGCATGGCTCGGACCCGTGTAAAAAGGCTGAAGTTCGGGGGGGTTCGGTTTCCGAGAAACTGAACCCGCTCATCACTAGTCATAAGTAGAAATATATTTTATTTGTAGATGCACAAAACTTGTGGCTGCTTGAACTCATTACAGTCTATTGCTGGCGGCAGTTCTTCACTTTATCATTAGCACAGCTGTTTTAATTAGGCACCAGTGCTGAATAAGCAGCATTTATTCCAACTTCCTACATGGATTTACACTTAAGATCAAGCAGGAAGCATGCTCAGGCAGGCAGAAGTAGGTCAGATTCCGCACCAAAGCCAGGGATGAATCACCTTTAATGTAATTATAAAAGAATCATTTTGAGGTTACCAGTAACTTTATTTTATAATGTTGTTTACAGGATTTTACCCAGGAATAATTACTACACATGTGACTGTATTTATATATAGCACAGGATTTAATGTGACTTGCTGTGAGGAAATGTTACTTTCCATCTTAAACAGTGTCATATGTAAGTTCCAGCTTTTGCATGTATAGTTGTATATGTGAAATGGTAAATCGATGATGATAGATGGTTTAGCCGTCTGTGGCAGAGATCCAATGGTTATCCACCATTCATGGTACATGCCCCCCCCCCCTCCAACACTGAGCACAGCTCTTCCCCCTGCTGCGACCCACAAAGCCTGGCCCCCACCTCTAATTGGTCCACAGCCCAGTGAGTAATAGAGCATGGATGACCATTGGTGGGTAAAACCATTGGTGGTTCCCCTGTTAATGGTAGTATACCTTTGAGATTAACCCCCACTGGTACCATAGACAGAGGAATCATCGATGGTTAACCCACCAACGGTCATTCCTTCTTATGGTCGAGCAGCCAGAGTCATAGGGAGCTGTGACACCTCCCTATGGTCCTGGCTGCTTGACCAGACTAGAATGCCACCCTGCAGTCTGGAGTGGCTTATGGCAGAATGTTCTTACAGTGTGTCGGCGCCCAGCTATATGTCTGCTCCCAACTCTTCCCACTCTTCATTACGTCATGATGTTACAAGTTCCAGGTGCCAGTGGAGGTTAGCACAGGGCATAAAGGTGCACTGCTACAGCCCTGTAGACAGCTATGCCTTTTATGTTCCTGGCACCCAGATAGACAGGAATGTGGTTAGCATCCCGGCAGTCGGGATGCCGGTTGTCATGCGACTGACACTGGAATCCCTACACCACTCGGAAGACTGGTACCGGTACACCGACCGCCAACATCCCGAATGTAAGAATCGGGGTCAGGGTCATTGTTAGGGTTAGGGCCGGGGAGTGGGAGGATTAGGGTTAGGCACTGGGGGGCTGGTAGCCGTAGCCGCCAACCCCGGGTCTTATCCCTAATCGCCACCGCCCGGATTTTAGCCGTAGCCGCCACCCCAGGCGTGTTAGGGTAGTTACCCCGCTCCCGGCCGGCATTCTCATTTTCGGGATAGCGCTATCTAGGCCACCAGTGCTTTTTCTTTTCTTAGATTTTGCCTTCAAACACCTGCTCCAGTGACTCTAACCCCAATCACTGTCTTTTGCCCCTTTCAGCAACTCTGACACTGTTTGCTCGCTCATACAATGGGTACAGAATTATTGACTACTGTTAAATTCCAGCCCACAGACTCATCATAGTCTGCTCTTACAAGCTACAGTTAATTGATTTACCTTGCCCCTCATCCCTTCCTGTCTGTATTTTTATTGTAGTGTTTGTTATTCATACTATGTACTGTACTTCTGCTACAGGTAGCTGTTGTGTATTGTGTGTACAGCATATGTCTTTGGTGCTACATAGACTTTGTGATGCCTAATAAATAAAATAAACAATATTCATAAAACCTCTTCTAACCCATGCTGAGGCCCAGTAACAAAGATTTAGTTAGATTGTATATAAAATGTACCTCTTGCCTAGTTGGGGCTATTGTGAAGACTGACCAAACATGACAGTTCCTAGGGCATCGCCTTGCCTGACTCCACTTTACACAACTGCTAAACTAAAAAACAAAAGTTGCTTTATGTAAAAATGCTACTAATAATATTCAGACATTGGGAAAAGTTTCAATATCCTATCACAAGGGAAGATATCTGAGATAGAGTTGTGATTATGAGGGAAGGTATGTTACTATGTACAGAGCCAATAACCTACGGCCAAGTGACTCATAACAGAGCAGTACTGAGTATCTATTCCTAAGAGACAATTGTGTTACTGATCATATGGGACAGGACCGCTATTGAAACGTCAATATAACTGCTGTTCTTCAAAGCTGATGACTTTAATTAATGGGCATTAGCTGGTCAGCTCCATGGAAGCCATATATGCTGGCTAAGGACACTTAGACAAACATCCCTACCCAAGATGGACTATATAAGCAATGATTTCCTTGGAGTCATATCCAGATTTCCGCTCCTTAACCACAGGGGCAGTGACCGAGACCACTGAAGAAACACAATGACACAGAGAAAGGTACTAAGCCTTGGAGAATGATAAAGTGGAGAGAGTTAAAGTGCCAGCTAATCAGCTCTTAACTGCCATATCACAAGCTGTGTTTGCCAAATGACAGTTGGGAGCTGATTGGTTGGTTGTTTATCTCTCCACTTTATTACTGTCCAAGGCTTAGTACATCTGTCTGAAAGTCTGTGGAATATTCAAACATCCAATTGCAAGGCACATTCTGTAACCAGCCCAACAGGAGCCATGGACCCTAGCCAGTATTGTCCTGATAAGAGAGAGTGCTGTCTGTAAGAGTTCCTCTTTTGACCTCATTCCATCTTCTCTATGATGTTTCTTCACTTGCATAAGGTGTGTATAATAAGGTTGAAAGAGGAGTGCGCTACTGCGCAGACTACAGTCTTCCTGTGTTCCAGGGAGAATTCATGCCCTATCCCAAGATGGCTGCCAAGATCCCTACTGAGCATGTGCATGGACCATCTTGTTGACTGTGCAAGACTGTGTAGTATGACATTGTGGGCGACATTAGTCTTCTGCTTTGCGCAAGATAGACCTGTGATTACCTGTAATCTACAACATGTTCCAGCATCCCTGCACCGCTACTTGTTTGCAGTATACACTCAGCTGTCTGAATCCCCACTCCACTCAAGCTACGCTCCATCACCAGTGTACATGTAACATTGAGTATGGCTGTACCTGCTATCTATCAATAAACCAACATCACTGGTCAAGTAACTGGGTTCATATAACTGCAACATCAGCAGCTACACACACATCCTGTCCAACAAATACATCCCAAGGCTGAATTGGGTGCCTGCTTTCTGAAGTTGTGTCCACTTGACTATTACTGCACGGCACGCTGCAGCAGGCCCCTGCCAGGAGTGGTTTGTGGAAGCTTTGGCAGATCAAACTTGGATCCATTGACAGAACAAAATAACAGTAACTCACATTATTACTAGTTGGACATCACTTAACCTACCCGGTGCTAATCCTTAGTAGTCTTATTTAGCGAAAAGTGGCTCAAGGCTAACAGGCACTTTTGGTCAACCACTAGCTGTGGGAGTCCTCCACAGTCTTATTTATTTATTATTTATTACCCTGGGGTTAGATGGTTGGGGTGGTTTGGGGGTGCTCTGCGCCCCAGAGGCGAACCCCAATAATGTTAGTGACCTGTCCAAAGAGATCACCGTGAAGTAGGTGGGCAGGCTCAAAATGTATATTGGCCAATATATGCCAAGAAAATCGGATATGACGTTTGTTATAATTTTAATGGTGTATGGTGCACCTGCACTCTTGTTCCTATATTGTAGTACTAAGTCCCAGCAAGGTAGCACATCCCATTATAAGAAGCTAGGATGTGCAGTCCATGCCCCCTCTCCACAATATAATCCATATTCCCTACCACATGCACACACACACTTACGCACTAGTGTTAATTTTGTTAAGACCCAATTAACTTACCAGTATATTTTTGGACAGTGGGAGGAAACCAGAGTACCCAGAGGAAACCCACTCAAGTACGGTGCGAATTTACAAACTCCACACAGTTAGGGCCATGGTGGAAATCAAACCCATGACCTCAGTGCTGTGAGGCATTACTAACCATTACACCATCCGTACTGCCCCTTAAATCAAGAAGGGCCTGTGCTACTTTGCAAGATGCCCATTGTTTGTCAGCTACTCTGGTGTCCGCAAATAAATGTATCTCTTTTAGTGGCCATGTTATGTTAAGAACAATATAATTCTTCTAATACCCTTTTATGCATATACAAGTATATGAAATACACAGCAATACCACAGGCATGAGGGGATACCAAGCAGTGCTAACCTTTATTTTAAAACTGTTTTTAAAGTGAAATTCCCAGGGAACGTCTGTCACTAAGCCAGCTCCCACTGTCAGCCATATAATTTTCATGATGTTGGTTGGCTTGTTGGTGGACCCACACACACACACCCAGATCCCACATATGGACTCAATAATTACATATCTGAATTACTGTCCAAACCAAAATCTCCACATCTAACCTTATCCATACAGCGACATTTCGTCCAAAACTCTACAGGTATTAAACATATTACTGTGTGAAACAGAATGAAACAAAGCTGTCTCTGTCTGTGGTTTTTATATGTTGTTCTGTATGGGATACACCCAACATAACATATGTGGTGTCTGTCGGGAGTAAAACAAATTCTTAATTATGACTTAATTTAATTTCCGTTCCTATTGGAAAGTTGTGCGCTCTTCCTAACGCTATTAAATGTATTTGGATTGATAGAATCTCCATCACACTAAAACTAAATGATTAAAGATAATTTTTCTATTTATATCATCAATTAATAATAGGATGATTAGTAATTTATTGTTGCAGTATTTTGTCAGTGGCTTTGGAGTGGCAATGAAGCATGTATAATGTTATTTTTATCATGGCCACAGTACATGTATGCTGGAGAATACAGCTCAATTGAACCTGTTTCTTATTCACTACACAATGCCCATTGGAAGACAGCCAGCATAGCTTTGCAGACCTTAATGTGTTTTTAAACGCACTGATAATATTATAAACTGTTATCACAGTTGATTTATTCACCCGTTTTAGAGGCATAAATCATAGATGTAATCATATCACATTTTTATTACCCGTCTACATGAAAGAACACTTTAATTCTACTATGCTTCCCATATGGGATCCGTCGGGATCCTGGCAGTCAGAATATTGACTATTGACGCCGGAATACTGACACTTTGGAATGCCGACATTGGGTCATAGGGTCTCCAGCCGAACGCCAAAATACCGACAGCCAGGATCCCAAATGAGCAGCCACCGCTATGCTGGAGTGGTAAGCCGTGGGGAAGGGGGGGTAGGTCTTGGCTGCAGGAAGGGGGGGGGGGGGTGTGTGGCTGCACCCCGGGTTGGTTAGGTTTAGGCTGCACGGAGGATAGGGGAGGTAGGTTTAGGCACCCCCCAGGGAGGATTAGGGTTAGGCTGAGGGTCTTAGGCTTCCGGGGGGGGGGGGGGGGGGACATGGAGGGGAAGGGGACATTTAGGTTTAGGCTACGGAAAGGGAGGGTTAGGGGGCTGGAGAGGGGGGGAAGGTAAGTATACTTACCTTCCCCTGTTGGGACTCTAACCATTGGGATGCGCGGTCAGTATCCTGAACACTGGCATCCCGAACGCCGGCAAATCAATCCCAACCCTTTCCATACATAGGGTCGAATTCATTAGTAAAAAGACACAAATTTACAGTGAATCACGGTAAATTCGCAAAAGCGCCTATTCAATTGTCCATGAAAACAGTTTAATTTTACTGCTAATTTCAATTCACCAACTCTGAGCAGGTAATAAACATGGGGAAAATCCCTATTTTAAGTTACAAATGTCAGAATTTGTTTCTGAACCCCAGGGACAACCCCCTGAATCAGGGGCGTTTTAAGAGAGGAGGAGGCCCATGTGCAGCCTTCTGCTTCAGGGGCCCCCTCCTCTCTGACTCATGCACAGCATTTAATACTTACCTCTCCGGAGTCCCCCGGCGGTGCCATGCTTGTCCGCGGCAGCGGCAATAGAGTCTGAGACCAGACTCTATTGCGCATGCGCAAACCTCCGGGAACACGGCGCGGTGACAATTTCCCCGAAGATTTTGCTAATGCACATGCGCGAAACTCCAGAAAAATGGCCGCTGTGCCATCTTTCTGGGGTTTTCAGCAGGCGCAATAGAGTTTGTTCCCCCTAGTGTTCAAACTCTATTGCGCTGCTGAAAAGGGATGGCTCCAACGGGGACTTCAGAGAGGTAAGTATTAAGCAAATGGGTGCGGGATGGGCCCCCCTGGACCTGGGGGCCCGTGTGCCTTGCACACACTGCACCCATTATAGAAACGCCAATGCCCTGAATAACTACTTAGGTATTTAGAAGTTTTTAATTATTTTTAATTGGCCAATAATGAAATGTAATTTTTGGGTGAAAAGTGCAAAATGATGGAAATTGGGGAACAAGGTATGGGACAGATATATTGGGGTGCTTTATGAGTGGGACAAGTGGTTTTAGGCTTGCAGGTGGGCGTAATCAGTGTGTTTTCACTTATTTTAAAGTCCCCTAAAATGACCTAAATATATACTTATACACATTTTTATGTACCCCAAATTTAATTTTAACACTTACTTTGCTGAAAAAAATTGCTTTCTACACTTTTTTCCATTTAAAAAAAAATGCATATAACAGTCATTTGACCCAATTTAAGTACCAGAAATACCTTTATTATAACCAATAATTAACTTTTATACTGTTATCCAACATTAGTTTAGCTTTTTCGGGGACTACGGACAGATCTACCCATTTTTCTCTTTTCAATTTTGGCACCAGTTTTCATTGTAATCCCATTTTTGCTAATTTGCATCTGAATAGGGCGAATCACAGGAGCGCGCATACCCGTGAAAAGTCAGTTTTCGTGCCAAATAAGACACACAAATTGTAAAAACGGCAATCGCTATAAATTTCTGCGATTTTGCCGCTAATTTAAAATTCATGCACATGGTAGCCAACCTGCTTACTGTATGATATGTCATGGGCAATCTGTTCTGAAACACATACATGTATTTGTATATATCCAGAGGAATTGGTTGCAATAAATAAATAAACATGTAAATGCTGCAGGAAGTCGTCAAGAACGAAGTTATTTGAGAGAATTTGTGCTCTTTTTAGTTACATTTATGGGATATTTTCTTAAATAATAACTGTTGCTGGTAGATGAAAATGTCATACAACAGACATGAGGGAGTATATTTACTAAAGTGCAGCTTTATAGAAATGGAGATGTTGCCCACAGCAACCAATCAGATTCTAGTTATGATTTATCACGCACCTTTTAGAAGATAATAGGCCTAATTAAGACCTGATCGCTGTGCTGCAAATTACACTGTCCTGTGATCAGATAGTCGCCACCCAGGGGGAGTGAAAATTTGCCCCATACAAGTGTGCGATTGCATGTGTACGCTGTGCGAAAATTCCCCTCAGTCAGCGGACAGCTGCAAAACTGTTCGCATCACACTCACCATCGAATGTTTTTCCCATTCTGTGCAGTGTGTGCAGCGTAAAATAATTTTTATCAATAAGATAAAACTTGGGCGCTGGTATGGGGAGTTAAGGGGG
Organism: Pseudophryne corroboree; assembly: GCF_028390025.1. Classification (NCBI taxonomy): domain Eukaryota; kingdom Metazoa; phylum Chordata; class Amphibia; order Anura; family Myobatrachidae; genus Pseudophryne; species Pseudophryne corroboree. The sequence continues at coordinate 162,268,538 of NC_086449.1, forward strand.
GCACTCACGGAGCGATCTGACTAGATTGCTTAGATTTTAAGCATGATCTCTCCGTGTGTACTCCCCACAGCGATAGCGATGCGCAGCCCCACGCATCGCTATCACTGGTGCTAGATTGGCCTGCATGCAGGCTCAATCTAGCAGGTCGCTCATTTCACCCGCTGGGTAAAATGAGCGCCCCCCCATCCCACACGCTCAGCACACATCGCGCTGTGCTGTGCACACATCTCTCCCCACATCTGCCCGTGAATACGGGCTTTTAGTCACTTGCAGCTACTAAGTCGAGAATAGTCAGTTCTCATGTAACAAATAGATAATATATAAAACAAATAGCAGCGCTTGTTGTTAACTCTAAATGTATAAATGACAAATTAAATAATAAAAATACATTTGCATTTTTAATATACACAAATAATACCGTTTAAAAGGAAATACATTAACTATGCATACTACAATCTTAAAATAATTCTTAGACCCTCAATAGTTAAGCCACACAGTTTGGAACCAATTAGTATCGCTTGTTCCTATTTCAATGGACAGTTTTTTTGGACCATAATCCAAATTATGAATACACGTATGGTCCAAAAAAACTGTCAACTGAAATAGGAACAAGCGATACTAATTGGGTCCAAAAAAACTGTGTGGCTTAACTATTGAGGGTGTAAGAATTCTTTTAAGATTGTAGTATGCATATTTAATGTATTTCCTTTTAAATTGCATTACTTGTGTATATTAAAAATGCAAATGTATTTTTATTATTTAATGTGTAATTTATACATTTAGGGGTACATTTACTAAGCAGTGATAAGAACGGAGAAGTGAGCCAGTGGAGAAATATCCCCATCAACCAATCAGCAGCTCTGTGTCATTTTATAGTATGCAAATTATAGATGTTACTTCAGTGCTGAATGTTTGCCATGGGCAACTTCTCCACTGGCTCACTTCTCCGCTCTTATCACTGCTTAGTAAATATACCCCTTAGAGTAAACAACAAGCGCTGCTATTTGTGTTATATATTATCTATGTGCAGTGTGTGCAGTCTATGCGCAGCCCAGTACTTACTCCTACAGTGCGATGAGAACAGGCCGATCGGGGCCGGAGCTGATATCACACACCCTCCCTGAAAACGCTTGGGCACGCCTGCATTTTTCCGGACACACCCAGAAAAAGGTCAGTTACCACCCACAAACGGCCTCTTCCTGTAAATCACCTTGCGAACACCAGTGTGATTGAAAATTTCACACCATCATGTCGCTGCTGTGGGTCATGCTTTGCAGTGCATATGCATGCGCAGTAGTTTGATAATCGCCCGCTGTGCGAAAACGCAAAGCAGTGATCAGGTCTGAATCGGGCCCAATATCTATAATCTGATTGGTTGCGTTGGGCAACATCTCTACTACTTTAAACCTACACTTTTGCAAATATACCCCAATTACTTACTTGTCCATCGACATTCACTGTGAGGAGCACAGCTAAATCATTTAATTAGAGAGCAGGGTGAGATAAGGCCAGGGCCAGATTAACAATGGTACCTCCATATAAAAATAGGCCCATTGTCATGGCAATATAATGATGCACCAGCTACATAGCTGGGCTCAGTCTGTCAAAAATCATAAGTATTACATCCTATTTCTATTTTTCCCCAAAAATTCTATATTTTTCTATTTTTATGTCTTTAGGGAGAGAGTGGGGCTCTGGCCACACTGATACTTTTCGCAGTTTCTCCCCTACTCCCTTGAACATTTTCAGCCCCAGGTCCATGTGGCCTTTAATGTGGCCCTGGTTATGGCAGAAAAAGTAGCTTTAATATTAGGAGCACTTACCTCATACCTCATCCATGCAACTAAATCATCCAGGGTAGAAGGTGTTGAGTGGATGGCCAGAGTCTCTGGCCAATGTTTTGCCACAGGGACTTCCTCTTGAACATTCGGTGGCATGGAGATAACTTTAGTCTACCTGCTGTTGATTTTTCATAGGCCTTCTCGCAACTTGTGGCAGTACATTTGGCATCAGGTCAGAGTGGGTATTCATGCATGCTGGGGGTAATTCCAAGTTGATCACAGCAGGAATTTTGTTAGCAGTTGGGCAAAACCATGTGCACTGCAGGGGAGACAGATTTAACATGTGCAGAGAGAGTTAGATTTGGGTGTGGTGTATTCAAACTGAAATCTAAATTGCAGTGTAAAAATAAAGCAGCCAGTATTTACCCTGCACAGAAACAAAATAACCCACCCAAATCTAACTCTCTCTGCACATGTTATATCTGCCACACCTTCAGTACACATGGTTTTGCCCAATTGCTAACAAACTTGCTGCTGCGATCAACTCAGAATTACCCCCATTGTCCTAAAGAGCAGGGTTGTCCCTATCTTTCTGCAGCTCTGTATTAGGAGTAGTCCCATCATAAAGCAATTGATTTACCCAGAGGCGTCACCGGGTGTGGTGACACCTAGGGTTACCACTCATCCCTTCAATTCTGGACTCATATTAATTACACAGGTTCTGTGGCTCTCTGACTTCAAGACTCCATTTCACCTGGTTTTAATCAGCCACAGAACTGGTGTAATATTAATATGTGTCCAGAATTAAAGGGATGCGGTGGCAACCCTAGTGACACCCGGTGCGCACTCTGTTTTATTACACCCCCAGCTCAGCCCACCAGAGTCGCGGGCATCCGAAAAGGGGGCATGTCCTAATTTAAAAGGGGTGTGGCCTCACATATCTTTTCTCCTTCGCTCTGGGGGCTTGTCCAGCTTCCCCGAAGATGCTGGCTGCCCCCAGAGATTGGGCAACATGCAGTGCCAGCTCTTATCTGTGACAGGAGCCGAGTGCTGCAGAAGATTATCTCACTGCAGCACTCGGCTCCTGTCACTACAGAAGAGCTGGCACTTTGGTGTCACCCCTTCCGAGGGGGACACCCGGGTGCGGGCCGCACCCCCTGCACCCGCCTTCTGGCGCCACTGGATTTACTACTTCATGGGCACACAACTTATAGAGGATCACAGGATGCACTTCCTCTCACTCAGTTTGCCAGGGTGGTACATACAATTTCATATATTTGTAAATGTTACAATATTCCTTTTTATATTGCACAATCCTGTGTTTTATGTGCCGTTTACTGTACAATGCTGTTTTATCTACCTCTATTATGCCTGAAAAACAGACGCGGCCATCACCAATATTTGCTAAATTTTAGTAAACCGTTTTAAAACCTTTCCCTGCTCAAGGTATAGTTGATCGAGTTTCTCTGCCAGAAATAAACGAGGAAGGAAAAGAAGAAAAAAAAGATGAAGAAAGTCAATAGTTTTCCACTTGTTATTACAGAAGGGAAAAACGAGTTGGGGTTTATAGATTAAAAACAGATGAGAAAGTTTTATGGAACTTAGAGGGTGTGGATTTAAACCTCATAACTCATTAGCGTTCCTCTGGTAAGTGTTTAAAGACAGCATCATGAGCAAGCATCGTGTGCCTGTGGAAGTCTCTTACACGCAATGCATTTACTATTATTCTGCATCAACAAGGGTTAATAAAACAATGGTATCTGTCCTCAGATTGCTTTTATGTTGGGAATGTGCAGAAAACCAGCAGGTAGCAGATCTAACCCTTCCTGCTTCTCCTTTTTCCTCCTATTTATATATGATAATGCAGGACACACACTGAGTATATAATAACAGTCTACGTGGGTTATATTTTTCAGTATATTTGCATTTTATTTTTGTAGGAGCTGGGATTCAGTAAAATATAATACTCTATATAGTAAGCAAATGAAGCTTGTTGTATATGGCATTCTTGAGGAAATACTTTTGTTTTAAGGAGTGGGACCATCCCCTGCATTAATAAGCCAATTGTTGTATTAGAACTGGGAATAACTTCACTGACATAATATTGTTTGTTCCAGGTTAAATGTGGTGGCACATGATTGGATGTGAACTTATCATGTGGTACACGGTCATGTGCCACCCTTTGTTTTATAATACGGTGAGCGGGTCCATCTGTTGCTGATAGGGAGTGGAGGTGGATCCTGACTGGATCCCAGCCGTTCTGTGTGCAGTGTAATATTGTTCTTACTGTTGCTTCAATGAACATGATGGCTGCAGAGGATAGGCAACATATACACCGTGTTTTCCTCAGCAAGAAAAGCTACAATTGATCTTATTTAGCATGTATAAGCATAAATAATATGATTGACCACATATAAATGAAAGAGACCCAGCTTGAAGTATAAAAGACAAATGAGGGATCTGAGATCCCATTCATCAGCTGGTTTGCACACCTCAGGGATGGGGCCAGTACACTGTCATCAAGGGCCAACTACAAGCGACAATCAGCAGGTCATTCTCTTGCTTTATCTACCTGGACTCAAGTAGGAACATCTTTACTTCCTGACCAGTCAGTGACCCCTGGCTGAATGTGAGGTGTTATGGTTTGGAGCAGTCCTGCATTTACTCTGTCTGGCTACGGCCGAGGTTATGTTTCCCAACCATTGGTTAAATGCACTTGAGGTTACATGTGTTTGGTGCGATTCCTCTCTTGGAATGCCTGACACTCTCCTGGAATGCCTGGCAGGTGACATGTGGGTGTGAGAACTTCTCTCTGTCCCAGGAAGAGAGGTGGGAAACGGGTGGAAAAGGACAGTTAGATACAAATTATAAAGTAAAGAGATTCCTGATGCAATCACTTTAGATAACACATTGTTGGGATGTGCTCCTATCAGAGTGCCTGTCAATGGATGTGATTTTTAATACATCTGGGCAAAAATGAATTTTTTATTGCCCGAACAGCGGCAATAAGAAATTCTATTTATCGAGTCTAAACCTCAACAAAAAGTAATGGGCCCCTTAATGTTGTATGTTTCTTCTAATACACTCTTATCTGCATTCCCCATAGTGTCCTCTATGCTGCAGAGAGAGATGTGGGAATGGAGGTGATGGAACAGGGGTAGAAAAAGAGAGATGTGGGGATAGAGATGATGATGATGGCATGGAATAGAGAGAGAGAGAGAGATGTGGGGATAGAGATGAGGGGAGAGGATAGAATGAGTGAGAGAGAGAGAGAGAACTGGGGGATAGAAGTGAGGGGATGGGATAAAGAGAGAGATGTGGGGAGCGAGGGGCATGGGTAGAGAGAGAGATGTGGGGAAAGAGGTGAGGTGAGAGGGTAGAGAGAGATAGATGTGGAGATAGTGGTGAGAAGGTAGAATGAGAGAGATGTGGGGATAGAGGGGCTGAGAGAGCGAGATGTGGGGATATATGTGAGGGGAGAAAGAAAGAAAGATATGGGGATAGATTTGAGGGGAGAGAGAAATAGAGATGTGGAGATAGATGTGAGGGGAGAGAGAAAGAGAGATGTGGGGATAGATGTGAGAGGAGAGAGAAAGAGAGATGTAGGGATAGATGTGAGAGCAGAGAGAAAGAGAGATGTGGGTATAGATGTGAGGGGAGAGAGAAAGAGAGATGTGGGGATAAATGTGAGGGGAGAGAGAAAGAGAGATGTGGGGATAGATGTGAGGGGAGAGAGAAAGAGAGATGTGGGGATAGATGTAAGGGGAGAGAGAAAGAGAGATTTGGGGATAGATGTGAGGGGAGAGAGAAAGAGTTTTAGGGATAGATGTGAAGGGAGAGAGAAAGAGAGATGTGGGGATAGATGTAAGGGGAGAGAGAAAGAGAGATTTGGGGATAGATGTGAGGGGAGAGAGAAAGAGTTTTAGGGATAGATGTGAGGGGAGAGAGAAAGAGAGATGTGGGGATAGATGTGGGGATAGAGGTGACGTGAGAGAGAGAGGTGGGGATAGAGGTGAGGGGAGAGAGAAAGATAGATATAGGGATAGATGTGAGGGGAGAGAGAAAGAGAGATGTGGGGATAGAGGTGACGTGAGAGAGAGAGGTGGGGATAGAGGTGAGGGGAGAAGGTAGAGAAAAAGCAAGCAGTGGGCATAGAGATGAGGGGAGGAACTAGATAGAGATAGAGATGTGGGGATAGAGGTGAGGTGATGGGGTAGAGAGATGAAGAGAGCGATGTGGTGATAGAGGTAATGGGAAGGGATAGATGGAGAGAAATGGGGATAGAGGTGAGGTGAGGGGGTAGAGAGAGAGAGAGATGTGGGGATAGAAGTGAGGTGAGGTGGTAGAGAGAAATAGAGAGAGAGAGATGTGGGGATAGAGGTGAGGTGAGGGGGTAGAGAGAGAAAGAGAAATGTGGGTATGTATGGGAGGAGACAGAGAGAGATAGAGAGAGAGATGTGTTACGAAATACGTGAGGTGAGGTGAGTGAGAGAGAGAGAGAGAGAGAGAGATGTAGAGATAGTGGTGAGGGGAGGAGGTAAAGAGAGAGCCTTTTTACTTCCGCAAAAGGATTTCTTTGTTACATGTCTTCAGATGTGGAGGATATTAGACTTGTCCCATTATTTCAATGGAATGCAATTGTCAACAATCAGGTTCACTTTATAGGAGGAAGTGCGTTTATACTGTAGGTGTAGGTGCCAATGTAATAAAATTATTAAAAAGTAGAAATTTTACATATGAGCTCAACATAGTCCAGATGTCCAATTACTTTTACAAATTATTTAACACATAAACTGAGTTTCCATTAACAGCATTTAAGGAGAAAAAAATGTAAATTGATCAATTAAGAGGCTGGTCATATAAGTGCCATATTTTGGCCTTTTTATCCTGCATCCAAACAGTGGCAGGATGTATCGCATTCAAAATGCGATGCTTGATATATCCCACCCTGTATTTGTATATATTACATGTGTATAACAAACACATTCCCATCAATAGAGAGGCAAATCCCAGGCCGTTTTTTTTTTCCCAGTCTGGATTAAAAAATGATCATTCCCTGGATACACGGGGTGGGGCTACAATTGTGTGCAGCGGTATTGGTCCAGCAGTGTCTGCGTGCACCACTGGGCCCTGCTCATGGAAGAGATTACAATCTGAGAATATTGTCCCAATGACTGAAGATGTTGCTACAGCATGCAGAGGAGAGAATGGGGGCACCTGGCCATACGCAGAGGGTCTCGTCAAAACACACTGGATGTAGACTGTAAAATAAATGTATTTTGCACCTATGGGCAACCTAGTGCACATCAGGGTTTGGGCCTACCCTCTACTCCAGTGAGGTGGCTCTATAAGCCAGAGGTACACCTAGGATTTTGGAGGCAGAAAATCAAAACAGTTTAATTGTGCAAAGTGTATATGCCACAAATCCAGCCTCCTACTTTAGAATGACTCCTTTCATTAAATAATTATTTTCTTCTAAAATACTCCGATGTTTTGTTTCATGTGTTTCTTAAACTAATCATGAAAGTGAGGGTGTATCGGAATTTAGGGGTGATTCAGACCTGATCACTGGGCTGCTAAAATTGTTGTGCTGCGTTCAGATAGTCGCCTAAGGGGAGTGTATATTTGCCGTGCAAGTGTGCGATCACATGTGTACGCCGAGCTGCAAAAAATCCCTCAGTCAGCGGACAGCACCTCACTCACCATTTAATGACTTTACCACTGTGTGTAGTCTCTGCGCAACCCAGAACTTACTCCTACAGTGCGATGAGAACAGGCTGATCGGATCCAGAGCTGACATCACACACCCTCCCTGAAAACACTTAGGAACACCTGCGTTTTCCCTGACACTCCCAGAAAACGGTCAGTTACCACCCACAAACGGCCTCTTCCTGTCAATCAGCATGCGAATGGCTGTGCGAATGAAATTTTCGCACCAGCCTGTTGCAGTCCAGAGATGCTTGTTGTTGTTTGCCGACGCGAGTGCACATTGTGGTGCATATGTCTGCGCAGGCTATTGCTGATATCCCGCTGTGTAAAAACGCAAAATCACCCCCTTTATTCCATGTGGTATTTTTTGTGTTTGTAAAGGTTTTTATTACATTGCCTGGAGTGCACTGAAGTGTGGCATGGAAGTGATAAATGGAGCTTAATAAAGTATAAATTGAGATCTCTGGATTCCTACAATAGCTCAGAAATTCACTTTGGGACAAACTGAGACTCATGGACCAAAGCTGACTCTACGCTGCACCTAGACTGATTGCAACAGGCAGTGTGTCTATCTTCTATATACAGTATGTGTGGCGCCATAGTAACAATCAGTTCTGTGCCAAGCAGATTTCTTTCACGTCTGCTTATAAAACTAATCAATGACCAGATCAGCAGTTACGGTGCAGGGTGACCTAAGTGATCCAATTAGCAAATGAAAAACACAATGGGGCCAAAACCTGGGTAACCAAACTGGCCGCAGAGCCATTCATTCAGTACCGGCAATGTATGCAGCACGCTGATCAATTTAATTTGCTTTTCTACACATTATGAAGCTAATACTCTGTAGAAGGTCATATTGTCAACATTTCAGAAGAATGGAAATATTAAAACAAGAAAAGTACCTGAAAGCAGGAAAATACAGCTCAACGCTAAATGTCCACCAATAGTATCAAATGAGAAGAAAACTTTTTAATATTTTAAAATATACTGCCAGCTTACAGCACTTTTCCATAGGAATTCACATATACCCTGCAGAAGGCACTGTCAAAAGCCTCCAATCAATCAAGACAACTGTTAACGCAGGCAGTAAATAGGGATCCAGCCTGCAAATGCTCTACAGTACAGGACACATTCGGTTCATTGCAGTTTCTATATTCAGGTGCTGCAGAAAACTGTAATAATAGCCAGGTAGCTCACAGTAGTAGCCAAAACCGCAGTAGTTATTTATTGTGTGTCGCCTGGTCATACTGTATTTGCTATTGCAACAAGTTGCGGTTGAGCATACTATTATCTCTCACTGTGCTAGGGTATTACAATAGTTTGTTGAAGAACTTGATCATGCTACATGCAAAATACTGTACTGCCTGTATTGTATCAGATAGGTTTCCACCTTCTGTATATAAGTAAATACAAATCCTATTGGCAGACTAGCTGTCAGTTACATGTAGGTAGATTCACTATTTTATAGATGGACCTAGAGGAGTGGAAGCTGTTACATAATGTACCCAAACCTGGGAATGACCAGTGGAAGGAGGCACAGCCATATGCACAGAAGACTACAGTATGCCCCCCTTAAGCATGTAAACAAGGCCCTGTTACCCCCCCCCCCCCCCCCTCCCCCCATCCCATGTGGCCCAATGCATCTTCTGGTCCTCTATATCATACATTACAAATAGACAAAGCAAGCTTTGTCTTTGGACTCAAAGCTCCTTTAACTATATACGTGATTGTGCAAGAGCTGTTAGGATGGATTTACGAGATATCAAAGGCTATTTTTTACTGGAATGGAATGTACCCAGGAGAAAATTGAAGTATCTAGGATTCTTTTCTTTTAATGTCCCATGCATATATTTGGAAAATCATTCAGATCTACACACTATTGTGAAATGCACTGTTATGTTAACTGGTTCACTTATATATTATCTCAGATCTATGGTCTTGTGCTCCAACATTGCATCTGGAGCAATCACCTTATATATAGACACAGTGCCTTCTCTTTGTACAATCCCAGGAACTAAGCTGTGTCCTACAGATATATTAGACGTGTCTTCATCAGTCTTGCTTCCCCCAAAACTATACCCAATAGTTTTGAACTATTCGGAAAAGTCACAATTTTATCAGATGAAATGTGACAGATGACCTCTCATTCATTCAAATAGTGAGGACCATCTTTACTAAAGAATTTTCCAATGAATCACATTAAAATTGTAAAACTCACAAAAATTCACAAAACAATGTTTTGCTCCAAATTGTGAGTTTGCTAATGCTAACACAAGAGTATGCAGTATATCAGATCCCCCTAAAAATAAATAAATAAAAAGCTTGAGTGACACAGTGGTTAACAATGCTATAGGGTCTAATCTGCAAGGAGTTGTTTTTATTGTGTACAATGGGTTCCTCAAGGAATTCCTGGTTCATTCCACATGTAATAGTTTATTGCTAAGATTATAAGCTTCTGACTGGAAACAAACCACTCAACACAACCTACAACTATTTGTATCTGCCTTTTAGGGCATGTGATCAGCAAGTGGCATTATGTTGTCACAGCACTCTGTTTGCATAATGCGCTGCTACAGTGTTTGTGTGGAACAATGTATGGATGTGTACGGCGGAGTGCGGAATCATTACATTTTGCACAGGCTAATGTGCAGACTTTGTCAGATTATGAGTGTTCTTTAACTCTACTGTATAGACATGAATACAGAGATTCAGTGCAATATACATTAAAATTTGGTTTACAGTGGCAGGAATGAAGATTGCGCCCATACGAGGACATTTTTCATTATACAGTGCTTAGAAGGACATTAACGCATGCAAAATTACCAGAAACTTGTACCACCTTTTCATGAACCTTTTACTGAATCTGTTGTGATGCCTAGGTTAAATACTGACACGTAAAAAACCGGGTCTATTTACTAAGCCTTCAAAGGAGATAAAGCGGACGGAGATAAAGTACTAACCAACCAGCTCCTGTCATTTTTCAAACACAGCCTGTGACCTGGCAGTTAAGAGCTGATTGGATGGTACTTTATCTCTATCTAAGGCTTAGTAAATATATAGACCCCAATTGGAATATGTACAAGTAAACCAATCAAATCCTCATTCTTTCACCTGAGGAACATAGCCAGAATCAAGCACTTAATTCCCTCAGATGATCTGCCAAAAGTCATACATGCATTTGTTTCATCTCGATTAGACTACTGTAATGCCCTCTACCTTGGTCTCCCAGCAAAAGAATTGTAACGCTTACAGGTGGTGCAAAACACAGCTGCCAGGCTGTTAACCAACCAGCCCCGTTCTAGCCACATAACACCCATTCTCTACTCCCTTCACTGGCTGCCTGTAAGATGGCGAATCATCTTCAAGATTGGCTTACTGAGCTTCAAAGCATTACATGACCAGGGCCTAAGGTACCTGAAACAGCTTCTGACCCCATACTGCCCCACTCGATTACTGCGATCTGTAGATGAAGGACTTTTAGCAGTACCTAGAATCTACCGTAATTCATCTGGGAGTCGAGCTTTTAGTCATGCGGCTCCGACTCTATGGAACTCACTTTCCCGCACAGTGCGAGAGGCCCCAACTATAGAATCCTTCAAAAGTAGACTCAAGACTTTCCTGTTTACTCAAGCATTTCCATAGTGTCCCTTTTAGTATCTTCATGCTTCTGTTTTTTATGAAAATGTACTTCATTATTTTCTGTACTATATTACGCTATGTCTCTGTTAAGCGCCTTGAGTCCTATTGGAGAAAGAGCACTATATAAATAAAAATATTATTATTATTATTAATGTACAGTATGAAGAGAAAGTAGATTCAAATATGTTACTTAAACTAGTCAGCATTGATTTCTCCTTACCATACATAACTTTCATAGCAACAGCATACTGTGAGAAAATCATAAAACTTGAAGTTAATGATGACTGGGCTAAATGTGATAATAGGGTTTATTGAATTGCAAAGTTTTAAATTGTGCAAGACGCATCCTGTGGATTTCCTTCCACCTTCTAATCTACAGCGATTGAACACATCTGATGTGCAGCTGGACCATGACTGTACACATAAATATGCCCGTAAAAGTAGGCACAAATACACATATATAGATGCTCTGCGCAATCTTCATCAATGGCCTCCTGTCTCATGACTGGTTGTCTCACAATCTCATGTATGAGCAAGCCATTGAATGCAACTTCCTGTCTGTGTGCAATTTAAATTAGACTGCGGATGAATATCTTCTCATCATCAATAATGTTCATTGAAATCTATATAGAATAGGAAAAAGGGGTACAGAAATAAGAATGGGGAAGAGGTGAGGAATTCTAAAGTCCCACTGACAAAATCATTGACAAAGTCCACATATAAATAAACAATTCAGAGTGTCAGTCGAGTATACAATAAGGGAATACATTTTAGTAAGTTTACTGTAAAATTAAAGCAAATTGTCTAGAGCAAGAAGTACAGATGTGTCCTGATACTCCACTATGAACAGCCCCCGCCACTGAGGGACAGGGAGGAGGACAGCTGATAATATTTGTTATTTTATTTCTCCTGTGGGGAACAATAGGATTTCAATAGGATTTATGTGGGGAGAATAAGAATTTATGGATGTATTGAGGGAACAATGTGAATAATTCATGTGGGGAGCAATAGGCTTTATGTGGGGAGAAATGTGATTGATTTATGTGTGGAGCAACATGATTTATGTGGGGAGCAATGTGATTGTTTTTTTTTGTGTAGGCCAATGTATGTGTGGATTTTTGTTTTACTGTCAGGGTCAATGTGTGTGTTTTGTTCTTTTCTGTGGGGAACTGATGGTGTGCCTTGGTAATTTTAAAATATTGTTCGGTGTGCCGCAAGTAAAAAAAGGTTGAACATCACTGATTTAACCAATGGTGAAGTTGCAGAGAAAGATTATGGGAGAGCTAGGGTTTCCATTTGAAAGGCATGTTGGATTTTACGTAGGGATATTAGAGATAGACATTTCCTATTTTGCATAATGGCCATCTTAGCATCAATCAAAATATAGCCCAATAAATAATGTTCCTGTTTGGGTAAATCTATGAGGGCCAGGGAGGGAGACACCTGGTACTGAACATTGAGGACTTTAAAAGCTAATGAGAAAACATCCCGCCATAGTGGCTGCACCATGGAACCACCCCAGAAAACATGGAAAATATCCCCAAACTCTGAGCAGTTCCACCAACAATATTTTGACAGGGAGGGACGCATTTTATGAAGCATAGCTGGACTATAATATAGCTTATGGAGTTGTTTGTATTGAATCTCTAAGTTATAGGCGGTGAGCCATACGATAAATCATTTCCCATTGTTGGGTCAAGATTGATACCCAGAGATCAATTTCCCATTGGATTTGAGCATTTGATTTGACCAAAACTCCATCACCGAAAGAGATTGAGTACCAAAACCTTACATCTCCCCTAGAATTGCATTTTGACACTTTAGATAGAATGACAGATGGGTTAGACAAAGGGAGCCTGAAATTGGGTGCAGTGCCAGGCCGATGCCAAATTTTTTGGTAAGCGATTATAGACTTCAGTGCCCCCCTAAGTACTGAAAAAAATAAGGGGTCTGGTCTCATGGGAAATACCAGTTGTAGTGCCCCTGACACAATGTGCCCACCGTAGTAGTGCCCCATACACATTATGCCTATAGTCGTGCCCCTTACACATTATGCCCACCATTGTAGTGCTCCTTACACATTATGCCTACAGTTGTAGTGCCCCTCACACATTATGCCCACCGTTGTAGTGGACCTTACACATTATGCCCAATGTAGTAGTGCCCCTTATACATTATGCCCACCATGAAGTACCCATTCCACATTATGCCCACAGTAGTAGTGCCCCTATACATTTTGCCCACAGTAGTAGTGCCTATAAACATTTTGCCTACTGTTATAGTGCCCCTTTCACAGTGTGCCCACAGTTGTAGTGACCCTTACACATTAATTTATGGCCAAACAGTGTTACCTAATATGCCCCCTGTGCAGCACCTGCTCAAAGACTCACAGAACAGGCAGTGGTATTGGCACACTGGATAATGGGAACGAGTGATGCTGTGGGTGTATAATGCAGGGCCAGGCCGGCAATAGGGTTTCCTAGTAAATACCTGCTAAGGAAATGCCTTGGGTTTGTACAGAGCAGTAAAAGAGTATGAAGAATCTCAAAATAAACTACCGCTTCCAGTAGTCCTTGCTGTCCGGAAGCAAAGGCTTCTGGGAGTGGTATTTTTTTGCGTTTCTTCACAGTACTGTAGTGGGGTGCACTGCCGGACACGGCATGGCTACACCAACACCACTGCCTGCTCGGCAAGTCACTGGGCATTCGCAGTTAGTGGGGCAGTTTACGCATGTCCCTGGCCCAGCTGATGCCGTCTTCTTTGCTGCAACTACGCAGCTGCGTAGCCAGTGCATGAGTAAAACCGGCCCTGGTTGAGTGAAAGTGAGCACGGAGTTGGCACAAATCTGTGACAGAGGGAATGTTGCTATTGGACCATGCAGAAACTCTCAAATCAGGGATCAAATGTGAAATGGCTAAGGAAAGGTTACATGTAGGTAAGACAAGACATTTAGAAGAGGATAAGGTATCGTCACATATCTTTGGGTAAATGTATAGGGCCCGAGTTTGCCGTAGGTGCGGGATTGCTTCCGATAATGCCCGTATTTTTAAAGAGGCAATCATTTACAAGGCAAAACCTGCACCTCCGGTAAACTCAGACCCTATTGCATTTACCAATTTGAGTGATTTAACAATTGCTTTAGGGTGTTAGGGGACGGAATTGTTCAGGAGTTTCAATTAACTCGGCTAATGGAAACTGTGGTACCAAGGATGAATATCTTCTATACAACAAACTAACTCGTCTAAATAAAAATATCACTGAGTTTTGCCTTTTACTGACTGTTGTGAATTCCAATGTAGAACACTGTCAGCAGAATAATGGAAGTGTGTTGCTTATTGAGTACATAACGTAAACCAGACAGCTTGGTAAAGCACAAAGGAAACACACTCCAAACAAGATCGCAGTGCTCCTCTAGAGTATACAGTGTGGGTTCTGTTGTGTAAGCAATGAAATGTATTTTTTGGTTCCACATCGAAACATTCTTTTGTAGGCATGCCTGCCTTTACTGCTGTGTGAGTAGGATACAATTATTATTTAGGCTTCTTGGTAATATTTATTGGGCCTTATCTCTGACATTGGTTTTATACACAGGAGGAAGAGGAAGATGGGCTTCCTAAAAAGAAATGGCCAACAGTGGATGCTTCTTACTATGGGGGACGAGGAGTTGGAGGAATTAAGAGGATGGAGGTAAAACATATGAAGGGATGTTTTACAATATTAGTGATAACGCTCAGTGTGTATATTTACATTTAGGGGTATATTTACTACGGTGTGAGGTTTTTTTTAGAAGTGGAGATGTTGCTTATAACAAGTACAACCAATCAGATTCTAGCTATTTTCTTTTAGAAGCAGCTATATAAATGTTAAGTGGAATCTGATTGGTTGCTGTAAGCAACATCCCCTCTTCTAAAAAAAAATCACACCTTAGTAAATATACCCCTTAATGTCAACTTGTGTAATCCTACTGTCAGCACTTGAAATACTGAGATACTAAAACATTGCTCTGGATTTAACCCCTTTTGGCTCCATAATCATAGTCCACGTGACCCAGTGATGTTTCAGGACACCCTGCACTGGACGCAGGTGAGATATTTACAGAACTGTGACACTTTAAATTGGGGGAAAATCGGGGGCTTTTTACTAAAGAACAAAATCATGCGTCTATTTAAGTAACAATAATTAATAAAAAGGAAATAAATTGCTCAGTATCCCTGGAATGGTCCCATCCAGTGAGCTTCTGAGATCTCTGGCAAGGGAGGCTTCTGTAGATGAAAGTTAGAGAGGACAGCCTCTGGTGCCTGCCCGCATTTGATGTTGCAGAAGACCTGGGAGTATTTAGAACTGGAAGATAACTTCTGAGTATTTCTCAGGAGAACTGAAGAACTACTGTATGACTGTTCTGTAATAAACTTTTCTTAAATTGACACATGTCATGCCAATAGCTGCTTTTGGGAAACATTGACAATTACAGCTTATAGTTGCACTTAAGGCATGTGAACACCAAAATGTAGGGCCTGATGCATGCAATTCCGATGTTGACATAGTTGAGTCATTTTTTTGCAACTTTGCCCCAACGACGTGCCTCTAAATATGCACACCAGTTCAGACGCACATACTAAGAACTGTTAAGGCAATCTATGGAGAGTTACTGGGTGGTAACTGAGAGGTGACTAGTAAGGCACACATAAATGGTCCCTCTCGTAGCTGGCCTGGTGTTATAGTAGTGTCATGTGTGTCTCACGGAAGGCACTTGTGTACAGAAATAAATTGCACTTGCTATAGGGGTGGCGCAAGTTTTGCTGGTGCGACCATTGTCTGTGACTTTGCTCTCCAGATAGCAATGCAGCCGGCATAGTGGGCATCTCAGTTCTTGCACGTCAGATGTACACTGTTACACAGGGAAAGGGCATTTTTGTGGCATTTGTGCAAAGCTGCTGATGCGACTGTGGCAAATTACTCAGACACGGATGGCGCTGCGTGCATCTCTGAGACAGTTTTATTCCAGACATGCAACTTTGATGTGGAAAATAAACACATATCCATGGTGACTTCTAATATTCTGTTTATTTTGCTGTAGGCAGTACTTATTTGAATAACATAAACAAGTTGTTTATAGGAGAGGTAATGCCCTCATATATATATATATATATATATATATATATATATATATATAAATAAAATGTCCGGTTCCTGTTGTAAACTATTGCTATTGCTGTCTTTGATTACTGAATTGACTGGCTATTACCTTGAAAAAGGTCCTATCTCAGGACCGAAACGTTGATGAGCCCTTTCCATTTTTTTTTGCTGTGAACTGTACATGATACCCTGCGTGGGAACCGTTTTTTGTTGTACTTTCATTAAACCACTTATGGTGTTTAAACTAGAGATGAGCGCCGGAAATTTTTCGGGTTTTGTGTTTTGGTTTTGGGTTCGGTTCCGCGGCCGTGTTTTGGGTTCGACCGCGTTTTGGCAAAACCTCACCGAATTTTTTTTGTCGGATTCGGGTGTGTTTTGGATTCGGG
Source organism: Pseudophryne corroboree (assembly GCF_028390025.1). Classification (NCBI taxonomy): domain Eukaryota; kingdom Metazoa; phylum Chordata; class Amphibia; order Anura; family Myobatrachidae; genus Pseudophryne; species Pseudophryne corroboree. The sequence goes on from NC_086449.1 coordinate 162,285,189, forward strand.
TGTTTTTTTAAAAAAACCCTAAAAAACAGCTTAAATCATAGAATTTGGGGGTAATTTTGATCCCAAAGTATTATTAACCTCAAAAAACATAATTTACACTCATTTTCAGCCTATTCTGAACACATCACACCTCACAATATTATTTTTAGTCCTAAAATTTGCACCGAGGTCGCTGTGTGAGTAAGATAAGCGACCCTAGTGGCCGACACAAACACCGGGCCCATCTAGGAGTGGCACTGCAGTGTCACGCAGGATGGCCCTTCCAAAAAACCCTCCCCAAACAGCACATGACGCAAAGAAAAAAAGAGGCGCAATGAGGTAGCTGACTGTGTGAGTAAGATTAGCGACCCTAGTGGCCGACACAAACACCGGGCACATCTAGGAGTGGCACTGCAGTGTCACGCAGGATGTCCCTTCCAAAAAACCCTCCCCAAACAGCACATGACGCAAAGAAAAAAAGAGGCGCAATGAGGTAGCTGTGTGAGTAAGATTAGCGACCCTAGTGGCCGACACAAACACCGGGCCCATCTAGGAGTGGCACTGCAGTGTCACGCAGGATGTCCCTTCCAAAAAACCCTCCCCAATCAGCACATGATGCAAAGAAAAAGAAAAGAAAAAAGAGGTGCAAGATGGAATTATCCTTGGGCCCTCCCACCCACCCTTATGTTGTATAAACAAAACAGGACATGCACACTTTAACCAACCCATCATTTCAGTGACAGGGTCTGCCACACGACTGTGACTGATATGACGGGTTGGTTTGGACCCCCCCCAAAAAAGAAGCAATTAATCTCTCCTTGCACAAACTGGCTCTACAGAGGCAAGATGTCCACCTCATCTTCACCCTCCGATATATCACCGTGTACATCCCCCTCCTCACAGATTATCAATTCGTCCCCACTGGAATCCACCATCTCAGCTCCCTGTGTACTTTGTGGAGGCAATTGCTGCTGGTCAATGTCTCCGCGGAGGAATTGATTATAATTCATTTTAATGAACATCATCTTCTCCACATTTTCTGGATGTAACCTCGTACGCCGATTGCTGACAAGGTGAGCGGCGGCACTAAACACTCTTTCGGAGTACACACTTGTGGGAGGGCAACTTAGGTAGAATAAAGCCAGTTTGTGCAAGGGCCTCCAAATTGCCTCTTTTTCCTGCCAGTATAAGTACGGACTGTGTGACGTGCCTACTTGGATGCGGTCACTCATATAATCCTCCACCATTCTATCAATGTTGAGAGAATCATATGCAGTGACAGTAGACGACATGTCCGTAATCGTTGTCAGGTCCTTCAGTCCGGACCAGATGTCAGCATCAGCAGTCGCTCCAGACTGCCCTGCATCACCGCCAGCGGGTGGGCTCGGAATTCTGAGCCTTTTCCTCGCACCCCCAGTTGCGGGAGAATGTGAAGGAGGAGATGTTGACAGGTCGCGTTCCGCTTGACTTGACAATTTTGTCACCAGCAGGTCTTTCAACCCCAGCAGACCTGTGTCTGCCGGAAAGAGAGATCCAAGGTAGGCTTTAAATCTAGGATCGAGCACGGTGGCCAAAATGTAGTGCTCTGATTTCAACAGATTGACCACCCGTGAATCCTTGTTAAGCGAATTAAGGGCTGCATCCACAAGTCCCACATGCCTAGCGGAATCGCTCCGTGTTAGCTCCTTCTTCAATGCCTCCAGCTTCTTCTGCAAAAGCCTGATGAGGGGAATGACCTGACTCAGGCTGGCAGTGTCTGAACTGACTTCACGTGTGGCAAGTTCAAAGGGCATCAGAACCTTGCACAACGTTGAAATCATTCTCCACTGCACTTGAGACAGGTGCATTCCATCTCCTATATCGTGCTCAATTGTATAGGCTTGAATGGCCTTTTGCTGCTCCTCCAACCTCTGAAGCATATAGAGGGTTGAATTCCACCTCGTTACCACTTCTTGCTTCAGATGATGGCAGGGCAGGTTCAGTAGTTTTTGGTGGTGCTCCAGTCTTCTGTACGTGGTGCCTGTACGCCGAAAGTGTCCCGCAATTTTTCTGGCCACCGACAGCATCTCTTGCACGCCCCTGTCGTTTTTTAAAAAATTCTGCACCACCAAATTCAAGGTATGTGCAAAACATGGGACGTGCTGGAATTTGCCCATATTTAATGCACACACAATATTGCTGGCGTTGTCCGATGCCACAAATCCACAGGAGAGTCCAATTGGGGTAAGCCATTCCGCGATGATCTTCCTCAGTTGCCGTAAGAGGTTTTCAGCTGTGTGCGTATTCTGGAAAGCGGTGATACAAAGCGTAGCCTGCCTAGGAAAGAGTTGGCGTTTGCGAGATGCTGCTACTGGTGCCGCCGCTGCTGTTCTTGCGGCGGGAGTCCATACATCTACCCAGTGGGCTGTCACAGTCATATAGTCCTGACCCTGCCCTGCTCCACTTGTCCACATGTCCGTGGTTAAGTGGACATTGGGTACAACTGCATTTTTTAGGAGACTGGTGAGTCTTTTTCTGACGTCCGTGTACATTCTCGGTATCGCCTGCCTAGAGAAGTGGAACCTAGATGGTATTTGGTAACGGGGGCACACTGCCTCAATAAATTGTCTAGTTCCCTGTGAACTAACGGCGGATACCGGACGCACGTCTAACACCAACATAGTTGTCAAGGACTCAGTTATCCGCTTTGCAGTAGGATGACTGCTGTGATATTTCATCTTCCTCGCAAAGGACTGTTGAACAGTCAATTGCTTACTGGAAGTAGTACAAGTGGGCTTACGACTTCCCCTCTGGGATGACCATCGACTCCCAGCGGCAACAACAGCAGCGCCAGCAGCAGTAGGCGTTACACGCAAGGATGCATCGGAGGAATCCCAGGCAGGAGAGGACTCGTCAGACTTGCCAGTGACATGGCCTGCAGGACTATTGGCATTCCTGGGGAAGGAGGAAATTGACACTGAGGGAGTTGGTGGGGTGGTTTGCGTGAGCTTGGTTACAAGAGGAAGGGATTTACTGGTCAGTGGACTGCTTCCGCTGTCACCCAAAGTTTTTGAACTTGTCACTGACTTATTATGAATGCGCTGCAGGTGACGTATAAGGGAGGATGTTCCGAGGTGGTTAACGTCCTTACCCCTACTTATTACAGCTTGACAAAGGGAACACACGGCTTGACACCTGTTGTCCGCATTTCTGGTGAAATACCTCCACACCGAAGAGCTGATTTTTTTGGTATTTTCACCTGGCATGTCAACGGCCATATTCCTCCCACGGACAACAGGTGTCTCCCCGGGTGCCTGACTTAAACAAACCACCTCACCATCAGAATCCTCCTGGTCAATTTCCTCCCCAGCGCCAGCAACACCCATATCCTCCTCATCCTGGTGTACTTCAACACTGACATCTTCAATCTGACTATCAGGAACTGGACTGCGGGTGCTCCTTCCAGCACTTGCAGGGGGCATGCAAATAGTGGAAGGCGCATGCTCTTCACGTCCAGTGTTGGGAAGGTCAGGCATCGCAAACGACACAATTGGACTCTCCTTGTGGATTTGGGATTTCAAAGAACGCACAGTTCTTTGCGGTGCTTTTGCCAGCTTGAGTCTTTTCAGTTTTCTAGCGAGAGGCTGAGTGCTTCCATCCTCATGTGAAGCTGAACCACTAGCCATGAACATAGGCCAGGGCCTCAGCCGTTCCTTGCCACTCCGTGTGGTAAATGGCATATTGGCAAGTTTACGCTTCTCCTCCGACAATTTTATTTTAGGTTTTGGAGTCCTTTTTTTTCTGATATTTGGTGTTTTGGATTTGACATGCTCTGTACTATGACATTGGGCATCGGCCTTGGCAGACGACGTTGCTGGCATTTCATCGTCTCGGCCATGACTAGTGGCAGCAGCTTCAGCACGAGGTGGAAGTGGATCTTGATCTTTCCCTAATTTTGGAACCTCAACTTTTTTGTTCTCCATATTTTATAGGCAGAACTAAAAGGCACCTCAGGTAAACAATGGAGATGGATGGATTGGATACTAGTATACAATTATGGACGGACTGCCACGGTTAGGTGGTATAAAAAAACCACGGTTAGGTGGTATATATTATAATAATAATACAATTATGGATGGACGGACTGCCTGCCGACTGCCGACACAGAGGTAGCCACAGCCGTGAACTACCGCACTGTACACTGGTTGATAAAGAGATAGTAGTATACTCGTAACAACTAGTATGACACTATGACGACGGTATAAAGAATGAAAAAAAAACCACGGTTAGGTGGTATATATTATAATAATAATACAATTATGGATGGACGGACTGCCTGCCGACTGCCGACACAGAGGTAGCCACAGCCGTGAACTACCGCACTGTACACTGGTTGATAAAGAGATAGTAGTATACTCGTAACAACTAGTATGACACTATGACGACGGTATAAAGAATGAAAAAAAAACCACGGTTAGGTGGTATATATTATAATAATAATACAATTATGGATGGACGGACTGCCTGCCGACTGCCGACACAGAGGTAGCCACAGCCGTGAACTACCGCACTGTACACTGGTTGATAAAGAGATAGTAGTATACTCGTAACAACTAGTATGACACTATGACGACGGTATAAAGAATGAAAAAAAAACCACGGTTAGGTGGTATATATTATAATAATAATACAATTATGGATGGACGGACTGCCTGCCGACTGCCGACACAGAGGTAGCCACAGCCGTGAACTACCGCACTGTACACTGGTTGATAAAGAGATAGTAGTATACTCGTAACAACTAGTATGACACTATGACGACGGTATAAAGAATGCAAAAAAAACCACAGTTAGGTGGTATATATTATAATAATAATACAATTATGGATGGACGGACTGCCTGCCGACTGCCGACACAGAGGTAGCCACAGCCGTGAACTACCGCACTGTACACTGGTTGATAAAGAGATAGTAGTATACTCGTAACAACTAGTATGACACTATGACGGTATAAAGAATGAAAAAAAAACCACGGTTAGGTGGTATATATTATAATAATAATACAATTATGGATGGACGGACTGCCTGCCGACTGCCGACACAGAGGTAGCCACAGCCGTGAACTACCGCACTGTACACTGGTTGATAAAGAGATAGTAGTATACTCGTAACAATTAGGATGACACTATGACGGTATAAAGAATGAAAAAAAAACCACGGTTAGGTGGTAGGTATATAATAATAAATAATACAATTCTGGTCGGACGGACTGCCTGCCGTGTGCCGACACAGAGGTAGCCACAGCCGTGAACTACCGCACTGTACACTGGTTGATAAAGAGATAGTAGTATACTCGTAACAATTAGGATGACACTATGACGGTATAAAGAATGAAAAAAAAACCACGGTTAGGTGGTAGGTATATAATAATAAATAATACAATTCTGGTCGGACGGACTGCCTGCCGTGTGCCGACACAGAGGTAGCCACAGCCGTGAACTACCGCACTGTACACTGGTTGATAAAGAGATAGTAGTATACTCGTAACAATTAGGATGACACTATGACGGTATAAAGAATGAAAAAAAAACCACGGTTAGGTGGTAGGTATATAATAATAAATAATACAATTCTGGTCGGACGGACTGCCTGCCGTGTGCCGACACAGAGGTAGCCACAGCCGTGAACTACCGCACTGTACACTGGTTGATAAAGAGATAGTAGTATACTCGTAACAATTAGGATGACACTATGACGGTATAAAGAATGAAAAAAAAACCACGGTTAGGTGGTAGGTATATAATAATAAATAATACAATTCTGGTCGGACGGACTGCCTGCCGTGTGCCGACACAGAGGTAGCCACAGCCGTGAACTACCGCACTGTACACTGGTTGATAAAGAGATAGTAGTATACTCGTAACAATTAGGATGACACTATGACGGTATAAAGAATGAAAAAAAAACCACGGTTAGGTGGTAGGTATATAATAATAAATAATACAATTCTGGTCGGACGGACTGCCTGCCGTGTGCCGACACAGAGGTAGCCACAGCCGTGAACTACCGCACTGTACTGTGTCTGCTGCTAATATAGACTGGTTGATATTTAAAGAGATATTAGTAGTATACAACAATACTATACTGGTGGTCAGGCACTGGTCACCACTCCTGCAGCAAAAGTGTGCACTGTTAATTAATATAATTGTACTCCTGGCTCCTGCTAACAACCTGCAGTGCTCCCCAGTCTCCCCCACAATTAATTATAAGCTTTTAATTTATACATTGATGACTGTGCAGCACACTGGGCTGAGCTGAGTGCACACAGACTGAGTCACACTGTGTGACTGACTGTGCTGTGTATCGTTTTTTTTTTCAGGCAGAGAACGGATATAGCAGAGAGAAGTGAACGGATATATTATATTAAATAAAAGTTAACTAGCAACTGCACTGGTCACTGACTGTGGTAAACTAACTCTGTCTGCGACTCTGCACAATCTCTCTCTATCTAATCTATCTATCTCTATTCTAATGGAGAGGACGCCAGACACGTCCTCTCCCTATCAATCTCAATGCACGAGTGAAAATGGCGGCGACGCGCGGCTCCTTATATAGAATCCGAGTCTCGCGATAGAATCCGAGCCTCGCGAGAATCCGACAGCGTCATGATGACGTTCGGGCGCGCTCGGGTTAACCGAGCAAGGCGGGAAGATCCGAGTCGCTCGGACCCGTGGAAAAAAAAGTGAAGTTCGTGCGGGTTCGGATTCAAAGAAACCGAACCCGCTCATCTCTAGTTTAAACTGATATAAGTCTGTAGAGTGCTATCCTTTTCCACTCATGTGGAGAAATACTGCACTATATATGTGGCATACTGGAAGCTATCACATATATATATATTATAGCGATTAGAATAAACTTAAAAGTAGTTTTAGTAAATTATTGAAATTGATGTGTACAACACAGGTCTGCAACAAGTAAACTCAAAGTAACACTAGCATAAAGAGCACTACAAACACCAGGCTTGCATTCAGCACCCAGCCTTTACGTCTCAGCCAGTTTCTATCCAGTGGGTATGTTATACTTTTGCTATATTGGCAGAACACACAATAAATAGCCCTTATACTGAGGAGATTCCCTCATAAGCCAGTCACTGCTGTCACTCTCCCTGAACTGAAACATATGATTCCTCTGAACTCCTTTTTAGTGGAATCCAGTTCTACTAAGACAGACCTCATGTTTATCTTCCACTCCTTGTCTGTCTAATGGCGGGTACACACTACCCAATGTGTAAATGCCGGCGGTAAATGTGACTATATCGTTGAACGATATAGCGTTCAACAATATAGTGCGTACACACTGAACGTTATTGTTCAACAATAACGTTCAGTGACGTCACCGCCGGCATTCCCGAGCATGCAGCTCAGCGCGACATTGATGGGTTGAGCTGTATGTCAGCTCAATAATGGTGAAAGCTGAACGGCGTGCAGGAACGCGCATCATTCATCGTTCACCAATATCCCCCCCATACATGCTGAATGATTTCAGGTTAAAAATAAATGATAAGAACATTAATGTTGTTATCGGTTATTTTTTAGGCACAAATCGCCTAGTGTGTACCCGGCTTTAGCCTAAAAATCCAAGGCATGAACAGTTTGCAAACTATTTAATGGAAATACCTTAAACCCCCAAGTCACTAAAGTTTTTCATGACCATTTAAAATTACAAACCCACAAGCTTTTATACAGGTCGTATTACCCTGAGGTCAGAGTTTGTGTTCCCTGAAAACATTCAGGTTCAGGACATCAAATGTAACTGTGTCCTAGTTCCTCTATATTTATTATATGTGCCCTTGCTGTACACAACATCCATGCACCATACTAACAGTTATCTTTGTCCCTCTGACCCTTGTCACATTGTCCACCAATATCTGCTGTGGAACACACCTTGTACCTGTCTTGCACAGAAGTTGGCATGTTGGCCGTGTTATACAGCATCTTTGAATACTTAGCACAGTTTTCTCTTATGGAATCAACTGGTACACTATACAATATATACATTTCCATTTGTTACTCTACCTTCCTCCCTGACTTAAGTCCTGCAGAATAGGCTGACCCTTTATACATACAGGATTATAATGACTGTTCCGATAAACTGTTGTAATAATTGATAGTAACTGAAGGATGCTGAAACTGTTGTATTCATAAATCTAGGTGCGCTGGGGCGAGAGAGGCTCCACAGAAGAAGGAGCTAAGCTGGAGAAAGCAAAGAATGCCAAGGTCAAGATGCCAGAGCAGGAATATGAGTTTCCGTCACCAAAGATCCTCAACACCAGTTATGGAAAGCCAAACTCCTCCAGGAAGTGGTACTCCCCAATTAAGGTGGGGCTTATATACTGTATAGCATATTGTAATGAGTAGTGACCAAGAATTTAACATGTTACGTTGGTAAAAATCTATTGCATGTACCAATTACACATGGGTTCTAGCTAGGTCTGAAGGTCAAAGGAAGTCGTAGACCAAGTTCTTTATCCATCAGGTGCTCATAATATTATGTGTCCATATGGTATAATTTCCATGAAGTTGTATTCACACTGGTCATGTGTATCCATCTGAGGAAGCCATAGGTTGTAACTGAATGTGGTTATAATAGACACAACACAATGGTGGTCATTCCGAGTTGTTCGCTCGTTGCCGATTTTCGCTATATTGCGATTAGTCGCTTACTGCGCATGCGCAAGGTTCGCAGAGCGCATGCGCTTAGTTATTTTACACAAAAGTTAGGTATTTAACTCACGGCATAACGAGGATTTTTCATCGTTCTGGTGATCGTAGTGTGATTGACAGGAAGTGGGTGTTTCTGGGCGGAAACTGGCCGTTTTCTGGGAGTGTGTGAAAAAACGCAGGCGTTTCTGGGAAAAACGCGGGAGTGTCTGAAGAAACGGGGGAGTGTCTGGCCGAACGCTAGGTGTGTTTGTGACGTCAAACCAGGAACGAAACTGACTGAACTGATCGCAATGGCTGAGTAAGTCTGGAGCTACTCAGAAACTGCTAAGAAATTTCTATTCGCAATTCTGCTAATCTTTCGTTCGCAATTCTGCTAAGCTAAGATTCACTCCCAGAGGGCGGTGGCTTAGCGTGTGCAATGCTGCTAAAAGCAGCTAGCGAGCGAACAACTAGAGATGAGCGGGTTCGGTTTCTCTGAATCCGAACCCGCCCGAACTTCATGTTTTTTTACACGGGTCCGAGCGACTCGGATCTTCCCGCCTTGCTCGGTTAACCCGAGCGCGCCCGAACGTCATCATCACGCTGTCGGATTCTCGCGAGGCTCGGATTCTATCGCGAGACTCGGATTCTATATAAGGAGCCGCGCGTCGCGGCCATTTTCACACGTGCATTGAGATTGATAGGGAGAGGACGTGGCTGGCGTCCTCTCCGTTTAGAAATTAAAATAGATAGGAGAGTGAGAGTGAGACACTTCATTTACTTACTGGAGCTTAGGAGGAGTTATACTAGTGACTGATGACCAGTGACCTGACCCACCAGTGCAGTTTTATAATTTATTATTATTTAATAATCCGTTCTGTTCTTGTTCTCTGCCTGAAAAAAACGATACACAGTGACTCAGTCACACTCACATACCATATCTGTGCTCAGCCCAGTGTGCTGCATCATCTATGTATAATATCTGACTGTGCTCACACAGCTTAATTGTGGGGTAGACTGGGGAGCAGTTATAGGTTATAGCAGGAGCCAGGAGTACATATTAAACAGTGCACACTTTTGCTGCCAGAGTGCCACTGCCAGTGTGACTGACCACTGACCACTGTGACCAGTGACCTGACCACACTGACCACCAGTATAGTATATTGTGATTGTCTGCCTGAAAAAGTACACTCGTCGTGTGACTTGTGTGGTGTTTTTTTATTCTATAAAAATTAAAAAACTCATTCTGCTGACAGACAGTGTCCAGCAGGTCCCTCATTATATAATATATACCTGTCCGGCTGCAGTAGTGATATATATATATTTTTTATATCATTATTTATCATCCAGTCTATACTAGCAGCAGACACAGTACGGTAGTTCACGGCTGTAGCTACCTCTGTGTCGGCACTCGGCAGTCCATCCATAATTGTATACCACCTACCCGTGGTTTTTTTTTCTTTCTTCTTTATACATACTACATCTCATTATCATCCAGTCTATATTAGCAGCAGACACAGTACAGTACGGTAGTCCACGGCTGTAGCTACCTCTGTGTCGGCACTCGGCAGTCCATCCATAATTGTATACCACCTACCCGTGGTTTTTTTTTTCTTTCTTCTTTATACATACTACATCTCATTATCATCCAGTCTATATTAGCAGCAGACACAGTACAGTACGGTAGTCCACGGCTGTAGCTACCTCTGTGTCGGCACTCGGCAGTCCATCCATAATTGTATACCACCTACCCGTGGTTTTTTTTTTCTTTCTTCTTTATACATACTACATCTCATTATCATCCAGTCTATATTAGCAGCAGACACAGTACAGTATGGTAGTCCACGGCTGTAGCTATCTCTGTGTCGGCACTCGGCAGTCCATCCATAATTGTATACCACCTACCCGTGGTTTTTTTTTTCTTTCTTCTTTATACATACTACATCTCATTATCAACCAGTCTATATTAGCAGCAGACACAGTACGGTAGTTCACGGCTTTAGCTACCTCTGTGTCGGCACTCGGCAGTCCATCCATAATTGTATACCACCTACCCGTGGTTTTTTTTTCTTTCTTCTTTATACATACTACATCTCATTATCATCCAGTCTATATTAGCAGCAGACACAGTACAGTACAGTAGTCCACGGCTGTAGCTACCTCTGTGTCGGCACTCGGCAGTCCATCCATAATTGTATACCACCTACCCGTGGTTTTTTTTTCTTTCTTCTTTATACATACTACATCTCATTATCATCCAGTCTATATTAGCAGCAGACACAGTACAGTACGGTAGTCCACGGCTGTAGCTACCTCTGTGTCGGCACTCGGCAGTCCATCCATAATTGTATACCACCTACCCGTGGTTTTTTTTTTCTTTCTTCTTTATACATACTACATCTCATTATCAACCAGTCTATATTAGCAGCAGACACAGTACGGTAGTTCACGGCTGTAGCTACCTCTGTGTCGGCACTCGGCAGTCCATCCATAATTGTATACTAGTATCCATCCATCTCCATTGTTTACCTGAGGTGCCTTTTAGTTGTGCCTATTAAAATATGGAGAACAAAAATGTTGAGGTTCCAAAATTAGGGAAAGATCAAGATCCACTTCCACCTCGTGCTGAAGCTGCTGCCACTAGTCATGGCCGAGACGATGAAATGCCAGCAACGTCGTCTGCCAAGGCCGATGCCCAATGTCATAGTACAGAGCATGTCAAATCCAAAACACCAAATATCAGTAAAAAAAGGACTCCAAAACCTAAAATAAAATTGTCGGAGGAGAAGCGTAAACTTGCCAATATGCCATTTACCACACGGAGTGGCAAGGAACGGCTGAGGCCCTGGCCTATGTTCATGGCTAGTGGTTCAGCTTCACATGAGGATGGAAGCACTCAGCCTCTCGCTAGAAAACTGAAAAGACTCAAGCTGGCAAAAGCACCGCAAAGAACTGTGCGTTCTTCGAAATCCCAAATCCACAAGGAGAGTCCAATTGTGTCGGTTGTGATGCCTGACCTTCCCAACACTGGACATGAAGAGCATGCGCCTTCCACCATTTGCACGCCCCCTGCAAGTGCTGGAAGGAGCACCCGCAGTCCAGTTCCTGATAGTCAGATTGAAGATGTCAGTGTTGAAGTACACCAGGATGAGGAGGATATGGGTGTTGCTGGCGCTGGGGAGGAAATTGACCAGGAGGATTCTGATGGTGAGGTGGTTTGTTTAAGTCAGGCACCCGGGGAGACACCTGTTGTCCGTGGGAGGAATATGGCCGTTGACATGCCAGGTGAAAATACCAAAAAAATCAGCTCTTCGGTGTGGAAGTATTTCAACAGAAATGCGGACAACAGGTGTCAAGCCGTGTGTTGCCTTTGTCAAGCTGTAATAAGTAGGGGTAAGGATGTTAACCACCTCGGAACATCCTCCCTTATACGTCACCTGCAGCGCATTCATAATAAGTCAGTGACAAGTTCAAAAACTTTGGGCGACAGCGGAAGCAGTCCACTGACCAGTAAATCCCTTCCTCTTGTACCCAAGCTCACGCAAACCACCCCACCAACTCCCTCAGTGTCAATTTCCTCCTTCCCCAGGAATGCCAATAGTCCTGCAGGCCATGTCACTGGCAATTCTGACGAGTCCTCTCCTGCCTGGGATTCCTCCGATGTATCCTTGCGTGTAACGCCTACTGCTGCTGGCGCTGCTGTTGTTGCTGCTGGGAGTCGATGGTCATCCCAGAGGGGAAGTCGTAAGCCCACTTGTACTACTTCCAGTAAGCAATTGACTGTTCAACAGTCCTTTGCGAGGAAGATGAAATATCACAGCAGTCATCCTACTGCAAAGCGGATAACTGAGGCCTTGGCATCCTGGGTGGTGAGAAACGTGGTTCCGGTATCCATCATTACTGCAGAGCCAACTAGAGACTTGTTGGAGGTACTGTGTCCCCGGTACCAAATACCATCTAGGTTCCATTTCTCTAGGCAGGCGATACCGAAAATGTACACAGACCTCAGAAAAAGAGTCACCAGTGTCCTAAAAAATGCAGCTGTACCCAATGTCCACTTAACCACGGACATGTGGACAAGTGGAGCAGGGCAGGGTCAGGACTATATGACTGTGACAGCCCACTGGGTAGATGTATGGACTCCCGCCGCAAGAACAGCAGCGGCGGCACCAGTAGCAGCATCTCGCAAACGCCAACTCTTTCCTAGGCAGGCTACGCTTTGTATCACCGCTTTCCAGAATACGCACACAGCTAAAAACCTCTTACGGCAACTGAGGAAGATCATCGCGGAATGGCTTACCCCAATTGGACTCTCCTGTGGATTTGTGGCATCGGACAACGCCAGCAATATTGTGTGTGCATTAAATATGGGCAAATTCCAGCACGTCCCATGTTTTGCACATACCTTGAATTTGGTGGTGCAGAATTATTTAAAAAACGAGAGGGGCGTGCAAGAGATGCTGTCGGTGGCCAGAAGAATTGCGGGACACTTTCGGCGTACAGGCACCACGTACAGAAGACTGGAGCACCACCAAAAACTACTGAACCTGCCCTGCCATCATCTGAAGCAAGAAGTGGTAACGAGGTGGAATTCAACCCTCTATATGCTTCAGAGGTTGGAGGAGCAGCAAAAGGCCATTCAAGCCTATACAATTGAGCACGATATAGGAGGTGGAATGCACCTGTCTCAAGCGCAGTGGAGAATGATTTCAACGTTGTGCAAGGTTCTGATGCCCTTTGAACTTGCCACACGTGAAGTCAGTTCAGACACTGCCAGCCTGAGTCAGGTCATTCCCCTCATCAGGCTTTTGCAGAAGAAGCTGGAGACATTGAAGGAGGAGCTAACACGGAGCGATTCCGCTAGGCATGTGGGACTTGTGGATGGAGCCCTTAATTCGCTTAACAAGGATTCACGGGTGGTCAATCTGTTGAAATCAGAGCACTACATTTTGGCCACCGTGCTCGATCCTAGATTTAAAACCTACCTTGGATCTCTCTTTCCGGCAGACACAAGTCTGCTGGGGTTGAAAGACCTGCTGGTGAGAAAATTGTCAAGTCAAGCGGAACGCGACCTGTCAACATCTCCTCCTTCACATTCTCCCGCAACTGGGGGTGCGAGGAAAAGGCTCAGAATTCCGAGCCCACCCGCTGGCGGTGATGCAGGGCAGTCTGGAGCGACTGCTGATGCTGACATCTGGTCCGGACTGAAGGACCTGACAACGATTACGGACATGTCGTCTACTGTCACTGCATATGATTCTCTCAACATTGAAAGAATGGTGGAGGATTATATGAGTGACCGCATCCAAGTAGGCACGTCACACAGTCCGTACTTATACTGGCAGGAAAAAGAGGCAATTTGGAGGCCCTTGCACAAACTGGCTTTATTCTACCTAAGTTGCCCTCCCACAAGTGTGTACTCCGAAAGAGTGTTTAGTGCCGCCGCTCACCTTGTCAGCAATCGGCGTACGAGGTTACATCCAGAAAATGTGGAGAAGATGATGTTCATTAAAATGAATTATAATCAATTCCTCCGCGGAGACATTGACCAGCAGCAATTGCCTCCACAAAGTACACAGGGAGCTGAGATGGTGGATTCCAGTGGGGACGAATTGATAATCTGTGAGGAGCGGGATGTACACGGTGATATATCGGAGGATGATGATGAGGTGGACATCTTGCCTCTGTAGAGCCAGTTTGTGCAAGGAGAGATTAATTGCTTCTTTTTTGGTGGGGGTCCAAACCAACCCGTCATATCAGTCACAGTCGTGTGGCAGACCCTGTCACTGAAATGATGGGTTGGTTAAAGTGTGCATGTCCTGTTTATACAACATAAGGGTGGGTGGGTGGGAGGGCCCAAGGACAATTCCATCTTGCACCTCTTTTTTCTTTCATTTTTATTTGCGTCATGTGCTGTTTGGGGAGTGTTTTTTGGAAGGGCCATCCTGCGTGACACTGCAGTGCCACTCCTAGATGGGCCAGGTGTTTGTGTCGGCCACTAGGGTCGCTTATCTTACTCACACAGCTACCTCATTGCGCCTCTTTTTTTCTTTGCGTCATGTGCTGTTTGGGGAGTGTTTTTTTGGAAGGGCCATCCTGCGTGACACTGCAGTGCCACTCCTAGATGGGCCAGGTGTTTGTGTCGGCCACTAGGGTCGCTTAGCTTACTCACACAGCTACCTCATTGCGCCTCTTTTTTTCTTCTTTGCGTCATGTGTTGTTTGGGGAGTGTTTTTTGGAAGGGCCATCCTGCGTGACACTGCAGTGCCACTCCTAGATGGGCCAGGTGTTTGTGTCGGCCACTAGGGTCGCTTATCTTACTCACACAGCTACCTCATTGCGCCTCTTTTTTTCTTTGCGTCATGTGCTGTTTGGGGAGTGTTTTTTGGAAGGGCCATCCTGCGTGACACTGCAGTGACACTCCTAGATGGGCCCGGTGTTTGTGTCGGCCACTAGGGTCGCTTATCTTACTCACACAGCTACCTCATTGCGCCTCTTTTTTTCTTTGCGTCATGTGCTGTTTGGGGAGGGTTTTTTGGAAGGGCCATCCTGCGTGACACTGCAGTGACACTCCTAGATGGGCCCGGTGTTTGTGTCGGCCACTAGGGTTGCTTATCTTACTCACACAGCTACCTCATTGCGCCTCTTTTTTTCTTTGCGTCATGTGCTGTTTGGGGAGGGTTTTTTGGAAGGGCCATCCTGCGTGACACTGCAGTGCCACTCCTAGATGGGCCCGGTGTTTGTGTCGGCCACTAGGGTCGCTTATCTTACTCACACAGCTACCTCATTGCGCCTCTTTTTTTCTTTGCGTCATGTGCTGTTTGGGGAGGGTTTTTTGGAAGGGACATCCTGCGTGACACTGCAGTGCCACTCCTAGATGGGCCCGGTGTTTGTGTCGGCCGCTAGGGTCGCTTATCTTACTCACACAGCTACCTCATTGCGCCTCTTTTTTTCTTTGCGTCATGTGCTGTTTGGGGAGGGTTTTTTGGAAGGGACATCCTGCGTGACACTGCAGTGCCACTCCTAGATGGGCCAGGTGTTTGTGTCGGCCACTAGGGTCGCTGAGCTTAGTCATCCAGCGACCTCGGTGCAAATTTTAGGACTAAAAATAATATTGTGAGGTGTGAGTATTCAGAATAGACTGAAAATGAGTGGAAATGATGGTTTTTGAGGTTAATAATACTTTGGGATCAAAATGACCCCCAAATTCTATGATTTAAGCTGTTTTTTAGGTTTTTTGGAAAAAAACACCCGAATCCAAAACACACCCGAATCCGACAAAAAAAATTTGGTTAGGTTTTGCCAAAACGCGGTCGAACCCAAAACACGGCCGCGGAACCGAACCCAAAACCAAAACACAAAACCCGAAAAATTTCCGGCGCTCATCTCTACGAACAACTCGGAATGAGGGCCTATGTTTGCAAACAACGCAGTACGTCTCCATCCATGTGATTAATGGACTGTAGCTTTCCACTGTTTCCTATAAGCTGTGCGATAACGTTAGAAACTGAACTCAATAGCATTATGGCTCATCCAGATGATGTTCTGTAAGGAAGTGCTTAAATTGTGTTGAAAAAGTAAAACAATGAGAGAAAACAACAATATATTGCTACAGTATCTAAGGATCAGGTTGATGTCTCTGTCATATTACATGGGAAAGGCAAATAAAATGCAACAGTGAATAATTATGCAGACAATCTATTTGCCATGTACAATGGGCCTGATTCATGTTTGCAAGTAAAGCAAAAGAAACTGGGTAAAACCATGTTGAACTGTAGGTGGGGCAGATGTAACATGTGCAGAGAGATTTAGATTTCAGTGGGGTGTGTTAAAAATGAAATCTACAGTGCAGAGTAAAAATAAAGCTAACATTTGTGGGCTACATGCAAAAGCAGCCAGTATTTACCCTGCACAGAAGCAATATAACCCACCCAAATCTAACACTCCCTGCACATTGCATCTGACTTGTTTAGCCCAGTTGCTTGCTGTTTTGCTATTTTTAAAGACATGAATCAGACCATATGTGTACAGTATTTCAGAGTTGTTGTACTTACAAGACAGAGCTGATAACCCCCCACCTAGTGCAAGATATTTCAGAGGCTCTGATGAATCCTACAGGAATAATAATGGATTAGAGTTGTTACTGAATTTCACTGAGGGAGACGCAGTAACCTCTCACAATGTGGGTAAGTGGTGTAACACTGCCAAGACCCAATGCAGGGTCCAAGTTAGACCACCCCTGTCATGACTGAGTGAGAAAAACATGGCGGATCTTTACAAATATCTACTTCTACATGACCGCAGAGCAGTAAACATGGTTACCACTCACACTTTTCCTGCACTCAAATTCCAAATCCAGTTTTTGGTGCATGTAGCGCAAGCCAAAAAGTGGCATGGGGTCAAAGTCATATTGAAACTCAGAGCAGGAGTCCCTAATAATTGGTCTATTCATGAATCAGTGAAATGAGTGGAAAAGCAATCCAGTGGAGAAGTTGCCCATGGCAACCGGTCAGCTGCTACATATAAGTTTATAGAATTCATTTTATGTTACCTTAACACTGATTGGTTCACTGGCTCACTTCTCCACACTTTTCACTGCTTCATGACCCTAAGGGGTCTATTTACTAAGCTATGGATGGCGATAAAGTGTACGGAGATAAAGTACCAGCCAATCAGCTCCTAGCTGTCATTTTTCAAACACAGCCTGTGACATGGCAGTTAGGTACTGGTTGGCTGGTACTTTATCTCTGTCCACTTTATCTCCTTCCAAGGCTTAGCAAACAGAACCATGAGTCTGTTATTCAGTCAGTGTACTTAGAGGGCCTGATTCTGAGTCACACGCAATTTACACGCAATGCCGATGGTCACATAGTTGAGCTTTGTTTGCAACTGCGTACTAGCAAAAAATTTGTAACAACTCGTACGGCACATGTGTTACACAGAGTACATGATCGGGGCAGACGCTATCAGAAATGTTGCAGATAAATGACGGCTGTTCTTTGGTGGCGACCGAGTGGTGACTACTAGAGCGCACAAAAATGGTCAGTTCATTGGGCGTGGTATGGGCGTGCCATGGATGTGTCAATGCACAATGTCTGCATTTATAGACGCATAGCAGCAGAACTGTGGAACCCTACTGGCGCTGTGGTACACTTACTTGGGGTACCCGAATATAGTGTCTCACCCTTTGTGGTTGCTCTTTTCTGCTTCATCTCTGGTGTGGGTATGGCGTTTATGACCAGCAGGGCCCCCGAGTACACGGGTGCTTAGCACAAAGTACCTGATGGAGGGAGCACACATGGGCAACAGGTGTAGTGCAATAAACAAATGTTGGGCACCAGACCATCTCGTAATTCAAGAACAGGAAAACTTTATTTACACTCCTCCATATCCTACAGCACAGTAAGCATAACGGTTACAAGTTCTATTTCGCCAACTTCCTCCATCACAATACATGCAGCAGAGGGTAAATGCTGTAACCATCAAGCTTGAAATATACAGCAAGTTTGTTTCCACTACAAACACCTCCAGCACAGTCTTATGCATTTGACACAGCAGTGAAAAGAAGTCCGGTGTTGCTGGGCACAGTAGTTCTACAACATGTCAGTCCAGCAAACACATCGTACAGAATACAGGGGACTCCAGATTCAAAGTTTATCGCACTCGTCTCATGGGAAACTTCTAACATGTGGAACATCCCAGTACACAGAGATCCTATCTCCTTCCCCCACGCTGCATATATCTTCTTCATGGAAAATTAACATCCACTATATCCAAGGACTCTGCCGCTATTACATATCCCACTATCCAGGGAGCTTTCATCTGATGTGCTGACAACTTACTACTTATGCAGGCCTTAAACCCTTCTACTGCTGGGCTCGTCGCCTTAAGTATACGATTACTCAGGACTCGCTGCCATCATACAGTGACCCCTCCCTCACTATGGGGCACTTCTCCAGTGGCTATCAACGAAGGAACCATCATTACACATCACATAGGTGGGTGAGTCACTGAAATATGAGCTGTCTCTTCACAGCAGATCTCTCTGCTTCCACTGTGGCACCAGGCAGCACTCACTGGTCTGCTGCAGCAGTCATATGACAGCTAAAAGCACTTTGCCTCTTGTCTTCTGCCAGGGGTGTCTGTCTCACTACAGATCTTAGCTGCTGCACTGCCTTCCCCTATACTTTGGGACTTCTGGCTGTGAGGGGGGGCAACTCCACCTCTTGTATACACCCAGGAGCTTCTCTTGAGCTGCTTGCCACTTCCTAGGGGAGCCCTGGGCTTATTGGGCTTTGCCCTTTTAAACTGATACTGCTGTCGTGGCAGTGCCACGCACCCCCCAAATGCCAGGGTACCACCGGACCTCTTTCCTAACTTTCCCGCGGTCCCAGTTAAAATGGCCTACACTCTACACACGTGGACGCCAGGAAACCTGAGTCTTTTATTGACCCAGGTCTTGACGTCATAGGCTGCAGCCACGGACGGAATGTGCCGCTAGCTATGCCCCCTTGTCGACCTGCTAGGCGATGCCCCCTTGTCGACACGTAAAGCCACGCCCCCTCTGTAGCCAACTTCGCTCTTGCCCTCCCGTTAACTAACAAATTACATTTACGCTCACAGCAGTGTTTGGAGGTGGGGCTTACAAATGGGGCGGAGCTTAAGCCAAGCGCTGCTGGGTATTACAGACCTAGGAGCATAGTAAGGCAAAGAAGCTGCATCTGCCATAGGGCTCAGAGGTGTAACAGGGGGTGTGAAGACCCAGTGCGCACCTTTGATCTCCCAGTGCGCTCGCTGCAAAAACGGGGGCATGACCTCACAGGAATTGTCACTCCAGGGGTGCGCTCGCGGCAAAAGGGGGCATGATTGTAGGGGCATGGTCTCGCAGGGATCGTCACTCCGGGGGCATGCCCAGTATCTTCGGAGATGCTGGGCTGTACTGGCTGCCCCCGGAGACTGTCTCCCAGCGCTGTCGGCACCTCTTCTATGACAGGAGCCGAGTACTGTAGCAGACTTTCACACTGCAGCACCTGGCTCCTGTCTCTGCGGAGGAGCCCACATTTTGGTGTCACACCCGGGTGCGGACCGCACCCCCCGCAGCCACCTTGTGACGCCACTGATAGGGCTGGAGCAGTTTTTGATGATGCGAACCATGGTTGTGTCTAAGGACGCACCAATTGGTATTACAGTGCGCACAAACTCTAAAAGGGGGCATCTCAGTCCTTGTATATTCAGCTGCACAAATGTACACATGGGAGGGAGTTTGTTGCAGCATTTGCATAAGCTTGCAGACAGTAGACGGTCAGGATCATGGCAAAAGTGTACAGATAGATACACACACACACACACACACACACACACACACACACAACACACACACACACACACACACACACATAGGATTTGGTGGTGAATTTTGACTATACAAATCACACAAAGATGATATGAATAACACAAAGATGATATTATAAGTTATAAATATCTTCTCTGTATTATTGTAACCATTGTTATAGTCAAAACTCTGGAGCATACTGGAGTATGACGGGTGAAGCACTGTCTGACCTGGCTACCCTGACTGCATGTCACTGGCAAACAGTGCAGGCTGCCATATTGTGTTATGAACCATTACCTGTCCTATCAGTTCACTAGGAATTAGTGACATCATTGAAGCATAAGGCCGAAAGTGCCTTATTGATGTTACTAGCACCTTGCAAATTCATTGGTTCCCATTATACAATATCTGTCTCTACTGTGTGACAGGGCCAGGTAGACTTTAGTCAGTGAGCTACTAAATTCTACCAAAGGTTATGAACCATTGTATAAAGTGCTAGCAACTGTTTTGGCTAACGAGGCTGGCCGTGCATGTTCGTTTTCCTGTTTTGGTAAATGAATCTTTGTATTAATAAGTTTTCATGTCTAAACAATTCCTTGCCTCTCCATTTATCATCTTATACCTAACAAATTGCCCTGGCAACAACACACACATTCTAACAACTTTCTTATTGAGTAACTTCAGCTGTTTTTCCATGAAAACTTTCTGGAGCATACGGAATAAATGTCATAAACATTTTCATGAAATTCTTGCGCAATACATAGAGATGTTTATAAAAAGAAATAAGAGGCTATGTTCTGGACACAACTTGTGCTTATAATGCTTAATACACATTGCCTGGCTAGTAATTTGTAAGGTAAAAATCACATAATCAAACTTATAATGCACACATGATGATATAGGCCTGATTCTGAGTCTACGTCCAGAAGCGAATGTGTCTCGTGCTTATCAGCAGAATGCTCACACGCTGCAGACTGCACACCGTGCATATGCACCTTGATGGCGAGTATCAGAGCAGACAGCTCCATGGATGAGTCCATGAAATGAGCGTTTCTGGCCAGCGACTAGGTGGCATGGGTGCATAGAACACATCTGTCTGGTAGGTCTGTATTGGACATGTTATGGGTGTGTTGCCAGAATAAGATGATTGTTACGGTGCAAATACTCGCATTAGCATAATGTAGGGATCTTGCTTGTTGACACGGCTGTTTTGCAATTGCGTCCTCTTTGCATCAAGCTCAAAATCAAAATCAAACCCTACATCTATAAACTCTTAAATAAACTCTTAAATAATATATCATGACTTAGAAGCAGACACTTCTGAGTTATAACAAGCAAGCAACAAATATCCCTAAAGCAGCTGGTTAAAGCTAAAGAAAAAGGAGTAACAGTCTGTGCTGTGTCAGTTTGAAAATATAAAAGAATATAGGTCCAAATGTATTAAGCCTTAAAAAATGGAAAGTGATAAAGAGAGATAAAGGACCAACTTACCAGCTCCTTACTGTCATTTTCCAAACACATCACGTGACATGGCAGTTAGGAAGCTGATTGGCTGGTACTTTATCACTTTGTAGCACTCTCCACTTTATCACTTTTTAAGACTTAATACATTTGGGACATAAAAGTGCATCATAGGACAAAATGTATTAAATACTAGTTACCAGTCCATCAAAATGACAGAACAACATAACAGTAATGTCAGCGGCAGCGGCTGTGCACACCCGAAAAGTGCAACACTTTAATTACTCCATCAGGCACCATGTAGTGGCCGTCGTTGTGCAAAACACTTGAATTCCCCCATAGAGGTGAGGAGCAGTGTTAGCCTTTTATGATATAGGATAATAATGTAACAATCAATAAAATGCAAGAAAAACACAGAAAAGGCTAATTAGCCATTACATTCTTCCAAATTATAAAATTCATAAGCCCGCATTTGTATCCCAATTATTGCAGTGACAATTCTCCAAAGTGCAGGTAGGAGAGAGTGGGGTAAGATGAGCCAGTAGTAAAGTTGACCCACCCCCTGTATCTAGGCAACTGGACACATTTGTTGTGACAATGCATTTAGGAATGACTTGGCATTTCTATTGGCTGTGATGGAGAGAAGCACATGGTAAAGTGGTAAGTTAGGTTTTTGTTTCACAAGAAATAGTTTTTGCATGTCAAAGTAAATTATCTACATATCATGTATAATGACTGTTAAGTCAAAGCAAATTTATCCAGGTCTAAAAATATGTATCACACATGTTGGCGATTTGCCAATGTATAAAAACATGTGAATAATTTAGCTAAAATGTTCCAAAATGGTGGCTATGGGCTAAATTGTGCCAGTTTGAAGTTGAGGGCGACAACATGAGTGTAAGATTTCTCCCACAAAGGGGGAGCTTTATCAAAGCTTGGAGAGAGATCAAGTACAAACCAATTAGCTCCTAGCTATTGTTTTTCAAAAATCCTGTGAAATGACAGTTATAAGCTGATTGTTAGTAATTCACCTTTCTCCACTTTATTGATTTCCAAGTTTTGATAAACCTTCCCCAAAGTGATTTGCTGAATAAGCTACCCCAACCTCATGAGGCTGGA
Source organism: Pseudophryne corroboree (assembly GCF_028390025.1). Lineage (NCBI taxonomy): Eukaryota > Metazoa > Chordata > Amphibia > Anura > Myobatrachidae > Pseudophryne > Pseudophryne corroboree. Next base: position 162,307,761 of record NC_086449.1, read on the forward strand.
GGAACGGGAAAGAGGGAGAAACACATCATATGTACCTGCAACGCTGAGGGTTGGAATGTTGAAATGTCCTTGAAATGCTGAACAAATGTTGTATGAAAATTGTTTCATTGTTGAATGATAAACTTTATTTGGTTGGGTCTATTATTATTATTATTATTATTACATTTTATTTATAAGGCGTCACAAGTGTTTCGCAGCGCCATACAAAGGACAGTACAGGGAGACTAAACTTAGCATTACAGTAAATAAATACAAATACAGTACAGGTAACAAAGAGCACCACAATACTCAAAACATAATGCAGCTAGGGTGTAAGTAGCGAGGGAGTAATCATCGTATTACTTGGGGCTGGCGGCCATAGATAGAGATGGGCCTTTACCGGCAGGAGAAAAAGCGGGTAAAGATGGTCGTTGAGTGGGAGAGAGCTGTGAGTGAAATGTGTCGAGAAGAGGGCTTTGACATCAAGAGGAAAGAGGGCCCTGCTCTAAAGAGCTAACAATCTAGTGGGAAGGGGCGACAGACAGATGACATGAGATGCAAGCAAGCGGGAGGTAGCCTGATGCTAGTATGTAAGCAAAGCAGAGATGTTTAAGGCATGAGGCAGGGGGATGGAGGAGCAGCCTCAGGACTAGGTTATGCATCGGAAGGGTACGCTTTGATGAATAGGTGGGTTTTCAGTGCCCGTTTGAAGCTTTGCAAGGTCGGGGAGAGTCTAATGGAGCGGAGGAGCGCGTTCCACTGAAGGGGTGCTGCACGGGCAAAATCTTGAACTTGAGCATGGGAAGCAGTGACCAGGGTAGAAGAGAGGCGATGGTCATTGGCCGACCGTAGGGGGCGGTAGGGAGTATGAAGGGAGAGGAGGTTGGAGATGTAGGGAGCAGTGGAATTAGAGATGGCCTTGTATGTGAGGGTGAGGAGTTTGAAGAGGATTCTGTAGGGGAATGGGAGCCAGTGCAGATTTTGTCGAAGGGGAGTGGCAGATGTGGAGCGGCGGGAGAGGAAGATAAGCCTAGCTGTGGAGTTGAGGACATATAAAAGGGGTGCAAGATGGGAGCAAGTGAGGCCAGTGAGGAGAATATTGCAGTAGTCGAGTTGTGAGATGACCAGTGAGTGGATGATAAGTTTAGTTGCACTCTGGGAGAGAAATGGCCTGATGCGAGCAATGTTGCGTAACTGGAACCGACAGGGTTGTGCCAGAGCTTGGATGTGGGGTGCAAAGGAGAGGGAGGAGTCAAGAGTGACGCCCAAGCAGCGGAATTGGGGAACGGGGGAGATGATGGTGTTGTCAACAGTGATAGAGATATTGGTAGGGGGTGGTACTCTGGCTGAGGGAAAGATAATGAGTTCAGTTTTGTCCATGTTGAGCTTCAGAGAGCTCTCAGACATCCAGGAGGAGATGGTGGAGAGGCAGCTGTAAACCTGAGAGAGGACAGAGGGGGACAGATCAGGACAGGAGAGGTAGAGTTGTGTGTCATCAGCATAGAGGTGGTATTGAAGGCCAAAGGAGTTAATGAGCGCACCCAGGGAAGAGGTGTACTGGGAGAACAGAAGGGAGCCTAGGACAGAACCCTGAGGGACACCAGCAGGAAGGATGGAAGGGTGTGAGGTGGTGCCGGAGACAGACACAGAGAAGGAGCTGTTAGTGAGGTAAGCGGTAAACCAGTCAAGGACTGTGCTAGAGATGCCAACGTTTTGGACTGTGCAGAGGAGGAGAGGATGATCCATGGTGTCAAAAGCAGCAGAGAGGTCCAGAACGATGAGCAAAGTGAAGTGGCCCCTGGATTTGGCCGAAAGCAGGTCATTGGTCACCAGGGCAGTCTCAGTGGAGTGGAGTGGAGTGGGCGAAAGCCAGATTATAGTGGATCAAGGATGGAGTTGTCAGGGAGGTAGCTTGTGAGATGGCAGTTTATATTGATTAAAGTTACCTTTAAGAAAATAAATAAGACTACAGTATCTGGAAAAGGCATTAGTAAATATTAATCTAATTATGCTCATGTTTAAACTTTAAAAAGTCAAATGGTCAATTTACCCCCAGATGGCTCAATGTTCCTATTGACACGAATATAGTTACCTCTAATCAGGAGTGAATAGTCACAAGACCACTCTTTTTTAGAAGTCTTCTTTTCACAGCCCTTTGTCATAGATGCATTTGTATCATTTCTTTTGACAGGATATATCTTGAAATAAAGGTAGATGTTTTCATTTTACTCCTGTCTCACTTTTCCTTGCGTAGGGGACAACATAAGTAAAAACTGGCTCATTTTACCCCTCTTTCCCCTTTGTGAATACCTACTTTTGCCAGTTCGGCTCAAGTCAATATAAACAATTTTGTGTTAAGCCAATATATCTTACAAACTCCTTTTGGCTGGTAACAGCCTCCCACAGATTTCCAAGTCCTAGCTGTTATTATCTGGTTTCTGAGAAAGGTCCTTGTTAATTCCTTAATTCAAACTGTAGTTGCAGCAGCAGTTATGCATTGCGCGCTGAAGTAGATTTTAAGATGGCTGCCACTGGATCCCCAAATGTAGTGCGAATGTGGGCAGATTTTAGTGAACAATATGAGAGGTAGGATTGCATGCACTGGTGTCACTGAGGGGGTGCGGACTGGACTTGTGTTACCCTTCCAGGGAGTGACACCAAAATGCTGGCTCCTTTGCAGTGACCAGGAGTCTGGTGCTGCACTGTGACATTATCATGCAGCACTGCTCCTATCACTGAGGATGAGTCGGCAGTACTGGGAGAGTCTCCGGGGGCAGTCAAACATCTCCGGGAATGCTGGGCACACCTCCAGAGTGATGAAAATGGTGAATGCTGTGAGGTCATACACCCCTTCCCACAAGGCTACACCCCCTTTTTGGAAGCACACTTGGCACATGTGAGAGTACTATTTGGCCCACTGGATGTCACCGACCCCATTGAACCCACTGATTCCATGCTTTAGGTTCCTTTTGAGGGGTGTGGATTATTAGAAACAAAAGGAATGAAGGCAGCGCTTAATAAAACCAGATGGATTGTCTAAAAGCATTCATTTAATATGTTTAAAAAATTGTAATAACGACAAATACTGACAACAATAGATTGACACTGCATCAATGCAAAAAGTCACCATTGGTGATGAATTACCACATTCTGGCTGTTCCTAGTGATCTCACAGGACCTTAAAATACAAGCACAGACATTGGTGGTCATTCTGAGTTGATCACTAGCTGTTTTTGGTTGCTGCGCAGCGACCAGGCAAAAAAATGGCACTTCTGCGCATGCGTATGCGGCGCAATGCGCAGGCACGACCTACTTTCACAACAGCCGATGCAGTTTCACACAAGGTCTAGCGACGCTTTTCAATCGCACTGCTGGCTGCATAGTGATTGACAGGAAGTGGGTGTTTCTGGGAGGTGTCAAAAGAAATATATGAGAAAAGGGGACTTATCCTGCGCTCCACAATAGGTGATCGCTTCAGAAGGTTCCGGAGTTATTTGAAAACTCATGCGAATGTCATATAAAAGAAAAAAGTTTTTATATATAGTGAAGTACAGTTTTAATCATGTATATGAGACAAATTCATCAAACATAAAAAATTCCACGTGTGGTGAAGTATTTGGGAACCTTCTTTGGAGAAGGGGGGTGATATCCGGCAGCTTTTGCGCACTGAGACCTTCCTTGTATTTTATTTGCATTTTGTTTCTGGGAGGTAACTGACTGTTTTCGGGGAGTGTGTGGAAAAACGCAGGCGTGTCAGATACAAACGCAGCTGTGCCTGGTGAAACGCAGGTGTGGCTGGCCGAACGCAGGGCGTGTTTGTGACGTCAAAACAGGAACTAAACAGTCTGAAGTAATCGCAAGCTAGGAGTAGGTCTCAAGCTGCTCAGAAACTGCACAATCTTTTTTTGTAGCAGCGCTGCGATCCTTTCGTTCGCACTTCTGCTAAGCTAAGATACACTCCCAGAGGGCGGCGGCTTAGCGTTTGCACGGCTGCTAAAAGCAGCTAGCGAGCGAACAACTCAGAATGAGGGCCATCCGCTTTTGAAAAAGGGAAACCGAAACGCGTTAAGCGGGTCTGCATCACTGTCCCATTGTTTGCCTGAACATCACCGCTGTCCCCTGGAATAGGTGAGCTACATGGTTCCCGGGACTGTAGCCTACCAGCAGTTTATTGTGACCTCTGCGTTCCAGTGAGGACTACTTTGGCATCTGTGGGAAGTGATATAGAGATTCTATATGCTTTTATCTTTTTATGTGATGTAAGTGCGAATTTGTCAAAATAAAAATCTGTACACCTTTTTAAGGACGTCTGCACTATAAGCCTCTTTGTGTTCTATGTGTGTGAGCTATTGTGTTTTACCTTTGTGGTAGACACATACACACCATATTTAGGTTGGAATTATGGAGAAAGAAGATTAATCCTTCTCTGGAAGTCGACATGAGAAAGAAATTGTGATGAGCTCATTTTTACAAGTTGCCTTGTGAGTGTACATTTGTCCTTTCAGACACATTGATTCTAAAAAAGGTCTCTGCACTATATTGTTCTTTTCTCTTTTTTCTGTGAATTACATCCTCTTATAAATTGGATGTTTGATACATATAGGCTCTAAGAATATGAAGATATTCCTATACATGTAAGCCTAGTGAAGCGCCAGAGTGGAATACTACTTGTTTGTATTGAAATTGTCTTGGAAGCAGGTGAAACTTCCTGTTGTATTTTTTCACTGGGCTGATTCACTTGGTTTGATTGCGCACTCTGGGGGTCATTCCGAGTTGTTCGCTCGGTAAATTTCTTCGCATCGCAGCGATTTTCCGCTTAGTGCGCATGCGCAATGTCCGCACTGCGACTGCGCCAAGTAAATTTGCTATGCAGTTAGGAATTTTACTCACGGTTTTTTCTTCGTTCTGGTGATCGGAGTGTGATTGACAGGAAGTGGGTGTTTCTGGGCGGAAACTGGCCGTTTTATGGGTGTGTGCGAAAAAACGCTACCGTTTCTGGGAAAAACGCGGGAGTGGCTGGAGAAACGGAGGAGTGTCTGGGCGAACGCTGGGTGTGTTTGTGACGTCAAACCAGGAACGACAAGCACTGAACTGATCGCAGATGCCGAGTAAGTCTCGAGTTACTCAGAAACTGCACAGAGATGTCTTATCGCAATATTGCGAATCTTTCGTTCGCAATTTTGATAAGCTAAGATTCACTCCCAGTAGGCGGCGGCTTAGCGTGTGCAAAGCTGCTAAAAGCAGCTTGCGAGCGAACAACTCGGAATGACCCCCTCTGTCTCTACCAAAGTTTGGTTTTAGAACTGCTCAGAAACTGCACAATCTTTTTTTGTAGCAGCGCTGCGATCCTTTCGTTCGCACTTCTGCTAAGCTAAGATACACTACCAGAGGGCGGCGGCTTAGCGTTTGCACGGCTGCTAAAAGCAGCTAGCGAGCGAACAACTCGGAATGAGGGCCATTGATGTATGGCTTAAAACTGACAGCGCAGTCTCTAGGATGGAGGATAAATCCCAAGAGATATTCAAACTGGAAAGTTCTCACCATGTGTGCGGTGCTGTCCTGGAAGTCCGATCCTTATTAGCATAAAGTCCCAATTAATGTCTTTTGGTCCCGTGATGGTCCAGGCAGTGGCAATTCCTTCAATAGTGCAATTGTGGGTGACAAAGTGGCAAACACCTGACGCGTTTCACAGCTGGCACTGCTGCTTTTTCAAAGGTCACTAGTGCCCCACTCTAACCTAGGTTGGTTTTAAATTCTGTGTGGATTATTAGATCTACACTAAAAAGGTCTACAGTCAATTGGTCTACCACTAATTGTAGACATGCATTAGGTCGACAGGGTGAAAAGGTCGACATAGGATCGGTAGACAGTAGAAAAGGTCGGCATGGTCAAAAGGTCAATAGGGTCAAAAGGTCGACATGGATATGGTAGACACAAAAAAGGTAGACACATTTTTTGTTGTTGCTTCGGGCAAGGTGCCTCGCGCAGGTTAAAAAATTATATTTCTTTTAAAAAAACGTGTCTACCATATGTGTGTCGACCATTGTCATGTTGACCTTTTGACCCTGTTGGCCTCTTGAACTGTCTACCTAATGCATGTCTACCATTAGTGGTAGACCTATTCACTGTAGACCTTATTAGTGTAGATCTATAGTCCGGATAACCTTTTGAGATATACCTTTTAAGGTTTATCCAGACAAGGAAAGCCTAAACCCTTGGGCCAGATTTAATGGAGTCTGAGTTGGACAGAGGTGTGGGTTCCCGGTCTAACTCAGATTTTTTTTTTTTTTTAGCGGCAATCATGTACAAAGCAAGACCATGCCTTATACATGATTGCCGTTTTAAAAAATTTCCGAGTTCGGCCGGGAACTAGCATCTCCGGCCAGCTCGGACTTCATTACATCCAGCCCCTTATCTGATTTAAAACAGAAAACCCATTTCACCCAAAATCTTCCCTAATTCTCCCAGAAATGGTACTTTCTCATGAAGTTCTGACCACTGACCTGGCCAAGCACCCTATTCAGCAAGGATTGTAAATTCTGCTGAACAGCAGAATTTACAATCCTTTTGCTCGCATGCTGGGGGCCGCCCATCGCAGGGCAAGGCTGCCCAGCATGCAGTCCACCCACTGCCATCATGCTGAAATTGCTATCGCACCGCAATTTCAGCATGATCGCTGAAATTGTGGATGGCTCCTGCTGGCGCAGCCTGGTTGCGACAGCAGGAGGCCTGCTGCCATCTTTTTGATCAGAGTGACTGCATGTGATGTTACGCAGCCGCCCTGATCACGCCAATGCCACGCCCATGTTCGGAAGCCGGCGCCCCCATTTCCCTGCCGCCGCTCCCTGCAATGCTCCATCTCAGCTTTGGAAATGTAGAATTGCCGCCCCCTCCCGCCCCGCGAACACCTCTGCCTGCCAATCAGGCAGAGGCATTCGCATTTATTACAGGTCACCGGCAGTAAATGTCCTGCGCATGCGCATGCCGGCCGAATGCAAAAAATCCGGTTGGATCGCGATTTGCGATCCAACCTGAATTAGGCCTTAACTCCCATAAAATAAGAATTTACTTACCGATAATTCTATTTCTCGTAGTCCGTAGTGGATGCTGGGGACTCCGTCAGGACCATGGGGAATAGCGGCTCCGCAGGAGACAGGGCACAAAAATAAAAGCTTTAGGATCAGGTGGTGTGCACTGGCTCCTCCCCCTATGACCCTCCTCCAAGCCTCAGTTAGGATACTGTGCCCGGACGAGCGTACACAATAAGGAAGGATTTTGAATCCCGGGTAAGACTCATACCAGCCACACCAATCACACTGTACAACCTGTGATCTGAACCCAGTTAACAGCATGATAACAGCGGAGCCTCTGAAAAGATGGCTCACAACAATAATAACCCGATTTTTGTAACAATAACTATGTACAAGTATTGCAGACAATCCGCACTTGGGATGGGCGCCCAGCATCCACTACGGACTACGAGAAATAGAATTATCGGTAAGTAAATTCTTATTTTCTCTGACGTCCTAAGTGGATGCTGGGGACTCCGTCAGGACCATGGGGATTATACCAAAGCTCCCAAACGGGCGGGAGAGTGCGGATGACTCTGCAGCACCGAGTGAGAGAACTCCAGGTCCTCCTCAGCCAGGGTGTGCCCCTGACCAAGTAGCAGCTCGGCAAAGTTGTAAAGCCGAGACCCCTCGGGCAGCCGCCCAAGATGAGCCCACCTTCCTTGTGGAATGGGCATTTACATATTTTGGCTGTGGCAGGCCTGCCACAGAATGTGCAAGCTGAATTGTACTACACATCCAACTAGCAATCGTCTGCTTAGAAGCAAGAGCACCCAGTTTGTTGGGTGCATACAGGATAACAGCAAGTCAGTTTTCCTGACTCCAGCCGTCCTGGAAACCTATATTTTCAGGGCCCTGACAACATCTAGCAACTTGGAGTCCTCCAAGTCCCTAGTAGCCGCAGGTACCACAATAAGCTGGTTCAGGTGAAACGCTGACACCACCTTAGGGAGAAACTGGGGACGAGTCCGCAGCTCTGCCCTGTCCGAATGGACAATCAGATATGGGCTTTTGTGAGACAAAGCCGCCAATTCTGACACTCGCCTGGCCGAGGCCAGGGCCAACATCATGGTCACTTTCCATGTGAGATATTTCAAATCCACAGATTTGAGCGGTTTAAACCAATGTGATTTGAGGAATCCCAGAACTACGTTGAGATCCCACAGTGCCACTGGAGGCACAAAAGGGGGTTGTATATGCAGTACTCCCTTGACAAACTTCTGGACTTCAGGAACTGAAGCCAATTCTTTCTGGAAGAAAATCGACAGGGCCGAAATTTGAACCTTAATGGACCCCAATTTGAGGCCCATAGACACTCCTGTTTGCAGGAAATGTAGGAATCGACCGAGTTGAAATTTCTTCGTGGGGCCTTCCTGGCCTCACACCACGCAACATATTTTCGCCACATGTGGTGATAATGTTGTGCGGTCACCTCCTTCCTGGCTTTGACCAGGGTAGGAATGACCTCTTCCGGAATGCCTTTTTCCCTTAGGATCCGGCGTTCAACCGCCATGCCGTCAAACGCAGCCGCGGTAAGTCTTGGAACAGACATGGTACTTGCTGAAGCAAGTCCCTTCTTAGCGGCAGAGGCCATGAGTCCTCTGTGAGCATCTCTTGAAGTTCCGGGTACCAAGTCCTTCTTGGCCAATCCGGAGCCACGAGTATAGTTCTTACTCCTCTACGTCTTATAATTCTCAGTACCTTAGGTATGAGAAGCAGAGGAGGGAACACATACACCGACTGGTACACCCACGGTGTTACCAGAACGTCCACAGCTATTGCCTGAGGGTCTCTTGACCTGGCGCAATACCTGTCCAGTTTTTTGTTCAGGCGGGACGCCATCATGTCCACCTTTGGTCTTTCCCAACGGTTCACAATCATGTGGAAGACTTCCCGATGAAGTCCCCACTCTCCCGGGTGGAGGTCGTGCTGAGGAAGTCTGCTTCCCAGTTGTCCACTCCCGGAATGAACACTGCTGACAGTGCTATCACATGATTTTCCGCCCAGCGAAGAATCCTTGCAGTTTCTGCCATTGCCCTCCTGCTTCTTGTGCCGCCCTGTCTGTTTACGTGGGCGACTGCCGTGATGTTGTCCCACTGGATCAATACCGGCTGACCTTGAAGCAGAGGTCTTGCTAAGCTTAGAGCATTGTAAATTGCTCTTAGCTCCAGTATATTTATGTGGAGAGAAGTCTCCAGACTTGATCACACTCCCTGGAAATTTTTTCCTTGTGTGACTGCTCCCCAGCCTTTCAGGCTGGCATCCGTGGTCACCAGGACCCAGTCCTGAATGCCGAATCTGTGGCCCTTTAGTAGATGAGCACTCTGCAGCCACCACAGAAGAGACACCCTTGTCCTTGGAGACAGGGTTATCCGCTGATGCATCTGAAGATGCGATCCGGACCATTTTTCCAGCAGATCCCACTGAAAAGTTCTTGCGTGAAATCTGCCGAATGGAATCGCTTCGTAAGAAGCCACCATTTTTCCCAGGACCCTTGTGCAATGATGCACTGACACTTTTCCTGGTTTTAGGAGGTTCCTGACTAGCTCGGACAACTCCCTGGCTTTCTCCTCCGGGAGAAACACCTTTTTCTGGACTGTGTCCAGAATCATCCCTAGGAACAGCAGACGTGTCGTCGGAGACAGCTGCGATTTTGGAATATTTAGAATCCACCCGTGCTGTTGTAGAACTACTTGAGATAGTGCTACTCCGACCTTCAACTGTTCTCTGGACCTTGCCCTTATCAGGAGATCGTCCAAGTAAGGGATAATTAAGACGCCTTTTCTTTGAAGAAGAATCATCATTTCGGCCATTACCTTGGTAAAGACCCGGGGTGCCGTGGACAATCCAAACGGCAGCGTCTGAAACTGATAGTGACAGTTTTGTACCACGAACCTGAGGTACCCTTGGTGAGAAGGGCAAATTGGGACATGGAGGTAAGCATCCTTGATGTCCAGGGACACCATATAGTCCCCTTCTTCCTGGTTCGCTATCACTGCTCTGAGAGACTCCATCTTGATTTGAACCTTTGTATGTAAGTGTTCAAATATTTCAGATTTAGAATAGGTCTCACCGAGCCGTCTGGCTTCAGTACCACAATATAGTGTGGAATAATACCCCTTTCCTTGTTGTAGGAGGGGTACTTTGATTATCACCTGCTGGGAATACAGCTTGTGAATTGTTTCCAATACTGCCTCCCTGTCGGAGGGAGACGTTGGTAAAGCAGACTTCAGGAACCTGCGAGGGGGAGACGTCTCGAATTTCCAATCTGTACCCCTGGGATACTACTTGTAGGATCCAGGGGTCCACTTGCGAGTGAGCCCACTGCGCGCTGAAACTCTTGAGACGACCCCCCACCGCACCTGAGTCCGCTTGTACGGCCCCAGCGTCATGCTGAGGACTTGGCAAAAGCGGTGGAGGGCTTCTGTTCCTGGGAATGGGCTGCCTGCTGCAGTCTTCTTCCCTTTCCTCTATCCCTGGGCAGATATGACTGGCCTTTTGCCTGCTTGCCCTTATGGGGACGAAAGGACTGAGGCTGAAAAGACGGTGTCTTTTTCTGCTGAGATGTGACTTGGGGTAAAAAAGGTGGATTTTCCAGCTGTTGCCGTGGCCACCAGGTCCGATGGACCGACCCCAAATAACTCCTCCCCTTTATACGGCAATACTTCCATGTGCCGTTTGGAATCTGCATCACCTGACCACTGTCGTGTCCATAAACATCTTCTGGCAGATATGGACATCGCACTTACTCTTGATGCCAGAGTGCAAATATCCCTCTGTGCATCTCGCATATATAGAAATGCATCCTTTAAATGCTCTATAGTCAATAAAATACTGTCCCTGTCAAGGGTATCAATATTTTCAGTCAGGGAATCCGACCAAGCCACCCCAGCGCTGCACATCCAGGCTGAGGCGATCGCTGGTCGCAGTATAACACCAGTATGTGTGTATATACTTTTTAGGATATTTTCCAGCCTCCTATCAGCTGGCTCCTTGAGGGCGGCCGTATCTGGAGACGGTAACGCCACTTGTTTTGATAAGCGTGTGAGCGCCTTATCCACCCTAAGGGGTGTTTCCCAACGCGCCCTAACTTTTGGCGGGAAAGGGTATAACGCCAATAATTTTCTATCGGGGGAAACCCACGCATCATCACACACTTCATTTAATTTATCTGATTCAGGAAAAACTACAGGTAGTTTTTTCACACCCCACATAATACCCTCTTTTGTGGTACTTGTAGTATCAGAAATATGTAACACCTCCTTCATTGCCCTTAACATGTAACGTGTGACCCAAATGGAAAATACGTTTGTTTCTTCACCGTCGACACTGGAGTCAGTGTCCGTGTCTGTGTCGACCGACTGAGGTAAATGGGCGTTTTAAAGCCCCTGACGGTGTTTGAGACGCCTGGACAGGTACTAATTGGTTTGCCGGCCGTCTCATGTCGTCAACCGACCTTGCAGCGTGTTGACATTATCACGTAATTCCCTAAATAAGCCATCCATTCCGGTGTCGACTCCCTAGAGAGTGACATCACCATTACAGGCAATTGCTCCGCCTCCTCACCAACATCGTCCTCATACATGTCGACACACACGTACCGACACACAGCACACACACAGGGAATGCTCTGATAGAGGACAGGACCCCACTAGCCCTTTGGGGAGACAGAGGGAGAGTTTGCCAGCACACACCAAAACGCTATATTATACAGGGACAACCTTATATAAGTGTTTTCCCTTATAGCATCTTAATATATAATAATATCGCCAAATAAGTGCCCCCCCCCTCTCTGTTTTAACCCTGTTTCTGTAGTGCAGTGCAGGGGAGAGCCTGGGAGCCTTCCTAGCAGCGGAGCTGTGTAGGAAAATGGCGCTGTGTGCTGAGGAGAATAGGCCCGCCCCCTTTTCGGCGGGCTTCTTCTCCCGTTTTTCTGACAACCTGGCAGGGGTTAAATACATCCATATAGCCCCAGGGGCTATATGTGATGTATTTTTAGCCAGCATAGGTACTTTCATTGCTGCCCAGGGCGCCCCCCCAAGCGCCCTGCACCCTCAGTGACCGTTGGTGTGAAGTGTGCTGAGAGCAATGGCGCACAGCTGCAGTGCTGTGCGCTACCTCATGAAGACTGAGAAGTCTTCAGCCGCCGATTTCTGGACCTCTTCTCTCTTCAGCATCTGCAAGGGGGTCGGCGGCGCGGCTCCGGTGACCCATCCAGGCTGTACCTGTGATCGTCCCTCTGGAGCTAGTGTCCAGTAAGAAGCCAATCCATCCTGCACGCAGGTGAGTTCACTTCTTCTCCCCTAAGTCCCTCGTTGCAGTGAGCCTGTTGCCAACAGGACTCACTGAAAATAAAAAAACCTAACAAAACTTTTACTCTAAGCAGCTCTTTAGGAGAGCCACCTAGATTGCACCCTTCTCGGCCGGGCACAAAAACCTTACTGAGGCTTGGAGGATGGTCATAGGGGGAGGAGCCAGTGCACACCACCTGATCCTAAAGCTTTTACTTTTGTGCCCTGTCTCATGCGGAGCCGCTATTCCCCATGGTCCTGACGGAGTCCCCAGCATCCACTTAGGACGTCAGAGAAATTGGGATTATTAAGAGCCATGGTAATGTCATCACTTTCATTCTCATTAGAAAAACTGGTCTATTATAGTGAATAATGTACAACATTTTTATTTATTATATATTATGTTGCAAATCTTTGAACTGTATACTTGCACATGACCTGTGGTCTTGTGCATTCAAATGGTCTTCAAAAGTACTTGGTGACTTAAAATTAGAGATGAGCGGGTTCAGATTTAATGCCATAATTAACGCCAGTTCGGTTTTATCCAGATTTTTCTTATTGGCTATTCAAAACACGTGACATCCTTGAGCCAATAAGATACCGTTTTGAGATCCGAGTAAATCTGAGTAAAACCGAACCCGCTCATCTCTACTTAAAATATCCATAGACTTTAGAGTAGGGTGGCTGGTAGTACATTGCAGGGGAGGGAAATCTTTTCTTTCGGTTCCTAATTTGCATGAGGTCTTAACAACACTTCACTTACTGAAATAAGTAAAACAAGTGGCCATAAAAAAGGAAAGAAGGATAAAATGACTGGTGCTCAAGCATCTGTCCTGATACTTTTTTTAAATTGAGAAACATGAGCAGAGTCAGGGCTGGGGAGATATCGGTTAGTAATGGCCATCGGTAACCAATGATTCACAACCATAGGTACATTCTGCCAAATGATTATGGTTGTGGTATAGGATTGCTATAGTCGTCACTCTCGCTAGCTTACTTCCAATCTGTGTTTCCCTTACATCACAGGGAGAAACACTGGCTCATTGGCAGTCCTCCTTGGCAAATGCACATATTAGCATCTGAGTAAAAGTTTATCATCTGTAACTTAACCATTCAATGGTTTAGAAACTATGGTTACATGACATCTCTAAACATGAACAATGGCAGCAAAAATGGAACCATTTGATGTCGCCATTTTGACAGCCATCCCTAACATAGGTCAAGTTGGGGGCATGGCCACCTAGTTGTTGTGTACAGCTTCCCTGTTACCTAGAACACTGCTAGTCTATCATCCACAGGAAGGTTTCTGTACTGGTTAAGTGACGCAAGAAAAGGATGCAATTCCTCAGCTTGCAGGAAAATGTTATATAATGTGCATGCTTTAATGGAAAGCCACAGCAGGTAGGGCACTGTCAGTAAGCTGTATCTACTCAACCAACTGGAGACTCTGTGAAATAAGTCAGGGATTTTTAAATTCCAGTGGAATATTTCAGAGTAATGCAAGTGAAGACATACCGACATGGTTATACATGACAGAAGCACAAAATCCCTGGCAGAAATGTGACCTTGGAGGATACGTTGGATAGCCCTGAGCTAGAACAATCATTTGATTGCAGTATAACAGAGGTGGAACAGGACGCAGAAATATTATCCAGCTAAATGGCTCATGGAACACTGTGGCTTCATGAAATAAGGCTGCAGAAGGTATTAGAAGCATCACAATGCTGGTTTCCAATATGAGAGACAAAGCAGACACACACATCTGTCCAGGGTCTCCCACTGAGTGAAAATTACCCAGCTGAGTAAGCCTCTGCAGATGAAATGAGTAACCCTTTCACTGAGGCGCATGGGCTTACAGAACACTGAAGAAGCATTTGCAGAGCAGTAGACGTTTGCCCGGGAAAAGGGAGTTGGACAGTGTGAAAGCATTCCTAGTACAGTAAGGAGCGGTCACACTAGTGCGTCTCATTGTGCGGAGCATTGCAGAAACAAGACTTTGGGGGTCATTCCGAGTTGTTTTCTCGTTATTTTTTTCTCGCAACGAAGCGATTAGTCGCTAATGCGCATGCGCAATGTCCGTAGTGCGACTGCGCTAAGTAAATTTGCTATGCAGTTAGGTATTTTACTCACGGCATTACGAGGTTTTTTCTTCGTTCTGGTGATCGCAATGTGATTGACAGAAAGTGGGTGTTTCTGGGCGGAAACTGTCCGTTTTAAGGGTGTGTGTGAAAAAACGCTACCGTTTCTGGGAAAAACGCGGGAGTGGCTGGAGAAACGGAGGAGTGTCTGGGCGAACGCTGGGTGTGTTTGTGACGTCAAACCAGGAACGACAAGCACTGAACTGATCGCAGATGCAGAGTAAGTGTGGAGCTACTCAGAAACTGCTAAGAAGTGTCTATTCGCAATTCTGCTAATCTTTCGTTCGCAATTTTGATAAGATAAGATTCACTCCCAGTAGGCGGCAGCTTAGCGTGTGCAAAGCTGCTAAAAGCAGCTTGCGAGTGAACAACTCGGAATGACCCCCTTTGTTTTGTTGAGCAAGATTAGCAAAATTATTGAAATACAAAGTGATTGGGTGGGTGTACATTTAGGGGTTGTCTTTTGTCGTGCAGAGCACAAATATTTTAGCTTAAAAGGGTCAGATTTACCAAACTTGTCCCAGACAGCTAACACCATATTTACTCATTGTAATATATGGGCTACATTTGCAGAATCTATCGAGAGAGGGATCTGTAGGATCCCTCCCTGCTGCTGTCTGCTCACACATGACCCGCCAGACATCATCGCATGTGCCGCTGGTCAAAGCTGAAAGTTTACTTCTGCTGATACCCGGGCCTGTTTCAGATTTGTACGGCTGCCGATAGCTGATCGATTATTGGAAGACTGTGCATGTGCTGCGGTCGCACTACACACGCACCAAGGTAGCTTTGCGATGCCGCTCGCAGCAACGATTTATTTTCAGAGTGTTTGGCAATCAGAGACTGTTTGGAGATGGTAACTGGGAGTGGCAGCAAAAATGCAGGTGCGTCACAACCTTTTTCCGGGCGTGTCTCTGCCTACATCTGCGATCGCACACGCAAAAAATATGGCACCAGATTCGCAGCTCTCACGGCCATTCTGCAAGACTGTAGACTCACTCAGGGGGTCAGTTTTCCTCGGATTTGCACCAGTGTTGGATATGTATACGCATTTGCTAAGATTTTGTGATTTATCCTGTGAGCATCTCTTTATTTCTGGTCGACTGCTTCACTTGCGTGGCTTCTCAAGTCCATTGCCTGAAAGAATGTAGCTGCGTAGGCTTTAAGGGCTTATTCAGAGTTGTTAGCAAACCAAAAAAACAAAAAAGTTAGCAATTGGGCAAAACCATGTTGCACTGCAGGTGGGGCAAATGTACCATGTGTGCAGAGAGAGTTAGATATGGGTGGGCTGTGCTCAAACTGAAATCTAAATTGCAGTGTAAAAATAAAGCAGCCGGTATTTACCATGTACAGAAACAATATAACACATACAAATCTAACTCTCTCTGCACATGTTACATCTGCCCCACCTGCAGTGCAACATGGTTTTGCCCAATTGCTACATTTTTTGGTTTGCTAACAACTCTGAATAACCCCCGTAGTGTACAGATCGGAATCAGGCAATCAGAGCAATATGATGAACATGTTTACACAAACACGCTTGTCACAATGAATGCTGTGCTGATGTCCCCTCACTCTAATGATGAATTGAATCCATAAATAAGGCTAATCCATTCCATATTTAGGTAACAATTAAAAATTTGTCTTTAATGAGAGGGTGGTACTAAATCGGTAGAAGGTTGGTCTTTAATGTGACACTTTTGTACATTGCATTTCTGGAAATCCAGCCTCTCTGCACACCCATGGCAGACATGCTTCAAGTTGAGGATTGAGAGGTTCAAATGAATCAAATTGGTAAAAAAAAAATCCATAAATTTTGACCAGTTCATGGTCTCAACCTTAGTTTGCATTAGAATGCTCCAGTCCGGTCTGGATCAACTGCCATATCAAACGGGTGTAGTATGTTATGCCGGCGGTCGGGCTCCCGGCGGCCAGCATACCGGCGCCAGAATCCCGACAGCCGACCTACCGACAGCTGGGCGAGCGCAAATGAGCCACGCTATCTTTTCTTCCTCCAGGGGGGTCGTAGACCCCCAAGAGGGAGAAAAGCTGTCGGTATACCGGCGATCAGTATTCCGGCGCCGGTATGCTGGTCATCGGCAGACCAGCCGCCGGCAAACTGAAAACCACCCTATCAAACTGTTCACCACATCTAATCCCTGACTTTGAAGTTACGTTTATCTCCCAAGAGGGAAGGTGGGTGTGCATCTTGATATCCCCTGGGTGGATCATTAATGTGCACAAGTAAAGTCATTGCAGCTGCTCTTTGTAATATCATCCTCTCACTGTGAAGGTACTTTTACTAAAAGGTCATTGTCTTTGGAATTACTATTGTATTAGTGTAGAAGACGGTGCTATGAAATTGGCCTATAGGATGATTCCTGAAGTCAGTCTTGATGAAATACCCATTATGAGCATAGCTCAGACCTCCAGCACTATGCCATTTGATATGAACCACATGTTCCCCATTGTTGACATCCAGCACAGCCCCTCCAGACTAGAACTTGGCAGCTGACTTCGGATCATGTGAATTTCAAGTGTGCTTTCTCTTCCTTGGAAACGTGAGCACAACATGTTATGGACCATCTAATACACAGAGCCAAGAGGAAGTCATAGAATGTACCGAAACATTCCAAAAACAGAAAATTCTGATGTTGACAACAAGGATCTTCAGTGAGGGAAAATGTTTATAGCTTGGCAGTCAGTATTCCTAGCATAGAAGGCATCTTCAGTCATTAGAAGAGTCCATTTAAACTGATTACCAGTAAATAAGGCATTAAATTAACTCCACGTTCTGTAAAACACATGTGCTGACTTCATACTATAATCAGAATGGGGAATCAAACTTACTAGGATTTTGTTATGGTCATTCCATCTGTATCAAAAGTAGTGACCATTGTAATGGGAGAATTGTTTCTTCAAGTGCAGTCGTGTCCATTAAAAGTAAAATAATGAAAAGAAAACAATTGGCATTAAAAACATTTTGTGCAAATCAGAAACACACAGCCACATGACAGTGGTGGATTATGATCATCTAGTACACTGGCCTGTATGCACACCTGGAGACGGGAGTCAATCAAGTTGCTGGCTGCCAGGATCCCAGCAGTTAGGATACTGACGCCGGAATAAGGACACCCGGTGAAATACCGGTCGGCCGGAATCCCCACTTGGGTGGTGGTCCACGCAACTACCCGGGGGAGGGGGAATAAAACCCACCTGCGAGTATTGACTGCATGTGAAACATACATTACTGTATGTAGTGCTGCAGATGTGTTGTACACTCCATCATATTAACGTATAGTTGAGAGACTAGAGAATCTGGGGACCTGACAAAGCTGTTTCCCCTTGTCACATATGCCTTCCCTTTCCCATACTCCATACGTGCCAACCCTACCTGTTTGTCAGGGAGACTCCCTGAAATACAGCAGCAACAGTCTCCCTGACTCCCTGAATGGTCTAGCAATCTCCCTAATTACACCTTACCCCCATTATGAAGCTGTTACATACTTGAAAAATCATAAATAAAAGAAATAAACATGCAAGTTGGATCATCAGTGTGATTTCCCTGCATTGGTTATAGGCACAATGACCCCTATGGCTACATGCATTTTCAAATAACGCTTCTCATAGCCAGTAGATGTGCCAAATGGCAGTATGTAACAGCTGCATGTAAGTCAATTGTATGGCACGCCTCCAGGCGCCACAGTACACGTCTGTTGCTTTCATAATCTCACTGAAATGCTTTTTCAAAGTAGGAAAGTATGCCATTCTTTCTACCCCTTTGGGGGAGATGTATCAAAGCTTAGAAAGAGTTGAAGTGGAGGTTCCTCTAATTTTTCAAACAAAGGGGTCATTTATCAACGAGTGCTAAAACTAGTTGTAAAGATAAAACTCGCTGTGAATGATAATGGTGCTCCAGCCAACCATCTCCTAACTGTCATGTGTTCAGCTCCTAACTGTCATGTGTTCAGCTCCTAACTGTCATGTGTTCAGCTCCTAACTATCACGTGTTCAGCTCCTAACTGGCATGTGTTCAGCTTCTAACTGGCATGTGTTCAGCTCCTAACTGGCATGTGTTCAGCTCCTAACTGTCATGTGTTCAGCTCCTAACTGTCATGTGTTCAGCTCCTAACTGTCATGTGTTGAAAATGACAGTTGGGAGCTGATTGGCTGGAGCCCCATTTATCATATGCAACAAGTTTTTCATTCACAAAAAGTTTTAGCACTCGTTGATAAATGGGCCCCATAGCCTGTAAAATGTCAGTGAGAATTTGATTGGCTTCCACTTTATCTTCTCCCAAGGTTTGATACATCTCCCACTCCTCCCTGCACTCTCCCCATGACATATAATGTCTAACAGGCTATTCATACACAGGGCTGTTTCTAGCCAATTTGGCTCCCAGTGCGAGATTTAAAAATGCGCCCCCCCCCCCCCCCATGACATAAAAAAAATGTGCCCCCTCCCCCCACACACCTAGATAAAAAAAAAACTTGCACGCGCACCCGACAAGGGGGCGTGGCCTCATCTAAATGGGTGTGGCCTCATTTAAATGGGCATGGCCTCGTCTGAAAAGACTAACTCACAATCCAGTTTTTGACCCTGCTCCAACAGATCACAACCACCACAGGAAAAAAAAATTCTACCATATTAAGCCCCACACAGTAATGCCCCCTGCACCATATTATGCCACACACCGCAATGCCCTTGATACATTAAATCCCCACACTACGGCAGGCAAGAGTCCCCATTTCACACATTACGGCAGGTGTCCCCATTTTACACATTGAGAGAGAGAGAGAATACTTACAGAGGCGATTACCGCTCTTCGGGCCGCCTCACCAGTCGCTCCTCGCGCCGGCCTTTCCCTCTTCCTAACTTGGATCCCCCTCTGTACTCCGCTCGGGGGGAGTGAGTTTCACGGAGTGATGGGGTTGCGTCGTGACGTAACGATGCAACCGCGTCATTCCGTGAAACTCCGCCCCCCGAGCGGGTTACTCGGGGAGAAATAGGAGGGGGCAGCAGGGAGTCATAGTTAGTGCCGCGGCGGGCGCCCAGTGCGGATGCACTGCTCGCCTGCCCCAAGAAACGGCCCTGTTCATACAGTAGGTGAGTGTACATAGGGATCTGTCTGATATCAGATGGATCTGTTGCACCAAGGTTAGGCCTGGTGCAAATGTGTATAGATAGTGAGGCCCGATTCAGACCTGATTGCTGTTGTGCAAATTTGCACAGTGTCTGATTATCGAATGACTGCATATGCACCGCAATACGCACGTGCATTGCCAAACAGCAACAGGATTGTGCGTAAATTTCGATCACAAGGTGTTCGCAAGGTGATTGACAGGAAGAGGACGTTTGTGGGTGGTATGGCGTACACATGCATTCGCACACTTGCACGGGGCAGGTTTTTACTCTCACTGGGCGGCAGCTATCTGAACGCAGACCTCTGCAAATTTACAGCACAGCGATCTGGTCTGAATTAGACCCAGTGGCAGTGCAGCCATCTCTGGATACAGGGGAAGATCCACATTTATTCCCATGCACACACGCCGTGCGCACCTGCGGCTAATCAATCAGCCTTAATATCTCCTTATGAGGATAGACGATAGCATACAGTTGCACTGTTCATACGATTATCATACGTTTTATTCACAAAAAAATCAAAGTAAGGTGCTGATTTATCAATGAGTTTTATCGTACGCAAGGAAAGGAAAGTATGCCATCCCTTGGTGGAGATGTACCAAAGCTTGGAAAGAGGTAAAATGGAAGTAGATAAAGTACCAAACATCAGCTCCTAATTGCCATGTTACAGGCTATGTTGAAAAATGACAGGAGCTGATTGGTTGGTAGTTTATCACTCTCCAAGGCTTAGTACACCTGCCCTTGTAATCTAATATCACTGCTGTGTAGTACAGTATATACTTGCTTTATTTTTGGATGCAAGTTCAGCTAGTTACAGTATATTAGGTGACTCACTGGAAGCATACACTAGTAATCTAGCTCATTATACTGTAGGTGAGCATTTCACTGTCACTTTTTCCTATAATTTCATTAGCCACTGGAGTTCTACACTTTTATATCTATTTTCTCTCTTACTGTACCTAATTAAAATGAATTAAAATCAACTCTGGAATAAAGGAAGTGAAAAAAGTCCTATCTGTAATCCAAATGACTGATTCATATAAAATGGAAATAATATATGGCCTAATTCAGACCTGATCGCTCCTCTGCGATGTTGCTATCAGATAGCCGCCACCCATAGAGAGTGAAAACCCGCCCCGTGCAGGTATTAGAATGCATGTGTATGCCGTGTAAAAACTTTGCCAGACAGCGGACATCTGCAAATCCATTCACATCTCACTCACCATCGAATGATTTTTCCAGTCTGTGCGTAACCCAGGACTTACTCCTACAGTGCGATACAAGCCGGCTGATCAGGGACGGAGCTGACGTCACACACCCTCCCTGATAACGCTTGGGAATGCTGGCTTTTTACACTCCCAGAAAACGGGCAGTTACCACCCCCAAATGTCCGCTTTCTGTTAATCAGCCTGCGTACGCCTAGCAATCAAAAAAGATGCAGGGTTTTTTTTGCAGTTTGGCCTCGTGCCTGCGCATTACAATAATCAGTCACTGTGCGATATGACACAACAGCTCTGAATTAGGCCCATAGAGCAACCAATGTATATCTTATACAGTAGCAGTCAGTTAATAGTATGACCTCTCTAGGGCTATGCCTGCTCCATGTTAGTGGAAGCGCAGACACCAGCTTCAGTCTCATAAGCCATACGAAACATCTACAACAAATCTCTTCCCTGGCTATCTATTTTAAGTAAGTAAACATAACTAGGCAAAGAAGAATAAATGTGATATAGAATGTTGAGGAAGGAGCACTCGTAAAATAGTTTCCCTGTATAAAATTTCCATCCATCTGCCAAACAGAGACTCGTCTGGTTTCAGCAGCAGAAAAACTAAATGTTGGGATTCATTCCAATAATTTTCCCAGCATCCTTTGCTCTAATCCTTTGTCAGCCAGATGCCCAGCAGCGAATAATGAAACCAAACAGTGTTACAGCTACGTTAACACCTGAATCATTTTCATTTCCTGGTAGACATTATACAGCACTTTTTCACCTAAATATTAATATTTTAATAATTAAAGTGAACAGATCATCTGAAGTGCTTGAAAAATATGTGTACGGTTTCAGTAACATGATTACATAAATCTGTAGGGGTCACTCAGGGGGGATCCGGACTGAAAGTCGACAGTAACTAGGTCGACAATGTCTAGGTCGACCACTATTGGTCGACAGTAACTAGGTCGACGGGGTCTTTAGGTCGACATGCTCTGGGTCGACCGGTCAAAAGGTCGACATGAGTTTTTCACAATTTTTTTTATTTTTTTTAACCTTTTCATACATAACGATCCACGTGGACTACGATTGGAACGGTAATCTGTGCCGAGCGAAGCGAAGACACCATGCCTGAAGCATGGCGAGCGAAGCGAGCCATGCGAGGGGACGCGGTGCACTAATTGGGGTTCCCGGTCACTCTACGAAGTAAACAACACCAAAATAACATTAAAAACTCATGTCGACCTTTTGACCTGTCGACCTAGAACATGTCGACCTAAAGACCCTGTCGACCTAGACACCCTGTCGACCTAGTTACCGTCGACCAATAGTGGTCAACCTAGACATTGTCGACCTAGTTACTGTCGACTTTTAATACCACACCACTCAGGGCTGCCATCAGAAATGATGGGGCCAGGGACTGACAAAATAGGCAGCAAATATGCAAAATATACACATACGCTGACAGCAACCATACACACGTACTGTTATTGCAGCCCAGTACTGCCCTTAGCCACCAAACTTATTTTTCTCCTGATCCAGACTGCTCCTCAGACACCGCAGCTCCTCTCTTCTCCAGTATTGCAGCAGCAGCAGCGTGCAATAGGCAGTGGTAGTACTGGGGCCCTCCTTCACTGTGCTGGACAGGTGGGCGTGAGAGCAGGCAGAGGACCAAGGGTCCCTTTCTCTTTGAGGCAGTAGCAGCGGTTGGACAGTAGGCCCGGCGCCACCTTTCAGCATCATTCAGCACTGGCTGTAGCAGACAGCAGCAGAGGCAGAAGCAGCGACGGGGAGGTGGCAGTAGGACCCTTTCACGTTGCGGCAGTTGTTGCCAGCAGTTGGTAGGAGCAGGCCGAGCCCCTTCCCCCCTCTGTCATAGTGTTTGGGCACAGTACTGCTGTACTGGCAGCCCCCACCCCCGATGTCGGTTCTGGGGTCACTTACTGACTGTAACAAATGTGGACCTACTGTATGTATTTCTTGTTTTTGTCTGCCAGTGCATAGATAAAACCAGATAAAACCTATGTAAAGAAAACCTATTATTGTAAGAATTGGAAAAGAATCACTACATCAGAGGACATGATAAAATCAGATTCTTCTACTGGAAGATGATGGCTATGCACCTTCCACAGAGTCTCTAATCTCTAGTCTCTAGTCAGGATCTGATGGTCACAAACCCGACAGTGGAATCCCAACGGTCACAATGTCAACAGATCCCGAAGGTCGGTCTTAGGGTTACGGTTAGTTTTAGGGTTAGGGTTGGGACTAGGGATAGAGTTAGAATACTCACCGGGATCCGTCCACATTGTGACCGTCAGGATTCTGCTGTAAGCAGGGGCGCTTTAACAGAGGAGGGGGCCCGTGTGCACATCTGGGTGGGCCCCCTCCTCTGCACAGTGCAGTAGTCTCCGGCAATATGCCAGAGTCTACTGCGCATGCGCAGGTCTGCGCTTGCCATGTTCCAAGACCGATTTGGCTACTGCGCATGCGCAGTGGCCATTTTGGCTGTGATTTTCGCCACAAGAGCAGCGCCCGGCGTTGGATTCCGGAAAGGTGAGTATTAGAATATGGGGGCGGTGTGGGCCCCCCTGGCCCCAGGGGCCCGTGTGCACTACACACATTGCACCCGTTATAGAAACGCCAATGGCTGTAGGGGTTCTGACCGTCTTTATGCTGACCACCGTCATTTCATACGTAACCCTTTTATCTTGGATTTAATAAAAGTTTTCTTTTTAACCTTATTCCCTGTCTTGAGCATCCCCGCTATACAGCCTTTGTCTTGTCTTTATTCCCTGAGTACTGGTAAGTCATGTAAGTGGCAAAGAAGATTTTGTTTTTGCAGTGCAAGATTTTTTAAATGAGAGTTAGAGACATTTTATAGGGGTTTATTAATAATTTAATATCATCAGCAAAATATTTAAAACATAGGCCCTCATTCCGAGTTGTTTGCTCGTTCTTTTTCATCGCATCGCAGCTATTTTCCGCAAACTGCGCATGCGCAATGTTCGCACTGCGACTGCGCCAAGTAAATTTGCTAAGAAGTTTGGTATTTTACTCACGGCATTACAAGGTTTTTCTTCGTTCTGGTGATCGTTGTGTGATTGACAGGAAGTGGGTGTTTCTGGGCGGAAACTGGCCGTTTTATGGGAGTGTGTGAAAAAACGCTACCGTTTCTGGGAAAAACGCGGGAGTGGCTGGAGAAACGGGGGAGTGTCTGGGCGAATGCTGGGAGTGTTTGTGACGTCAAACCAGGAACGAAACTGACCGAACTGATCGCAGTGGCAGAGTAAGTCTCGAGCTACTAAGTATAAGCCAGCTTAATTATTGTATAAGTGAGATTGCTTGTCTTCTACTTTTTATTTTTGCTGCTTTTTCTTTGAGAGTAACAGAGAGTTAGACCTTACAAACAATATGGGAGGGGCTGTGATTGGGGACCTCACTCAGTGCATGTCGTGCAAGATGTATGCACACCTGGAGCTACCGGCCCAGTGTGATTACATCTGCACGAGGTGTGTGCGAACGGTTGCCCTGGCAGCCCAGGTAACTGATCTAGAGCAAACCGTTACGCGACTGAGGGAGATTCACAATCTCGAGCGTAGTTTAGACAGAACGGTGGAGGAGTTGCGGGAGGGGTCACTGGTAGAAGAGGATGATGATCAGGTAGCCAGTTGGGTCACAGTTAGAAGGAAGAAAAAGAGGGGGAGGCTCGACATCTCCGAACTATCAAACCCGAACAAATTTGCCCGATTGGACGAGGAATCGGAGGATGATAGTGAAGAAATGCTCCCTCTAGCATCCAGAGGAGCGGTCCCTCTGGCGCGGTTGGGATAAAAGATAGTGAGGTACCTAGTCAGATGGTAGTGGTAGGGGATTCTATCATCAGGAAGGCAGATAGGGCAATCTGCTACCGGGACCGTGATCGCCGTACAGTCTGTTGTCTCCCGGGTGCTCGGGTACGGCACATCGCGGACCGGGTAGATAGATTGTTGGGAAAGACCCGGCGGTCTTGGTGCACGTTGGCACCAATGACAAAGTTAGCGGAAGGTGGGATGTCCTTAAGAAAGACTATAGGGACTTAGGAAAGAAACTGAAGGCAAGGACATCTAAGGTAATATTCTCTGAATTATTACCTGTGCCACGCGCTAGTCCAGGGAGGCAGAGGGAGATTAGGGAGGTAAATGTGTGGCTTAGGGATTGGTGCAGGAAAGAGGGGTTTGTGTTCCTGGAACACTGGGCGGACTTCTCAGTCAGGCGCCATCTCTTTTGTCGTGACGGATTGCACCTGACTGAGGAGGGGGCAGCGGTGCTGGGGGGAAGGATGGTTAGAAGGTTGGAGGAGATTTTAAACTAGGAGCCTGGGCGGAGGGTTTAGCTAGAAACTACGGGTCATGCAGTGAGAATAGTGGGGATGGTGGTAGTAAACGAAATGGGGGAGAAGTTGGGGGGAGGGTAAGAGCAGGCGGTAAGGTTACTAACTTGGGTACTAAAAGAGATTTTACCAAAGCACTAACCAATGACGATTACAGGTCATCATTGCTACATAAGGTGAAAGATGTCCCTAACGCAAGGGAAAATACTTATCTTAGTTGTATGTATGTAAACGCCAGAAGCATTACTGGTAAAAAGGCTGAACTAGAAATACTTGCAGCAAGCAAACAGTATGATATTATAGGCATTACTGAAACTTGGTGGGATGAATCTCATGATTGGACAGTCAATCTAGAGGGCTATACACTGTTTAGGAGAGACAGACTAAATAAAAAGGGTGGAGGGGTGTGTCTTTACGTAAAGCCGTTTTTAAAACCTGATATACGGGAAGATATTCAGGAGGGGACTGTAGACACTGTCGAGACATTATGGGTAGAAATTGCATGCGGGGAAAAAGGAATAAAAAAGTTAGTATTGGGTGTATGCTATAGGCCGCCTGGTATCAACGCATCTGATGAGGAATTGTTACTAAAGCAAATTGAAAGAGCAGCAGGAGTAGGAGACATAGTAGTGATGGGAGATTTTAACTATCCAAAGATAAACTGGAAAAACGATTCATGTGATACTGCTAGGGGCAATATGTTTTTAAACACAGTTGATGATAACTACTTATCACTGACCTGGTCGAAGGGTGTTGTGGACTCGGGGCTTCTTCCGGTGACAGGGAAGAGGAACCGCTACTGGGTCGCAATAGAGATGGCCGGATGTAGGTCTTCTTCATACAGGATGAAGACGGTAAGCAGGAAGCACGGAGGAATGATGAAGGTCTCCTGAAAAACAAGACTAGTGAAAGTGCTGAGTGCTGAGGTACAGAGATGCTGGTATTATTGAGGTGCTGAAGGCACTGAGGTGCTGAGACACCGAGGTACTGAGGTGTTGGAGTTCTGTGATACTAAGGTGCAGAGGCTCCGAGGTGCTGAGGTTCTATGGTGCTGAGGCACCGGAGTGCTGAGGAACAGAGGCACTGAGGTGCCGAGGTACTGGGGTGCTGATGGCGCTCAGGCGCCTTGGTGGCACGGAGGTGCGTGATAGCGCTCGGGCGCTTGGAGGCACGGAAGTGCGTGATGGCGCTCGGGCGCTTGGAGGCACGGAGGTGCGTGATGGCGCTCGGGCGCTTGGAGGCACGGAGGTGCGTGATGGCGCTCGGGCGCTTGGAGGCACGGAGGTGCGTGATGGCGCTCGGGCGCTTGGAGGCACGGAGGTGCGTGATGGCGCTCGGGCGCTTGGAGGCACGGAAGTGCGTGATGGCGCTCGGGCGCTTGGAGGCACGGAGGTGCGTGATGGCGCTCGGGCGCTTGGAGGCACGGAGGTGCGTGATGGCGCTCGGGCGCTTGGAGGCACGGAAGTGCGTGAAGACACTGGAGACACTGGGACACTGGAGACACTGGGACACTGGAGACACTGGAGACACTGGGACACTGGAGACACTGGAGACACTGGGACACTGGAGACACTGGAGACACTGGAGACACTGGAGACACTGGAGACACAGCGGAAAATAGGAACAAGGGAGCTCTGGAAATCACTGCTTCAGACAAGCAGAACGATGATACACAGGCGCCGGCTCCCTGCTCGGCGTCTGGCTTTGAACCTCCCGCCTTGGTCTGATTGGCGGAGCGGGCAGATGACGTCAGCCCCGCTCCGCCTACCTAATCTAAAGCAGCATGGCGGCGCCCTCGCTCCGGGAGCCGCCGGAGAGACCCGCCGACCCGACGCCGGACCCCCGAGGCCGCCGGAGGGGAGAGACGCCAGGCCATCCAGGACACCCGCAGCGGTAAGCGCGGCCGCCGCTGCCCGCGGGGTGTGACAGTACCCCCTCCTCCAGGAGTGGCCCCTGGACACTTTCCGGGTTTAGTTGGATGTCTGGAATGGAAGATTCGAACCAGTCGGGGAGCCATTACCTCAGTAGCATTGATCCAACTTCTCTCTTCAGGACCATAACCTTTCCATTCTACCAAGTACTGTAATTTCTTATGAAAATAACGAGAGTCAAGAATAGCTTTGATTTCAAATTCTGTCCCAGCTTCAGACACAGTAGTAGTTGGCCTAGGAGATGCTGAGTGGAACCGATTTAGAATGAGGGGCGGAGGAGAGAGACGTGGAAGGAGTTTGGAATTCGAAGGTGGGAAGGCAACTCCAATTTGCAAACGACCGGGTTCAAGACTTGCCGCACTGAGAAAGGACCAATGAACCTTGGGGCAAATTTCATGGTGGGTACTTTCAAACGAAGATTGCGGGTAGAGAGCCATACCTTGTCACCAACCTTATATTGAGGAGCTGCTCGTCGTTTCCTATCCGCAAAGAATTTATAGCGACCGGAAACCCTCTTAAGATTGGCATGAACTCGGCTCCAAATTTGAGTGAAATGTCGAAGAGTTGAGGCTGCAGCAGGAACTTCTTCTGGAGGACAAATGGGCAACTCCGGAACTTGGGGATGAAATCCATAATTAATAAAGAATGGAGACTCACCAGTAGAAGAATGATAAAAATGGTTGTGGGCAAACTCAGCCCACGGCAACAACTCCACCCAGTTATCTTGAGAAGGGGAAAGGTAAATACGGAGAAAAGTCTCTAGATCCTGATTGACGCGTTCAGTTTGCCCATTAGTCTGTGGATGGTAAGCAGAAGAGAATTTGAGCTTAATTTGTAGAGTTGAACAGAGGGCTCTCCAGAATCTCGCTGTAAACTGTACTCCCCGATCTGAGACTATTTCCAGAGGTAACCCGTGCAGGCGGAAATGCTCTTGGATGAATAACAGGGCCAACTTGGAAGCGGAGGGTAATCCGGTCAACGGAATAAAATGTGCCATCTTAGAGAATCGGTCAATGATCACCCAAATGGTGTTATGACCCTTAGAGAGCGGTAATTCAGTAACAAAGTCCATCGAGATATGAGTCCAAGGCTTTTTAGGAATGGACAAAGGATGCAACAAACCCGTAGGCGGCAGACGTGGAGTTTTGTGCTGAGCACATTGAGGACACGAATTGACATACTCTTGAACATCTTTTTTCATAGTGTCCCACCAGTATGATCTTCGCAGAAATTCCCACATTTTCTGAATTCCCGGATGACCAGAAAACTTAGAAGTGTGTGCCCACTGCAACAGTCTCGGTCGAAATTTAACTGGTACCGACATTCTTCCCGGAGGAGGGCCCAACCTAGTGGGAGCTGCAGAAATAGAGATGGGACTGAGGATTAATGCCTTCCCCATAGTATTCTCCTCATCGGAAGCCATCACTGAACGGGATAGGGCATCCGCCTTGGTATTTAGAATTCCAGCCCGATACTTGATGATAAAGGAAAATCTGGTAAAGAAGAGCGCCCATCTCGCCTGACGGGGGTTCAAACATTGGGCCGTCTTTAGATACAGTAAATTCTTGTGGTCCGTAAAAATTGTGATTAAGTGTTTAGCACCCTCCAGAAGATACCTCCATTCTTCCAACGCAGATTTAATTGCCAGTAGCTCTTTGTCTCCGATGGTGTAATTTAGTTCAGCAGGGGAGAACTTGCGAGAATGAAACCCACACGGATGCAACTTCCCATCTGAGGCGTATTGCGAGAGTACAGCACCTATGCCTACCGTGGAAGCATCAACCTCCAAAAAGAATGGTTTTAGGAAATCTGGCTGCTGAAGTACGGGAGCAGATATAAAGGCGGTCTTCAACTGTTTGAACGCTGCTATTGCTTCAGAAGGCCAATTGCTTGGGTCAGCCCCTTTTTTAGTCAGAGCCGTAATAGGTGCCACGATGGTAGAGAAACCTCTTATAAATTTCCGATAATAATTTGCGAATCCTAGAAATCGTTGCACTGCTTTTAAGGAAAGAGGTTGAGTCCAATCCCGGATGGCCGAAAGTTTCTCCGGATCCATACGCAATTCAGTTCCAGAAATAATGTAGCCCAAAAATGAAATAGAAGGAACCTCAAAGGTGCACTTGGAGATCTTGCCATAAAGATGATTCTTGCGCAACCGAAGGAGTACTTCCTTAACTTGTAGTCGGTGCTCAGAAAGATTCTTAGAAAAAATCAAAATGTCATCCAAATAGACTACTACATTCAGATACAACATATCCCGAAAGACTTCATTAATGAATCCTTGAAAGACAGCGGGGGCGTTGCTGAGGCCAAATGGCATTACCAGGTACTCATAATGCCCATCTCTCGTATTGAAAGCCGTCTTCCACTCATCTCCTTGACGAATACGTATCAAGTTGTATGCTCCTCTTAAGTCAAGCTTAGTAAATACTCGAGCTCCACGCACTCTATCAAAAAGCTCTGTGATGAGCGGCAGAGGATACTTGTTTTTAATGGTGACTTCATTTAAACCACGATAGTCGATGCATGGTCTCAGCCCTCCATCTTTTTTTTTTACAAAGAAGAAGCCAGCTCCCGCTGGAGAAGTGGAGGGATGGATGAAGCCCTTCTGCAAATTCGACTTAATGTACTCAGACATAGCTTGTGTCTCTGGAACCGACAAAGGATAAGTGCGACCTCGAGGCGGTATTTTTCCAGGAATGAGCTCAATGGGACAGTCCCAAGCCCTATGCGGAGGTAATTTATCTGCCGCCTGTTCCGAGAAGACATCCAAAAACTCTCGATAAGCCTCAGGAACTAACTCCACGTCCAACTTGGCCGACGCACGGAGTGGAACGACAGGAGTAAGACAATTCAATCGGCAGAAAGGACTCCAAGAAATTATTTGTGTCGACCCCCAGTCGACATGAGGGTTGTGTAGCCTGAGCCAGGGAAAACCCAAAACGAGATCGTGAGACATTTCCTGAATAACTAGAAACTTCAGTTGTTCATGATGTAAAGCTCCCACTTGTAGCTGAATTGACTCAGACTGACTCGTAATCAAGGCGTTAGGAATTCGAACCCCGTTAATGGCTGTAATAGTAATAGGTCGTTCGACCAACTGTAATTTCAAACCCAAACTCTGGGCGCAGGAAAGAGAAATAAAATTCCCCGCAGCACCCGAATCCAAAAGAGCCATAACGGTCTTGACTTTTGTTTTAGTAGACAAAGATACTGAGAGTAAACAGTCCACTTCTGGAGAAGATTGAGAAACCACACCCAGCTTGACTTCCCCGGAACAGGCTAGGATTGCCCGTTTCCCGGGCGAGCTTTGCAAGACTTGAGGAAGTGATCCGCGGCTCCACAGTAGAGGCAAAGTTTGTTCTCACGCCGACGCTGTCGCTCCTCTGGAGACAGTCGAGACCGATTAATTTGCATGGGTTCGTCTGGAGCTGTCGTAACCGATGGTTTAGACGGAGGAGCCCGGAATCTGCACCGATCAGACCGAGAACGTTCGCCAACTCGTTCCTGCATGCGGAGATCCACTTTCACACAGAGCGAGATCAACTGTTCCAAGGAATCTGGCAAATCTCTTGTAATCAATTCGTCTTTAAGACGGTCGGACAGCCCGTTCCAGAAAGCGGCCCGTAAGGCATCATTATCCCAGCGCAATTCGGAAGCTATGGTCTGAAAATGAATCACATACTGACCCACTGAACGAGAGCCTTGTCGAACTCTAAGAAGATCTGAAGAGGCAGCGGCCGTTCTGCCAGGCTCATCAAAGATCCGGCGGAAAGATGAGATGAAATTAGTGTAGTTGGAAACCAAAGGATCAGATCGCTCCCATAAAGGAGACACCCATTCCAACGCTGAACCCTCAAGCAAGGAAATAATGTATGCTACTTTGGATCGATCCGTGGGAAAATTGTGTGCGAGGAGTTCAAACTGCACCTCGCACTGGTTAAGAAAACCACGGCAATTCTTCGGGTTGCCGTTGTAGCGAGAGGGAGTGGGAAGCTGAAGGCGTGACCTGGTACCGGACACTGCGTGAGCATTAACAGGAACGACTGCCGGAGTGGGTACTGGAGCTGGAACTGGAACTACTGAAGCCAGGGAAACCTGAATTTGATCCAACCTGCCGGATAGCTCTTGGAGATACCGCATCACCTGGTTTTGCGCCGCTTCCTGACTCTGTACACGGGAAACCAGATCTTGGATGGCACTTGCTTCTGGGTTCCGATTCCCCGGGTCCATGTGGCCTGTGTATACTATCACTGACCTGGTCGAAGGGTGTTGTGGACTCGGGGCTTCTTCCGGTGACAGGGAAGAGGAACCGCTACTGGGTCGCAATAGAGATGGCCGGATGTAGGTCTTCTTCATACAGGATGAAGACGGTAAGCAGGAAGCACGGAGGAATGATGAAGGTCTCCTGAAAAACAAGACTAGTGAAAGTGCTGAGTGCTGAGGTACAGAGATGCTGGTATTATTGAGGTGCTGAAGGCACTGAGGTGCTGAGACACCGAGGTACTGAGGTGTTGGAGTTCTGTGATACTAAGGTGCAGAGGCTCCGAGGTGCTGAGGTTCTATGGTGCTGAGGCACCGGAGTGCTGAGGAACAGAGGCACTGAGGTGCCGAGGTACTGGGGTGCTGATGGCGCTCAGGCGCCTTGGTGGCACGGAGGTGCGTGATAGCGCTCGGGCGCTTGGAGGCACGGAAGTGCGTGATGGCGCTCGGGCGCTTGGAGGCACGGAGGTGCGTGATGGCGCTCGGGCGCTTGGAGGCACGGAGGTGCGTGATGGCGCTCGGGCGCTTGGAGGCACGGAGGTGCGTGATGGCGCTCGGGCGCTTGGAGGCACGGAGGTGCGTGATGGCGCTCGGGCGCTTGGAGGCACGGAGGTGCGTGATGGCGCTCGGGCGCTTGGAGGCACGGAGGTGCGTGATGGCGCTCGGGCGCTTGGAGGCACGGAGGTGCGTGATGGCGCTCGGGCGCTTGGAGGCACGGAAGTGCGTGATGGCGCTCGGGCGCTTGGAGGCACGGAGGTGCGTGATGGCGCTCGGGCGCTTGGAGGCACGGAGGTGCGTGATGGCGCTCGGGCGCTTGGAGGCACGGAAGTGCGTGAAGACACTGGAGACACTGGGACACTGGAGACACTGGGACACTGGAGACACTGGAGACACTGGGACACTGGAGACACTGGAGACACTGGGACACTGGAGACACTGGAGACACAGCGGAAAATAGGAACAAGGGAGCTCTGGAAATCACTGCTTCAGACAAGCAGAACGATGATACACAGGCGCCGGCTCCCTGCTCGGCGTCTGGCTTTGAACCTCCCGCCTTGGTCTGATTGGCGGAGCGGGCAGATGACGTCAGCCCCGCTCCGCCTACCTAATCTAAAGCAGCATGGCGGCGCCCTCGCTCCGGGAGCCGCCGGAGAGACCCGCCGACCCGACGCCGGACCCCCGAGGCCGCCGGAGGGGAGAGACGCCAGGCCATCCAGGACACCCGCAGCGGTAAGCGCGGCCGCCGCTGCCCGCGGGGTGTGACACTACTTAGTCCAACTAATCAGGGCCGTCTTTCCGTATGGACTCAATGGGCTCTTGCCCAAGGGCCCCAGGAGTATAAGGGCCCTAGGCTGATAGCTGAGGGTCCCCTCTTTCCAGGGGTACCAGATTTTTTAAAATCGGCCATGGGGAACCGGAGATATCCGACCTCAAAGTAGTGGTCCCCATCCAAGCCTGTTAATTGATCTTCCCAGCCAGATATCTCGGGTTCTGTCTGACTTAGAGTTTTTCTGAGGGTATAATCCAAAAGCTGCGACTCTTTCCTTTTGGTGGACACTGGCAGCTGGCAGCTTGTCTCTACTATGCCCAGGACCAGAAATATCAGCCTTCAAGCAGCAGGTCCCTGCTTCAGCTCCACACGCCTAATATGCAGTTTTAGGTTTTCATTGGTGAATTGCACTGGCACCTGAACTCTGAGCCCTAATTCCCCAGTACCTTGTGAAAAGTGGGACTCTCTAGTTTTTTATCCCATTCAAAGCTAAGAAATATATTTTCAGGAACTTGAGATATCTGCAGTCAAGCAAGCTGCCCTCCCACCAGAAAATTATAAATATTAAGCCCACTCCACTATCCACCCTTCCCCTACGTATTAAACACCCCCTACCACCCTAAAAGTCATGTACCAGGGCTTCTTCATTCAGCCCAATGCCCCCTTCTACAGTTTAGCCCCATTTGTGCAGTAAAGGAGTAATTAGCAGAAATGACTGCTCCAGGTCCTACATGCTTAGCGGAAGATAGAACACCCCCTACCACCCGCGGGACTTCAAAGCTGCCACTGATAGCACCCCCCACCCCTACCACTGGAGGATGGGTAGGGGGACCAGTGCATTGCTGTGCCCAGGAGCCTACACTGCTGTTAAGACAGCCCTGCAACTAATTGAGGAACCAACTAGGTACAATGCAATCTTAGACCTGGTATTAACAAACAATGGGGATTTGGTATCAGGTATTATAGTAGGGGAACCCATAGGAAACAGCGACCACAATATGGTCACATTCAATATCAGTTTCCATAAACAGCCCTATACTGGCTCAACTAGGACATTAAACTTTAGCAAAGCAAATTTTGAAAAGATGAGGGGATTTTTCAGGGATATTGAATGGGAAGGTCTATTTTTAGGAAAAAATACTACGGAGAAATGGGAGGTACTAAAATTCCTGCTAGCTAAAAATACACTCAAATTTATTCCTATGAGCAGCAAAAAAAGGAATAAAAATCATAAACCGATGTGGCTTAACAAAAAGATTAAGGAACTTATGGGCAAGAAAAGGCGAGCATTTAAAAAATACAAATCTTACGGGGAAGCAGAGTCATTTCAGCACTATAAGGAATGTAACAAAATTTGCAAAAAGGAAATAAGAGCGGCTAAAGTAGAAACTGAAAAACTAGTAGCAAAGGAAGCAAAGCGAATCCCAAAAAATCATTTAAATACATTAATAGCAAGAGATTAAAGAAGGAGAGTATAGGCCCTTTAAAAGACAAGTTGGGAGTCTTAAGCAAAAATGATAATGACATAGCGGACACACTAAATTAGTTTTTTTCAACAGTATTCACTAGAGAGGACCCAATTCAGGGACTGACACACAATCTCCATTATGAGAATATCCCACTGATAGGTACTTATTTAAGCGAGGAAGTAGTCTGTGACCGATTAAAACATTTAAAGATTAATAAATCACCAGGGCCCGATGGTATTCACCCAAGGGTTCTAATGGAGCTTCACTCTGAACTGGCAAAACCGCTATCTTTGATCTTTAAGGATTTAGTTATATCAGGTATGGTTCCCAAAGACTGGCGTATAGCGGAAGTAGTGCCTATATTCAAAAAGGGAAGTAAAGCTGAACCAGGTAATTATAGACCAGTTAGTCTTACATCTATAGTGGGGAAAGTATTGGAAGGTATTCTAAGAGATAGTATTCAGAAGTTCCTTGAAGTCAATAAGGTCATTAAAAGGAATCAACATGGGTTTATGAAGGACAAATCCTGTCAAACCGACTTACTTGGCTTTTATGAAACAGTAAGCGCAAACCTAGATCAGGGTAAAGACGTGGATGTTATCTTTTTAGACTTTGCCAAAGCGTTCGATACTGTACCACACATGACACTTATCTACAAGCTACAAGAATCAGGGCTAGGAAGCAAATATGCACTTGGGTCAAAAACTGGTTAGATAATAGGGAGCAGCGCGTTGTGGTTAATGGATCTTTTTCAACTTGGACTGAAGTGCTAAGTGGTGTGCCGCAAGGCTCGGTATTAGGACCGCTATTGTTCAATATCTCCATTAACGACCTAACAGAAGGTCTAGAGAGCATGGTGTCAATTTTTGCAGATGATACCAAATTGTGTAAGGCTATAAATACAGAGGAGGATGCCAAGTCTCTTCAGAACGACTTAGTTAAATTAGAAGCATGGGCAGCCAAATGGAGAATGCGCTTCAACACAGACAAGTGTAAGGTAATGCACTGTGGTAACAAGAACAAAAATTACACTTACCTACTAAATGGGGTAAAATTGGGGGATTCTGTACTGGAAAAGGACTTAGGTGTCCTCATAGATAGCAAACTAAGCAGTAGTACCCAAAGTAGGACTGCAGCAAAGAAGGCTAATAATATATTAGCATGCATAAAATGGGGTATTGATGCTAGGGACGAGAGTATTATACTCCCGTTATATAAATCACTAGTGAGGCCACACCTTGAATACTGTGTACAATTCTGGGCACCGTACTATAAAAAGGATATCCTGGAGCTAGAAAAGGTTCAGAGGAGGGCGACCAAACTAATTAAGGGCACGGAGACGATGGAATACAAGGAAAGGCTTGAAAGACTAGGCATGTTGACATTGGAAAAGCGGAGACTAAGAGGGGATATGATCAGCATCTACAAATATATAAGGGGACAATACACAGAGCTTGCGCGGGACCTGTTTTTGGTTAGATCAACACAGAGGACTCGTGGACACTTGCTTAGGTTAGAGGAGAGGAGATTCCACACAATACGGCGTAAAGGCTTTTTCACGGTAAGGACAATATGTGTTTGGAATTCCCTGCCTGAGGGAGTTGTAATGGCGGAATCTGTCAACACCTTTAAGAATGGGTTAGATAAATTCCTAATGGATAAGGATATCCAGGGGTATGGTGCATAGTCATGCATTATAGTTACTATAAATAGGGATAAAATGCAACGGCTGACCGCAGCATCAGTCAGAAATTTTAGTCAAATCATCATGCATAGGAGACCACAAATAGGTTGAACTCGATGGACAATTGTCTTTTTTCAACTTCAGATACTATGTTACTCAGAAACTGCTTAGAAATTTCTATTCGCAAATTTGAGAATCTTTCGTTCGCAATTTTGCTAAGCTAAGATTCACTCCCAGTAGGCGGCGGCTTAGTGTGTGCAATGCTGCTAAAAGCAGCTTGCGAGCTAACAACTCGGAATGAGGGCCATAGTACAGAAGTGTTCTGAGGTAAGAGATGTAAAAGATAAAACTATGGGCCTGGTTGGCAACTGTCCGATGATTTGTGTAATATACATGTGCCGCGAGGCTGCAGCGGTAGTAAATATTATTTTAACAATACTACATAAAAAATGCTTTGTTCTAAGAAAAAGGAACAACTTTATAAAGCGTATCCTGATATCTGTAAAAGCATTTGTAACCTGCGCACTGCGGAGATTGTGACTAACGGCGTGGACTGATCAGCCAATGAGTAAGGTAGCCCAACCTAGATAGGTAATAAAATGGAAAATCACGCTAAAGCCCGTGGTGTGGATGTGCGAAAGATGACAATGATAGTAGTGTGTGTAATTAATAAACACTTTACTAATTTCAGCACAATGGGGGTAATTCAGGTACAGACAGAAATCAGAGGTTGTACGCATATTGATTGATGTTTTTGCGCTGTGCATGCGTATGAACTGCAGTGCGCATGCACAGCAAGTGACAGGTGAGTGCAGTCGCAGTGAGATTTTACTTGCAAAGTGAGTGACAGGAAGACAGCGTTTGGAGGTGCTAACACGGAACGCTCATGCGAACGCCAGTCGTACAGTGTTTTCTGGGCGTACATATATTAGCAGCTGCGATAATTAGCTAGCCCCCAGCGGCAATACATTACACCCGACTTGCTGTCGGGGTAATTGAATATCCCAGTTTGTATTTAATGTAGTTCCGCCATTCATTTCATTCCATGCCAACCTTCTTTCACCTTCCCTTTTCTTCCTCTCTCTATTTTATTGTTAATTATTGTCTCATTATCAGATTTTTATTATGGTGTATTTTATATTCCTTATTATATAACTGCAGCACATGCAGAGCAATATACTCAGCTGCCTACTTTGTTTCTGATTCACTTGTACATTGTTTCTCATCTTAGACACACAGCCTGGCAAGCTTAGTAGTTATAATAACAGTCATGTATCCTTCATCTAATTAATATTAATGTAGGTAATAAAATAATATGGCATTTATTAAGTCAGGGGAAAAAAATAAGAAAAGCAAGACATATGCTTTTAATTTAATAAGATTATTTTGGTGGCCGTTGCAAGTTTAATGTGTTTTTTTTAAACTGGGAGTTGTTCCTTTCTTTAGTTGTGTTATATTGTTATCTTGCAGATTGTGTTATTCCTCCTCTGTATCACTCTTTTCTCCTTGGCTTGTAGATATTACCTGTTCTTCTATAGACTAAGGGGTCTATTTACTAAGCCTTGGATGGAGATAAAGTGGACGGAGATATAGTACCAGCCAATCAGCTCCCAACTGTCATTTATCTCCGTCCTCTTTATCTCCATCCAAAGCTTAGTAAATAGACCCCTTACTCCTCTTCCTCAGTTCACTGTACTGTGTACATCATTATTCCTTTGCCTTCACAATCACTGGTTTCCACAACTGGTGTAACTCCTCTTTATTGCTCATATGACTTGGAAAACAATTATTAGATTTCATTCTGTGTGATTCTAAGGAGTAAATTTACTAAGATGGGAGTTCTATTTAAGATGATGTTGCCCATAGCAAACAATCAGATTCCAAGTATTATCTTCTAGAAGGTGCTAGATAAATGAGAAGTAGAAGCTGATTGGTTGCTATGGGCAACATCAGATCTTAAGTAGAACTCCCATGTTAGTAAATTTACCCCTATATGTCGGCTGTATAGAGCAGTGTTTCTCAACTCCAATCCATGTGTGCCCCAACAGTTCATGTTTTCAGGATCTCTGTCTGTGGAAACAGAAAGTATAATTACTGACCCAGCCAAATAGATCTCCTAAGCTGTGCATGATCAAGGAAATCCTTAAAACATGACATGCTGTTGTATATTGGGACCTGACATTAAGAACTGTGAAGTAACATAGTGTGCTTATGTGTCTGACATTTTTTTTTTCAGGGAAAACTGGATGCCCTGTGGGTACTTCTGCAAAAGGGCTACAGCCGGGTGTCCATTATGCGGCCTCAGCCTGGAGATAAGGTTGGTGCTTGGTGTTCTCTAATTGCTATAAATAGTATTAATAGTATATAGAAAGTGAATGTCATTTGTTTTAATAGGATAGTTTGCATATATGAAGCATTTTTGGGTCTTGTAATTCGGTTGGGATTGTTTTTTGTTTTTTTTAACCCTTTCTTCAGTATATTAAATTGAACCCATCCCCTACACATTGTGGATGCTGGAAAAAGTGATGGTTAATTCATGCCTCTTGTCAATACACTTCTTACTTATTAGTGGGTCTTGTATGTGACTGTAAGTCAGTGGCGGTTATTAACTAACATTGCTGAAAGGTGCAGGTCTGCACTAACTACAGCAGCCACTCAGTGGGTAACTGTTATCTGATCATTGCAAATTACATCATTCTGAATTTAGGGTCGTAACAAGGGCACTGTAACCAGTGATTCCACCCGGAGCACGCAGTGAGAAGAGAAGGGTGGTGAGTGACGGACCAGGGCGAGGTGCTGGCGGAACTGGCTGCTTTGGAGTTAGTGCAATTTTGCATCTCCGGGAAACATTAGTAATAGAGAGAAGTAACAAATAAAACAACTATAAATGCAATGTTGATGTATGCGGTGGAGCGATGTTTCGCTACTGGTCTTGTGGCGGCGGTAACAGTGGGCGACAGTCAGGGAGCATTTGTGGGGTGTAATGGGGAAGTGGTGACTCAAATGAAGGCATGTTGCGACAGTTTGGGGGGCATGTCACAGCGACTGCGGTCCTGTAAGCAGTTACATTGGCTACAGCATCTTCCGACGCCCATATTGCGCCACCATAGGGTTCATCAGGAGGTCGTTTATCATCCGGTGTGTCCAATATGTGCATCTTCATACACTAGCGGTGGATCTCAGGCGCTTTCAGTGGGCGTCTCAATACTAATCCCGGCGGCTGCAACATTTACACATTTTTGCACAGCCGCTGCAACGCCATTTATGTATATCTGTAAATGAAGTCCCATGTCCAGATTGGAGCCGTTTCTTAGAATAGCAGAGGTATCAGATTGTGTAAATCCTGCTGGCCCTGGCAGCAGAGGAAGCCACAAAATATGTATTTGTTTTTATCTAGAATATTTGTCCTGCCCCCAAAAAGACATACTTATTCCATTCCGCATAGACCCAAATTGCTGGACTAAGCTGGGGTCTAAAATGTTTCTCTTATTTGTGGCTATTTTAGTAGAATCTAAACATGAGGTCATGGTTTACTTTAAGTTGCAAAAAGAAAAATGCATGTAATCCTGAGTGCTTAGTATCTTAAGGACAGAAGCCCTGGAACAGGCCAGTAGCAGCCTCACATGTGTGTTATCTAGTTAACTCCTTAGTTGCAAAGCAATACTGGATAAAGAGTGCAAAAGGATGAATAAAACTAATGGCGCACAACAAAAGGGACCATGCATAGATTTATAAAATCACAACCTGATTTGCTTCAATAGGGATGTGACTGTCAATTCCTTGAGGTTAATGTATCAACTCACGATGTTCACCTCAAAAGAGAATAATAATAATAGTGCAACACTGTTTGGTATATATGGATCCCAATTTAATGATATTCCACTCACATGAAGGAATCAAAAACAGCACATATATATGATTTCATGATCCAGCCAAAGCAGTGGTCTCTTCCGTATTTCTTTAGATCAACACCTCGGAGATAAAATGTTTAGTGCAACACTGTGGGTTTTTTTCCACAGATTTAATTAAAATCACACTCACATTTATCACACGAATTCATAGCATAAAAACATAGAAGGGGTTTTCTGGTCCTCACACACAATGGAAATAAGTCCCAGAGAGTCCTGGATATCCACATCCGATGGTCAGGTTCCAGTCCCACCCCTCGAAAAGTTCCACGATAAAAGGCACCTTGCTTAACGCGTTTCGGATCTGCAAGTTTGTGGTCCTTCCTCAGAAGCATGGTGCACCTTATGTCCAGCTAGGTATTTATACCCTAAAAACAATTTGTTGCTCCTCCCGGTTCCTGTGTTTCTGGGCGCCAAAACGAGCCGCGATCGCTCACCTACGTCACTACCGTGCGTTCCACCGTGCACTTCCGGCAGAAGCGGAAGTGACGTATATATACAAATGCGTTCCACCAGCGAGATTAACCCGTTTTTAGTGGAAGGAAAGATCGTTTCTCTGAATAGCAGCAACTTAAGGACCATTTCACATCATTCGTCCTGATTCATTACAGCGGCACAATCCAGCATCACAGGAAGCGGTAACCCTCAAAAGAAGAAAAGACATTACATAACAAAAACCAAGGCAAGGGGAAAAAACAGGGAAATATAGCAGAAATATATTATACCAGAAGAAAAAAGAATCAGATGAAACCTGAAAAGGAGAGACACAATCACAGGAAATGCTTCAACTCAAAGTCTCCATTCAGACCTTGGGGTACCAATGTTTTTAGTTGGAATATCCACCGCATTTCGGCTTTGGACAATCTCAAATCTATATCACACCTCCTAACTCTCTCTGCAAATGTTATATCTGCCCCCCCTGCAGTGCACATGGTTTTGCCCAACTGCTAAAAAATATCCTGCTCCGATCAACTTGGAATTACCCCCACAGAGCGGCAGTATGTTGTACTCAGAAGCAGTGGAGTGGCTGGGAGCGGCGGAACAGGCAGTGAGTAAGGAAGGACCTCCCACAGTGAGGACTCTGCCGGCAGTGCATGGGAGTGGCGCCAGCATAGCAGTGAGGAAAGAGCCCTGTGGAAAGCCAGATGAGGTCCAGGAGAGTACCCTGGTAAAGCCAGAGAGGAGCCGCGGGTGACACTACTGCTGTGTGTGTGTGTGTGTGTGTGTGTGTGTGTGTGTGTGTGTGTGTGTGTGTGTCTCTACCTCAGTTTGTCTGTCTGTGTGTTTTGTCAAATTGATGGGTGGGGGCTACAACAACTTTGTGGCCCGGGGTCCCCACAACCTGTAATTCAGTCCCTAACGCATTGCCATGCAAATATAGTATTACCAATGTCACTAGTTGCACCACATGTGAGATATGCAGTACAATGTACTACACCTCATTATAAGAAGGGGTCTGACAATCGTAACCTTACTAATAAATGGAATAGAAATCTTAGATTATAGGGATGTTAGAAAATCTAATAATAAATATACAATTAAATGTGAAGGGGGCGTATCAGCCGCTATGTGGAAGCGAGCTCTTTTGAGCAAGATCCCCGCCGCAGTAAAGTGTGGCAGTGTCCGGTGGACTTGCCAGGCAAATCCTCCTGGCACCTAATTGAATTCTCCACTTAGAGCCATAACTGTGTCACCTCTGCCCCCTGAGCGCGCAATGTTATGACATCACATTCATGACATCATTATGTCATAACGTTGGGCGTAGTTGGCACTGCTGGAAGCACCAGTAAGTGCAGCGCTGTCCTGGGCATCCTGAAGATGCTCTGATCCGCTTCACAGACTGCAGGTTGCCTATCTGGAGCATCCATGGGAAGCTCCAGTCGGACTGAAACAGCAATCCTGGCACAGAAGCTGGGGCCATGAGGCAGCAGCGGTGTGCGGTAAGTAACGCCAGTCGCATACCCCTAGTTATGGCTCTGACTATACTGTCAAAGTATAGATGTGTCTAATTAACATTTTATACCAAGGAACATAGAGAGGACATGGCGTATCAATTGTGAATGGAGAAATGATGGTTTCACCATGAGCACAGGAAGGGCTCTATAGTGCTAGGAAAGTTAATCTGCATAATTCCTTACCGCACCAGGGTGGTCATTCTGACCCGATCACACGCTGCAGTTTTTCGCAGCTTAGCGATCGGATCAGAACTGCGCTGCGCTACGATCGCCTCTGCCCGATTGACAGGCAGAGGCGGTCGATGGACGGGAGGGGGCGAAACAACAGCGTTTGACCGCCGTTTCGTGGGCACGGTGGGGCCAACGCAGGCGTGGCCGGACCGTGCGGGGAGTGGCCCGCAGCGGCTGCGTGACGTCACACGCAGCCACTGCGGGCCGGGGAGTGAAGAGTAGCTCCCGGCCAGCACGCTAAAGCTGCGCTGGCCGGGAGCTACTCTTGAAGTGCAAAGACATCGTCGCTGTGTGATGCCTTTGCACTTCTGCGGGGAAAGGGGGGGTGGCACTGACATGCGGGGCGGACTAGCCCAGTGCCGGGCGACCCCCGCATGTCTGAGTGCCTGATCGTAGCTGTGCTAAATTTATCATAGCTACGATCAACTTGGAATGACCCCCCCAGGTGCAGAAAAAGAAAATTATTGATAATTATGAACTAAAGTACTCATTTATCAAATTATAAAACTCGTTGTGTATGATAAATGGTTCTACAGCCAATCAGCTCCCAACTGTCATGTATTCAGCTTCTAATTGTCATATAATTTAAAAATGACAGGAGCTGATTGGCTGGTGCAAAAGTTATCATGTACAATGAGTTTTAACACTCAATAAGTGGTCCCCTAAATTGAATGCCTTTTTTATGATTAGCAGAAGACACTATGAGGTGGAATTGATGTACGGAATTTCTTTTATTGCTATTATTGAAGTCAGGAAATTTAAGTCCCTGGGAGGTTAAATTGCCAACTATTTTTACTGTAAGGATCTGACGCTGTGTTGGGCCCATATACGTTAAAGGAACATGAAAATAGAGCATTGACCCAAAAATGTGCGTCGGAGGCATCTCGTGATACTTCCAGCTCTGCTCCAGTGCCATATGCATCAGATTTGGGTGTAGTATGGTATGCCGGCGGTCGGGCTCCCGGCGACCAGCATACCAGCGCCGTAATCCCGACCCCGCCGGCATAACGACAGCTGGGCGGACGCAAATGAGCCCCTTGCGGGCACGGTGGCGCGCTACATGCGCCACGCTATCTATTCTCCCTCCAGGGGGGTCGTGGACCCCCAATAGGGAGAAGAACAGTTGGTATGCTGGCAGTCGGGATTCCGGCGCCGGTATGCTGGTCGTCGTGAGCCCGACCGCCGGCAAAGTGAAGACCACCCATCAGATTTACATCAGAATAAAAGGTTTTAACAATTGTTATTTTTTAGTAGTGAAAACTGCATTTGACTTAAATGAAGACAAACCCTTTCTCTTACGTCCTAGAGGATGCTGGGGACTCCGTAAGGACCATGGGGATAGACGGGCTCCGCAGGAGACATGGGCACTTTAAGAAAGAACTTTAGGT
The DNA here is from genome assembly GCF_028390025.1 of Pseudophryne corroboree. Taxonomy (NCBI): domain Eukaryota; kingdom Metazoa; phylum Chordata; class Amphibia; order Anura; family Myobatrachidae; genus Pseudophryne; species Pseudophryne corroboree. The sequence continues at coordinate 162,351,061 of NC_086449.1, forward strand.
ATGGGTGTGCACTGGCTCCTCCCTCTATGCCCCTCCTCCAGACCTCAGTTTACTACTGTGCCCAGAGGAGACTGGGTGCATTACACGGAGCTCTCCTGAGTTTCCTGAAAGAAAGTATATTTGTTAGGTTTTGTATTTTCAGGGGGCCTGCTAGCAACAGACTCCCTGCATCAAGGGACTGAGGGGAGAGAAACAGACCTGCTTTAATGTTAGGCTCTGTTTCTTAGGCTACTGGACACCATTAGCTCCAGAGGGATCGGTACGCAGGTCTCACCCTCGCCGTCCTCCTCGCAGAGCCGGAAGATAGAAGCCGGGTGAGTATGAGAAGAAAGAAGACTTCAAAGGCGGCAGAAGACTTCAGATCTTCACTGAGGTAACGCACAGCAGTAAAGCTGTGCGCCATTGCTCCCACACAGCACACACAAACGGCAGTCACTGTAAGGGTGCAGGGCGCAGGGGGGCGCCCTGGGCAGCAATAAAACCTCTTTTTCTGGCAAATGTGTATATATACAGCTGGGCACTGTATATATAAAGAGCCCCAGCCAGGTTTTTTCGATGTTTGAGCGGGACAGAAGCCCACCGCCGAGGGGGCGGAGCTTCTTCCTCAGCACTCACCAGCGCCATTTTCTCCACAGCACAGCGCTGAGAGGAAGCTCCCCGGACTCTCCCCTGCTTATCCACGGTGAAAGAGGGTTTTAAAGAAGGGGGGGGGGGGCACATAATTGGCGCAATATATAGATTACAGCGCTATCTGGGTAAACATATTGTGTGTTTTTTCCTGGGTCATTAGCGCTGGGTGTGTGCTGGCATACTCTCTCTCTGTCTCTCCAAAGGGCCTTGTGGGGGAACTGTCTTCAGATAAGAGGATTCCCTGTGTGTGTGGTGTGTCGGTACGCGTGTGTCGACATGTCTGAGGTAGAAGGCTCTCCTAGGGAGGAGGTGGAGCAAATGAATGTGGTGTCTCCATCGACAACGCCGATACCTGACTGGATGGATATTTGAAATGTTTTAAGTGCTAATGTGAATTTATTGCACAAAAGATTAGACAAAGCTGAGGCTAGAGAACAGCCAGGGAGTCAACCCATGTCTGTCCCTATGTCGCAGAGACCTTCGGGGTCTCAAAAGCGCCCACTATCCCAAATAGTAGACACTGATACCGACACGGATTCTGACTCCAGTGTCGACTACGATGATGCAAAGTTACAGCCAAAATTGGCTAATTGTATTCGATATATGATTATTGCAATAAAAGATGTTTTGCATATCACAGAGGAACCCCCTGTACCCGACACGAGGGTACACATGTATAAGGGGAAGAAACCTGAGGTAACCTTTCCCCCTTCTCATGAGCTGAACGAGTTGTGTGAAAAAGCGTGGGAATCTCCAGACAAAAAACTGCAGATTCCCAAAAGGATTCTTAAGGCGTATCCTTTCCCGCCAAAGGACAGGATACGGTGGGAATCCTCCCCTAGGGTGGACAAAGCGTTGACACGCTTATCCAAAAAGGTAGCGCTGCCAACCCAAGATACGGCTACTCTAAGGGATCCTGCTGATCGCAAGCAGGAGGTTATTTTGAAGTCCATTTACACACATTCTGGTACTTTACTCAGATTTTTTGCCTTATATTCCCTCACAGCCTAAGAAAGCGCCACATTATCAAATGCAGTCCTTTCGGTCACAGAGAAACAAGAAAGTACGAGGTGCATCCTTTCTTGCCAGAGGTAAGGGCAGAGGAAAGAAGCTGCACAACACAGCTAGTTCCCAAGAACAGAAGTCATCCCCGGCCTCTACAAAATCCACCGCATGACGCTGGGGCTCCGCTACGGGAGTCCGCCCCAGTGGGGGCACGTCTTCGACTTTTCAGCCACATCTGGGTTCACTCACAGGTGGATCCCTGGGCAATAGAAATTGTTTCTCAGGGTTACAAGCTGGAATTCGAAGAGGTGCCTCCTCGCCGCTTTTTCAAATCGGCCCTGCCGGCTTCTCCCCCAGAAAGGGAGTTAGTGTTAAATGCAATTCACAAATTGTATCTTCAACAGGTGGTGGTCAAGGTTCCCCTACTTCAACAAGGGAGGGGATATTACTCAACCCTGTTTGTAGTCCCGAAACCGGACGGTTCGGTCAGACCCATTTTAAATTTAAAATCCCTGAACCTATACTTGAAAAGGTTCAAGTTCAAGATGGAATCGCTCAGAGCGGTCATCGCCAGCCTGGAAGGGGGGGATTTTATGGTATCCCTGGACATAAAGGATGCATACGTTCATGTTCCCATATATCCACCTCATCAGGCGTACCTGAGATTTGCGGTACAGGGTTGTCATTACCAATTTCAGACGTTGCCGTTTGGGCTTTCCACGGCCCCGAGGATTTTCACCAAGGTAATGGCGGAAATGATGGTGCTCCTGCGCAAGCAGGGTGTCACAATTATCCCGTACTTGGACGATCTCCTCATAAAAGCGAGATCAAGAGAGCAGTTGCTGAGCAGCGTGTCACTTTCACTGAAAGTGTTACAGCAACACGGCTGGATTCTCAATATCTCGAAGTCGCAGCTGGTTCCTACGACTCGTCTGACCTTCTTGGGCATGATTCTGGATACAGACCAGAAAAGGGTTTATCTTCCGATAGAAAAGGCTCAGGAACTCATGGCCCTGGTCAGGAACCTATTGAAGCCAAAACAGGTGTCAGTGCATCACTGCACTCGAGTCCTGGGAAAGATGGTGGCATCGTACGAGGCCATTCCCTTCGGCAAGTTCCATGCGAGGACCTTCCAATGGGACCTACTGGACAAGTGGTCCGGGTCACATCTACAGATTCATCAGTTGATCGTCCTGTCCCCCAGGGCCAGGGTATCTCTCCAGTGGTGGCTACAGAGTGCTCACCTTCTAGAGGGCCGCAGGTTCGGCATTCAGGACTGGGTTCTGGTGACCACGGACGCAAACCTCCGAGGTTGGGGAGCAGTCACACAGGGAAGAAACTTCCAAGGATTTTGGACAAGTCAAGAGTCTTGTCTTCACATCAACGTCCTGGAGCTGAGGGCCATGTACAACGCCCTTCGTCAAGCGGAGACCTTACTTCGCGACCTACCAGTTCTGATTCAGTCAGACAACATCACCGCGGTGGCTCATGTAAACCGCCAAGGCGGCACAAGGAGCAGAGTGGCGATGGCGGAAGCCGCCAGGATTCTTCGCTGGGCGGAAAATCATGTAAGCGCACTGTCAGCAGTGTTCATTCCGGGAGTGGACAACTGGGAAGCAGACTTCCTCAGCAGGCACGACCTGCATCCAGGAGAGTAGGGACTTCATCAGGAAGTCTTCGCACAGATTGCAAGTCAGTGGGGCCTGCCCCAGATAGACATGATGGCGTCCCGCCTCAACAAAAAGCTACAGAGGTATTGCGCCAGGTCAAAAGACCCTCAGGCGATAGCTGTGGACGCCCTAGTGACACCGTGGGTGTTCCAGTCGGTCTATGTATTTCCTCCTCTTCCTCTCATCCCAAAGGTGTTGAGAATAATAAGAAAAAGAGGAGTACAGACAATTCTCATTGTTCCAGATTGGCCGCGAAGGGCCTAGTATCCGGATCTGCAGGAGATGCTCACAGAAGATCCGTGGCCTCTTCCTCTAAGGCAGGACTTGTTGCAACAGGAGCCCTGTCTGTTCCAAGACTTACCGCGGCTGCGTTTGACGGCATGGCGGTTGAACGCCGGATCCTATCGGAAAAGGGCATTCCGGATGAGGTCATTCCTACTCTGATAAAGGCTAGGAAGGACGTGACAGCTAAACATTATCACCGTATATGGCGAAAGTATGTTTCTTGGTGTGAGGCCAGGAATGCTCCTACGGAAGAATTCCATCTGGGCTGTTTCCTTCACTTCCTACAAACTGGAGTGAATTTGGGCCTAAAATTAGGCTCCATTAAGGTTCAGATTTCGGCCTTATACATTTTCTTTCAGAAAGAATTAGCTTCTCTCCCAGAAGTACAGACTTTTGTGAAGGGAGTGCTGCATATTCAGCCTCCTTTTGTACCTCCGGTGGTGCCTTGGGACCTTAATGTGGTGTTGAGTTTCCTTAAGTCGCACTGGTTTGAACCACTTCAAACGGTGGAGTTAAAATATCTCACTTGGAAGGTGGTCATGTTATTAGCCTTGGCTTCGGCTAGGTGTGTGTTGGAATTGGCGGCTTTGTCTCATAAAAGCCCCTATCTGGTTTTCCATATGGATAGAGATGAATTGCGAACCCGTCCTCAATTTTTGCCTAAGGTGGTGTCATCTTTTCATATGAACCAACCTATTGTGGTGCCTGTGGCTACGCGAGACTTGGAGGATTCCGAGTCCCTTGATGTGGTCAGGGCTTTGAAAAGTTACGTGGCCAGAACGGCTAGAGTCAGAAAAACAGAAGCACTGTTTGTCCTGTATGCAGCCAACAAGGTTGGTGCTCCTGCTTCAAAGCAGACTATTGCTCGCTGGATCTGTAACACGATTCAGCAGGCTCATTCTACGGCTGGATTGCCGTTACCAAAATCGGTCAAGGCCCATTCCACTAGGAAGGTGGGTTCTTCTTGGGCGGCTGCCCGAGGGGTCACGGCACTACAGCTGTGCCGAGCTGCTACTTGGTCGGGTTCAAACACTTTTGCAAAATTCTATAAGTTTGATACCCTGACTGAGGAGGACCTCCTGTTTGCTCAATCGGTGCTGCAGAGTCATCCGCACTCTCTCGCCCGTTTGGGAGCTTTGGTATAATCCCCATGGTCGTTACGGAGTCCCCAGCATCCTCTAGGACGTAAGAGAAAATAAGATTTTAAACCTACCGGTAAATCTTTTTCTCGTAGTCCGTAGAGGATACTGGGCGCCAGGGACGTGCAGTGAGCTAAATGGCTCAGGAGCCACTGGCTAGCACCAGAGCCAAATTTAAATGCAATTTATGAGCCAAAGGGTACATCTGGGCATTATATACAGGTGCAGCAGTATAAACTTCTGGAAATTTGGTGAGTTTTGATCAGAGGAGTGCATAAAAGGTCAGCAGGTGAGGCACTGCCTCCCCTGCCATAGACTTTTTACTCCAGAGTTTTGGCTATAAAAATGATTAGAATAATGCAAAGAAGATATTTCACAAATATTCTTTGTATTTTTCATATACTTTATACAATCAAAACTCTGTTACAAACATTATTATGACAGGAAAGGCTCTGCCTCACCTGCCTCACTCCACCGCACGTCACTGCTGGGCGCCCGTCCGAAGTGCGGACGACTTCTGCAAGACTTGTATATAGTTTTCTTACTAAAGGGTTATGTTATAGTTTCATCGGTCTCGGACTAATGCTATGTTGTTTTCATACTGTTAACTGGTTAGTATATCACAAGTTATACGGTGTGAATGGTGTGGGCTGGTATGAATCTTGCCCTTGGATTAACAAAAATCCTTTCCTCGTACTGTCCGTCTCCTCGGGGCACAGTTTCTCTAACTGAGGTCTGGAGGAGGGGCATAGAGGGAGGAGCCAGTGCACACCCATACCTAAAGTTCTTTCTTAAAGTGCCCATGTCTCCTGCGGAGCCCGTCTATCCCCATGGTCCTTACGGAGTCCCCAGGATCCTCTACGGACTACGAAAAAAAGATTTACCGGTAGGTTTAAAATCTTATTTTATAATACAACGTGTAAGGTTCCCTGTCTGTATGTATTGAAAGTTGAAAAAAAGGAATTACATAATATACCCACAAATTCATATAATATAGGCACAATCAATAATGAAACGACATTTCAGCTTCGGAAGTGAATTTGCATTTAGCCAGTCAGAGGTGACTAGTTAGTGCTGGTGACTGTCATTACTCTGTATGTACACTAACACTAGGATTAAGACTTGTGGGGGCCCCCTCCAATAAAATGGCCCATTAACTTGCCATCCCAAAATATGGCCGCACTGTCCCTGGGGTATGCTACACAGTGCACCTCCCCCTTGCCCCCTGAATACTCCCTTCTCGTAGTGGTGTAATGCACAGTCTGCATATAGGACACAGCGGCCCTTGAGTCCCCTCATCAGCGGCATGGGCGTGATGTGTCACATGACACCTATGAGGGGACTCGGGAGCAGCGCTGCACTGTATGCAGGCTGTCTGTGCATGCAGAACACAGAGCTGCAGCAGCGCCCATCCAGGAACAAGTACCGCTGGGCACCTGTTCTTGGCAGTTGCAGAGTCAAACATAAACTGTGTGGGGGCCCAGGACAACCACCCCAATTTCGGCCTTGCCAGCATATGATACGGCTACTGACAGGTGTACATGCTCCTCTGTGAGAGTCTGCCTCAGCCGCAATTACACAAACATGCGCTTCCAGTAATCGATTTGTGTTTCCCCCTCTTTCCTCACCTGTTGCACCCCTACAAGCGTAAGGTGCCCACTCTGCATATTGACATGGCATACACCTTTTTTGTTGACATGCACAAAACAAATTTGTGTTTTTGACACTAACCAAACGGGCATCTGCCCAATAGGTGTAGTTCGTTAGGTCGACAGTAACTAGGTCGATAGTCATTAGGTCGACCACCTGAAATAGATTGACATGGTCATTAGGTCAACATGGACAAGGTCTGCATGAGTTTTTTTATTTTTTGGGGTGTCGTTTTCTTCGTAAAGTGACCGGGAACCCCAATTAGTGCACCGTGTACCCTCACGTGGCTTTCATCGCTCACCATTAGTTACTATTCCCAATCGTAGTCCATGTGGATCGTAAAGTATAAAAAAGTTAAAAATTAAAAAAATACCCATCCAACTCAGTCAGCAAGCATATGATCCTAAGGGTTTTATTTTGCCTTCCCCTGGATCATCACAGTTGGAGTATATGAAAGGTTTACTTTGATGGACCTTGTTTTTAGATGGGACGTTTCTAGCCTTAATCCAAGTGCATGCTCAAAACATGACGTGCAGTAAACAATTTATGTTGTCAATGTCTGGAGGCAATGTGATGTTTGGGATTGATGAACAGGTACAGCAAAGATTTGTTGACTGCAGGAGAGGCCATCGGTTGCTGACTCTAAAAGGTTACTTACTTTTTATCCAATGTATCCACGAATGTATTGAAAGAATAGTCAATTTTTTTGTGTATAATGGTTGTATTGCCCCCTGGTGGGGAGAAGAGGTCAGTGCAATCAACACAAAGGGTGCTATCCATCCATACGCCGCAGCAAGGTCACTATCAGTCACAGCTGCTTCCAATAACATCTAAGCGCAGGTCACATGGGGATTCCTGCGGTTTTCTCAAATGTTCAGAAGCTCAACATTCTCCGTTCCCCTCATCATTAATGGAGTAATTTTACAATATTTAGTTTACAGAGGGGTAGAAAACATAGGCAGAAACTTCAAAGAGTTACTCATCATGTTTTATAGTGTAGCTTCTAACAAACAGATAAGACAAAACATCAACAATCTGTACAGTAACATAAAGCGTATCCTTACATTTCCTGGCACACATACAGAGAGCAGAGGAAATCATTTTTATAGGTCTATATATAGATATGGACGGGCAGGGCCACTATCTGGTGGGTACTGGCAAAACTAGGGTCCCGGGCAGACTGGGGGGGGGGGGGGGGGGGGAGAGGTCAGGCAGCAGCTGCAGCGGTCACTCCTGATTGACTGTCGGTCTGCTATCTGTGATTGGCTGATGGCTAGCGCCAAATTTGAAATTATGTGCTGTCTCAACATGTCTGGCTGGCTGTTGGTCCGTGATCTGCAACCAGCTCAGTATGTCCGGCGTGCAGAGGGCAGTGTCGGATCCAGGGGGGCAACAGTAACATACAGCCGCAGTGACGGTGTCAAACTTGTCCTGGTGTGCTGCAGCTATGGGCATGGGGTAGGCAGCTCTGCGGCCACAAACAGATACAGTCAGGCGGAGACCAGCACCCAGTCAGGACAGGGTCTGACAATACCCCCCATCACAGCTCCTCTTCCCAGCACCCTTGGAGTTGGAGGCAGACCCTACAGCGGCAGTGGGCAGGGAGTGGTATAACTTGTCTGCCTTTACTATGTACCGATTGTAAGTACAGAAAGTGGCAGACATCAGGGTACATAACAGTAAAGAAATCTAGTAAACTTTATGAAATCTGGAATAATGCTTTAAAAATTATGTAACTATTAATATAGTCTTATGTATGTGTATATAGGGGATAATGGATAAAAGGATTGCTAATATTGCAGGGAGGATTTGATCCAGGGGCCTTTGGGGGTGCTGGCTGACATTCCTGCCAGTTGATCTACAGCGGTTGCTATAGGTTAAGATTTCTGTTTAGTATTCTTAAACATAATGCATTGGATCTCCTCCGACTTCCTGGCCACAGCCAATCCCACTCTGGTTATAGAAGGTGTGTGAAATAAGTTTCTGGATGCACAAAAACTATAATATTTACAAAGTGAACATTACATTTTTTCAAAAGTATTCGTCTGAGAAGTCTTTGCAAAGTTGCATGCGCTCAAACCACTTGGTGAAGCAGCTGGACCAGTCCGAAGCAAGTATGTGTTTTACATGCTGGATGAAGGTCTCTACTGTAGCTTCCGTTGCACTTGATTTGTGGGAACACGAAGTAGTCACGGGGAGCCCAGTATGGACTGTACAGTGGATGACCAAGCTTCTGGATGCGTTCATGGACCAAAAAATCCACCACTTTCTTAGGCTTGTGGGCAGGTTCATTGTTGTGATGGAGAAGGGTATCACAAACATGAGTTCTAGGATGGCTCCTGGAAATAGCTTCCAGAACTTGTGGCAGGCATTGGTTCATGTAACAATCTCTAGTGATGGTGCGCGCTGCTTGAGTGAGCAGTCTTGGCCACAGATCTGCTTGCCCAAGTTGCTTTCACGTTGGTACTTCCGTGGCAGTACACCTCCAGCTGGGGTCCACTGGGCGACTGTTGTTTGGTCTCGGGGTTGAAACTGTAAATCCAGGATTCACTGCCACGGATTTTCTCCTAGACAGAGTTTGGGCAACTGCCATCAAACCTGGCTAGCATGTTGCGGCTCCAAGTTACCCGGGTCTCCTTCTGCTCTCAAGTCAGCTGATGGGGCATTCAGTATGCAGAAACTGCTCAGGTCAAGCTTTTCATAGAGTATCAAGCAGATGGATCCCAATGAGATGTCTATATTCCTTCTCTAAATGGGCAATGGTCCACTTAAAATATGACACTCATGGTAGCAACATTGTCCTTAGTGATGACAGACACAGGTCGGCTGCAGCGCTACTTGTCTTCCGGGGACAGTCTCTTGCGCTGAAATTCTGCAAATTACTCAAACACAGCAGTTCGGGAGGGGGGGGGGGGGGTGCTGCCTCCAGAAAGCAGCTCGCAGTCGTTTAAAACTCTCCTGCTGTGACAGACCACTCTTGTAGTCATAGAAGATCATGGCTCTCCAGTGGCCTCTGTTGAGCTCTAAAAACGAATTTGTGAAGGAAGTGAACAGGCTGACTTCTTCAGTGTGTAGTGCTGCTTGTACATGGTTGTGTGCCTTGACATTTCATAAGAACTTTAGTCAGAGATTACAGTTAAACAACCAGTCAGATTGTGTCTATTCTACCTATGCACTACACATCCCAAAGATTATTGCACACCCTTCATATTGTCTGCCGACCGTGTGTTACCTGAGCTGCTTTCTGCTGTTCTGATTGATTCCTTTTGCTGACTCTGATTGTTTCTGACCTGCTGTTGATGTCTCTTTGTTCAGACCTTGACCTATTTACCAAATTCTCTCTGTGTCTGCGGTCTGTGCCGAACCTGGTAAACCTGTTTAGCCATTTGCCTTGACTTCTTGTCTGTATACAAAGCACATCTCTTCCCAATTCTGTATCCGCTGAGATACGATTGATAACATGCACTGCCATTCACCTCAGGTCGTTCGCCGTTAAATTGGAAAGAGCTCCAGCAGGAGAAGATCCCTTGTTAAACTCGAGCAGGCATCTTAAGCATGCTAATTGTTTTCTGAAGGTAATCCTCAATAGCAACCAATGGTATTGATTGATTTCAGTTCTAAGATAGGACAGCCTATGCGTAGGACCATGTTTTTTGTCCATCACAACTGGGACTCCAGACACAATGATTGACTTGAAAAAAAAAATACTGCACATCAAGGATAGTCAGCTGGACCCACGCAAATGAATGTATCAAGATAGTGTGCTATCCCTCGAACCCCAGTGACAATTTCAAAACACCAATGCAGAAAGATACTAAACTTCTCAAGATAAGCAAGAGATAAGCAAGTACTTATCTATGTAATATCCATCATCCAGGTGAAGCACCATAAACCTGAAATAATCAGGATGTAGTGGGAGCAAGCATAAAGCTGACTCAACATCCACTGTACCCAGAGAGCTCCAGTGCTGTGATCTATAATGATCTGAAGTGCATCATCAAATGATTGATACGCCACAGAACAAATGGCTGGAGGGGTAGCATTGTTGACAGGTCAGCAGGATAAGACAAATTCTGAATTAGTCAGAACTTGCCAGGCTTTCCTTTAGAGTGATGAGATCAGCCAATCCACAGTTAGGTGGAACCACACAAGGACCAATCATGTGCCATAAATGCGCCTTCTTTAAAACTTTGTCTCCTACATCTAGGGTCAACTCTCTAGCCGATTTACAGTTCTTTGGAGAACCCACCAACATATGCCCTGAAGTAACTTACGTCAAAAAACTAAAATCTTGGAACAAAATTTGGCACTATCTCTGTCTGGGTACATGGCCAACCTATTTGCCATGGCCTCCAGGCAGATCAGAGTGAATGTTTTACTTGGCGGACGCAGGCCTGGTGGGCTTTCTGAAAGGAGGGGGACAGGAGAGGCTAACACAATTACAAAGGGGGTTGGGCCACTCCGGGCAATCAGGTTTTAGCTATAATTTTCTTCAGTTGCACCTGACTGGTTACTCTGATCAGGTTGTCAGGTGTAAGAGCTAGATACACACCGCAACCTGCGTTTGACATGCAGGACCCCTGTCAGTGGCTAACCAGCCCTAGTAATGCAGTGTGTAAATATTATTATTAATCAGTTACAATGAAGTTAAAACTAGGAACTATCCATTAATTAGTAACTATAGAGGTTACAGTCCTGATTAAAAATGATGTTGGGTCTTGCCCAACAGAATCCGACTGTCAGTCTGTAACTCAGTCTACGCGGTCACTTGTACATCAATATATGAAGGATAAGAGAGAGAACCTAAGGGAACCAGATGCGTACAGCACCGTTTATATGGCTGACATTTTAAGAAGAAACATTCTCATTTTATGAACAGCTGCAGAGAGGTCTAGTAACAGGAGAGGCGCACAACTGCCAAACTCAGGTCTAGTGAACTATTATATGGGTGTTGTTGGGTGGGAGAGTGTGGTTTATTGTGGTCAGCAACCTATTCCTGGAAATTCAGTCATACAAGTACCTGGCATAATGAAAAGAGATGAATTGCTTCAGTTCATTAAATTGTTTAAATTGTCCTTTCTTTGTGCACACATGGAATTAGTTTTGCCCATGCATAAAGGAAAATCTGTAATTCTTCAAGCACAGGACCTAATGCTGTTATGTGGTTCATAATCATTCCTCCAGACTGCACAGCGGTGTGCCTGCTGCTTTGTCTAATTACAAGTTTAGATGTCACTGTACTGTGTGACCATTTCCCAACAGTTATCTCAATGTACTATTGCTGGTAAAAACAGTTTTTCTCCCACTGTACATCAAAGGTTACTGCCATCCATAGCACTGATATTTTATATACTGTGGTGATAAAACAAATATGCTTTATCACTAGAGAAAGGGGACTGTTAATAAATAGGCCCCTTTAGCATTGGCATGACTAGAATGGGTGCAGGTTGTACTGTGCACATGGGCGCACACCCTATACCCATATTGTTGTATATACCTCGCTGCCGTCTCTGGCGTCCCGCATCAGCCGGCTCTGCAGAGCAACAGAGATCACTGGGAAAATGTTGCGGTGGCCATTTCCCAAGTGATTTGTGCATGGGCAATAGAGAAGCCCATTGGAATAAGGCATACTTGCCTACTCTCCCAGTTTCTGCGGGAGACACCTGATTTTTTTGGGTAGTCCCCCGCACGCCTGGAAGAGTAGCCCTCCCGCATTCTGCCTACTTCATAGAGAAGTGGGCAGAATGCCATGAATAATACAGTAATCCAGGAATGGGTAGGGCCTAATGACTCATTTCTATGGCAGTAGTGTCATTCGGCCTCGCCCCCTATGCAAATATCTGCGAATCGTGGCAATTTTCTGGTGAAGGGGTGGGGCTTAATGACACAATTAGCATAGATCCACCTCTGTCTCTGCCCACCCTCTTCTCCTTTCCGGGTATCTTACCGGAGAGGAGATTTTCAGTGTTGTAAGTATGGAACAAGGTGTGGGCGCCATGTTCCAGGAGACTTACGCATGGCAGAATTTACTGCTCTCAGTGTGTGAAGCCAGAGAAGAGGGGGCTGCATGGAGCCTGCATTGGGGCCCTCTCCTCTCTTAAACCGTCCGTGCCCCTTGATATTAACACATTACATCAGTGGCGTAACTAGAAATATTTCTCTCCCAAGCCAAAAAATTCTCCCCCCCCCCCCCCCCCCCATAATTGGCACTAGTAAAGCGATGAATGTGCGCGTGGCTTTGTTGGATCGGGCGTGGCTTCGCATAAAGGGGCATGGCATTGCAGGAAAAGACTACCTTATACCCCAGTTTTGCAACCTGCACGCCCAGACGTTGGCCACCACAGGAAAGAAAAATAATCCTGATTCATGCCCCTTACATTATTTGTCATTTTTCCTCCTTATAGTAATGCCCAGTATACATTATGCCACATACTGCAATGGCCCTTAGACATTATGCCGCACACAATAATGCCCATGACACAATATGCCACACACCACAATGCCCCCGACACATTATGCCACACACCGTAATGCCTGTGACACATTATGCCACGCATAGCAATGCCCGTTATACATTATGCTACACACTGCAATGCCCCTGATACATTATAGCACATACAATGTCTGTGACACATTATGACACACACCGCAATGACCCTGAGACATTATACCACATACCACAATGCCCGTGATATAGTATACCACACACCGTAATGCCTGACACATTATGACACACACCGCAATGTCCGTGATACATTATGCTACACATTGCAATGACCCTGAGACATTATACCACAATGCCAGTGATATAGTATACCACACACCGTAATACCTGTGACACATACCGCAATGCCCGTTATACCCTATGCAACACACTGCAATGCCCGTTATACATTATGCCACACTGCAATACCCCTGAGACATTATACCACATACCACAATGCCTGTGATATAGTATGCCACACACCGTAATGCCTGTGACACATTATGACACACACCGCAATGTCCGTGATACATTATGCCACACACCGCAATGCCCATTACACATTAAGTCCTACAGTAAGGCTTCTAATTACTTTTAAATTAGCTGCTCATTGCCAGGGGTTTCATGCTCTTGGTTTCATTCACAGTGCCAGGGGTTTTCATGCTCAGGGTGCCATGCTCGTTTCCAGGGGTTTCATGCACTGGGTGTCATGCTCATTGCCAGGGGTTTCATGCACTGGGTGTCATGCTCGTTGCTAGGGAGTAATGCTTGTTGCTAGGGCTGTGCTCCCAGTGCCACGTATGCCCCCAGTGCCAGATATTCCCCCACAGTGCCAGGTACACACATGCCCCCAGTGCCAAATATAGCCCCCCCCCACATGTGCCAGGTACACATGTACCCCCTCAGTGCCACGGTATCCGGACTCCAGGTCGACAACAAAAAGGTCGAAACCTTATGTCGACACACCATAGGTCGACATGGACAAAAGGTCGACAGGAACAAGGTCGACATGGAAAAAGGTCGACATGAGTTTTTCACAATTTTTTTTTTTTTTTGGAACCTGTTCATACTTAACGATCCACGTGGACTACGATTGGAACGGTAATCTGTGCCAAGCGAAGGCACCATGCCCGAAGCATGGCGAGCGAAGCAAGCCACGCGAGGGGATGTGGTGCACTAATTGGGATTCCCGGTCACTCTACGAAGAAAACGACACCAAAAAAACATAAAAAACTCATGCAGACCTTTTTCCATGTCGACATTGTTCCTGTCGACCTTTTGTCCATCGCGACCTAAGGTGTGTCGACCAATTGGCGTCGACCTAAGGTGTGTCGACCTTTTTGTTGTCGACCTGGAGTCCCAGACCCAGTCCCACATATGCCCCCCCCAAGTGCCAAATATGCTCCCCCTCCCCCAGTGCCAAATATGCTCCCCCAGTGCCAGTTAAACTCCCCCCCCCTCCCGCTCCCCCGCTGTTTTGTGATGGAGGGACACGGAGGGCACAGCGCGCGCCTCTCCTGTGTCCCTCCTGCGTCTCCAGTGGGTCTGTTAAATGAAGTGCCGGTTCGTGAGCCAATCAGAGCTCACGAACGGCACTTCATATTAGACCCGAGACGCAGGAGGGAAGGAGGGAGAGGAGACCGCAGATTGACATGCGGATGGCTCGTCCGCATGTCAATCTGCTCTAAATCAGTGGCAGCGGCCCCGCAGCCCTGCGCCTCCAAGCCACCGCGAGGGCTGCGGGGGCAGTAGTAACACCACTGCATTACATAATGTTGTGCAGTCAGGGAATACAAACTCAACCTCAGAGGAGTAATTATGCAGAAACAAACAATAAATTAGAAAATCTGGTCTAGGTAGAGCTAGTTAGCATCAAGGACACAGGGCACAGTTAGCCTGTGAGAAGCTTCAGGTACAGCACCAGCAAGCATTGAGTATCTGATGAACTACAGAGACCCCAGGAATGATACTCCCACAATTCCACTAGTTGGAGAATTTCCTTGGAAAACGAAATCCTTTAAGACATAGCTGAATTCAGTATATAATTAATGGAAAATATTTCTGTAACATGGGTATGTGTTTGTAAACATATGGGACAGTAATGTGTAGCCAACTTATAAAAAGGTTAGAGAAATTGTATATTTCTGGTGTTGATTCCGCAGGGGTGAGGAACTCTCCAGCTGTTGTTGAACTACACATACCAGCATGCTCTGCTAAAGTTTTGCTATATGGCCATGCTAAAACTGTTGCAGGGCATGCTGGGATGTGTAGTTCAACAACAGCTGGATGGCTAATGGCCCCTGGATCGTAAGGTTATAATGGATACTTTCCCATACATGTCTGTCCTGAGAATAAATGCAGTACTATTTTTATGTAAAGTGGGGATAGTTTGCATTTTTACAAGTCAGATGTCGCCCCAATATCATGTTGCCGCCAAGCCATGCATGTTTGAAGTTAGACAATACAGAGTTTCTATGCCAGGACTTTAGAAAGGTCTCTCTGTCAGTAATATAGGGGTCATTCCAACCTGATCGCACACTAGGTTTTTTCACTGCACTGCAATCAGGTCAGAACTGCACATGCGTATGCACCGCAATGCACAGGCGCGTCGTACGGGTACAAAGCGGAGCGTTGCTGAGCGATGGATTTAACGAAGAATCCATTCACACAGCCGATCGCAAGGAGATTGACAGGAAGAGGGCGTTTGTGGGTGTCAACTGACCGTTTTCTGGGAGTGTTTGGAAAAACGCAGGCGTGTCCAAGCGTTTGCAGGGCGGGTGTCTGACATCAATTCCGGACAAGAACAGGCTGAAGTGATCGCAGCGGCTGAGTAAGTTCTGAGCTACTCAGAAACTGCACAAAACTTTTTTGTACCGCTCGGCTGCACATGCGATTGCACACTTGCAAAGCAAACATACACTCCCCTATAGGCGGCGACTATCTGTTCGCAACGCTGCAAAAAATAGCTAGTGAGCGATCAACTCGGAATGACCCCCACAGAGAACAGCCGATCAGATCAGAACTGCGAATGCGATGGCGCCGCACTGCGCTGGCACATGCCAGACAGCCGGCGGCTGCCATAGCACAGCGATCGACTCTGCCTGATTGACAGGCAGAGGCGATAGCTGGGCGGGAGGGGGCGGTACGGCCAAAGCAGGGCTGGCGGGACCATGTGGGGGGGGGCACGGGCCGCAGCGGCTGCGTGATGTCACACGCAGCCGCTGCGACCCGGCCAGCGATGACTAACTCCCTGCCAGCCGCAGGAGCTGCGCTGACTGGAAGCTACTCTACAAGTACAAAAGCATCGCCGCTGTGCAAATCTTTTGTACTTGTGCAGGAAGGGGGGGCGGCCTGACATGCGGGGCAGACTAGCCCTGTGCTGGGCGTCCCCCCGCATGTCAGGGAAGATGATCGTAGTTGTGTTAAATTTAGCACAGCTACGATCAGGTCGGAATGACCCTCTATGTTTATTAGATTAGGTAAGGTAATGCCTGCATCCTCAACTTGCATAATATTTTCCATAAAGCAACAGATTTGGTTACCAGATTGGCTATGAGGTATGTATTTTCAGGGCATTCTCTTTTCATGCAGTGAAGAGAAAGAGATTTAATCTACAGAGCAAATCCTATTGTGACGATCCATTCTAGAATTAGCTGGATGTTAGACCAGCCAGAGAGTTACAGGACTTGCTACAGCAAGTTAATATCCTTACATGAACCTCAGCTGACAGATTTCCATACTAAGTGCAGCCAAGGAATCTGCCATATATTTCACATATTTCAAGTCTCAGTGCGATTTATTTGGGCTCCGCTTAGCTTCTCTGTTCCAGCAGCTGGTTTAAGTGTATGAGCCAGTTGTGTCATTTCTGGAACTGAAAGGCAAGTTCAGCTTTCCAATGGCTAACCCCTTCCCTGCTGGCTATTTACTTTGCTGATCCTCCAGCAGTCAAAGTGTTAATTCATGTTAGGCCTTCTAAATAAAATTAACTAATTTCAAAATGTCCTTATATCAAATGCTCTTCCAGCCAGTAGGGCAACTACAAGTTACCCAACTCTTCTCTGGGAAATAAAATCATATGGTATTAATGTTTTACAAGACATTTACGCTTCTTAAGTATGATTTTTTTTTTTCGTTCAAAAAATGTTTCTACCAAGTTTAAATCATTGTGTCCTTTTCTGTGTTGTCTTTTCATTTCAGGGAAGGTGCATCAATTTCACTAGGGAAAAGAAGCCGATGCCCCCAAGATATCCATTAAACAATGCTCCTCTTCTGTCTCCTCCATCAAGTCCAATCTATACACCCCCTCATAGCCCAATTTATACCCCTCCTCCTCCAATAAGCCCACCTCCTCAATCAATAAACTCTCCACCACCAACTCCATCGCCAACAAGCTCTCTTCCTCCCCCACCATTAGCTTCACCTCCAAACAGAGCTCCGCCTCCAAGCAGACCTCCACCTCGACCTTCAATCTAGAGTGCTCCGTGCAGCCTCCCATCTCCGATACTACTGGGGATGTTTTACGAGAAGCTCTTCGCCATGTTTTTTGGGATGGATTTGACATTCACCAGAAAAGCTTCCACCAAAACCACTTTTATAACCACTTTTACTAGCGATAAGCCATGTTGAGTCGTGGATTTGTCAACAGTTGGACAATCGAACCCTAGACTCTACATGTTTGGTCTTCTATTGAACCAGCTGATATATTTGGTCGACCAACTGACCTGGGTGAAAATCACAAATAACTAATTGAAAGGTCTCTCTAATTCATTAGGATAAAAAGCTTAACAATTAGAGTACAGTAACCCAACTATTGACCACAAAGGATTTTATTTGAACTCCACAGTCAAGTAAATAGGACTCTTTGGTGGTGGTCCATTGAACTGCTGGAATTGTTTCACATTGCGCAGCAATCCATTTTTATATACATATACAGACCAATAAGTATAAGAAAGGGCTTCTTAATGAAACGTCAAGTAAACAGCCAAGGAGGTCCAAGCTCATTTGCAATGTTACGATGTTTCTACATGTTTGGTCATTCAAGTTATTGTCGAAAATTTGTTGATCAGTTTCACTGGCTCAGTATTTTACTAAAATATAGCACTTATGTTCCACGAAGACTGCACCACCTGATGACCATCGTGAATTGATTCAACATTGATGGCTATCAATTAAACCATTGTGTTAAATGTTTTACTTGATTTAATTATCAATTACCTTATTTTATATATATTCCTGATGTTCTGTGTAAGAAGAGCCAAGTTTTGATCCCACCTAGTAGCTAATTTGACAAAATAATGGAGAAAAAGACCAAACTGTTTCCTGTGTGGATCTCAAGGAATATAAGGAAACCAGAGACCCTACTGATTTCCCTCAGGGTATTAAAATGGCCTTGCCATCTGGAGGTGTACGGGCCATTGACCATTATGGAAGATTTGTAGAATGGGAAACAAGAAAGAATGGAATGTTCTACATGTACCTCCAGCGAGACTGTTGAAGGGAAAAGTAAAATTACAAAATATTATATCCCCACAGGAGGGGATTATAGTCTGTATGGGACCTGATGAGTTTGGGCAGCAGAAGGCTGGACCTTTGCAATAATAAGAAAAAACTGCCATAGCAGATTCTATTAAACTAGATTATGTATGAGTTTTGCAATGTATTTCTGGGCCCTCTACCATAGAGGAATCAGGGGATAATCAACATCATGTATACACTTGCATTGTCTTTTTGAAATAGTTGTATGTAGAAAGTATTGCTTTTGTACTATGTTATATGGGGAACTGGGTGTTGCTAACAGGGGTTATGTGTTATCATCTTCTTTTGTGGAGAACACAATTATCACTACAACATGTTCACATTACAGCGGTGGCAGTCAGTTACTAGGCCTGGACATTTAATTTATTTGAACAAATAAGACGGCAGCAATCTGCATAAACAACGCTGATTGTGCAACAGAAAAGGGGACGTTTTACAGGGTAAGCGTGCTGCGTTTATGCAGTAATTGCAGTCTGCACAAAGTAAGGGAGTAGAAGAGAAACAGATTGAAAGTTACTGACAACATACACTGTAGGAAACGACTGCTTCCATCTCATATCCTCTCAATCATTAGTCCTTGTTTTTATTTCTGTAACGATTTTACAATACTTATTTGTTACATGAACAATTCTGTCTCAGACTGGGTGCCACCTTTGGGTCACATTTTAAAAACACACATATCAGTGCACGCACATGAGGGTAATTCTGTTGCTGGAACTTATTTCATGATTATCAGTTAAAGGACCGCTCGACCTACAACAAAAGTTGATCTGATATGAGAAGACATCTTGTAACATTCTGTAATATGTATATAAAGGTTCCTATACCCCAATGCTTGACATTTATTGGGGATTATTTATGGCTGCAGGTGCATTGTAAACATGGGAATCTACTTTTGCGCTACTTGGCCAGGTTATGTGCATTGCATTGTGTAGGCCAGTAAAAGGCAATGTGGTTTACTTCTGGTGCAGTATGGGCAGAACTCTGACCTTCATAAGGGGCAGTCATTACCCTTTATCTTAATTACATAGTTACATAGTGAGGTTGAAAAGAGGCAAAATGCCCATCGGGTTCAACCTGCATTGTGTGCTAAGATATTCATATACCATAATGCACCTGCTGAAGTAATGGTTTAGTACCAATTGACAAGTTGCTGAAAGACATTTTAAACATGTGTTACAAGCTATAACAAACACATCTGACAGCAAAGCAGAAAGGAGCTGGGGGACATAGAAAAATGTTTAGAGGGCCACACGAGGCCCTTGGTTCCTCTGTTGCAGATATAATTTTTGCCCTGCCTATGTGATAAATAGAATATCAGTCTAATAATTATTCTTCATATAATTATTGAACATTTCCCAGAAATAAGGTGGAAAAAGGGATACAGTAACTAGTCTCATTCATGTATCATCTTTAATCTCTTAAATACATTGTTATCTAGTGTGCCAAGGGCGGGTAATTGTGTCTTTAAACCTCTGTGACACATTGCACACTAAGGGAATGCCGAACCATCTGTCTGATCATCTAACATTTTTATTGAACTATGAACCGCCATATTGGTTTTGGGCACAATTCAGGTATTGCATGCCGCTCATTTTCAACAATTTCACATTAGAGCAGAGTCATTGATATACCGTTCACGATTCCTCCAAAATTGAAAGCTGCCAAGAAAGTATAACCTATGACATATTCCAAACCATTTGTAGAGGTGTCTTTGTATGTAATACACATTTTTCTACCACTATGCAAAGATTCTGCAAATCTCACGTTAAGTGAAAACCCCCTTGAGACGATAAGCTAATAAATCATAAAGGCTTTGTAACCCAAGATGCCTTTAAAAAAAAAAAAAAAACATTTCCGCCAACCTCTGTAAGACGTATTATACCACTCTTTGGGCTTTCAACATTTATGAAGCTGCACCAAACACTGGTCTTTCACATTCACAATCAGAACATTATTTGTAGCACATAAACTGTTATAGATTGTTGTCTATGGGACGTTTATAGCCAAATGCTTAGCATTAATTAAAAAAATAAAATGAAAATTAAAAAGCTTACAGCGCTGTTGGTTGGGAAAGACACTGCAACGTATCTTTCATTTTTTATTTTACATGAAAAAGTCTTCATATTTATTTCCCTAGGTAAAAAGAGATCTCTTGTTTTATTTAACAGGAAATAAGAACTTAAACATTTCCCCTATAAAACTTGGAGTGTGACTAATGAAGGTTATGCTTAATGGATATTTAGGAAAAGCGCGGCAACAAAGAAAGTACCTATAGTACAGGCCTGGCCAACCTGTAGCTCTCCAGCTGTTGTAAAACTACAAGTCCCATCATGCCTTGCCACAGTTTTGCTACTAGGGAATGCTGAAACTGTGGCAGGGCATGCTGGGATTTGTAGTTTCACAACATCTGGAGAGCCACAGGTTGGCCAGGCCTGCTATAGTAGATTGACCCCAAAATGGTTTATTCAGGACTGCTAAAATAATGACATCAGAATCGTATAAAGGGAATGGCGTATTTATGGCTGATTTTCAACTACACTTACTACATCTTCAGCCAGTATCTGGTTGGACAATGCCTGAGTCACCGGTTACCTGGGCTTTGGATCTGTAAGTAAAAGGCACAAGATTACCTTGATAAGCTAGTTTGGCATGTAATGTTAGTTTGGTATTTTACCACAATGGTTCTATGCTGTTTGGAAGGATACAGTAAAGGTTAAACAATCAGCATTATCATGGCAAATAGTTGTAATGGCATCTACATGTGTGCGGAGTATTTTGTATTATGTGGTATTGTGCAGTCCCCTCCCCCACTCTTACGCTTCCTGTGATGTATGTAATATTAAGTGCTTGTACACCACATATGCCCATGTATCAGTCCCCACTTACCTGGGCACTAGATGTAAGTTATTATTGCATCCAAGCAGGACTTGTCATGTGGAATACTGTCATATTGTATGTGTGTTTCCATTTTACTGGAATATAACTAGTTAGTGTATTCACTCTCTTTGTAATGACAAACATTGTATACACAATAAACTGTTACAACTACCAGGGGCTTTCCTGGCCAGAAATAATGATGCTAAAGATGTCATCTTAGTGTGTAAATCATCTAGAGTTTAAGGTCAACCATTAACAATCTATAGGGGAAATTAATGTGCACCTATGTTTTCTAGGCACCTAGAGCCATACACTATATCACAATTGAGGTTGGGATGATGAAGGGATGTGCATGGTCTTAAAAACATGTTATGGACGTGAAAATGTGTCCAGCACACGGAGACAGTGGGCATTTATAGGCTCCAAACTCTCCATTGGAAGCCAGAGACACAAACACACCCTGCATCATGCAGACGCAGACATCCAAGTGCCCTATGGAACTGTTCCTTAAAAAGCCAACTGCATTTCCAACACTTGGATGAGATAGTTGGCTATAGGAAGTATAGTATTCATTGCACATCACTGTCCTTATTGTTGGCCTCTCTTGTATGTTGACATTCCTGGAAATCAAAAGAGATACCATTATATTAGTCAACACCCATGAGAGACCTACCCGTCCTCGCTGTATCCAAGGTTGTATAAGCCAGAAGATCATTTTCCTCTAACAAATGAAGAGCTGTCATGCTGCAGATTATTCTCCTGCATATACATGAACTAAATCCGAAAGTATGTCCCATTAATTGTCTGGAATATTCAGATGTGAGTGATTGCTTGGAATATGGTGAAAATCCCCACTGTTTTCCAGGCTGCCAAGAATAAACACTTCCCTCATTCAGCCAGACCGCGGTATATGTGGAGTCATAGCAATTTGTCATGGCTGGTAACTGTAGCCAATTAGCATTATGCTCCTTTATTATCTCGTCACACTTCCGTCACTCCTGGACATCTTCATATTCTATAAAATGCTGGATGATAAATAGGGAATTCACCCCTCGGACATAATTGGGATTCTTCCTAGGTTCTGTGCTGTGTCATCTTGTCACATTTGAACTATATTTTTTGATATTTGTGTTTGGGATATGGTATTAAAACAAATTTCACAAACTGCATATTGTAGATTTATATGTGCAAATCTGCTACAGTTGTGTACGCTTGTGTCCAAGTATAAGTGTGTGTGTTTTTGAAAGGGCAGCGTCGTTATAAATTGTAATAGCAATTTACTATGAAATAGAATATTCATACTGCTGCCATTCTCTGCTGTATGCAGTCCCTGTATGGTCTCGTTCACTGTGGTGCCTTAACAATGGCTGCTTATCTATTGAGGACAAATCTTGATGCTGGGCACCAGAATTAACGTACAACTTGGCTGCACAAGCTGATGTTAATGCACTTGGATTATCAGTCATCGTTCCACAGCCTTTATAAACATATTTAATCATGTCCTAATCAATCTCAATAAATTCTGAGCATTGTCGGCTAAAACACTTTGTCATATCAGGCCAGTTCCAGTATTGCAACATGGTGTCCTGTATAACAAGAATTCTTCAGCATGACTTACAGTATAAAGGTTCCATGTCGGCATTGTGTAAGAGCGAGAAAAATATTACTACATCCAGTGTCGGACTGGGGCATGCAGGGCCCACCGGGGAAATGCAGTGGTAGGGGCCCATGTTAGGGATGTGGCCAGTCTGCAGAGGGGGTGCGGCCTGCCACCTCATTGGTTTGACTAACCTTTAGAGAGTGCAACATCTGGGCCCCTTCATAAATATATACAGTAAATTCAGCTGCTACATGCATGATAATGTACCAGATTAATAACAGATTAATTACAGCAACTGTAGAAAATACACCATAGTACAGTACAAGGTAACATATGTATAATGTATAATTCAAGTGCACAGTCTAGAACCTGATCCTTAGAGCAGGAGGTGGGGCCCCAGGCAGTGGGGCCCACCGGTGGTTTCCCCTGTACCCCTGTGCAGTGTCGGACTGGGGCATGCAGGGCCCACCGGGGAAATGCAGTTGTAGGGGCCCATGTTTAGGGGTGTGGCTAGTCCGCAGAGGGGGTGTGGCCTGCCACATCATTGGTTTGACTAACCATTAGAGAATGCAACATCTTGGCCCCTTCTTAAATATATACAGTAAATCCAGCTGCTGTATGCATGATAATGTACCAGATTAATAACAGCAACTGTAGAAAATACACCATAGTACAGTACAAGGTAACATATGTATAATGTATAATTCAAGTGCACAGTCTAGAACCTGATCCTTAGAGCAGGAGGTGGGGCCCCAGGCAGTGGGGCCCACCGGTGGTTTCCCCTGTACCCCTGTGCAGTGTCGGACTGGGGCATGCAGGGCCCACCGGGGAAATGCAGTTGTAGGGGCCCATGTTTAGGGGTGTGGCTAGTCCGCAGAGGGGGTGTGGCCTGCCACATCATTGGTTTGACTAACCATTAGAGAATGCAACATCTTGGCCCCTTCATAAATATATACAGTAAATTCAGCTGCTGTATGCATGATAATGTACCAGATTAATAACAGATTAATAACAGCAATGCACTGTAAAAAATATACCATATTCCAGTATAAGGTAACATATGTATGATGTATAATTCAAGTGCACAGTCTAGAACCTGATCCTTAGAGCAGGATGTGGGCCTACAGGCAGTGGGGCCCACCGGTGATTTCCCCTGTACCCCTATGGGCTAGTCCAAGCTGTCCTCTTCAGTGAAAAATATTGTCCACAAATTTTATATATGGGGGATATGCAATAACTAGCCAGACGCAGGCATTGCTGCGATTCCAGCGAGTCTGACCAATGTTGTAAAGCAGCAATAATTTAAAAGACAAAGGTGGTCATTCTGAGTTGTTCGCTCGTTGCCGATTTTCGCTATGCTGCGATTTGTTGCTAATTGCGCATGCGCAAGGCACGCAGGACGCATGCGCTTAGTTATTTAACTAAAAACTTAGCAGTTTTGCTGGTGTTCGAATGACGATTTTCAGTCGCACTGCTGATCGGTGAATGAGTGACAGGAAAGGGACATTTCTGGGTTGTAACTGAGCGTTTTCCGGGAGTGTGCTAAAAAAACGCAGGCATGTCAGGGAAAAATGCAGGAGTGTCTGGTGAAACGGGGGAGTGGCTGGCCGAACGCAGGGCGTGTTTGTGATGTCAAACCAGGAACTAAACGGATTGAGGTGATCGCAATCTGTGAGTAGGTCTGGAGCTACTCAGAAACTGCAAAGAATTATTTAGTAGCAGTTCTGCTAATCTTTCATTCGCAATTCTGCTATGCTAAGATACACTCCCAGAGGGCGGCGGCCTAGCGTGTGCAATGCTTCTAAAAGCAGCTAGCGAGCAAACAACTCGGAATGAGGGCCAAAACCAGGTATGTTTTGCCAGAGAAAAATGCAGCAAAAGCAATATGTACAATCAGAACAAGAGGGCAATCATTATTTTTTTACTTAATATAAAATAATAAGTAAGGTGCAGAAAGAATTAATAGGGAGGTTAAATTATGTGTTTATATAAATAAGGTAAAATGATTTTCAGGACAATACTATTTAATAATTATATTATGATAGCAATAATAATTCAGGCAATAATAATTCAGTTATAGTATCAATAATATTTTTTCTTAGAATTAATCAACACTTCTTTTTTATGGCACAATAAATGACGGCTGCAGTACATCATGAACTCTGGACACAGGCCGGCTCATGCATGGACACAAGGACCCCCAATACTAGCAGGTATGATGATGAGAGTACTGTTACTGCTGCCAGCAAGCATCGCCAGGGAGCTGAGTATTACTGGTAACATAATATATACTACATTACTATATATTACTAGTAATGATAAATTGCAGCAATAGAAGATTTTCTATGACTGTGACAAGTAACGACAGCAAATATTTTCCAGTGACACATAATCATAATTGGGCCCCCGTGTTGTCATAAGTGCCAGTGTCCCAAATATGTGTGTATATAAGCTTAACTACTTACACTGGGGTACACACCTAACAGATAAGAAGCACATACCCTCCAGCTGTATCTTTTTGGCAGGTACAGTACCTTTTTTTATGGTCTGTACTGATTTTTGGCTCTCCAAACTTCCATTGAAGGTATAGGAAAAGGGGCGTGACTACACCCCCTTTACCCGTGGCCACACCCCCTTTCCTAATTTGTACCGATTTTTATGTGTAAAATGTTGGAGGGTGTGGAAGAACTGACTATAAGGACTCTACATTTCAAGGTTGGAATGAGCAATATGTAATATTCAATTGGCTCACCCTAATGATTCTATGTCATGGAACTACCAGTTGTGGTGATGACAGATACTAATTCTTTCCTTTTTGTATATTTATTTAATGCTACAATGTTTCATCTATCTCTGATGATCTGTTTGTATCCTATACATATCCACATAGAGACCAAAGGAAGGAAGTATTCCCTATTCTGGGCACACTCGGCCTGTGTGACAATAATCTTAAAGTCAGATATCATCAGTGATACTACATAGATAAAGTGTGGATGTGGGGAGATAAGCCACGACCAGTTCCGCCAGTTAAAAATATTCCGCCAGTTAAAAATATGTGGCGGTAATATGTGTGTTTAATATATGAAAAGTGAGGACAAAGATAGTAAAATGTCCTACTGCCACGTATCTCAGCTATTATCTGCTGGTCGTGGCTTATGTTACCACAATCGCACTTTATCTTTGAGACCCTGCCAATTAAAATATATGACAGCTATGTCTTACTAATGTGCGTTTTGTAAAGAGATAAATAGTGGGGACAAAGAATTATATAATATCCTACTACCACGTGTCCCAGTTTATACCTGTTGGTCCTGGCTTATATCCCCATGACCACACATATAATTGACAGCATTTTGCGCTCTAATTGTCATTCCTATCAAAGATAGCAAGTGATCTAATTTATTATACTCAGTATACAGTATCTCACACAAATAAAGTGTATTTGGCAGTCAATCTAAACTCTTAAAATTACTGAATGGCAACTTTTGTGTAATATTCATATTCACACTGTCTCCTGATGTATCTCGTTCCCAATAGTGGTGGACAGGTATATATTAATGTAAGGGTGCAATGCGTCTCAGCGTGCATCCACTTGCCGCGGCTCCCGGCTCCCAGGTCATGCACGTTACAGACGCCGTTCGTTAGTGTGATGAAGGGGGGTACACACGGAGAGATCTGTGCTTAAAATCTAAGCAATCTGACTAGACTGCTTAGAAATTAAGCATACATATCTCAGTGTGTATGCCATAAAGCGATAGCGATGCGCAGCCCCGCGCATCGCTATCGCTGATTGTAGATTGGCCTGCATGCAGGCAAAATCTAGTACAGTCGCTTAGCACATCGCTCGTGTGTACAGAATGAGCGACGTGCTACAGCGATGTACGTCACTCTCCTCTGCCACTCCGTCCTCTGCCGGGTCCAACCTCCGCCTCCTGCCTCTCCTGGTCCCGCCTTCGACTTCTTCCTCTGCTGGTCCCGCCTCCGTCTCCGTCTCCTGCTTCACCACCACAGACTAGAGTCACACCAGCTACAGCCAGCCAGCGCAACGCACGTCAGCAGCAGCAGCAGCAAAACGGTAAGTGCCAACGGGTGCGCTGTGGGCAGCATAAACGGCATTGATGGGTGCCGGGGGGGGGGGGGGTGTTTGCGTGCGGTGCGCTGAGCCCCTTGTTATCGACCGGGCTGTATTAACAGCCGTGAGGGGACACACACACACACCATTTTCATGCATGTATTTATAGGGGGGAGTGTGTGTGTGTGACACTGTTATTATTAATATACTGCCGGGGGGGGGGGGGGGGGGGGTGCGACACTGTTATTATTAATGTACTGCGGTGGTGGTGGTGGGGGGGGGGCTGGGTGTGACACTGTTATTATTAATATACTACCAGCGGGGGAGGGGCGCGGGGGGGGGGGGGGGCACCGTTATTGATGTTAACTGGGCTGTATGTATTTACAGCCGGGGGGTGGGGTGACACCATTATTATTAATGTACTACTAGCCGGTGGGGGGGGGGGGGGAGACCATTATTATTGATGTTAACTGGGCACTTGTGTGGGTTGTATTAACAGCCGTGTGGGGGGGGTTCACTACGATCTGCCGGCGACCAGCATACCGGCGCCGGGAGGCCGGCCGGCGGCTTACCGACAGTGTGGCGAGCGCAAATGAGCCCCTTGCGGGCTCGCTGCGCTCACCACGCTACGGGCACGGTGGCGCACCACACTATTTTATTCTCCCTCCAGGGGGGTCGAATAAGTGTCGGTATGCCGGCTGTCGGGCTCCCGGCGCCGGTATGCTGGTCGCCGGCAGATCGTAGTGAACCCCCCCCACACGGCTGTTAATACAACCCACACAAGTGCCCAGCTAACATCAATAATAATGGTCTCCCCCCCCCCCCCCCCCCCCCACCGGCTAGTAGTACATTAATAATAATGGTGTCACCCCACCCCCCGGCTGTAAATACATACAGCCCAGTTAACATCAATAACGGTGCCCCCGCCCCTCCCCCCCTCCCCCGCTGGTAGTATATTAATAATAACAGTGTCACACCCAGCCCCCCCCCCCCCCCACCCCGGCAGTACATTAATAATAACTGCCTCTTCCGGCGCGGCGCATGTGTGCGGTGGCTGGGTAGGAATTTCCCCTTCCCCCTCATTCCTCCCCCGGCTCCGTCCTCCCAGCCAGTAGCAGCACTCCCCCCTGTCTGTGCTAACGTCCTCCCACATCAGTGATTGCATAATATTCATTAATTTCTCTCTATTTCTCTCTCTCTATCTCTCTCCTCCTGTGGATTACTTCGTTTGTCAGTGTAATTTTAATTTTTACAGGTGCCCCTATTGGATTCTACTGGACAAGTGGACGTGACCGGCGTGGGATGTAGGTAAGTAATCTGTCTCTCATTGTTACAGGTACCCCTATTGGATTCTACTGGACAAGTGGACGTGACCGGCGTGGGATGTAGGTAAGTATGTGTGAGTGTGTAAGTGTGTATTTAATACATTTTTACTTTCACGGTGTGTGTGTTGTGTTTTTATTTGGGTATTTTTGTTGTTGTAGAACTACAGGTACCAGCGGGCCCGTTATTTCCCCGCATGCTGGTACTTGAGGTTCTCCAAGTACCAGCAAGCGGGGGAGGCTTGCTGGGCCTTGTAGTTCCACAACAAAAAACAATATTCTTTTTTTTTACATACTCATGGCTATCAGCCCGGCACCCACCGCCCAGGGGTGCTGGGGACAGCCTCGGGCTTCACCCCTGGCCCTTGGGTGCCTGAAGGGGGGGACCCCTTGATTTAAGGGGTCCCCACTCCTCCAGGGAACCCCGGCCAGGTGTGACTAGTTGGGGGGGTAATGCCACGGCCGCAGGGACCTACATAAATGTGTCCCCCGGCTGTGGCATTATGTCCCTGGCTAGTGGAGCCCGGTGCTGGTTTTAAAAATACGGGGGACCCCTACATCTTTTGTCCCCCGTATTTTTGGAACCAGGACCGGACTAAGAGCCCGGTGCTGGTTGTCTAAATACGGGGAACCCCTGTCCAATTTTTCCCCCAGTATTTAAACAACCAGGCCCGGCTCAAAGAGCCCGAGGCTGGTTATACTTAGGAGGGGGGACCTCACGCATTTTTTTTATTTTTTAACCCATTCAGACCCTTCTCCATTAATGGGGAATGTCCACTAAGTAATGTCCACTAATGGGGGGGCCATTACGTGTAACAACGCTACTAATGGGGGGGCCATTACGTGTAACAATGCTACTACTAGGGGGGTCATTACGTATAAGGAAGATACTACTACTTGGGGGGAGCATTATGTATAGGATGCTACTATTACTTGGGGGGCATTAGATATAACAATAATACTACTACTTGGGGGGCCTTACATATAAGGACGCTACTACTACTGGGGGTGCACTATGTATAAGGATGCTACTACTACTTGTGGG
Source organism: Pseudophryne corroboree (assembly GCF_028390025.1). NCBI lineage: Eukaryota > Metazoa > Chordata > Amphibia > Anura > Myobatrachidae > Pseudophryne > Pseudophryne corroboree. The sequence goes on from NC_086449.1 coordinate 162,380,378, forward strand.
GCATTACGTATATGATGAATAAGATTGTGCTACATTGTGGCGTAATTTTGAATGGGGGTACTATTGTGTGGCTATGCCCCTTACTTGTGAGACCACACCCCTTTTCCCGGTGCGCGCCAAAGGAATATGGGAGGGCGCAAATTTATAGTTTGCAGGGGGGGCGCCGAACACCCTAGCACCGGCCCTGGGTGGAGGGCTGGGTAAGTTGATGGTGGGCGAGTTTGTAAGCCATTGGCGGTGGCAGCGGGCATTGGCACAGGGGCAGTAGCGGGCATTGGCTCGGCGGCAGTAGGGGGTCATCGGCAGGATTCGGCGAACATTATGGCTGTAGTGCCTCACCAGCCACTGACCTCGCCACACGCCACTGGAGTGTGGGCTGTATTAACAGCCGGGTGGGGGGGGGGGGGGTTGTTATTAATTATGTTTTTATGAGGCTGTCCTGTGTATCGAGCGATACATATATGGGGGAGTGTGATGCGGCTGGTGATAGCGGTCTAGGAGAAGATGGATGTATCCGTATGATTAGACAGGCTGCTTAATGTGCTTTGAAGCTGTATTAGCAGGCGGGGGGGGGGATAGGGGGTGTTACTATATGTTTGTGGTGCTTAAGTGGCTTTACCTGGTTGCAATGTGTGTATAAGCGGCTTTACCTGGTGCAGCGTGTGTATAAGCACCATTTCCTGGCGCAACACGTGTATAAGCGGCATGGTTTTTTTAATGCGAGGGTCAACATATTTTATTAAAGTTTTTCCTTGCTTGTTATTTAAATAGTGTTGTTTTATTTTTCTCACAGCAATGGCTTCTTACATGGACCGGGAGTTCACAACTGGATTCATTGATGTGTATCGGGCCAGCGAATGTCTGTGGAAGGTCCGTAGCACGGATTTTTCAAACAGACAGAAGAAGGATCAGGCCTACAGACAATTGGTGGAGTACAGCAAAGCCCATAACAGTGATGCTGATCTACTTTGGGCGAAGAAGAAGATAGCAAACTTGCGGACGGTGTTCAAGAAGGAACACACACGCGTGATCGAGTCTCAACGTTCAGGAGCCGGAACTGATGATGTTTACCAGCCGACGCTATGGTATTATGAACAGATGAAGTTCCTTTTGGAGAGAGAGGCGAAATTACATGGACAGGGTAGCCTGGATAAAGAGTCTCCTAAGACGCCAGAGGAAGAGGGGACCCTTAATCCGGTAAGTTAAAACACTTTAAAATGTTCAACTTTATCATTGTTTAATCAACGCCCTAATGTTTTATTTTCTTTTTTTTTTACAGGAATCTACCCCGGAGGTAATGAACACTTCCGCAACAGAGGCAACAGAACTGGAGCTCAGTGGTGAGGAGTCAGCACCATCTCGGTCGACAGCACCACCAAGGCGGAGACAAAAGAATTCATCATTGAGTTCCGATTCTGCATCCTCCAGCACGGTTCAATTTATCCAACGGGCAGAGGAAATGCTTAATAGGCCACCAGACTTCTATCGTCAATTTTCAAACACGATAGAATCTCAGATACGTGTAATGCCCGAAACTGTTTTTAGAACTTTCAGGCGCATAGTATTTGATGTATTGAGAAGGGCCGAGGATAATGACCTATCCGATGACCTGGATCTAATGTCAAATCCTGTGCGGCGCGCACGAAATGCCCCACAGTCCCAGTATCCTTATCCCCAACCATACTATTATCCGCCGGGTAATCCTCCGCCACAGCGCCCTTTTTTTTCGCCGGGACCCCCACCTACACCCACTCTGCCCACTCCTCCCACCAGCACTTTGTCCACTGGATTGTACTCAGCAATGCTGAGTACACAGCTCCCCCCAGAGGACGAGGCTACTTTTTTCAATTATTAAATTATAATTTTTTTTATTAGTTTTTTAGTTTCCGTTGGACAAATTGTTCCATGTTTCCTCGACTCTTTTATGTTGTTCATAGTTACCATAGTGTCGGTTTTTTGTCCTGGACTTTTGAACGTTGGGATATTGGTCATTCGTATCGATGAATCCAGTTGCATAAGTGTTAAAAATTAATATATTTTTATAAGTAAATTATTTTCAAAACAAAAAAGAAGTGTTGTGTATTTTTTATGGTTTATCATTATATTTTTAATTTTTGGGGGAGTTATGATAGGAATGCTGTTGTACCAAATTTGTCCTCACTTATCCCCCCTTAAAAAAATTTTTTTTTAAGGGGAGATAAGTGAGGACAATCCTACCTTCAAGGTACTGTTAAAGGGGACATTTATTACAGAGGGATGCGGTTAAGATCTCTGCGTCGGGTTCCCAATAGCCACAATCCTGACATATTCTCCCCCTGTGGGTGTCCATGACACCCATAGAGGGAGACTAAAAATTTGGCAAGCAAAGCGAGCCACAAGGGGCTTCTTTGCGCTCGAGCCGCTGCCGGCATTCCGGTGGCCGCCATCCCGACGTTGGGATTATGACTGTCGGGATGCCTGCTGCCGGAATATCATACTGATTCCCAGGGCCAGTGCTATGGTGTCCGGCGCCCTCCTGCAAACTGTAAATTTGCGCCCCCTCAGACACAGAGGTGATACAGTGACTGGGACGGAACACATGGGTGATGGCACACACAGGTATGCCTGACTTGGTTCACACTGTTGGATCCCATTAGTCCTCACTTATCCCCCACAAAAAACGACGCAGTCGTGAAGTGTCCTGGGTATACCTGACCCCAGAGTTCCTCATGGCTACGTTGTTTTTTAATATACATGCAAAACACACACAGGTACATACTCTGACAACAGAAGTTTAAAACAAGATACATTTTTATTTTGGAAAAAAATAAAAAAAATACAATAAAATATAAAACCAATCAAGCATATGTAATGTCTATCAAACATAAAAGCAGTTAAATGTAGGAGTCTTGCCAATCCACTGCACCTACTCCATTAAAAAAGGTCAGGTAGTCGTCCCTGACCTTTCTAGCCTTTAAAGTGGGATTAGGTGTGGACTGTGGCCTTTCAAGTCCAGGCAACCTAGCAGAGTCCACATCAGAGTTGTCGGCCTGAGCAGGCAACCTGGCAGAGTCCACATCAGAGTTGTCGGCCTGAGCAGGCAACCTGGCAGAGTCCACATCAGAGTTGTCGGCCTGAGCAGGCAGCCTGGCAGAGTCCACATCAGGGTTGTTAGCCGGAGTAGTAGATGGGGGGCATTTTGGGCCAGTCTTACGCCTTAGATAATTGTGTAGAACACAGCAGGCCAACACAACCCAGTCTATTTTATCCACCCTTAGGCCAATAGCAGAGTGGAAAATTCTGAACCTACTACTCAAGATCCCAAATGCGTTTTCAACTATGCGGCGGGCCCTTGAGAGCCGATAATTAAAAATGCGTTTCTCCTTGGATAAGTTCCTTTGTGGGTAGGGTTTCATGATGTGCTTGTGCAGAGCAAAGGCTTCATCTGCCACAAACACATAATTCAAGCCATGCATGCAGTCCTCAGCTTTCGGTAGGTCTAATTGGTTGCAAAGCAGCCTCTCATAAAACACAGTATCTTTGATTGATCCGCCATCGGATGCTCTTCCATTTTTCCCCACATCCACAAATATGAACTCATAGTTGGCATTAACTATAGCCATCAAGACTATGCTAAAATAACCTTTATAGTTATAATATAGAGATCCACTTTTTGTAGGAGGAGAGATGCGGACACAACAGAAAAAGACACACCCTCCCCTCCCCTATAATACCAACCCACTATTTAAAAAGGTCTTTTTTTTGTTTAGAAAAAGACACACTCTCCCCACCCCCCTCACTATAATACCAACCCACTATTTAAATAGTTTTTTTTTTGTTTAGCACAGATTGCTCAGCACAGATTGCTCAGCACAGATTGCTCAACACAGATCTCACGTGTGTATGGGAGATCTAGACACCGGGATGTTCAAGGGACATCTCCCGTGATAAATTGCTCAGAACACATCTCTTGCAGAAATCTCTCTGTGAGTATGGGCCTTCATTATCTGGGGCAGGATTTGCTAGAGCCGCTGTCTGTTATAGCATGCAGCTGCCAGCCGCTGCTAGCCGTCTCCCTGATCACACACTGCTAACAGCGTCTGTCAGTGTGAGGCCGCCGGGTGTATATCCCGCTGCGGCTATGGCTAGTACATGAATCAGTGTCACAATTAACATATAGAATACATTAGTGAAGAGGCTAAACAATTAAAATGACAGACACACTGCCGTGTGAACTGTCTCCCTAACGATCGTTTCGCATTAGCTTAATCATAGGAAACCCGATTGTCGGGTCTGGGAGAGCTAAATACCCAGTCAGTCTCTTTCATTGGCCCCAATCTTTGTTTGACATGTCAGGTATCCAATCGTGAGTTTTTTATTATAAAAAGGAGTTTATTGATGAATTTATTACCAAAATGGATAGCTTGTTGATGGTTTACAGTTTATATTAATTTCAGAATTTGATATTTTAACTCCATGATCAGCAAAGTTTAATCCTTCTATGAATTGGATTTATTAATAAGTTCTAATTATCTTTTCATAAGTGTTTTTCCAATTTATTTTGCTATATTACTGTTTTGTTGACTTCCATATCCCCCAGTATCCAGGACGTGATAAATTAATTCAACCTAATGTGTGAAGTTGCATAAAAAAATATATATAATGGTCATTCATATCCATCTGATATGAAATAACAGTGTACTAATAATAAAATAGGTAGGATTTTATTCTGTGACATGACTTAGTGTCATAAGTGCCATTCCCAAATCATCTTGGATAACTATTGTGATAGTCCATGCATGTGCGACTGTTATGCTGTCGTACAAATAGGTGTGATTTTTCTGTGTATTAAGGTATGAATATAATCATACCAAAATGTGAAAAAAAGTGAAAGAACGAATAAACTGTGTAAACTCAAACCAAAATATGATGTGACAAACGTGAATATGTCCTGGTAAACTGTGTCTAAGGAGGTGCAGTCAACTTTTACACTTAAGTATTGTATTCATAATTTAATCTTTCGTAATCTTCTGAAAATGTTATTAAAAATAATAATTCATCATCCAGTTAGAAAGGCTGAGAAATGTATATGTTCATTCATGCCAATCGGCTGTAATCCATCTAATAAGAAGGTCCATCGGCTCTCCCTTCTCAGCAGTTCTTGTGTCATGCTGCCTCCTCTTATTCCCAGATGTACTTGTTCTATTCCGAACGCCTTGAGGTCGGCTACTTTTGCAGCATGTTTTTCATGGAAATGCTTAGCAACCGTTGTCAGCTGTTTAAATTTATTATAATCCTTTTGGCAATTTCTAATTGAACCAACATGCTCCAACACCCTCTGTTTCAATGGTCTGGTTGTCATACCTTTTCCGCTATCCTCTGAATAATTTACTGAGGTCTATCCTCAGCTTTTGGTCTAGCACAACAAACTTAATACTGACTATTTAAAGCGAAATTATTCAAATAAGATCACAGGCAGAGCACAAAATTGCCAGTTTCAGTCTCTCAGCTGAATTGCTTAATAGGAGGGAGAAGTGGAATAGTGAAGTTGGTACGATTTTTTCAGACAATGGTGTTGACACTACCAGACAGAATGGGAAGAAATTCAAAAAAAATGCTCACATGATCTGATGTTGACCCTTGTCAAACATGATAACTTGTTATTAGAACAGTACAGCAAAGAAATTGTAAGTCTAACCAACAACTGAAAGTATATGAACAAGAAGTACAGTTCCAACAGACATTCGAAAAATATAAGAATGTTCTGAGCAAACTGGAAACTATGCTCTGAATCAGGTCTTTAGGTGGAATACCAAAAAAGACACGACATATCAAAGGAGAAGACCCTCTCAAAGTTACACATCAACAGATCAAGATTTCTCAGAGGCTGAAGATTCAAATCAATATTTCCAATTAAAAGAGAACCTACCCTCACATTCCAGCAGGGATTTTTTAGATTCCGGTCTGGGAACAACCGAGGACAGACTAAGGAATATAGGAGGAAGATCAGGAGAGGGAAGAAACACCCGAAACAGAGGGAGATGGAACAGTCAAGGGTCATCCCGACATTCGAAGAGAACCCAGAAGAACAGATAAAAAAGACTTCAGGGGATGAAGACCGACTGAGAATTATAAATTTATCGAACATCATATTGAATGAATCTCATATCTCCGTGCTGAGTAAGGGTCTTACATTCTCCCCAGTTAAAAGTTTTGATAGGTTCAAATGGGAGAAAGACCGCCACCTCTTCGGAAGAAAAATCCTCCTTAATAAATTTTATGCATCTAAGAAAAGCAATTCAGACACAGACCATAATGTGGGTCATTCACAAATGAGTGAAGGATTCACGATAGAAGATTTAGAAGCTATTAAAGTTTTGGAGGAATTGGAAGATCAGGAAGAAACCTCCTTCCCAGGTACAAGACCAATATGTAAAAAGAAGGGAACCTTCTACCCCCAAGGGACTATTTGCCTAAAAGTGGGGACATTCATGGAACTGGTGTCTAAGAATTTGGATACACTGTGGAAAACAAGCAAATCCAGACACTACATGATGGATGTCAGCGTCCGGAGTCTAACCAGTATGCTGGGGCCGCGGGGCTGGCTTCATTGGCGATGTGCGGGCAGCGGCGGAGGTGGGCTGCTGCACCGGATCCGTGGGCAGCAGTAGCGTCAGTGAGGGGGTCCGCTCGTGGTGGCGGGACGCCGCTACAGCGGGGCGCTCTTGCTGAGCCGTTGCTAGGAGACCAGGGGCAGCAAGCATTGTGGCTTTGCAAAAAGGTCTGTATTACTGGGCGCCGCCATGTTGGAGACCAAGTTTTAAGCATAGTTCCTGTTTCCTGTTTCTTCCAGCCAATCCAGGGGAGGCTCTCCCTATAAAAGGGGGGTGGTTTAGGACAGGGATGCCAGTGCTTCAAGTTACAACCCTGTTGTAGGTGCTTTAGCCTGTGCTCCCAGGATTCCTGCTGTATTCTGGTTCCTCCTGATCCTGCTTGGTCGGTTCTCTGTTGCTGCTGCAGCCCTGCCGTTTCTAGCCTGTTACTGCCTGTGGAAGCGCTCCTGGAAAACCCGGTCTAGTAAGACTCTTTGGGCACAGTCAGCCCCGGGTCTTCTGCCTCGTCTTTCAAACCACACTCCACAGATCTCCTTCACCAGCCACGCCTTTGTACCACCGACCACAGCCTGCAGATTATTATCTTCAGCCTCATTTAACAAACCACAGTCCACAGTCCTTGTCTCCAGCCATGTCTTCAACCACCATCCACAGTTCCACAGTTCATCATCTACAGTCTCGTCTTTCAAATCACAGTCCACAGTTCTTCGCCCCCTGCCACGTCTTTAACCATCGTGCTCCAGCCTCGGTCCTCTACCTCAGCCCTGTACATAATAAATACTTCCCATTTACTCTCAAACCCTGCCTACGTTCTTCATTGCTCCGTGTCCCATGCGAAGGAACTATATTCAGCCCCCTCATCTGGTTCATTCACAGCCTGCTACCTCCTCGGGCAAATCTCAGCTGTCGGATCCTCAAACTTTGCTAGACGTGACAGTAAGCACTGGCCAAATGGATTCGACGGGTGATCAGGCCTCAGGAGGGGATTCAACTGCAGATATCTGGTCTCGCTTTAGTAAGCAGGAGGCCACACAATCTCAAATCGTGCAGTTCATGCAGAGTATGTCCGAACGTCTCGATTCTCTCTGTGTTGCCATGACGGCCCCTCAAGTATCTACAGCTGCTCCCACATTAGCACCTCCGGTCCCGCTTCCTCTTGTACCACTTCCACGGTTGCATTTGCCACCCCCCAGTAAATTCAATGGGAATCCAAAACAATACCGCGGGTTTCTTAACCAGTGCGAAATCCAGTTCGAACTACAGTCAGCCAACTTCCCATCATCACGAACCAAAGTAGCCTATATAATTTCTTTACTTACCGGGCAAGCGTTGGAATGGGCTTCACCATTGTGGGAGAGGATGGATACCATCTTGTCTAACTATCCAGAATTCGTGGCCACCTTTCGAAGAATCTTCGACGAACCGGGCAGGACTTCTGCCGCTTCATTGGAGATCCTGCGCCTGTGTCAGAGCACGTGTATGGTCAGTCAGTACGTGATCCAGTTTCGCACCCTTTCCTCAGAACTCAACTGGAACGAGGAGGCTCTCATTGCAGCTTTCTGGAGCGGTCTCTCCGAAAAGATCAAAGATGACCTCGCAACTCAGGATGTACCTGATAAGTTGGATAAACTAATTTCTTTATGCAATAAATTAGACCTAAGGTACAGAAAACGCTGTATGGAGAGGTTGTGGTCAGATCGCCCTAAGCCTAGAATTGTTCTTCCACCAACACCATCATCACCAACTGCGGAAGAACCCATGCAGATTAATCGCTTCCGCCTCTCCAATGAAGAACGTCAGAGACGGCGACAAGGGAACCTCTGCCTGTATTGTGGTGCATCTGATCACTTTGTTAAAACTTGCAATCTACGTCCGGGAAACACCCGCTCCTAGTTTGTGCTGGAGAGGTCAAGCTAGGAGAATTCTCAGAATTACATACCAAGAAAGAGTCTGTCCTGTTAACCAATTGGAGCTCCCTTCTTCTTCTTCTTCTCTTCTCATCCCTGCACTACTCGACTCCGGAGCCGCCGAAAGCTTCATTACATCAGCTCTGGTCAAACGATCTGGAATACAAACGGTTCCTTTGGATCGTACCATGTCTGTTACCGCAGTGGATGGAAGTTATATCCCTGAGGGTATTATATCCTTTCGTACTATTCCTCTCAAGATGAAGGTCGGAGTTCTCATTCAGAAAAAATCTCTTTCCTTGTAATTCCTAAAGCCTCTCATGAACTAATCCTAGGGTTTCCATGGTTAATCAGACACAATCCCCACATAGATTGGCAAACTATGGATGTTCTCTCTTGGGGACAAGACTGCTTTCAGAACTGTTTACCTTCAGTTAGACCTCTATGTTCTTCCAGCCCTTCCAGCCTTCCTGTGGAGTACCAAGCTTTTCAAGATGTTTTCAGTAAGCATGGGGTGGACACCTTGCCTCCACATCGTACTTGGGATTGTCCCATTGAGCTAGTACCCGGTAAGACTCCTCCCCGAGGTCGAATTTACCCTCTCTCACTTCCCGAGACACAGGCCATGTCGGAGTATATCCGGGAGAACTTGGAGAAAGGGTTCATCAGGTCTTCTACATCTCCGGCCGGAGTAGGGTTTTTCTTCGTCAAAAAGAAGGATGGGGGTTGTGGCCCTGTATTGACTATAGAGGTCTCAATGACATAACAGTTAAGAACAGATATCTGTTACCTCTGATTCCAGAACTGTTCGACCGTGTTAAAGGAGCTACTGTATTTACTAAGTTGGACTTACGGGGGGCCTACAATCTTATACGTATTCGCCCAGGGGACGAATGGAAGATGGCATTTAATACCCGCGATGGCCATTACGAATACCTGGTAATGCCTTTTGGCCTATGTAATGCCCCAGACGTCTTTCAAGAGTTCGTTAACGAAATCTTCAGAGATCTCCTCTACGACTTCTTGGTAGTGTATCTGGATGACATCCTCATTTTTTCTAGGGATCTGAAGACCCATTGGGAACAAGTCAAAGAAGTGTTAACTCGTTTACGAAGGAATCAGTTATTCTGTAAGTTAGAGAAGTGCACCTTTGAAGTACCAACGATTCCATTCCTTGGTTACATTCTTTCAGGGCAGAGGTTACAGATGGACCCCGCTAAAGTCCAGGCGATTCAAGATTGGGCACTTCCAGCTACCCTTAAAGGAATTCAACGTTTCCTGGGGTTTGCTAACTTCTACCGAAGATTCATTCAAAATTATTCTTCTATCATAGCTCCTATAACCGCATTAACTAGGAAGGGAGCCGATCCTGCCAAGTGGTCTCCTGAGGCTTTGGAAGCTTTTTCATTTTTAAAGGAGGCCTTCACGACTGCTCCAGTTCTTCAACAACCCGATCTCAGCCATCCGTTCTTGGTGGAGGTTGATGCCTTTACTGTGGGAGTGGGAGCAGTATTATCCCAGCTTTTCGAGGACAAGAAGGTCCATCCTTGTGCGTTCTTCTCACGAAGATTCTCCCCCGCTGAACAGAATTACGCTATTGGGGAACAGGAATTACTGGCAATTAAGTTGGCCTTTGAGGAGTGGAGGTATTTGTTGGAGGGAACTCAGCATCCAATTTCGGTGACCACGGGTCACAAGAACCTCCTGTATCTACAGTCAGCCCGATGTCTGAACCCACGCCAAGCAATATGGGCACTCTTCTTTACCCGTTTTAATTTTAAACTCAATTACCGACCAGGTTCCCTCAAAAAAAAGGCAGATGCATTATCTCGCTCCCTAAGTTCAGAAGAACCCTCTGACCGTTCAAAAGAGCAATTTATCCTGGAATCCACCTCTTTTTCTGCAACTAATACCTCCACTTCCTCCTCTTCGTTGCACCAAATCTTCGCAAAAAACTTCTTACATGGGCTCACTCCTCCTCCTTCATGGGCCATGGCGGCGGTCATAAGACACTTAAATTCATTCAGCGCTCCTACTGGTGGCCTCATCTCAGGACTGACGTTCAGGAATTCATAGCTGCCTGTCCAAAATGTGCTCAGCATAAAAGTCCCAATGGTCCACCAGCTGGGTTACTCCATCCTTTGCCGGTATCACTAAAACCATGGATGCATATTTCTATGGACTTTATTACAGATTTACCTACATCTGGTAGGCGGAACACCGTATGGGTCATAGTTGACCGATTCTCTAAAATGGCACACTTTGTTCCTCTGGCTAATCTTCCATCTGCATCCCAGTTGGCAAAATTGTTTATAGCAGAGATCTTTTGACTCCATGGTCTACCACAGGAAATCTTGTCTGATAGAGGTCCTCAATTTGTGGCCAAGTTTTGGAGATCCCTATGTTCTGCTCTTGGCGTGAAATTAAATTTCTTCTCAGGATATCATCCCCAAACGGATGGTCAAACAGAGAGAGTGAACCAGGATCTGGAGACTTTTCTGCGTTTATTCATGTCCTCCTCACAGGACGACTGGCTGGACTTCCTCCCATTCGCAGAATTTGCCCATAACAATCTTTATCACTCTGCCACAAAATCTTCTCCATTCTTCATTAATTATGGTTACCATCCAAGAGTTCCTGACTTCCAACTTCTGCCTATGCTCGAGGTTCCTGCCGCAGAGTCAACACTTCGACAATTTACAGAAGCCTGGAAACAAGTTCACAAGACTTTGCTCAAGACATCCAAGAGATATAAGACCTATGCAGATCGAAAAAGTGTTGAATCCTGTGGCTTACAAAGTGAAATTACCTCCGCAGCTAAGAATTCCTAATGCATTTCATATTTCTCTCTTAAAACCATTGGTACTTAATCGGTTCAGAGCCGCTGTGCCTAAATCACCCAAGATCCAATCAGCACATGGAGACGAATTTGAGATTCACAAGATCCTCGATTCTCGCAGACGTTATGGTCGCATCCAGTACCTTGTTGATTGGAAGGGGTATGGGCCAGAGGAGAGATCTTGGGTAGATGCAGAGGGTGTCCATGCTCCAAGACTCCTTCGGACATTTCATGCCAAGTTTCCAACTAAACCACATAGGTGTCCGGAGTCCACCCGCAAAGGGGGAGGTACTGTCAGGGTCCGGAGTCTTACCAGGATGCTGGATCCGCAGGGCTGGCTTCCTTGGCGATGTGCAGGCAGCGGCAGAGGTGGGCTGCTGCGCCGGATCCATAGGCAGCAGTAGTGGCAGTGAGGGGGTCCGCTTATAGCAGGTCGCTCTTGCTGAGCCGTTGCTAGGAGACCAGGGGCAGTGAGCATTGTGGCTTTGCAAAAAGGTCTGTATTACTGGGCGCCGCCATGTTGGAGACCAAGTTTTAAGCATAGTTCCTGTTTCCTGTTTCTTCCAGCCAATCCAGGGGAGGCTCTCCCTATAAAAGGGGGCTGGTTTAGGACAGGGATGCCAGTGCTTCAAGTTACAACCCTGTTGTAGGTGCTTTAGCCTGTGCTCCCAGGATTCCTGCTGTATTCTGGTTCCTCCTGATCCTGCTTGGTCGGTTCTCTGTTGCTGCTGCAGCCCTGCCGTTTCTAGCCTGTTACTGCCTGTGGAAGCGCTCCTGGAAAACCCGGTCCAGTAAGACTCTTTGGGCACAGTCAGCCCTGGGTCTTCTGCCTCGTCTTTCAAGCCACACTCCACAGATCTCCTTCACCAGCCACGCCTTTGTACCACCGACCACAGCCTGCAGATTATTATCTTCAGCCTCGTTTAACAAACCACAGTCCACAGTCCTTGTCTCCAGCCACGTCTTCAACCACCATCCACAGTTCCACAGTTCATCATCTAGAGTCTCGTCTTTCAAATCACAGTCCACAGTTCTTCGCCCCCTGCCACGTCTTTAACCATCGTGCTCCAGCCTCGGTCCTCTACCTCAGCCCTGTACATAATAAATACTTTCCATTGACTCTCAAACCCCGCCTACGTTCTTCATTGCTCTGTGTCCCATGCTAAGGAACTATATCCAGCCCCCTCATCTGGTTCATTCACAGTCTGCTACCTCCTCGGGCAAATCTCAGCTGCCAGATCCTCAAACTTTGCTAGACATGAAAATGGATAATCTTACCAAGGATGAAAGAGATGGACTTCATGATATAAAATCCTGGGACAACGTCCAAATCAAACCTTCCGACAAGGGAGAGAATATTGTCATTTGGGACAGGGAACTGTACCTCAAGGAGACAAAGAAACAACTAAGTGATATGTCTTGTTACAAATGTCTACCCTCCAACCCCATGGAGATATATAAGAAACAGTACGATCAGATGATCATGACAGCTCATGAGACGGGCATTATAAATGAAACAGACCTCAATTCCTTGAGATAGAGGAACCCAAGATCCCCACATTCTATTTACTTCCTAAGGTTCATAAAGATGAACATACACCACCTGGCCACCCCATAGTCTCGGGGATAGATGGGTTGACTGAACAGGCCAGTAAATTTCTGGATACCCACCTTAGGAAATTTGTGATCACACCACTATCCTACATGAAGGACACAACAGATGTACTGTGCAAACTGAATGAAATCTGTGTTGATAGGCAAGTTCTTCTTGCCACTTGTGATGTAGAATCACTCTATACCAGCATACAACATGAGAGAGGCATTCAGTCTGTGGAATTTTTTCTCCAGAAGGAGGGTAAAACTGGATTTGGGGATTTTCTATTAAAACTTTTGACGTTTGTACTTCAAAGAAATTTATTTGTCTTCGATGACAAGTACTATCTGCAGGTGCAGGGACAGCTATGGGGGCGGCTTGTGCCCCCACGTATGCTAATATATATTTGGGCTGGTGGGAGGAGACCATTGTCTTTCATGAGACAATGGAAAATTACACCCAATATATTTTGATTTTGATGAGGTACATAGACGACCTACTTATTTTGTGGGTTGGTCCCAGAGAAAAGTTTAGAGAGTTTATTAACATACTCAATAATAATAACTTTAATCTCAAACTTACCTATGAGACTAGTGAGTCTGAAGTGACATTTCTAGACCTGAAGGTGAGAAAACTGGAAGATGGTTGGATAGGAACAGATCTATACAGGAAACATACAGCAACCAATAGTGTCCTACACAGGCCAAGCGCACACTTCCCCCCGGTCCTCAAAGGAATTCCAAGTGGAGAGTTCCTGAGAATGAGGAGAAATTGCTCTGAAATAGCAGAATTTGAACAGAGAGCTATGGAACTAAGTGACAGGCTTTTAAAGAGAGGCTATTCGAAACTATTAAAAAAGCTAAATATCAAGCCCAACAAAGGGATCGGAACCAATTGCTCTATCCCAAGAAGGACAAAACAACAACAAAAACTGATGTAATCAGATTTGTGGGTGATTTTTGATCAGAATGGGAAGAAATACAGAAAATCATCAATAGACATTGGTCAATTTTGACATTAGATCCAGATTTAGCTAAAGAATTAGGACCCAAACCATCCATGAGTTGGAGGAGAGCCAACAACTTAAGGGATGAAATAGTCCATAGCCACTTCAGTTCCAGTCACGTGAAAACAACAAATAGAACCATAACAGGATCATATAAATGTGGAGGTTGCAAAGCGTGTGTATATAAGACGAAAACAACAGAATTTGAAGATAAATATCATAAAACACACAGGATTACATAAACTGTAAGACGCCTGGAGTTGTGTATTGCCTTATCTGTACCTGTGGGAAAAGATACATTGGTATGACAACCAGACCATTGAAACAGAGGGTGTTGGAGCATGTCGGTTCAATTAGAAATTGCCAAAGGGATTATAATAAATTCAAACAACTGACAACGGTTGCTAAACATTTCCATGAAAAACATGCTGGAAAAGTAGCCGACCTCAAGGCGTTCGGAATAGAACAAGTACACCTGGGAATAAGAAGAGGCAGCATGACACAAGAACTGCTGAGAAGGGAGAGCCGATGGACCTTCTTATTAGATGGATTACAGCCGATTGGCATGAATGAACATATACATTTCTCAGCCTTTCTAACTGGATGAATTATTATTTTTAATAAAATTTTCAGATTACGAAAGATTAAATTATGAATACAATACTTAAGTGTAAAAGTTGACTGCACCTCCTTAGACACAGTTTACCAGGACATATTCACGTTTGTCACATCATATTTTGGTTTGAGTTTACACAGTTTATTCGTTCTTTCACTTTTTTTCACATTTTGGTATGATTATATTCATACCTTAATACACAGAAAAATCACACCTATTTGTACGACGGCATAACAGTCGCACATGCATGGACTATCACAATAGTTCTCCAAGATGATTTGGGAATGGCACTTATGACACTAAGTCATGTCACAGAATAAAATCCTACCTATTTTATTATTAGTACACTGTTATTTCATATCAGATGGATATGAATGACCATTATATATATTTTTTTATGCAACTTCACACATTAGGTTGAATTAATTTATCACGTCCTGGATACTGGGGGATATGGAAGTCAACAAAACAGTAATATAGCAAAATAAATTGGAAAAACACTTATGAAAAAATAATTAGAACTTATTAATAAATCCAATTCATAGAAGGATTAAAATTTGCTGATCATGGAGTTAAAATATCAAATTCTGAAATTAATATAAACTGTAAACCATCAACAAGCTATCCATTTTGGTAATAAATTCATCAATAAACTCCTTTTTATAATAAAAAAATGACGATTGGATACCTGACATGTCAAACAAAGATTGGGGCCAATGAAAGAGACTGACTTGGTATTTAGCTCTCCCAGACCCGACAATCGGGTTTCCTATGATTAAGCTAATGCGAAACGATCGTTAGGGAGACAGTTCACACGGCAGTGTGTCTGTCATTTTAATTGATTAGCCTCTGCACTAATGTATTCTATATGTTAATTGTGACACGGATTCATGTACTAGCCGTAGCCGCAGCGGGATATACACCTGGCGGCCTCACACTGACAGACGCTGTTAGCAGCGTGTGTGATCAGGGAGACAGCTAGCAGCAACTGGCGGCTGCACGCTATAACAGACAGCGGCTCTAGCAAATCCTGCCCCAGATGGTCTTACACTAACGGACGGCGTCTGTAACGTGTGTGACCTGGGCGCCAGAAGCCGCAGCAAGTGGATGCACGCTGAGACGCGTTGCACCCTTACATTAATATATACCTGTCCACCACTATTGGGAACGATATACAACAGGAGACAGTGGGAATACGAATATTACACAAAGTTGCCATGTGTAGCTGCTAGCTAACTGTATCATCAGCCCTCCAGTAATTTTAAGAGTTTAGATTGACTGCCAAATACACTTTATTTGTGTGAGATATACTGAGTATAATAAACTAGATCACTTGCTATCTTTGATAGGAATTACAATTAGAGCGCAAAATGCTGTCAATTATATGTGTGGTCGTGGGGATATAAACCACGATCAACAGGTATAAACTGGGACACGTGGAAGTAGGATATTATATCATTCTTTGTCCCCACTATTTATCTCTTTACAAAACGCACATTAGTAAGACATAGCTGTCATATATTTTAATTGGCAGGGTCTCAAAGATAAAGTGTGATTGTGGTAACATAAGCCACGACCAGCAGATAATAGCTGAGATACGTGGCAGTAGGACATTTTACTATCTTTGTCCTCACTTTTCATATATTAAACACACATATTACCGCCACATATTTTTAACTGGCGGAACTACATAGATAAAGTGTGGATGTGGGGAGATAAGCCACGACCATTTGGTACAAATAATAATACGTGACAGAAGGATATTATATTATCAGTCCATACCAAACGTATATAACAACATATCGCCACCATATATTTTTAATTGGCGGGACTACAAAGATAAAGCAATAGGGGATATTTTCACCCCACAATACATACGAAATAAATTAAGTGTATGAATAAATATGTTAAATTAATATGCATGTCAATCTCACTTGTAAGTTTTGTGTCATATTTGTGCATTTATTATCAGCAAGATATATGATCAGTATTATACACATTCATTAAGAAGGAAATTAATTCATTGGATGATCCTGGTCAGTGGTTGAGAATATAGGAAAAGGGGAATATCACATTTGAGTCCCCATAAACCATTGTTCCTAAATTTGGGAGGCTACCAAGGATAATCCTGTGAGATAGACATCCACTTGAACCTGAAAAGCAGGACATAACGATACGTCTAGATAGGATAGGGTCTTATTATATACAGATTATCCTCATGGTAACAGTGATGCGCACACAGTCAATACTGAGAGAGACAGTAGACTAAGAAAACAACCCAGTCCCAGATAGTGGAATTAGCTATCTCACTGTGTCACACTTAGAAGATACAATTGTTTCCATTAGGGAAGAAAACACTGCAACAAATATGGATACATTCTAAACACTTGAGAGATTGAAAAATTGAAGGCTGCAGTGGCTGAATTTTTTATTTCACATTTGTTTAGTACTTTCACATTTCTTTTCACTTGCACAATATTTTAGCAGAAGTTTTTAAATTTCTATAAATAAAAGTTATATTTTAACAATAGTGGTCAGGTATCACTGATGATATCTGACTTTAAGATTATTGTCACACAGTCCGAGTGTGCCCAGAATAGGGAATACTTCCTTTGGTCTCTATGTGTCTATAATTTATTCCCAGGAGCACCTCCCATGTAACTAAATTGATATGCATAACAATTAAATTGCAATCTATGGGAAAGGATTTCATGTGACGTATTGAAATTATTGACATAATACATAGGTTCTCAAACTTGGTCCTCAGGACCCCACACAGTGCATATTTTGCAGGTCTCCTCACAGAATCACAAATGAAATAATTAGCTGCACCTGTGGGCCTTTTAAAATGTGTCAGTGAGTAATTAATACACCTGTGCACCTGCTGGGTTACCTGCAAAACATGCACTGTGTGGTGTCCTGAGGACCGAGTTTGAGAACCTCTGACATAATAAATATACATGTCTGTGCAACCTCCCTTTTCCCCTATCCTATACATATCGCCAGTGTTTTCACACCACTACCAAGTCTCACCTACCTCATGCCTGGGAGGAGCAGGTTGTGGTCACAAGACAAGAGACTGACTCTTGTGAATGCTGTGTGGCATTGAGATCCTGTACTAAGGTGATGGGAAGGAGGACATTTTCAAGTTTCGCCACAAAAGTTAAGGGATTAGAAGCTGTCCTATTTGTTGACTGATTATGAGACATTCTGTGTACAGACCTCATCATCAGAATCAGAATAAATTTATTGGCCAGGTGTACTTCCGCACACCCGGAACTTGTCTCCAGTAAACTGCATGCCAGGAATTTACACAAATACACCGCTAACATTCATTAAAATACAATCAGATACAAAAAATAATAATATGAATAAAAAACAGCCAAAAGTATAATTCAACAGTTATTGCGAATTGCCTGCAGGAAAAAAAAAACTATTTTTGTGTCTGACGGTTTTTATAGGGTGATCTCTATAGCACCTACCTGATGGAAGCAACTGAAACAAGGACTAGCCAGGATGCGTCTGGTCCTTTACAATATTACTAGCTCGTTTCTTCACCCTTGATAAGTATAGCTCCTGAATGGATGGCAGACCTACCCCAATAATCCTTTCTGCTTGTCTCACTATTTTTTTGAGTTGCTGATCCAAACCAGACCATAACCGATGAACATAACACAGACTCGAGTATAGCCGAGTAAAACAGGATCCGCAACTCACAAGGGAGGTTAAATTTTTTCAACTGCCGTAGGAAGAACAGTCTTTGCTGAGTTTTTTTGACAATAGCATCAATATTGGGTCCCCACTTAAGGTCATGTAGATTCTTGACCCCAAGAACTCAAAGGAGTCCGCTACAGACACAATATTGCAAGCTATTGTAAGTGGGGCATGAGGGTTAGACCCCTCCTAAAATCCACCACCATTCCTACCGTTTTAAGTGGGTTAAGCTCCAGATTGTTCCTGCAGCACCACAGGGCCATCTGATCCACCTCTCTCCAATAGGCTGACTTAATTAAACTAATAATAGTGGTGTCATCCGCACATTTTACAAATTTCATGGATGACTCACCGGCGGCACAGTCATTAGTATTTAGTGAAAATAGCATAGGACGCACCCCTGGGGGGCGCCAGTACTGGTTGTACATGTATTCACATCAACATTTAGGCATGTGTGTATAAGTAAAACTCCTAAGTGACATGTGAATGACTGTGCCACATCTGGTGCTGCACTAAGTAGCATTGACACAGTTTCTTAAAAACCCTATTTTTGTGCCTGGGGTAGGAGAGGAAAAGGAGCTTACCCTTGAGGTGCATATCTCACAACCTCCAAAATGGCACCCAAATTGTTAATTAAGTGGGAAGTCCATGAATAGAGCATCTTGTACCTGGTGGAAGGAGGTTTCAAAAGGAAAAGAAAGACTCTGTGTTGGGGCACTCTTTAAAATAAAACTTCACTTTTAATTAGTATGCGTTAAAATTTGAAATACACAAACAGACACACATATAGTACACTGAGGGAGGTTATGGATTAAACCTTCCTCATATGATATCATGAATTTATAACCCAAATTTGGGAAAACAAATTGCAGATTCTAAAATATCAAAAACTAGGAGTAATACATTCTCCAAACATTTTAGGTGTTAGTGGCACCAAGGTGAAAATATCACAAATTCAAAATTGCAAATGACTGAAGATTCAAATATGTAACGCAGTGGCATATAATGAGGAAAATATGACTAAAATTTAGTCAATTTTTGAATGTCAACTGTGCTAGTATCTCCTGGTAAGGATTAATTGGCCATTTAAAGAGCTATGACCATCAAATTTGTATGTTGTATACAGATATCTGTCAAATAGCTTATCATAAGAAGGAAAATATGAATGAGGAGGGTGGGGGTCAAATGTTGCTCCACCACTTCTGCTGTCCACACAGATTTGGGAGTGTTGTATTACTGCACCCAATATTCCCTAGTGGTCTCCCTTCTAGGTACTAATGGGGCTCTCACTGCTTAGCTTCCAAGATCAGGTGAGATTGGGCGTGACCAGTGAGATATGACAGTAATATCCCAAGAGTAGTGAATGAGAGAGTGTTTGGTTATTGACGCCCACCAAAGGAGAGGCACTTCTGCTGTCCAATATAGATGCACAGATTCTCTGTTACTGGGAGCATTGCAGAGAGATATTAGGCTGGCATATGGATGAGTGGGTGCCGGAAAGAGGTGGATACATAAGAAAGTATGGGTTTGGGGCCAGTCTTCTGCTGTCCACTGTCATATACTGATATAGCGGACAGTGGATGAGAGAGGTGGGTTGCCTTTGCCCATATGAGGTAACTAAGATGAAGGTTAATTAAAAACAGGAGATAAGGATGACACAATAGTAAAATATGAGATTACTGTCAAAACATGAAAATGGATGTTCAAAAACAATATATCCACTTAGGCAAAGAGATTACCGATATAACTGTCAAAGCATGAGGCTGTGGGTAGATGTTCAAATACAATATATCCACTTAAGCAAAGTGTTTACCAGTAAGAAGATTTGCTATACA